>NC_136061.1:420124996-420724996 GCF_964261635.1 Lissotriton helveticus | reverse complement strand
CCATTTCTTTCCGACGTATTCATCGGCAACATTGAAACGGCTTTAAAAAATCCCAAATCTTGATCATCGAGGCACAACGGCCAAACTCTACATATGATGCAATGCACAGGTAACACAGTACTGTTGGACGTTTCTGAAATTAAGTTCCGGTCCTCTTTCAACAACTTGTTCCCCTACTGCAAGAGCAACGAACTAGAAATAACTCCAGAAAAAAACCCAAATTGTCATGTTTACAAGGATACACAAGCAGTATAATTCGTCATGGACACTAGGAAAGCATATAATTAACACAACTAACTCAAAAATACCTTGGCATTGAATTTCAATCTTCAAGCACACCTGGTACTCACATGGATGCCCTGCAAGAACGGACCTCCGGATTAGCGGCAGGAATTTGTAAAATGACGAACATCACAGGCCCTTCCCTCTTGCCTTTATTGCATGTTATCAAAGCCAACTTTCTTTCTGCCTTCATTAAGCCATGCTCTTGAAGCATTACCAGAAAAATTCGGGGACTACCTAAATAAGATCAAACTAGACTCCTTCGCCAAATATTCAGGCTCCCAAATTCTAGGCGAGAACTCGAGATCAGACTAGAATTTGCCCTTATAGAACAAACATTGACCCAGAAGGCTGCCTTATTGAAATTCTGGTTTAGATTAAAGAAGGCTGAAAGGCGAATGTTAAATTTAATCTGGGCAAAGGTCTGTTAAATCCACCTGCATCTCCCTGGAGGGTGGTGGCGATGACATTTTCAGAAGACCTCGAACTGAACCATCTGTTGGATCTAAATATATTGCATGGGGCCTTTAAGATCCTTTTAGAAAGGCTGTAGAAAAGTCCTCAGCAAATAAAGACCTTCTGACCCTCCAATCAAAAACTCATAATCCATATGCATCTGTAACCTATACCGAGTTGAAACCCCAACCTTGTATATCACTGCCCTTGCCACGGAATTACAAACTAAGGTTTTTATGACTACGGATGGGCCTTTTTGATGCAGGAGAAGTTACTCAAAGTTGGAAGCACCTGCGAGTTGATGGCTCATGTCACTTCTGCTCTTTTCCAAAAGAAACTGAGCCCTATGTATCTGCCCTATGTACTGTGCACCTGCCCCATGTTTGAGTGGGAAAGACGTTACTGGCTAAAGCCCATGTTTAGATATCTGAATATCCAGGTATGCCAGGAGGCAAATATTCACTACTTCCAGGGCAAGGACAGCAGACTTATCGCTCACTTTGTGACGTTTATGGATACTGCAGCTATGAGATTACACCGACAGAAAGCCCTGGATGAAATAACTTGTCTACTATAAGTATTAATCTGTATTTATGCACCATACATTTTATCTCTGAATCTCAGTGTACCTCTCTTCTTTGAGGTGTATTGGTGTGGTTACCTGCCTGGAACACTTATACAAGAACATTGGTACTTTATATCTTATTAGGAATTGATTCATTTTATTTCACTTTTTATTAGGTTATAGCAGTGATTTTCAGTCACATAGAATTGTCTATTTTAAACGGTTAAACACACATTAGCCCATTTAATTCCGCTTTTATTTACACTACATTTTTGATATATCATGGTAAAATGTGGTACATTTAAGTATTACGTCAGGTATTGAGAAATGCCCGTTTTAAACTATTTGAATGGTTTTAATTAACTATCAAATAAAGACCTTACAGGCTTGCGGCACCTTAAGATCACAGTGCCAATGCTCTTCTGCTTAATTTGTTCAGATGGTTTGTATTCCAAGGGTGAACAAAGCACAAAAGATCGCATGGGCTTCTCTTCTCTTGGGGTAAACTGCTTTACTTCAGCCCATGCTTGAGTGCTTTGGGTAGATTGCAATGTATACAACATTGCTTGATATGTGTTTCTGTGTTTAGGGGCTGCGTGAAGGATCCCTACTTTTAGTGGAAGGAGATAAAGCCACGCTGCTTGGAGCCACTGGGGCACGTCTGTTTATGAGGTAATGTGATCAATAAATGGTTTATTGATTTAGGGTATGTGCGGGGCATAGGCTTGGCCAATGGATCAACATATATATGGCGTCCACGAAGACCAAGAAGTGGAAATAGAAGCAGCAGAACAGGATGCAGAAGATTTTTGTGTGTGAAGGGATCTACAGGGCCTTGTAGAAGGAGGGAAAGTGTAGGTCTCAGAGGATTTAATTGGCTAAAAAGGTGCAGATTTGTAGAGACACAAAGATTGTGACGATGGTTAATGCACTGTAGTATTTTTTAAAGAGGGGAGTCATTAAATCTTTCCTAAAGTGCAGCAGCTTTAGTGTGGTGAGGTGGTTACTGATTCACATAGTCAGATGGTTTCTTTTACATAAATGCATGGACAGCCATACACACTGGCTTCTCCAAATCATCAATCAACTTCCTTAAAATAGCAATTCATTCTAAGGCTTGTCTGAAGCAGGAGTGAGGAAAGCACTCACAATTTGCTATCATTTGATCCATAACGCTCTTTCAAACTTTACTGTGACACTTAACACATCCATTTCCTTACAGTAACCCTCCTCTGTACAGGAAAAATTCACCATCACAGGGAGAACATGCAGCAAAGCTCAAATACGCCTTTTCTTAACCCAACTCCATTTTCTCTTACTTATTGACTTTATCACTGTCTTTGACCATGTACAACGCTCCACTGCCTTTGGGCTAGGTTTGTGTATAAAAATACTATACACATGTATGTATGAGTAACTTAACGCTCCTGAAAGACCGAAATTGGAAGCTGGCCATAAAGGGTTGGAGATATGGGATAGTATTGCAAGCTGAGTCTCTAGCATAAAACCAACGGATTTGGCTGAGGAAACTAGAGTAAGGATGAACCTAAAGGTTTAATTTATGGTAAAAAGGACTCTGGGCAGCCAATGTAAACTTTAATTCACCCCATATTGTCCAAAGCAGAGATAGTTCTGTATATATGTATGTCAACTGCATATTTATGATTTTCCTGTATTCGTAGTGACCGCAGTGACTTCATGTAAAAAAAAAATAATAATGAATAGCGAAAGAATAAGAGGCAGGCTCTACCCTCCGGTATTCCATAGGCATCAACCAGCCCCTGCAAGGTTCTGTGACAGTGCTAACTGGCGTCTGGAACAATGTTGCAATTTGAGATATCTTGAGTCAGATGTATCACATTTTTTATTAATTTTCGGAAGTACAGCAAAAGGCGCTTTGTCTTTTTGTTGTATTTTGGAGGTGTTGAGCCGTCTCTATACGAAGAAGTTTAAACAGCTGCTACGTTTTACTTGATGGAGAGTCCTTGGAAAATGATGTCTATAGGGGAATATGGTGAAGGAGCAGAGCCGGCTTTAGTGCTGGCGACGGCCAGTCGACAGTCTTTCTTGGTGTCTAACCCCTCCTAAAAACACCTCCCTTTTCATGAATTCCCTCACTACCACGCTGCTACAGTGTCCCTTACCTCTCCATAGCCCCTCTTTCACATGCATGTCATTTGTTTTATAGTGGTTCCCAAGCCAGTGTAGCGCATCGGAGCACTTTACCTCACACACACATTATGCAGAGGCAATAAATCATATATGTGTAAATCGGCCTATAGGAAATGTTACATAAGACAATGAGGATTACAAGGTGTAGGAGTCACGTCGCTGATACTAGTAGACAGTATCTTTTAACCCCTAGTGTGCTTTGAACGGCCCCTGTGGAC
Source organism: Lissotriton helveticus (assembly GCF_964261635.1). Classification (NCBI taxonomy): domain Eukaryota; kingdom Metazoa; phylum Chordata; class Amphibia; order Caudata; family Salamandridae; genus Lissotriton; species Lissotriton helveticus. The sequence goes on along the minus strand of NC_136061.1, from coordinate 420,721,303 downwards.
GTGTGCTGACAAGGGCAATCATAATCCCGCCCACTCAATAAAACCCTAGCACAGCGCAAAAAATTGTGCAGCGCGGGAGGGGTTAAGAGTGTATTGTCTGGAGAATCACAAACTCAGGATTTAAAGCACAGCACAGTTGAGTGGCTTTAGTAATAAGAATGTATTTCTACCCAAATGAACCCTTTTTAGCAACATGAAGATAATGAAAGGCTGGGAAAAAACATAACATTCTAACCTATACCATGCAGTTTGCATGCAGCTCTTTGATGACAGTTGATAGCTCACTGTACTATATTAGGGTAGTAACTTATGAACTGTAAGTAACTAAAGGATGTCTGTGACAAAAGCTGTAACCTATTGAGCGAGCCACATAAAATACAGTTTGGTGAAATCAGTGGTTCACCTTCTCTGCAGTAGGCAGATTAACCCTGCTGTACTACTTTTTTAGGTCTCGTGTGTAGCGTTGCTGCGCAACGCACTGCTCGCTTTGTGAGCAAGTAGATTTCAGAAGGGGATTTGAAGCCCAAACCCCTCAATTGCATTGGCTGGCGTCACCGTTTATGTAAAACGGTGGCCTCCAATTGAAAGTGAGGCTTTTTAGTTGTAGCCCTTTGGCCTTTTCTTCCGGCCCATCCGGACTCGATCGCCTGCTTCACGGCTGTCGTGAAGCAATTCCTTATCTTTATAGGGGCCATCTGTGGTTGTGTAATAGAGGCTTGTTTAATCCGGGCAGGCACGGAGCGAGGCAGCAGCATGTTAATTTTTTGCATTGCGCTTTCACTTTCATTTGAAGTGAAAGCGCGATGCTAAAATAAACACGCTGTTGTGTGCGGAATGGCTACAGTTTGTTATTCCTTACTCCCCTTGTTTTGCTCAGTTCGACTGGTTAGTTAGTGTCGTTTTAAATATGTTTCTAGGCTTAAATATAACAATGATTTCAAGAGATGCTCTGTTATCTTTAAAGACTGGAACTATTTTCCGCCGGGTTTTCCCTGTCATTCACTTCTAACAGGGGTGCTGTGTAGCACTTAATTGCGCTATTTATCCTGTCAATAGCACGCGCTGCCAACTGAATACATGAGCAGCCACAGTGCATCAGCAGCAAATCTACAACCTACCGGCCGATAAAGGGACTCTGGTTTTTATTACAGAATATCGGCTCACTAGCGCTTTGTGTTGTCACTTCATTTAATTAGCTCTATTACCTGACTGCTCAGAAGGATAACATGGCCAGAGTGCACATAGGGATAAAACTCATTGCCCTGGTGGCAAAAAAATGATATATTTTGTTTAACCTTGTCCAGATCTTGATCAATTTAGCTTTCGTTGTTTTTCTTTCTTCTTTAAGATATGTAAGATTTGTTCCTCTCCATTCTTTACTAGGTTCTGCTATAATATTGTATGTTCTTTTTAGACCATCTATGGCACTTGGTCAAAGGGGGAGATAACTGTCTATCAAACCAGTGGCTCTCAGTTTCTGAATGGATCAGGAGGAAAATGCTTATTTACAAGTTGCAATACTAAATATTATCACAAAAAAGCATTTTTTTGCAAATCTATCTGGATACGGTAACATGTTCTCATCAAGCACCTTTTCCCCACAAATTGTAGTCTCATTTGCTATCGGTATTTAATGGACTTATGATAAATGATCTCCATCTTCGACAGCAGAGGGGACAGATGTAGGGAGGAGAGGAACACTCTTTAATGAAAGACACATGCACCTGCTGTTACTCACTCTCGAAGTATGTGATCTCGCCACTGCTGACACCCCGCTACTGCTGACACCCCGCTGCTGCTGACACACCACAGCTGTGCGCCCCAGTGATGAAGGCAAAATTCAATACAGCCAAATTTGGAAGAGGTGGGCATGCACAGCACAGACCCACGTCTTTTGAAGGAGTCAGGGCAAGGAGGAGGGTGCAAAAAGCTGCCAGCACAGCTACGATAAGAAGAACATTAGACAGGTGCATGAAAGACCATGATGAAATCCATTTTATCCCAAAGCGCAGTCACACGGGCATGGGATAAGAAGGTGGGCGCAAATAAAAGAAGTGGAGTAGGAGGAAGCAAGAGCTCTGATGAAAAGAAACCACTAGCTCCGTAGAGCAGATGGACGACAAGGGGTGCTACCGGGTGGACGAGGCTTTACAAAGCAGATTAAGGCTGCTCGGCCCTCACTAAGGATAGTCGCAGGCGCAAGTAGAAGGGATGTTTGGCAAGGATTGTAGGGGGAGAGGACATGGGAGAGTTACACGAATAGAACAAGCATTGAAAATGCAATAGGTCTCGCCTTTGATTAAGTAAAAGTAATTTGCTATGCTAATGGTATTGTATAGCAAAGCAAATGGCTTTAACTTAATGAAAGGCGAGACCTATTGCGTTTTTAATGCTTGTCATGAGTGGAAACTGGAACTAGCTGAAAGATCTTTCTCCAGCAGGAACTTTAATCAACAGAGTTATCTTGACATCTTTATCCCTGACTGAACAGTGCTGGACACACAAGGATCTCTGCAGGAGGTTCATTTTAAACCCATGTTATTTCTAAATATGGTACCCTCTACGCTAGTGCCAGGTGTGGCTGCACCTGTCAAACCCTCCTAATTCAGCCTTTAAATGAGTGATATTAGTATTTGGAAGCAGGTTAACGCAATATCTGCTGGCGGAGAAGAGAGCTCTGTGGCAGATGGAAATGGCATTTATTTGTTTTTTTAATGTGACGTGTTTATGATGAGAATTTTAAAGACCTTATAAGCTCCAAGGATGAGTAACTAGAGCCATTTTGTATTTATCTGACACATTTTTTGAAGGCATCATGCGTCTGTGCGTACTATAGTGCTGGGGATTTGATGGATTACTAACCTATCCATGTTCCCCACTTTTCAGATTATAAAAATGTGTCTGTTTTTCATCATCAACTTCTAGTGAAGGGAATCTAAGGCTGCTCCCAGAGTGTGAATAGAAATGGTTCTTCAGTAAGCATGAAAGCATATTTATTTATTTACGGAGAGTACAATTGCTCAAGACATCTTGGTGCCAAGACCACTAAGATTTCTAGAAACCTAACAAAATAAGAAAGGTTTGAGACCTACTTGAACTGGGAGAAGTGTGACAGATGCTAAAGAGACAAACGAAGAGCATCCCAATGTTGCAGGTTCCAACACTTTAGAGGATCTAGCTTCAGCTTCAGCCCACTTGAACGTGGGATCCTCAGAATAAGTTGATTTTCAGATATAAAGTCCTTGCTGAACAGACTGAGAAATCCAATTAGAAAAGAAGACAGAACGGGCCACATAAAAGATCTAGTGGGTCATGACTTGAGCCTTATCCATACATGTTCATTAACTTGGCGAGCTGCCAATGCAAGATCCTTGCCTTGCAGGTTAGATGAACCACTAGGTTTCCAGCTTCTGCACTTTGATAATGGTCTTAGCCCTAGACAGACCAAATTGCAGTAGTCGATGCGAGTCATCACAAGGGCATTTACCACGGCTTCAGACTTTCTGGATTTTAATATTAAATAAAAGCTTGCAAACAAGTCCTTGGGCCAAGGGATTGCTCTTCATGCGGAGGCCTTGGGTTCCACCCACAGTATCTGTGACTTCTCCTCGACTTCGGATGTGTGTCATGCCCAGATCAGTGAGAAACGAGGGATGCAGTCTTGAATCACATGCTAGCGTAGACTGATCAGTCTGCCTTGGGGAAACAATAACAAAATACTTTATCTTCATGTATTGTCAAGCCCCAGAGTATTAAAATAATTTAAGGTTTTACTGTTCACTTACAATTGGAGACCTCTGATGCTGGAAATGTCTTTCTTTTCCTACCAATTTATTTATATGTTTAGTAGGTTTCATATAGAACTGTGCCTGTCACTGTAATCACAATACTCCTAGTCCTACTCTCGCTTATCTCCATTACGCAATGAGGCCTCTGTGCCTCATAGACACACCCCCCTACCAAAATAAAAATGCACCGCCCCCTCCACAACACCTGTACTTACCAAGCCACCGTATACACAGTTGGCAGGGCCACTGGAATGGAGGGTGGGCCGTAATGGAGATAAGCAAGAGTAGGATTAGGAGTAATGTAATTACTGGTAAGTGATAGAAACATTACCTCCATGTCCCTCTCGATTATCTCCATTACGCAATGAAACATACCAAGCCAAAGATAAACCTGGCCAATTGTCCAATCAGCAACCCAGAACATAGTAACAGAAGCTCAAATGAAGGGCAAACAAACAGGAAAGACAGGCCAGGCCCAACACAACCGACCGAATCCCAGAGACAAACACGGCCCCAAAATGGGAAAGAAAAAGACCCACAAGATAACGAGCCGAGGACCCGGCAGCTTGCAAGCTGACTGAACCATCAACCTGAAAAACAAAGGAAGACAACCAGTAGAGCCAAAAGGTTCAATCCCCACAATGAAAGAAAGAACACCAGAGAGACCACAAAACCTGAGGGAAAGCTCCAAGAGGAACACATCCTCCGAGGGAAGGCCCAAAAAGAACCAGAACCAGACCAGAACCAGACCGGCTCACAGACCTCAGCAAGGGGACCGCAAAGCCCCCAAAGACCAGCTTGGATGGCCAGAGGCAGAGAAATGGAAAGGGAACTATGCGCGCACAAGCATACCAAACCCCAACCAATGCAGTGCACAAAAAGACCAGACAGACCCCCAAAGGGTACACGCACAGAGGAGGCGAATGAAGCCGAGAGACTAAGGCACCGTCAGCCACCTGGTCCCCCCTGCAAGAAGCCAACCTGGGAAATGCCTGAGAGGGCGCCAGGAGAACAGGAAACCACAGAGTCACAGTCACCAACGGAACTGGAGACCCCAGCAGACCCAACACCAACAGAGGGACCAAAGTGACAGGACAAGCTGGAGGCACCAGAGCAACCGGACGCCCAACCCACACAACCAGAACCCTGGAACAAGGCCAACAGAGGGAATCCACCAAGAGGCCTGCAGGTTAAGGAAAACCACAGGGCAAGAACAACCACAGGGCAACCACCCCCAAACCGAGATCCCCCCCAACATCTCCAAACAAAAAGTGGGAACAGCGGAAAGGAGGAGCCAAAACAGTCACTAGGTCAACCCAGGCCACCACCGCAAACAGCCGACAGCCCAAACGGAAGGAACCGGGGAAGGCCCCGACAGTATGGTGAACCCCAAAAACCGCAGAAGAAGTGGACAAATAGAAATGTGCAGGAACGCAACCCGCAAAAAGGAGGCAGGCATGAAGACCCCAGAAGCTATGGCAAACACCTCTCCCTCCAACCCTGTGGAACCAGGGTGGCAGGCCGAGGTACAAAAGCAGGGAGGCACCCCAAAACAGGAGGGGGGGGGAGAGCTGGGAGACCTGAACGAACACACACACCTACGAAAGGGAAAGGCAAGCCCCCAGCAGGAAGAACCACTGCAGCCAACCAGCCATAGGACAGGCGTCCACCGGACAACTCAAGCCAGGAGCACAGCCCGAGGGACCAGCAGCAAGGCAGACAAAAAGCTGCCAACCCTTGCCGGGCAGAAACTGCCCTACAGAAGGAAAGGAACGGGGAACTGCACACTGGGGGAAAAAACAGGGTTCCCTGGCCAGCCAGTGAGAAAAGGCGCCAGAAGAGAACCAACAGGACCAGGTGGGCAACCAAGCCAGCCAACCCGGTCAACCAAACAACCGGACCCCAGACAGCCAGGCACCCTCAAGGACGAAGTAAGAAAGGAACATGGGACAGGCGCCACTGCCTACCAGCAACCAAAGGAAACAGTAGGCCAGGACAGCAGAGGAGGTCACCACAGGCGCCCCTCTAAACCCCAAGGACAGAAAGAAACTGTCAATAAGAGGAGCCAAGAAGGAACCAAGCAGAAGGAACGTGGCCACAGAGCCGCCCCAACCACCCAGGAATGGGAGAGTAGGAGACCACAACCCCTACATGGGACCCAAGAGGGCGAAGCCCAAACAGAGCCACTTAAAGCCACAAAACACAGCCCACCAGGCACTGAAGCAGACGGGGCGAGAGGGAGAGCACCCAAACAAGCAGAGAGCCCCCAGGACCAAGGCAGCCCCCCTCAGAAAAAACAGACCACGGCTCACGGTAGCGCCAGGACAGGCAAGGGGGAAGTCACAGACACCCTCAACAAGAAACACAGATGCAACCCCCAGGGCACAAGGGAAACTGGCACTCATGCTCCACTGGCATAGCAAGGCTGACCAGGCACAAACTAGAGGCCAACGAAGGACCGACAGGCCAAGACTCACCGGAACAGAAGGCAAAAGAGCTCCAGGATAGAACAAGAAGCAGCGCACAGGCAGAACCACGATGGAACAACCAGGCAGGAAGAAGCAACAACAGCACCCCACCAACCAGCATGCAGGGGAAGCAGAAGACAGAAACCACTGCCAGATCAAAGGGGGAGAAATTGCAATACAGAGAAACTCCCAGAGTTAGGTGCAACAGGCCAAACAGACACCGACATACCAAAAAGCACCCCAACAGGAGCGCATCTGCCCCCAAAGGCACTGACCACAGCCCACAGGAAGCCGAGAACAGCCAAAGCGCAGAAACACAGGAGAAGGGTAGGCATGAGACACCACCCGGCATTTACCAAGGATTCCCAGCAGCCCAGGGGATGCCACCAGAAAAAACAGCACCAGGGCTGCAAGCACCGCAACGCAGACACAGGCAGAACACAGGAAAACCCAGAGGCAATGGGAAAAGGCAGCCCACCAGTCAGGAAACAAACCCAACAACAAAAGACAGCACAGCTATACATAAAACAAACAAGCATTTACAATGCAATAGGTCTCGGGTTAATTAAGTTTGAGCTATTGGCATTGCTAAATATTGCAACACCAACTGCAACAAAAGTCTATAAATTGTAGGCCAAAAAAATGTGTATTTATTTTTGTAGCAATGGTGGCATGCTGCGCTTTAGATGAATGGGCTACTCCCACCCCGACATTGTTCTTGTTTTTTTCCTCAAGTTGAAGCCCACTAATGCTTGTATGTCAGTGGAGCGAAAGGGGGAGGTGGGGGGGCTACTTTGTTACTAAAAACCACTAGAGAAACCGAGCTGGTTACTGTGAAAGCCAGAACCAGTTCTCAGACAATGATCACAGACATGGTTAGTTAAGTTCTATGTGGGTCTGCAGACAGTAAAACAGTGCTTAATTTGTGCAGGTGCCCGTGGTGAGCACCAGCGCTAATTTTGGGGATCAGGACTTCATGAACATGGTTGTTTGTCTGGTTCCGCCTGGACGTGATCTACACTTTCACAGCGCCATTCTCATCCACAAAGTCCTGTGAATCTGGAGTTAGCTGCACAGCTAAATGAAACCTTAACTCCGAGTGGCCAAAGAGAAATCTGGCATTCTGCGCTCTTTGAAAGATGAGGTGGCCTGCAGTCTTGGCTCAACGCCCATTGGTTCTGGATTAATCACGTGCTAGCCCGTTCCTAAAAACGTGTAACTGGTCTGGTTCTCGCAATGCTTTGGGCTGAAGTTCGCTTCATATAAAACTGCAAAAAAACAAACATGATTGCAGGCTTTGCATAATTGAATTTCCTTTGAGTGTTCCTGGGACAGGCATAGTTTGTGTAACAACAAATAAACAAGCTGCGCAAAAAAAAAAAAACGCCAGCGAGTGGTGAAAGTCTTCAGCCGGTTGCTAAAGTCGTACATCTCCCAGTACTGGTGCAGTATTTCAATCTTCGCAGGGGAGCAGAGGCGGGAGATTACTGGGGTACAGAAGGCAAGAGGGGTAAACAAAAGGCAGCAGAATGGGGCAAAAACAAGAACAGGACAACAGAGGCATAAATTAAGCAGAAGCAGCAGGAAAAATAACTAGTCTTTCACACATCCGGCATGCACACTATTACGTTTGTTGATTTGCTTTATTCTCCTGAAAATGAACGCTCTCTGCAATTGCGTAGGAAAGACATGATACTTTCCGACGGATAAAAGGTCCCTGAGAAGAGGGCATCCTTCCAGCCTTTTGGTAGTGGGGCATAGCAGCAACCTTCCTCTCTCTTATCCCTGAAGCCTAGGGGGGGGAGCTCTCTCCAGCCCCTCGTCTGCATCTACTCCCCGGATAGGCGTGGGGGCTCCAGCAGGACGGAACAGGGACCGGGTCTGAGAAAGGAATGCGCGCTGGAGTGAAAAAACAAGCTCACGCACCGCTTCCAGACCTGATATTACCATAACCATTGCCTGCAGCTTACTGTACTGATGTGATTTCTTGTACTGATGCACCTTCCTACAATGTGCTCATGTTTTATGGTAACGGTAATTGTTTTTATGTTTGTTGATAAAACTATGTAAAGTAAAATAATTAAAAAAAACTGTAAACACAAATACATGAAGTTCTCTCACACGCCTTGCAAGATTATCGTGCAGCGTGACTTTACAAGCTCAAAACAGGCTTGATTTGAAAATGTAGGCTTCTTTTTTCAGCTATGTGGTTCGCTAATAGGTGCTCAGTCCTATTTTTTGTCCCAGTCTGACCCTGCTGTACACCATTCCTCATCTTCATGTGACTCATTTTATCAACCTCAGATAGGTGAAGGGCTGCATCTATTCCACTAGAACCGTAACCAGTGACAGGCTACAAGCAAGGCTTTGTAGCAGATTAACCAGCTAAGCTGCCTTGTCATCCATTGAAGTATGATGGTGTTTTTTTTACACGTTTTGTGTTCAGTAGGCCTGTTTTCATAATATGCCTGGTTTGAATTCCTCATTGCGCTTGCTGCCAGGGTTGTATACGTTTGTAACCCATTAGTAGATTATGCTACCTCAATGGTATTCTGTTACTCGGCCTCAAAGATGAAGCATTGATCCGGACCTGTGATGTGCAGATATATGAGGCGAACGCCTATGCACTGACCCCACTACTGGCAGCCACTGCAGACTAGACAGGCACAACTCTGAGCTATGTTGTCAATTTGCTTTATAGCACAGCAGAGGCACCACCAGGCCAACTGGGCCCTCCACCACTGCTGTGCCAGCCGAGTAAAGCCATGAACCACATCCTGATGCGGAGCCCAGTGAGGAGAGCTGCTCCTGGGTCACAGCCGAGAGCCCACGGCTAGAGGCGCATACCCTGACCAGCAGAGACTATGAACAGCTTTCCTCGCACACAGAGTGAAGAGCCAAGAGGGCTCACCTGGGGGTCTTATTTGTAAGATGTCCCAGCAAAGATGGGCCGGCGTGGACGAGTGGAGAGAGAGCTGCCGACTAGCGCGTGCATCTGTAAGGTGTTTTGGGATGGGGTTGAGTCAATCACGTGCCCGACAGACTGGATGTTCAGGAAGCATTTAGAAGAGGTAGTGAGTTCAGCACAGCAGGCAGGGAGAGAAGGCTCAACATGCAGTGTGCACAAGCTCATCAGATAGTGCGTGGCCATTCAGAATGCAGTGAGTAGGCGATCAGGCAGTGAGCGGGAGCTAAAGAAGCCGCGAGCTCACGCTTATTAGGCAGGTCGTGTAGTGCGTGGGTGCTTAGGAGGCAGAGTGGCCGTTCAGCAAGCAGCGCTGAGGTGGGCTGTCAGCAAGCAGGGAGAAGGACCATGCACAGGCAAGAAACTCAGCAGTCAGTGAGTGGACTACTCCCCGGATAGGCGCAGGGGCTCCAGCAGGACAGAACAGGGACCGGGTCTGAGAAAGGAATGCGCGCTGGAGTGAAAACACAAGCTCACGCGCCGCGCGCCTCTCTGCAGACTCCCCCTGCATTCCAGAGAGGCGCGCAACGCGATCCGGGCTGCATTAACTGCTGTGGAGACAAGACCTGGCCGCGCGCACAACGTTATCCTATGGGAAAACGCTGCGCGCGGCCAGGTCTTGTCTCACTTCGGTGTTCTCAGACTGCTGAGACGCCGACAATAGTTCTCTGGCGAGAACGCGCTTTCAGCGCGTTACTAGCCGAGACCTAAAAAGGACGTCTAAACAAGGGGAACTGAGGGGCCAACAGAAAGGAACACTGCATTCGCATCCAACAGACCCCCAACACAGAGGCCGAGAGGCCAAGCAAGATCAGGTTCTTTCAGGTTGGTATTGCCATAGTGTCAGCCACCATGTCCACCCGAAACAGAAGGGCCAAAAAGGTAGCAGCACCTGCACCAAGGTGCCTAACCAGTCACAGCAGCAGCCAGAGCACCGCTCCTAAGCGCATCGACAACCTGGGGGATAGCCCAAAGGCTAAGGAGGCCCCAAAACCCAGGAACCACTGCTTAGCCGAATCTGCACATGGACCAGAGCATCACCAGAAACGGGAAGACATGACCACCTTGAGGGTACTAACCAGGCCCGACCCTGCGTAACCTCTGAAAACAGAAAAGAGCAGGAGAGTCAGGGTGGACCAGCCGAAGGGCCAGGTACCCACCCCTAGAGGCAACAGACAACAAAGACCAGATGCCGACAAACCTCAGTAGGAGCTAGCCCGCACAAACAGCAGTGGCAGGACTCAGACAGCCAAGCCCCATCAAGGGACAGGAGCCTGACGCAGGGAACAACAGCAGAGGGCCGCAAGTGGGCCCGTACAGAACAGACAGAAAAGCACCACAGGAAAAAGTGCTGACACTAGAGGTCCAAGGCCCCAAACGTCCACACAGGTCGGAGAAGGCATATCAGCCTCCCAGCTGGATGAAAACCAGATCACTGCATGAGGCGACCGCACCGCCAGGAGCCAAACAAAGCACCATACATTGGTGCACTAAACAAACAGGCCAGCACCCGCCCACTCCCCCAGAACACCACTGAGAGGGAAGCCGAACGTTAGCAACAACACCCCACCGGAGAAATGCACAGCAGATCTCCGGCCGGGAGAACAAAACCAGCACAAAGTCAGGGAGAAGCCTGTCGCACCGCAAAAAGAATCAGATGTGGGCCACAGGATACACAAGACCGCAGCTCTGGCCATAGAAACAAGCATTTGCAATAGGTCTCGCGTTTACAAGAGTTTGAGCTATTGGCATTGTATATGACAATGCCTTTTATTTATGTGTTTTGAGAACCTGCACTTATAGTCTTTGCTTACAAGAAGCAAGGCTGGCAGTAAAAGAGGAACAGGTACTGCCAGCCTTACTTCTCCTAAGCAACTTTCCACATTGCCAGCACAAGACAGTCGTTTGGTTAGCAGGGGCCTGCAAGGGCACGGCGCTCACATGTAATGCTTAGATTGGAGCCACTTAAGTAAAAGAGGTCAAATTGCTTTCCTATGTGATGCAATATGAAGCTCTAAAATGCAAAATTTACCTGTCAAATTTAACAAATTGCCATTGACAGCCAGCAGAACAAAACATGAGACTGAACTACTGTCCAGCTCTACAAACACTTTCTAATGTGGATTTTGGAGCATGTTTAAGGACACTTTGAATCACAATAGTTGGTACCCAATGTTGACTCTTTCTACAAGTTTCATTGTTTTGAGGCATATTATGGAAGTATTCACCCTGCAAGAAAAAAAACTATACTAGTAACTTCAGTTTCAGGATGAGGGGCTACACACCACAGGAACCGTGGTTGCTATTAAGATAATTTTTCGGTTTGAGAACATTACTTAGGCTTTAAAAATATTCACTGAAAAAGCCATAAGTTTCAGACAAGTTATAGTTAGGAATTACCATTTAAAAAAACCTTAGAAATTCACTGAAAAAACCATAAGTTTTAGGGGTGTTTTAGTTAGTTGGACATTTCACTCGTACAAAACCTTTGAAATCCCCCCGTTATAGTTAGTTATACTATATATATATATTATATACTATATATATATATATATACTTATATATAGTATATATATACTATTATATTATACTAACTATAACTCGCGCGCCTGCAATCCACTGCTGATGATGTCACATATTACATCATTCATGACATGGTCAGTGACATCACTGATGACATCTCACCAGGTACCTCTAGTATGCGCCAGGGGGCTGCGTTGCAGGGAGGTTCAGAGGCCATGCCCCTTTTTACAACACTCTGCAAAGCAGCTCTGTGGCACTTACTAGAGGTACCTGGTGGGCTAGTTGGCCCCCAGGGACCCTCAGAATTGACAAGGAATTAATTCCCCAACTTAAACCGCGCCACAGGGTGTGTTTGCACACATGTGAACTCAGGCCCGCCCCCTCCCTTCACCACTGTGCAAACGCGCCCCGTGGCGTGTTTTAAGTTGGGGAATTAATTCCCCTTCAATACTGGGGATCCCTGGGGTCCAACTAGCCCACCAGGTACCTCCAGTAAGCGCCACAAGGCTGCATTGCAGATAGGTGTAAAAAGGGGCATGGCTTGGAGCACCTCTCTGCAACGCAGCCCTGTGGCGCTTACTGGAGGTACCTGGTGGGCTAGTTGGCCCCCAGGGACCCCCAGTATTGCAGGGGAATTACTTACCCAATTTAAAACGCGCCCCAGGGCAGTTTGCAGAGTGTGTTTGTGAGGGGGCGGGACCTAGGGATGATCGAGTCTTTTTAATAAAAAAAAAATTGAAAGGGGGCTGTGTGGCCTTTAACTTTTTTTTGGGCCCTGGGGACCCCCATCCCCCAGGGCCTGACCCCCAAATATAATTTTGTTTCATTTTTGTATGGGAAGGGGGCTACGTGGCCCCCCTCCCGTGGCCGTTTCTGGGCCCCGGGACCCCATCCCCCGGTGCATGGCCAATTACTTTTATCTTTTTTTATGGAGGGGGGCTGAATAGCCCCCCTCCTCAGGCCACTTCAAGGCCCCGGGGACCCATGGCGCGTGGCTCGGTTCTACCGAGACACTAGCTGGCTGCCAACACTTCCTGATTTGGAGTGTTAACAGCCAATTCAAATACAGCTCGTGCACGGCAGGGTGCGTGCAGGCTGCGCTTAGGGTACGCGGACCCTCCGAGCCCATAGATATATATAGATATATGAATGAATGTAACTGTCATTTTCTCAGGAACTACTGAACGGATTTACACCAAATAAGCCAAAGGCACGAGTCTGAACCAAGGACTACCTCTTTGCCAAATTTGGTGTAATTCCGTTCCGCAGTTCGGGCTGCGGCTAAAGGTCCTATGGGAAATAGAATGTTGCGGATTTCCTATGGGTAATAGGTCCTAACTATAACTACCTACTGGCGACCGCCAGTAGGTAATTTTGTTTCAGAAATACTTTTCACTATTTCTGGGACAGTGATGATGGTGCTGGAGTTTGAGACAAATGAAAATGTGAAAATATATTGAAACTCAAACTACCTATCCGATAAAATTATAGTACACACTGCCGGACAGATGTAAGCAAAACCCTACCAAATGTAGCTGTGGAACTGGGGACGTGGATGAGAACAATACAGGTGAGGAAAGGAGAAAGAGTCAAGAGTTTGTTGTCTGTTTTAAGAATGGCATGGAAAATCCAAAGTTTGTTTGTGAACATTTGTTAATGTGTATTTTCTTTTTTAAACCATAGGCACGATTCCAGATATGTTTGTAATGTAACTGGGGCAACAGAAAGTTAGTTGGCAAACATCACCTCAACCATAAAGTGTGTTTTACTAGGAAGTCAAAGAAAGATACAGTGCAAAGTTATATCAAGAGAGTAGTCAAACATGAAACCATCAACTAAAGTAAACAAATCCTAGTACTAGGGATTTAGGTCAATAAGAATTCTTTATGCAATAAATAAGTGAAGCTGTGTTTTACATTTTTAACGGTGGAATTCGCCAATATTAATGAGACAGTGAGGGCGATCTTTAAAGGCACATACTACTGTGCTTTAAGTAAAGATTTGGACTTGTAATCCCCATGTTTGTAATCCCTATTTTAACACCAGTTACGCCAGTGGTACGGCGCGGTTTGTGACTGCTACCCTGTGCCATGAGCGTGCAACAGCGCAGTAGGGACACACAAGGGTAAAATGTAAATTGATACTTGTATAGCGCACTACTCACCCGCAAGGGTCTCAAGGCGCTTGTACGAATACCGCTGTGGAACCCATCCTGGCTTTCCCTGTGAGGTGTCCACTCCTGGGCACCCCCAAGGTGGAGGCCAGGCATCCTTAGCGTTGTGGGGGCCGTTGTGGAGATTAAGCAAGCTATTGCCCAGAGTTGCAGAGTGGGACTCCATGATTGGAATAGGCACCGAGGCGAGAATTATCAGGTCCGTGGAATTTTTTAGCCCAAGACCCACAGAGGCGGGGAATTGAACCCTGGTCCCGGGCTAGACCTCTGCATCAGGGTCTGCCGCTCTAACCATTGAGCCACACTTCTCCACTGATGCTGAAACCTTTGACTGGCTCCTCCTGCATGGACGTGAGCTCCAGCATTAGGGCCTTTTGCGAACTGGTCACCTGCTGGTGTGCCATGCTGGGGAGACGGCCGCAAGATGCGGCACGGGTACTTCAGCACATCAAGGTAGGTGGGAGCTCTTTTCCCAGGTGTTGTTTGAAGGATAGGTGGGGGTCGTATCCACGCAGACAGTGTGAAGGAAAGTTTTTGTAACCGAGAGATCGTCTGCAGGGGATTCTACTTCACCCAGATACAAGAGAGACACATTTTTTCCCACCAGGAAGAGTGCAGTTGTTACAAGTTGGGTGAGTCGCGTGCAATGAAATGCGTGCTGCCATTATTTAGCATGTAAATAAAAATAAACAAGTTGGGTGAGCCGCGCACAACGAGATGCACTGCTGCCATTATTTAGCATGTAAATAAAAAAAATTTAAAATGAGTTAGGTGAGCTGCGCGCAATGAGACGTGCAGCCATTATTTAGCATATCAATAAAAATATTTTTGAAAAAGAGTTGCTTGAGCCTTGCACGAGACATGTGGCTGCCATTATTTAGCATGTAATTTAAAAAATGTGTTGGGTGAGTCACGTGCAACGAGACCCGTGGCCTCCGTTATTTAGCATGATGTAAATAAATAAATAAACAAGTTGGGTGAGCTGCACAAAACGAGACGCATGGCCGCTATTAAAGCATGTAAGTATGAGACCAGATTTCTTTAATTAAGACAGCGCCTGCCTTGCGGGCGTCTGAGCAGTGGGGGAAGGAAGGGGGGGGTACGGAGACTATTTAAAAGTTATAGCGTGGCGCTCCGGTAAAACAAGCATTGCTTAAAAGCGATGCCCATTACTCTAAGCTAGTGTGCTCAGATGGAGTGACAGGAGCTGGAAGGACGGAAGCAATGACAGGCAGAGGTGCGAGCGAGGAGTCGTGCTGAAAGGAAATAAAAACAAGCTTTGGTCGCGTGGCCGTGAAAGTGATCGTGGGCTGTAAGGGTGCCCGCGAGCGATGCACTTAACGAGCCATGACGAGACAGGAAAGCCAGATGGCGTCTGTGCTCGTAACTGTGCGCGTAACCGGACGCTCTAGGCCACACAAAAAGCTGTGGTCAGCTTTTTGAAGCCCACTTGCTAAAAGTCTCGCTAGTGCAGCGCTTGTGCTGGCTCAGGCGTGACCTAAAAAAGAAAGGGGACAGGCACCCCCGTGAGTTCCAATAAGGAACCAGCAGGCTGGGAGATGCCAAAACTGCGCAGCCGACCCCTGCAGCTGCGTTGGCAGGAACAGAGATCTGCCGCAGACCAACAAGCGCACACTCAGTGCACGAGAAAACGCATCCTGCCTGTAGGATCCGCAAAGCAGCCACCGAGGCATGTGCTGCGGCAGAGCCCCCAACTGCCCGCTGTGCGTCCAGCACACAGGCAGACACACACCCCGGCTGGAGAAAGGCACAGCAAACCTCCAGCCGGCTGAATCAGCCTAGACCGCAGGCCATGCCCACCCTGAGCGGAGGAAGGCACCGCTGACCTCTGGTCAAGGCAAAAACATGCAGGCAACCAAAGAATGCACCAAAACACTGGTAACACCTCCCTGCTGAGAAGGAAACCGACTTCCTAGCACTGGCACATGCCCACAAGCCAGCGCAGACCTCCGACCCGGCAAGAAATGGAACGAGGGAGGAGCCCGGATCCACTGTTCCCAAGCAGACCCACTCCCCCTCTTACCCGAAAGGACAGCCAGAGGAGAATGAAGAAGCCGGCCTCCAAGACTGCCAGCACAGTGCGGACAGAAACAGGATCTTCACGAACACCGGAGCACCGCACTGCGTGCCCGAACCAGAACATACACCCAACAAAAGGAGGCGCAGCTGGAACCAACACCCCGCGTTGTGCAACGAAAAGGCAACATCAGACACGTCAATGTGAGAAAAAATAAATAACTAAACCAACACTGGAGCGAGTGCGCCACACTCACCCCACCATGTCTACAGACACAAAAGAACAGGTGTTGTGGAGGAGGCGGTGCCTTTTAATTTTGGTAGTGGGTGTGTCTATGAGGCACAGGGGCCTCATTGCGTAATTTATTTATTTATTTTAAAAAAACTTTTATAACGCGCTCCATTACCATGGGGTATCCTGGCGCGGTGAGTAGTTCTGCCTCGAACATTTGAGTACGTCTGTTATAGTGGAGCATTAAAAAGATAGGTCTTAAGATCTTTTTTGAAGACAGTGATGGTTGGAGAGGCTCTAAGCGGGAGGGGGAGGGCATTCCAAGCATAAGCTGCCTTGACTGAAATAGATTGGGTTAGTGAGAGGGACGAGGGACGTGGAAGTAACAGCCATTTCAACTCAAATCTAGGGTGTTACATGTTGGTTCATCACATCGAAAGTGATGGCTTTACTTCACATTGTTTAAGGAGCTCAGTGCTTTTTAGAAGTATCACCCATACACACTGCGTTTTTAATCATTTCAATTATGCTTCCAGTTTAAATATGTTTAAATTGAATACTTTGATTTATTTTGATTGACAATATTTAAAAAGTACTGCTAAAATGTATTACAGATAAATAAGTCTATAGAATAAAATAGTTAATTAATTTACATTTGACTCAATAGTGCAGGTATTTAATTTTAAATTCTGCATATGTAACATATAAATATTAATAAAATACACATTAGCCTATAACTTTTATTTTTTTTACTACTCTATCCATCCGATGTAACCTAGAAAAACACTTTACCCCCAAATCACTAACTTCCCCAAATCACAAAAAAACAAAACTTACATCTTGAATCACTACATACCCGAGTCCCAAAAACCCTTATACCTCAACCATACAAAACTCTTACCCTGTAACACTATCCACAACTGAAGACTAAAAAACCCTTACCACCCCCGGAATCCCTACCCAACGCTGATACCTACAAATCCACTTGTCCCACACAAAACATTACCCATCCCTTAAATTAAAAAAAACCCTTTCCCCATAGTCACTACCCACTCCTGAACCCTAAACTCTCCTCTCCTCTAAATCACCACCCACCTCTGAACCTTAAAAATCCTCGTCTTCCAAATAACTCCCCACTCCCACAAACCTTAATTATACAATTAATTATAAATTAGTTAATGCTTAACATACATTTTAAAACATAATTATATATTTAGAAATAATAAAAAGTAATTTACGTGCTGCATTCATTGCTATTAATGTAACTAAGCTTTTTTTAAATGTAACTATAAATATAAAAAATATTAAAATAACTAATTACATTTTTAACTGTATACTATTTCACAAATGTCTAACATATATATCCGCATATATATATATATATCCTTCTTATATGTATATACGGCCATATAAATACATATACATTGCATCACATACATTTCAAATTTTAAAAACAATATCTGCACAGTACCACAGTGCAGATGTAAAGTAGCAAAACGTACCTAACAGTGTAATGATTCCCAGTGAAATGGCAGGAAAGCTTTTGCCAATCCAATGAACTATTCTTCACCTTTAAAAGAATTTTACTAATCTTTCATTACTGACGTGGAATAATAGATTTAATTCATTCGGGGGGAGAGGACCAATATGCCAGTTTGGTTTAGCCATTCTTTGCGCACAGTCAGTAGTTCATCTCACATGAATTATGCAAAATCCATTTAATTAAATCTTAAATTTCAAAGCACATTGTCGACATTTTCTAAATTGCAGTGTTTGGGGATTATACATTGTTGGATGATGGCAACAGTGATATATAGTTAAACTAATTAAAGACAACTATACTTACATGTAGTAGGGCATTGTTATGTCTGGCCCTCGTTTTTTGTACTGGACAGTGGAAACTATGAAATAATGTGTCTCTTTTTCCACTTTTGGCATCAGAGGGTATCGGATTACGGTAGGCACTGCAGATTTTATTTTAGCAAGGAGCGACCCCAATGTTACAAATGTAGTTTTTGTATTTGGTTTTCTTTGTGAAAATCAATAAAGTGATTTAAACCTAAAAAAAAATATTTTCTCTTTCTCTTATCTAGGGGTAAAGCACCAACAGAATATAAGCCTGGAGAGGATTTCAGTTTCCTCCTGATGGATTCTTAGATGGAGCAGAATTTAATGCAACGCTGATGCACACAGTCCGCTTTAAAGACAAAGACATCTGCAGGAAGAAAGCCTGGACATCACTCAGTGCTCACTGACGTCACATACTAGAAGTTGTTAACTGGGCATTCAAATTTCTCCCATTCCCCCCGCTGTACTCGTACTAATCATGTAGGGTGTCGTTTCATGCTATGGTTATTGAGAAACCCCATAACATTACATGCAGTACCACTATCTTCAAAACCTAGAGACCACTTGCAAACATAAGAACAGGTTCTTTTTAAGCAGTGAGTCTGGCCAATGATCACTTTGAGCGCTCATTTTGAGCTGCCAAGTTGCAATAAGTCTCAGAGCAGAGTACATTCTAACCTAGACATGTTTGCCGTTCTTTGTAGACAGCTAGTATTCAACTGTTTGCACCACTTCTTTTATTTTTGTGCATATGCCCAAATAAATCTGATAAGATGAGCATCCTTTGCTTTACATACAAGTACATTTTATGATTCAGTTGGTTTACTCAAACATTATCCTTTTCATTTTTGTAAATTATTTAATTGGCTTTTTAAGCTTAAAAAAATTAAGAAGTCAGTAATGTTGCATGGTCATTGTAGTCGTCCTTCCCAATGCTTTCATGTAGACATTGTGAGGCCAAAGTCAGTATAAAACATCACCAGAAACCCCCAGACAAAGAGGGAGTAGCTCCCAATATAGCCACGAGGCACCGCTCCGAGTCAGATCAGGAGAGATACATTCAAATGCATGACTTAACGTCTCATGATTTTCTCATGTTTGCCAGAAGAACCTCTAGCACAATAACCGGGCTTCCATCACCCTCCTACAATCTATGCCATGAGCCAACATACCCACTGTCAGGAGCTTCTGTTGCTTGAATAGACCTCTTGGAAGGTGCAGCCCCAGGTTCATGAACAATGTAATTCAAGATCTCCAACAAGCTCAGCAAGGCAAGTTTCTTTGTCCAGAACAATTCTGCAGCCCAGCACCATGAATAGGACGCTGGCCACCACACCCAGAAGCCAAGAAGCACAGTGCATCTCTAAACGGATCTGAAAAATCCCCGTGGTCAGTCAGAGAGCGTAGGCACATGGGTAAGCCGTCTTGCTTCAGGGAGACCTTTTTGGGGTGAGGATCCGCTCCTCTGAGAAAGCCGCCATATGGAGCTGAGCCCGTCCCACGCATGGTTGACTCTGTCATCAAATGAGCCCATCAGTGGGTTAGGGATTATCTTAAGTTCTCTGACAGCATCCTTTAATTCAGAGATCATGCCTTCTGCCTCAAGGACTGTCCTCGACACTGCGAATATTTCACTGAAGCAGTGCTAAATCAATGCAATATTTGCTAATCCAACCATCCAAAGCTGTTTGAGTGTCAGTGGTGGTCTTTAAAGTAATGTCTGTGGAGGTAGCTGCTGCCTCTGGGTCCTTAGTGTAATGAGCTTGTTGAATCTGTGCAATGTCCCCAGCTGACTGGGCAACTAACGCAAGCTTGTCCAACTTGCCTTGTTTCTGCTTATGTCCCTTTTCGTCACACTATGGGACTTACAAGCTCCTTGCGCTGTAGGTGCGTCACTTATTGTGATAAAAAGTGATGCATCGTTGGCGCAAGGGGCTTGTAAATAAGTCCCTATGTTTTTGTGTCTGGGAGTTCAAAAAGGGTTGCTGACTCAATAGAATGGGGCTGGTGGTGAACATTTTGTCCACCTAGCAGGGGGCATCAAAGTAGGCCAGATTTTCTCTCGGACAAGTGTAAGGGGTCCGCAACAGTGCTGGGGAGTGCAAAAGAATACCCCTACTTGGGTACGTAAGCCTCAGTACACATCATGTGGGTTGTTGGGACATTTCACCTAGCATGAAGGAATGTTTAGATTGCAATTCCCCCTCCCTGCCTATTGTGAGATGCAGGGATGAAACTGATAACTCTGTTGTAGGTTGCAGAGCATATGTTGTCACAAAAGTGCCCTTTTCAAGAACAAGAGGCAAGACCCTCACCCAAACTCCGTTCCCTCTGGGCTTCCATAGAATTATATGCAAGAGATCACTTGTCCTTGATAGGGTTAGTTTATGTTCCAGAGGATGCAGTATTGTCATAGGTCTGTAGGACGGAAAGACTCGCACACGTGATACTGGCCCCAAAACAAAAACCAGCAACAGACCTGGTGAGTCTTCACCCACAGGAGGACCACCAAAGAGCAGAATTGTGAACCTGCACACTGTCCCCTTGGACTGGACTGTGCATCTTCATTCAAGGCTAGGCAGGCAGTCCAACAGCTTCCATCATTAGATTCAAAATGTGGGATAATGACCTCGGCAGCCTCCCTAGCAGAGTTCCTGTGTCTCTTTTTGGAACTGTTGATGAGTTCCCAATTAAGCGTTCTCAATGCCTACCACACCTGTTTTAATGTGCTTGTGTCTACTTCCTTCTGGGCGATCCTGTGCTTAGTTGAAATTAAATGATAAAGACATGATACAGGAAATGTGGAGCTCCAAGCAAAGTACATATTCTAGGCTGTAGGAAAAGTGGGAATGCATTAACTAGTTGAATTATTAGTAATGAGAAAACAGCATAAGAAATATACTCATACCATCAATGTTAACACTGTACAGAATTCTGAGAATTATTTGCATGATAATGTCACACAATTCCTACTATTTCAGTAAGCATGTACATTTGGGCAACATAAACGTCAACACTATGCAGAACTGAGTCCATGCACACCATCAGAAGATGTTAACCTAATTCCTGGCTAGCTCACAGTGTGCTATCTGGACCTCTAAACCCTACACTGTATCAGATGATATTTGCAACCTCAGAACATGACAACCCTGATTACCTAAGGAAATCATGGAAACAGATCTACCCTTTCGTTGTTAACCCAGGCTTGCACGAAGAGAGACACAAGAAGTACATGAATTGGCATTTCAAACATTTATTGAAGCAATTGGATTCCCCCGTCTCTCTCAGGATGGTAACTGGATTCCGCTGGGCTAGAATTCTGGCATGGGGTGACAGTCCAAATGCTCCTCTGTCTAAATAAGAACTTGGTACAGTTTATATAATAAACTTCACCCATTCTCTCTATGCTGGCGTTCTGGTCGGGCTGTGGTTGATTCTACCCACCTAGAGCTGTCGCCGAACAGACAACAACAAACAACAACATTTTGCGCTGTGAGCATAGTCTTTGTACAACATGTTCCAAGGCCTGATAATGTAAATGTAAGCCAAACATTTCCTGAAAACACTATCCCATATGGCCGCCAATGCAAATGTGTGTTAAAAGTCATTGTTTATGTTTATTTTTCTTGTAAAGCGCACGAATACCGAAGTGTCTTGGCGCTGAAAGTGAGAGGGTGAAGGCGCAGTGAGAAAGCTTATGACCTATGCGGCTGTAAAAAAACAGGTTTTCAAATTCTTCCTGAAAAGCTGGAGATTTGGCTGGCGTTGCAAGGATATCGGTAGTTTATTCCAGAGCATAGTTGCACAGTGTATTATGGCTCGACCGCCCCATCTAGCTTTTCTAAATTTTGCAGTTTTTATTAATCCTTGAGTCGCCGATCTCAGTGCTCGTGGGGGAGCATACGTTATAAAAAGCTTATGAAAATCAGCTGGACCCCCCCGTTTACTGTTTTGTATACCAAAGTTAGCACTTTAAATTCAATATGTTGTTTAATAGGGAGCCAGTGTAGTGATCTTATTCCAGCTGATGTCGGTTGTCCTCTACGCAGCCCCAGAAGAAGTCTGGCAGCCGCATTTTGCAACGATTGCAGTTTTGTAACTGAAATTTATCAATACCCAGGAACAATGCATTAGCATAGTCCAACTTTGATAGAAAAAGCGCTACCATCACAGTTTTCTGGAGTACTTGAGGAATAAAAGGGAACATTTTTCGCAGTATTTTTAAGAGAAAACAACTGAGAGACAAGGCTGTTAACCTGGGCGCCAAAATTCAGCTTATTATCGAAAATGATTCTCAGAATTCTAACCCTGTCAATAGGGTGAGGGCATTGTCCAGCCTCCACCGGCCACCAGGTTTGACTCCAAATAGATTGCCCTGTTCCAAACTCCATCACCTCCGTCTTTTCCGTATTTATTTTTAGATAGTTCTGGCTCATCCATCTCATAATGTCAGTGAGGCAGGCAAGAAACCTACCTGCAATGACTTCTGGATCATCGGTGACGGAGATAAGCTGAGAGTCGTCAGCATATGATGCGAGTCCAAAACCATGTTTCTTGACTAGACTGGCCAAGGGGGCAATGTACAAATTAAAGAGGATTGGAGACCGCGCAGATCCTTGGGGCACTCTACAAGGCAGATGAAAACTCTCAGACTGTATGCCATCCCAAAACACCTTTTGCTCTCTGGCCTCCAGGAAAGATGACATTAGGGAAAGAGCAGTCCCTTTGACTCTCGCATCCCTCAGCCGCTGTAACATAACCATATGGTTTACAGTAACAAAAGTGGCCGAGAGATCAAGGAGTAAAAGGACTGCCCTTTTTCACCGTTCACTGTTCTACGGATCTCCTCAGCTGCAAGAATCAGTGCTGACTCTGTAGAATGACGTGGACGAAACCCATGCTACGAGCTATCGAGTAAGTTGTTTACATCAAAATACTCTGTTAACTCTCTGCTGAGTTGTTTTTCCAATACTTTTGCCATGATAGGTAGACCAGCTATATGTCGATAGTTTTTGGGCTCATTAGGGTCTAAATTTGGCTTTTTCAATAGAGGTCGGATAGCTGCCTTTTTCCAGATAATCGGGTATACACCAGTGGCTATAACTTGATTTAAAATGGGTGTAAGTTTTACGCTGATTTTCTGGGCTGCTTGATGTATAATGGAGGGGGGGCAAGGATCAGTGGGTGCACATGATTTTTTTTAGAAAGAAGTAACTTTTGCACCTCATTGTTATTCATAGGCTGAAAGCCAGGCAGCGTGCATTGTAGACTAGTATTAGGTGTTAATGTGTTCTGGGTAGTAGGCGAACTTGGGAAATTTTTATAAATCTCCCCCGCCTTCTCTTGGAAATAACTTGCCACTGTATTGCATAGCTTTTGATCAGTCTTAAATCTTTTGTCTTGCTGTGTCTTGGCTAGCAAATTAACGGTTCTAAACAATTCCCTGGCAGAGTTGTTATTTTCACAGTAAAGAATTGTTTCTTTGTGAAAATAATTGCTTCTTTATAACGTGCCATACTCACATTATAAATGTCTTTTTTTAAGTTGTCGTAGTTCTGCCGCCACCGGCGTTCTGCTCTCCTACATTCAATTTTTAAGGCTTTTAATTCTGAGGTGTATCAGGAAGAAGATGTTTTTGCTTTTTTTCCGGCCATTGATCTCTTAGGCGCGATCTTGTCCGCCGCTGCCCTTAGCCAGTCATCTAGCTGCTGAGCAGCTTTATTATTATCACATTCCTGAGAAATATGAACATAATCAAGTGCCGCCTCCAAGTCCACATCTTTGATTTCATCCCATCGTCTAATTAGTGTCTTAGGTAGTATCACTTGTGCTCCAGATTGTGGTTTAATGGATTTAAAATTAAAGTGAATGGCTTTGTGGTCTGTCCATGGTAAGGCCTGTATATTGAGGACTGTAACATCCGGGTCACTGGTGAAAATTCCATCCAGTGTATGACCTGCCTGATGGGTAGGTTCTATTACTAATTGTTTAAGATTGAACGCATCTAGATTGTCAATCAATCTGGCCGTGTCAGTGTCAGTGGTATTCTAGATGATAATTTAAATCTCCTAGAATAATAAGAGGGAGCGAGTCGGTGTAACGTTCCAAAGTTGTCAATATGGCTTGAGAAAAGGCCGCTCTATTTCCAGGTGGACAACAGATCAATATCCCTTGGAGGATCTGAAAGTTGTTTACTTTAATGCGGAAGTGCAATGCTTCTGCCGGGAGGTTTAAGATTGTATCAAAATACACTTGAAAGTGATTGCGGTATATAATCACTATTCCTTCTCGTTTGCCTGTCGTTCTATTTTGTGCAAAGAGTGCATACCCTTCTGGAATAGCAATATTCCAATCAGGGGCTGATGTATCTTGATTTGATCTGGTCTGGAGAGCTGAATTAGCTCTTCCAACTCATATTTATGTTTTAGCATAGAGCGAACATTAACTAACAAGCATTTCACTTACTCTATTTCTTCATTTTTCGGTTCCCTATATTTTCCTGTTTTTTCACTGTCTTTTTGACCTCTACTTCTTTAAAAAGATGTCATCTTTAAACGTGAACATGTAAAATGGAGGTGCTTGTGCCCGGGGACTGTGTAACCTCACGACAATAGCACTTTATGTTGAACATAATACTAGAGGGAAAGCTCACTTCTGTGTCTATGAACAGTGATAACAATTTAGACATTGCATGTAACACTGTGAAATGCAAGAGACTCTGCAAATCTGTAGATTCATCTTCAAAATATATATTTTTATCAAGATACCGATTGTAACAAAAAAGCTGTTTAACTCCAGTCCCTTATACATAGTTTCAAAGTAAGCCTTGATGCAAATACGGCTGTGATAAAAGGAAGCCACATATCAAGGTGTGGGGGTCAAGAGGTGGTTGGGCCAGATGTGCAACTAACTACCGGCCAGTCCATCTCTTTTCTGGAAATTCAGAGCAGACCAAAGGTGCAGGCTCATTGATGGATCAAGTTTAGAAACATGATGGTGCATGAGAAAATCCACTAGACTTTGGCAGCGGGCATACATCTATATGGGGTGCAGAAAATGGATTATGTTGTCTATGCCAAAATATAGCTCCCTCTGCCCACGGAAAAATCATGAAGAAGATTCCCTTGATTGGGCATCAAAAGAGATCACCCAATTCAGACATATTTTAGATGTTCTTATGATTGCTTGAGTTACCTTGGAGTAGAAGTGCAAGGCTTCCCAGTATAATCAGGTCTACCTTGACAGTATAGCTAGAATGTTATGGGAGGTGTGGTACTCTTGATAGGACAGTTACAAGAGTATCTCCAAGAAGGGGCATGTGGCTGGATGTAAGGATTTACTTGAGAGCAAGTCACAAGGTACTGCTGATTCATAGAAGAGTCAGGAACCGTGTTCAAAAGCAGACTGAAGGGCATATTACAATACTGAAGTCTATAACAACCTCCAGAACTTGGGCCCGAGGCACAGGAAGAATGGCAAAGGGGGTGGGAGTACTTGCCAGCAAAATACTCATTATCAGTGATAGTATGCCCAAGGCGGCTATTTAAGTGTAATAGGAAAAGATAGGTGATAGAGCGCGGGGGCTCACCTGCTTAACACACTCACCTGGGCTCATATATCTACACTCAATCAATTTAGAGTTTACCATTCAGGATTTATACCATTTGTCTTACCGATCCAAGTCGTCGATACCTATAGTCCTAAAGGATCAAGGGAGTTAGCAAGAAAATAGGCAGTAAAATAACATTTAGCATTTTATAAATAACCACAAACTCGGGAAATTTTTAAATTCGTTATCTAAGAAAATCATTTGAATGTTTGAAACCATGAAATCAATAATCTCTTATTCAATTTAGAAGGATGAAGATTAGAACAACAAGTGCAATAATTTTGAGAGAAATATCATTAGTATTTCGACAAAGGGTGGGTAAGAGAAAAGGGAAAACAGTACAATGACAAACCCACACTTTATAGTTGCCTAGAATGGTGTGATGACCAACTCTGGCCATGGGCTGAGTCAAAGACTCCCAAAATGCAGATGCCAGCAAGAAAGAACAGGTGCAGATCAGAATCGGGAGGGGTTTCGGACCAAATTGGATCAAGACAGGACCACCACAGCTAAAGTTCAAATGCCAGCATTGTAAACCCTCTCTGCAGCTAACAGTCGAACCCCGATTAGGTCATCAAACTCTTTCCCAGAACCCCGATTGGGTTATCGAATCTTCTGACAGAGTGCTCCGCCAGCAACTCTGCTCTCGATCACCTATTGAGTGCGTTGGGTCAGTGACATGTCAGCTATTCGGACAAGTCGGACAATCTAACTAGCTAAGCCTACCCTAGTTATACTATTTTTCAGGTCAGTGTACCACCCCCAAATGTTGCAAATGTGTGAATCCCACAATGTTATTGGACAAAGGACGAGGAGTAGTCATCACATCATATTATTATGAGGTAACTTGTCAATCATGTATTCAAATGTACTCTCCCATGACTTTCTTTCCATGTGCTTTTATTCCGCCCGGTAGTGAAATGTAACAATAAGACAAATTAACATTTTATTCAATTCAGCTTCCTCTGGTAGGGTGAGGAGTTCACTCTTCTCATAGTTCTTGCCATCCATGTCAGATTGGCAAGAGTTCAATGCCACAGCTTCAGTGGCTCAGGGTTTCTTTCGCACAGGTGCAGTCTCTCCAAAGATGGAGTTCAGTAGTACATTTAGGCCCAAATACGATACATGCAAGAATAGAAAAGAAACACTTTTAGAGACACAGAATAAAATGAATGCACTGTATACCACTTCTTTCTACTCTATTTCCATTATTTTATGTTAACTATTGCATTAGATGTTAAGCAAAAACAAACAGCTTAGCAAAGCAGCGATGCAAGCTTCTTGCACGTTAGGACACAGAACAGTCATCTTAGTTCTAGTGCGCAGAAATAAAAGCTTTCCCACCAAGCATGTCACGTGAGCGTGACAGACGCACGCGCAGTAGAAAATCCTGTGTAACAGCAGCCATTTTATTGCAAGAAGATTATAGTTAGTAAGAGCACATTGTCAAGCTTCCCCTAGATGCCTGATTTGTCGTGTAATGCAATATTAATATGACAAAACATGTTAGTTAGTACATTCATATTATTTTCGAGACAGTTGAATACAAGCAAGTCACTTTACGTGTGCAACCTTGCTCCATCAATCCCCTCTTTGATGATATTTTATATCATCACTAATTAATGAAACAGATGCCAACTTTCACATTTCACCCAACTAAATTTCTTCAAACTTTCTTTTAAAATTCTTTTCATTTTTCATATGGTCTTTCACTTTCTTGTACAAATGTCCATTATGCTCTTCTAATTCAATTTTGTTAATATTTCTTTTCTTTCCTCTCTTATTCACTGTATATGTCTTTTAATGCTAATGACATTTGAAACAAGTTATTATCCCTAAAATAAATAGGGCTATTCCCACCATTGGCATCAGTATTCCACCTACCAAACTTTCTCCTACGTTAGAAAACCAACTACCTATATAGGAGAGACCATCTGTTAGTCTCTTCCATGCACTATCAACCTAAAGTGGTTTGAGTTCTTTTTCTAAATGTGTAATATTCCTTATATACCCTTTCAATTCTACACTTTTGTCAGGTATGAAAGTGCAACAATGTTGCGCTTTCAGCATTCTACAGACTCGGCCCTCTTTTGCTAACAAATGTATCAAGGGCAAGTCGATTTTGTAAAACCATTGACCTTACCGCAACTAGTTCAGTATTGATCATTAAAAATCCTCCAGCAGTGTCAGTCGATAAACGATCTACCACTGTTGACAATTTGCAAATTATTTGAGTATTTCAAACCACTTCCACTGAAGGTATCAATGCACTAAATATATCACCTACAATTTCTGAAAAACTAGCTCTTTTACTACGTATTAGTCCATTAGTGTCTTCATTGCTTCCAGTGATTTTATTTACATGGTATACCTTTGGGGATACTATTAAAAAATAGCAACTCCCATACCAATGATCAGGCAATTTGTAATATGCTTTGTTCCCACAGATATAATACATTCCAGGAAATACTGGCTCAGTTCCATCTTTGAAACCCCAACCCCCAATTACTTTATAATTGAGTTCACATTCTCTAGAACCAGTTAATATATTATTATAATAACTTGTTCTCTCCCTATGGAGACAGAGTTTCCCTTTCTTTTCAAAGTCCAGCAACATAGCAGCATGAGTTTTGCCATTCAAGGCGTATTCTTTATTTTCTGCCCATTTATGAATTTTCCGTTTCTGTTTTGTAGCTTTTCTCTGAAAATCCTCTCTCCTTTTCTTAACTAAGTTCAAAAATATCTTCTCTTCTTCATGTAAAATGCATGTTAAAATATTCTTGTGTGCTTCAGCTATATCTATTGTACCTATTGTTAGAAAATATTCTCCCATATAACGAGCTATTTTACCTTTAGTATGTACAGACTTTAGGTTACTATGAATAGGAAGTTCAGAGAAAATCACGTCTAAATTAGAATAATAATACAGTAAGGGTCCTTTCTTGTAAAATAAACTAGCTAAAATACTACATGAAATACCATAAGTTAGGGGCAAATGATAAGTAATGCCTTCTGCTACAGACAATGGTAGCTTCATACAAACATAGCAATCACTTATTTCCATTGCCTCTACATAATGTACTAACAGATTTGCGAGTACGTTCAGGTGTGTTCTATTTCTAACTTTATCATAATGCAATTCCTCCTCATCTGATGCTTCCAACGCTACCTTTTGGGGTTTATCACTATCTATTCTTCCATGTACATTTAACTTCTCAGGTAAACTACTTTCTCTTGAATACTAGTGTTATTTTTCTCACTTTTATTCATTAGGTAAGGAATAGCTACTGTTAGTCCTAACCATACTATGAGTACTATCACTACACTACATGTGCATATTCTACAGCATGTTTTTAAACAATTTCTTTTCGGTTTACCATTAACAGTATGATCAGCCATTTCCGACTAAGGAGACTTAGCCCCTCTTTGAGACTTTTCACAGAATTTTAACCTGTGAATTTTCAAGTTGGTCTTACTTCTTCGTCTGCTGGATCATCAATTAATTCATCATAATTTTCATCACTCAGTTCTAGATTTTCAAAATCTTCAAGGATGACATCGGTCCATTCAGGGCCTCTAAACCTATTATTAGTCTTTTCAATAGTGGACTTTTCCTTTTTGGTTGTTCTGTTGAAAGCCCAGTTTGACTCGATATCTCATGGTTCTTCATTTATTGATTTAAGGCGAAATTTCAGTCTTTTGACAAAACCAGGCCTCATCTCATTTTCTGAGTCGTTTAGCTGGGACTGTGCTCTGTTTTTCTTCAATTGCCCTTTTATTCTCATTCAGTTGTGGCACAATTTGTATATCTTCGTCGACTGTATCCCTCTCTATCTGACTTGGTCCAGGTCTTGCTTCTGTTTCTTCTGCCTGGATGCTAATCTGGCCTTGTTCAGGAGTGTACTGTAATTTACTTTGATTTTGTTCACTTTCTTCTTCCTGAACACATTTTTCTACATCTATCTGGTCCTGCTCTGGTATCTTGAACTCTTGCTTTTCTTCTTCCTGAGCTTTCGCCCTATTACCTTTTTGTCCCTCCTCAGACTCTGGAACTGTAGTAGGAATCTGGAATGTCTGAGTATATTGATCTCTCCTTATCTGTTCCTCCTCAGAATTACTATTGACTTTGATTTCTCTAATCTGAGTACGTTCTTCTGTTCCGGAGTCATCCTCACTATCACTCTATCTAAATAAGTCTGACTTCTGGTTCTCACAACATTTGCAGGAATGCCAATCACTGGAATCCATTCATCCTGACTGGTGCTCGGTTGTTCATCATCAACTACTTCGGAATCACTTTCTTAGGACTCCTCAGGTGCACAACCTTCAGCCTCTGTTTCATCAGGTTCAGCTACTCTTTTAGTATGACTTCCATGGATCCAGTTCGGAATTCCTTCGCATTTCACTGCTGTAGTGGTAACCAATATCACTTGTGTTGGCTTTCCCCACCTCGGAGCTAGGCAACATTCTCGTGTATGTTCCTTTACCACAACCCAGTCACTAGGAATCAAATCATGTGCTGGTGAGAGATAGAACGCACTTGGTCAGCCAGTTCTTTGCAGTACTCTAGTACTAAGTCATCAGATATATTTATCAGCTTATGTCCTGGCACCCATGCCTGCCTCATGAGGACTCAAGCCTGTGTTTCTGTCTAGAATGCTTCGGAGTCCCGTCAGAACAAGAGGTAAAGCAGCTGGCCATTCATGTCTTTAGTGTCAATGTTTTCCTAACCACTGTATTGTTTAAAAACTTGTAAGAGGCGTTCATAATATGCATGTACATATTCAGCTTTATTCTGGGTAGTTCCGTCTATTCTAGTCCAGTCTGTCTCTTTTGGAGGTACCTTTCCTTTTAAGTACAATATTACCTGATCGTACTTTTTCATCACCTCATCTGATGGTGCTCCTGTTTTTGGGTCTCTAGGATACTCATCACTTGGCCAGTCTACTGCAATTTTGCATTCTGTCTATAAATCAACAGGAACAACAATGTCCAATAACCCATCTACATCTTTTAACAACACTTTTGAGACTTTTACAAACCTCTCGACCTGCCTGTCCCATTCTACAGGTTTCTCTCTGAGTTTTGGGAAATCATTTGTAAATAACAAAATATCTTGTTGAGACCATGGGACATGTACATAACCTCCACCTGGTACTTCTCTCATTGGACACAGCCTTTCCACTTTTTCAATTTCTTTCAACATATATTGTAGTGCTTTTCCCTTGAACTTCTTTTTTCTTTATCCATCTAGCTTTCCATCTATCTAAATCACCCCATTTTTGCATTAATGATAACAATTCTTTGATCTACAATTTTCGACCGGATACATTCATATTTTACAAATCTTTGTCAGAAAATTCAGCTCAATATGGTTTCTGTAACACTTTCGATTTACCAATGTCAATTCCCATTTCATTTGGCAAACTCGTTAATTTTTCATGAAATGTTTTTGTATTTCGAGTGATACTTCGACATCTAAACAACAATTCATCTTCATTTAATACATTCAATCGATCTAATACCACATTTCCGGCAATCATTTCTTCTAACTCAACTCTTAATTTAAAAATATCCAATGTCTTTGACTGTGATTTTGGTTTTTTTATTTCTCGAGACCATCTTTCAATGTTCTGGGGTAACTACTGTGGCACTTCTTGTACCTGAGGAAGTTTCTATTAGTACCTCTCTGGAATTCACAGGTGTAGCTACTTGTGAACTACTTACCGGTTCTCTTATAGGTAAATCCATCAAAGAAATTTCTGACTCCCATTCACTTGCTTGATCGTCCACTATTAATGTTTCTTTTCTTGACTGCACTGCAGGTGTAGTTAGAACAGGCGGTCTAGGACTGGTTTGCTTATCTCCATATAAAGGATCAACAGGACCTATAGTCACTGGAATTGGCAAGGCTTCAGGACTTACATTTAACTGTGTAATTTTCTGAATTAACTCATTCCTTTGTTTATTTATTGCTTCTCGTTCCTTTTCCTGTAACACTTTTTCTAATGATGCCTCATGTAACACTTTGCGGAACTAAAGGTGGCTTTAATAACGGAGCACTAGGATTAACTTGATTTTGCTCCTCATTATAAGGTGGCGGATTTTTCATTAACAAATCCTCCAAGTAATCATCTTCTGGATCAGCACTTGTCATAAAACTTTTAGTTTCCTTGATACTTTTACTCCCTGTTTGTTTTTCTAGAGCTCGGACAAGATATAATCCTTCCACTAACATGGACTGTCTCCATTGTTTCATCTGCTTATCTCTCGTCTCTTTAGGAAATTTAGGATAAAATTTATTTATACTTTTATCACTTCTAGATCTGTCTCGTTCAAAAGCTTCTGTTTCCCACTCCTCTAATGCTTCATATTGGGTTAATCTAGGTCTTGGATCTACTTCATTCTTGCGTGCTCTTAAATTGTACAAAACTCTACCATTAAAGGTACCATTTTCTGGAAATGCCAAAATTCCATCATCTTTTGTATATTCTATCCAGTTTTCTAACAATATGCAAGTGTGATAGCCCCTTTCAACCATCATGTATGATGCGGGCATATTCGGTGGTGGAATAATAATCCCTTCTCTGTTTTTTATCGGCTTTTCCTTTTTAAAGAAATTTTTAACTTTCTTAACAAATGACATTTTTCTTTTATCTCCGTACATGATATAAGGTCTCCCTCTAATCATCTGTTCTTTAGAAAAACCTAGATATATTCTATCAGGTCTATTTCCTTTTTTTTTTTATTTTTATTAAACTTAATCCAAGCAGGTACATAACAAAATATTGTTACAAAAGGATCATAGGAGCAAGAAACATGTTAAATGGAACACAAGTTAAAATCAAAATCATAAGGCATTATATTCATGATCAAATAAGTTTTACATATTCAAGAATTTTCCCACTCAATAAAAAGAAGAAAAAAAAAAAAAGACAATAAAATAAGTCTTAATACATAATTCTACTGCTTACTATCTTCCACCCCATATGAAGAGATCTAAATAGGTGGGTTTAATCCTGATTTCCAACTGGAGACCAAATTGATTCACCCAACTTTTTCCATTTAATTCCCCTTGTTGAATATATGGCTCTTTCAAAGCTGAACACAGCTAAAAAGCGAGCTAGCCACATCTGGAAGCTTGGTGGTTCAGCTTCTTTCCATCGGGCCGTCAAAATAATTCTGAGCACCGCAGTACCTATAAATAATAAATTCTGCTCACTCTTTGATAGGGCGATTGAAGAGTCATAACCTAAAATAAACAATGAATCTGTCTCTGGAAGATTATGACCAAACAGCACCTCCCAGTAATTAGCAATCATATGTTTAATTTGACTAAGCTTGGGGCAACTGCTTAGCATATGTATTAAATTAGCTGATCCTTGTGTACATCTTGGACAAAGATCATTCTCCCTTTTACCCCAGGAATATAGTTTTGCTGGTGTATAATAGAGGCCAAAAATAGTTTTATAGGTTTGAGCTTTAAGGTTACTGGCCCTGAACAGTCGTTGACTCAGCTCAAGACTCTTATAGATATCAACATTCGGATTGCTGAATTTAATAGCTCAGTTAGATTCAATCTTTTCCAAATCATCTTGTATGTCTACTAGAAGAAGATTATATATAGCCCCAATTCGTGTGTTAGACCTATTAATGGCCTCCAACAAATCTATTTTTCCTAGCCCAAGGGTAGATCTTTTTGCCTTAAGGTTTGTATATAATTGAACATATTTAATGTAGTCCCCGTTGGAAAGATGATATTTATCCTTTACATCAGAAAAAGTGGTTTCTAAACCCTGTATCAGAAAATCTTTAACACACAGAATTCCAAGACTCTGCCATTTCCTAGCTATGGTATCGTATGAAAATGGTATGAACACTTTCATATGCCATAGGGAAGTATACCTGTTCAC
The DNA here is from genome assembly GCF_964261635.1 of Lissotriton helveticus. Lineage (NCBI taxonomy): Eukaryota > Metazoa > Chordata > Amphibia > Caudata > Salamandridae > Lissotriton > Lissotriton helveticus. Next base: position 420,687,747 of record NC_136061.1, on the reverse strand, counting down.
ATTACTAATATGCAAATGTTTAGTAACTTTGCCCCAAATCTTAAATGCACCGTTTATAATTTCGTATTTCCGATCATGTGAGTATTCTCGTGCCTCCTTCTGTTGTAAAAGCAATCCATTGGCCACGTTTCCCAACAGTAACTCATAAATTGAAGGTGGAATATTATTATTATCAAGGGGTGATGCTTGTGAGTTAAAATTAAAGAGTGGAGTCATTTGTTTAAGACGTGCAGCCCAATGATACATGCTAATATTGGGTACTGCCATCCCACCTCTTTCACTAAGAAGAGACATTAATTTATAAGACCTTCGAATTTTGCCATGTTGCCAGATAAACTTAATCATAAGGGATTCAAGGGTTTTTAGGATCTTAGGATCAATAGCCAATGGGATTGCTCTAAACAGGTAGAGGCATTTAGGAAGTATATTCATTTTGAGAAAATTGGATCGTCCTATAATAGTCAGATGAAGTCCATTTACTCTATCCAAATCTTTTTTTATACTTTGAATTAGAGGGTTATAATTATAGTTAATTACAGATTTAATGGCGGGAGTAATAACAATACCCAAGTATGTAGCACTTGCTGCTTTTCTTTGATCATTGTAGTCGATGTTGTCCGTACATAATACAATTGTCTTTGTTTTGTTCAGAGAATATCCAGAATAAAGGCCAAATTCTGTGGTTAAAGCTTCAATTTCCCCCATAGCTTCAACCGGGTTTGATGTTACAACCGTGATATCATCAGCATATGCTAGTACCTTAGTGGAAAACGGGCCAAGAACAATTGGAATAATAGAAGGGCTCTCAATAATTTTCAAAATCAAGGGATTAATATATACAGCAAATAATAAAGGGGAACACGGACAACCTTGCCTCGTACCTCTAGTTATATTAATATCATCAGATTCAGAACCCATCAATTGTATTTTAGCTTTAGGAGATTGGTAGATTGATCGTATCGCTTTGATAAATTTAGGGCCGATATTGTTGAGCTTCATAGTTGCCCACAGGAATTTCCACGAGACGCGATCAAACGCCTTTTCAGCATCTAATAGTATCATTGACATTCGACCCCCCGTGACAGTCATGGCATCGAACAAGGCTATTGCCCTAGAAGTATGATCTGTTGTTCCTTTACCAGGTACAAAGCCATGCTGCCACGGGGAGACGATTTGCTCAATGACCCTGCTGAGTCTCGTGGCTAACACCTTGGCATACAATTTAGAGTCCGCATTGATTAGCGATATGGGTCGATATGATGTTAACTGTTCAGGTAATTTTCCTTTTTTCAGAAAGACGATTATATTAGTATAGTTCCAAGAATCTGGGGTTATCCCGTTCCATTGGATACCTAAAAAAAGATCATGCAGTATTGGACCCAATTGAGAGCTTAGAATTTTATATAGATCTATAGGTAATTTGTCAGGGCCCGCTGCTTTACCTGAAGCAAGTGTGGTTAGAGATAATAAAACTTCATCTAAGGTGATTTCGCCTTCCAGATCCTGTCGTGTAATATTATCCAATTTTTTTAGCCCTTCGGAATTATTTATAAAGTTGTTTAAAAACTCATATTCTGTACTTGCTCGGGGGGTAGGGTCCTCCGTATAGAGACTTTGATAATACTGATGGAATAAGACTATGATCTCGTTTGATTGGGTATGCGCCTTACCATTCACAGTTATTGACTTTATCTGATTAGAAACATTCCTCTGTCGGGTGTATAGCGCCAGCTGTCTCCCCACTTTTTCTCCGTTCTCATAAGTATCTCTCCTATGAACACTGTACGTTTGAGCTGCTTTTTGGCTAAGGTTGTTGTTTAGCTCATTTCTTAATAGAGTAACTAAGTACATTAGCTGAGTAGCATCTATCCCCTGAGAAATAGCTGTGGTATGTTCCTCCTCTGCCTTAGCTAAGGCTAATACCTTGATATTAAACTCATTCTTTTTTAACTCTCTTGCTCTAGCTTGATAGCTAATAGTCTCACCCCTAAGAGCTGATTCATAAGAATCCCATACAGTATTTCTGGAGGCACTAAAACGATTGATATCGAAAAATTCCTCCGTCCATTTTTTAACGTAACTATTATATTCATTATCAACCAGTAATTTTCGATCAAATGACCATTGTCTATGTTGCTTTCGATCACCAACTATTACTATAAGGACCAGGGGATTATGATCGGATATGATCTTGGGGTATTTAGTTATTGCTGCATTATCTACTAAGTCCATTGTTGAAAAAAAGTAGTCTATCCGGACATGTTTTTGGTGTGGATGGGAGAAGTATGTACAACCTGAGTCTTGCTGATTTTTTACACCCCATATATCCACTAGTCCATGACTGTTTGTTAGTCTCTTGATAGCCTTAAATACTTTAGGTTTACGTCCTACATAATTCTGCAAATTAAAATTATTTTGACCATTGAATAAATGTGTTTTTAGAGAGATATTAAAGTCCCCACAAATTACTAGCGAACCTTGCCAGGTTGCAAGCTCAGCTTCCAATAATGAGAATATGGTAGGATCATCCTGATTAGAGCCATAAATTGTGGAGATAACCAAACCATTTGCTAGTTTCGCTATTGCCCATCTGCCGTGTGGATCCGAAGCAACGCGTATAGGTTGGCCAAGATAGATTTTTGCAAGTATTGCTACCCCTCTTATATTTGATGTTTGGGTAGAAACGACTATCAAGTTATATCCTCTAATCCTCAGTTGTGACCTTTTTGTCCATGGTATGTGTGTCTCTTGTAGACATAAAATGTCTACTGGATTAAGTTTAATTAATTCACACAAACGGCGTTGTTTTTCCCTATTTAATAAACCCCCAATATTCCATGTTTGAATTTTTAATCTAGCCATTAGCTAATATATCAACATAGATAAGAAACTCTCTGATTCTCTCATTATACTTATTAGTGACTTTCAACTTCTTCATCATACAGCTACTTCCTTTATTCATACAGTATTTAGACTTTACACAAAAAATACTACCTTTTGGATCAAGTTTTTTTTCTTTTTGTTTTTTTACCCCAACCCCCCCTCAAGCCCCACCCACCCCTACAGGCCCCTCCCCCTCTAGGGACCCCCCCCCCACCATTAGTGGGCAATCGGACTCTACCAGAGTCCTGGTGATGCTAGCAGTGTAGCACCTGAGCTACCGTGTCCTTTAAACAATATATTATAGATTTAGAACACAAGAAACAGATAGTTACACAATATATCCTGAAGAATGCTGACTTAAAAGGAGAAAAGAAAATAGAACAGAGAAAACATAAGTGTCAAGCATTGTCAGGTACTAATAATCAATCAATCAATCATTGATATTGGTTAAACAAGAAACTCTGAGTTCCATATCATAATACGGCATTATTGGCCACTATTTGTTAATCTCCTCAAGGTAAGCCTTTGCTTTAATCTCAGAGGTAAAAAATTTCGCCTGCCCTGCCCATACAACCTTTAGTTTTGCGGGATTGTTTAAATATGCCTGGGCTCCTTTCTCTTGAAAGGGTTTGATTAAGGACCTTAGCCGCCACCGCCTCTCTACTGTAGCATGACAAAAATCAGGCCTAGTAAAAAAAGAAACCTCGTTATATGTGATTTTATGATCAGGTCTAGCCTTTTCGGCCACTGACTGTCTCAACAAGAAGTTACCAAAATAGACCAAAATGGCCCGAGGATACGGGCCGGGTTTAGCAGGAGGGTTGAATGGTATCCTATGGGCTCGCTGAATCTCAAGTCCCCAGTCCCAATTTTTTAAATCTGGCATAGAATCTTTGAACAATTTAATCACAAATGCCCGTACATTCTCTCCCTCAATTTTTTCCGGTATTCCCAATAGGCGTAGATTGTTTCGACGCTGTCTATTTTCAAAATCCTCCAATTTCCATTTTATATCCATCAATTCAGCTTCCTGAAGTTTGATCTTTTCTTCATTCACTTGAGTCTCGTTTTCAGTGGTCATCACCCTTGCCTCCATTTCAGTAACCCTTTCAGCAATTGATTTACAGGTTTTAGTCAAATTTTTAACCACCCCTTGTATCTTAGATAGAGCTAGCCTTGATCGTTTGCTGTCCTCTTCTGTCTGATCTCTGTGGGCTGCGATGGCCTGTAAAATTGCTTCTGCTGCAGTGGAGGGGATTGTATCTTGACTAGGAGGATCCATATTATAAGGGCCTCTTTGTTTAACCCTGGATACAGATTTAGGTTTGGATTTAATTGTATTTGATTGTCCTTCCTCCTCTATACTTTCTTCTGGTGAGGTTGTAAACAGAAGGGAATCGCCATCTTCATCATATTCTATATCAATCTCATCACCCTCAATGCTAGAGTTATCTTGATCCGAATCATCTTCCTCGATCTCTTCCTCTACTCCTGTTTCATCAGAAAAGGAGTAGAATACATTCCCTTCTTTTTCGGGAAGGGAAGATCCTTGAGTTGTCAGTTCCCCTCTGTCCGGTACCTTACTGTCAATCAATGGCAGATGGTCTGCATTTACATGGCCTTGAGTTAAAATATGATCTCTTAGAGGTGTTTCTTCCATCGTGTTCATCGTATTTATTAAAGAGGAGCTCACAGTCAAACCATTCTGAGGTAGAGTATCTTCAATTACCCCCATTATATTTTCACCAGACCCACAGAATGACATTGAAGATTTAGTGATTGTATCACTTTGTGTATTAGGAGAAACGGTAAGTAAATTGGGAGAGGGAGAAGTGGTTAAGGTGATAGTAGTATCTATAGAATTATTAATACTAGTGCCAGTACCAGTACCACCTTTGGTAGATCTTAAAGTACTCACAGTTGCATTCTCCCCCTGGCTCATCTCCAGGCTCCCCATTGATGTACCCTGGACAGAGGTAGAACCATTTCCCTCTGGTTGCTGCGAAGGCTGCTGTAAAGGCTGCTGTGAAGGTGATAATACCTCAGGGGCTCCGCTTGTGTCAGGTGAGCATAGCGACTGCACTTGAGTATCCTCTGTGCTCCCCCGGTTTGTTGAGGCCGTTTGCTTTCTTCTAAGCAAGTCAATTACTGTATTGCCTGGGCTCGCCATCTCATGAGTGCTGTTAATCCTCCGTTTAGTGGCTAGCACCTCCTGGCGGGCAAACATGTAGTTGGTGTCTTCTGGGTTTGTTTCCTTGTACAAACATTACTTTTAGGAGCCACGGATATATCGCCATTTTGACTACTGACAAACTGTTGTAACTGCTGCTCCTCCAACTCCGCCTCTCGTAGTGCCCTTGCTGCTTTCGCAAGTCTTGCTCTTGCTGCCGCTGATGAGGCTGACTTAGAAGGCATTTCTGCAGCCAGACTCAATTGGAACCAGCAATCCGGCGGTATCAGAGATGTCAACTCTACTAGCTTCAATAGCTCTGCAATGACCTCTCCCAGCTGTAAGCAGAGATTGTCGATGTCCGATTCCTCGTTGTTGCAGCGAAAACTGACCTTGTGCTGCTCACAATGCTTGATGTGCTTACTGTGTGACACCGATATCTTCAATGCACCTTCAGTACATTTTTCCCATTCCCACTCTCGTTTCGCTCCGTTTTGCTCTGCTCCGGTTTGCTCTGCTGTATGCTCCGCTGTGGGCTCCGCCCTGTACTCTGCGGAGTCAGCCCGCCAATGCAGCCTCAGCTGTTGGGAGATTGTCGGCGTTACCTTGGTGGCAGCACAGCCCAGGAGGATCAGCAGCTCCCTGCGGGTCGCTTCGTCGAGTGCCGGTAATTCACTTCCAAACTCGGGGGAAGAAGGTAAAGCGGTTGTACGCGAGCCCATGTTTTTCCCCGAGTTACCATCTCCAACCACTCATTTCTTCTTTACCTCTTTTGTTTGACTCCGCTTAATAATCTTTAATAAAGAGGACAAAAAATCTGTATTTTTAACAGCTTTATATAATCCGCATTCAGTTTTCCCTTCCTATTTCATTTCTCCGTTGTTAACTGCTCCCGGTCATTCTCACGGAGCTCAGGTAAATGCTGCTGCGCGATCTACGGCCAGATCGCCATCTTGCCCTACAATCCGATTACCTCACGGAGCTCAGGTCTATTTCCTATGACTCCTGGATCTAAATGCCACATATATTTTATGCCGCTTTACTTTGTGATGACACTCAGTTGTTTACGAAAAAACCTCCAATACCAATGTGTCTCTTATTTTCAATGACCAATCATCAATTAGAATTCAAAATAAATTCAACCAATGGTTGCACAGCTTTTCTCGTGAGACAAGTTCTCAATCTCCTGTACTCACCCCTCCTTTACAATATTACCTCAGCTACACAACCGCTGTCTAAACCAATAACAGCGCGACTCTGAGTGACGTCAGCGCAGCTCCACAACTGACTCCCCTCTTTGCAAGGTAATACGAGAACTTCCTTCTATTCACTTTTAAATGTGCATTTTCATTAATTAACAACGTAAAAACATTCTGCACTGTGCCTGAGTAACTAATTCAAAAGGAAAGAATGATTTTTATTCACTGCGAGTAACTCCCTCCCGTTTACTCTTCATACACTACAAGTAGATCCCTTCCGTCTACCTTTCAAGCAAGCATCAGAGAACCTATTACTCCCTTGGGCTTACCCTTTTCTAGGTTATGTAAGGCCAAAGTTTCACCAACGAATCCCTTTGCTATCAATGAAGCTCAGAAGAACATGCTACTCCTTCAGTGTGACCCTTTGTAGGTGATATCACACCAAAGTTTTACTAGCGAACTCGTTGCTATCAATTATTTACACATTTATACAGAAAAATCCCTAAAACAGTGCTTCCGGTTATACCTAACCATGCACTTACTTCCTCGGGCAAGTGACCCACTACAGAGTGGCTTCCATTTACTACCTGTTATTCTGCCCCTGGGGTTTCCAGACAAAACATAAAACAGGTATGAACAGTTTTGGTTCATTACATAAAATCAATACAATCAATATTTGATAAATATTCGATGCATAACTAACTACCTATCTTAACTAATCCCTAACCTTACCTCTGCTCAACATACTCACCTGGGTGTGTGTGTGTGTATATATATATACATATATATATATATATATATTCCGAATTCCCACATCAACGTCAGGTAGGACGCCAAAATTTCTCAGGACACGGACCAGTTCGGAGCAAATTATTTATTTAAGCAGAGTATGCTGCATGACGTTTCGGCTCCTTGGAGCCTTGCTCACATGATTCACAATATATATATTAAAACAGGTAATCCTACACTCGATCAATTTAGATTTTACCATTCAGGATTTATACCATTTGTCTTACCAATCCAAGTTGTCGATACCTATAGTCCTAAAGGATCAAGGGAGTAAGCAAGAAAATAGGCAGTAAAATAACATTTAGCATTTTATAAATAACCACAAACTCTGGAAATGTTAAAATTCTTTATCGAAGAAAATCTTTTGAATGTTTGAAACCATGAAATCAATAAACTCCTATTCAATTTAGAACGATGAAGATTAGAACAGCAAGTGCAATAATTTTGAGAGAAATATCATTAGTATTTCGACAAAGGGTGGGTAAGAGAAAAGGGAAAACAGAACAATGACAAACTCACACTTTATAGTTACCGAGAATGGTGTGATGGCCAACCCTGGCCACGGGCTGAGTCAAAGAATCCCAAAATGCTGGTGCCAGCAAGAAAGAACAGGTGCAGATCTGAATCAGGACGAGTTTCAGACCAAATTGGATCAAGAAAGGACCACCACAGGCTAAGAGCAGCACCACAGCTAAATTTCAAATTCCAGCGTTGTAAACCCTCTCTGCAGCGAACAGTCGAACCCCGATTGGGTCTTCAAACTCCTTCCCAGAAACCCGATTGGGTTATTGAATCTTCTGACAGAGTGCTCCGCCAGCAACTCTGCTCTCGATCACCTATTGAGTGCATTGGGTCGGTGACAGGTCAGCTATTCGGACAATCTAACTGGCTAAGCTTACCCTAGTTATACTATTTTTCAGGTCAGTGTACCACCCCCAAATGTTGCAAATGTGTGAATCCCACAATTTTATTGGACAAAGGACGAGGAGTAGTCATCACACCGTATTATTATGAGGTAACTTGTCAATCATGTATTCAAATGTACCCTCCCATGACTTTATCTTTCCATGAGCTTTTATTCCGCCCGGTAGAGAAATGTAACAATAAGACAAATTAACATTTTATTCAATCCAGCTTCCTCTGGCAGGGTGAGGAGTTAACTCTTCTCATAGTTCTTGCCATCCATGTCAGATTGGCATGGGTTCAATGCCACAGCTTCAGTGGCTCAGGGTTTCTTTCGCACAGGCGCAATCTCTCCAAAGTTGGAGTTCAGTAGTACATTTAGGCCCAAATACGATACATGCAAGAATAGAAAAGAAACAGTTTTAGAGACAGAATAAAATGAATGCACTGTATACCACTTCTTTCTACTCTATTTCTTTTGAAAAAAAAAAAAAAATGATTGCACAATTCGGTACAGAGGAAACAGAAGAAAAAAAACAAAATGCAAAATGATATTTAGTCCATAACAAATAAGAAAAATGAAGAACAAACTGGCAGAATGGAGCAGTAAAAACACATACAAAAACATAGCAATAATGAAAGACAAATATCGCTGCAGATACATTCATCAGGATAAATACCAGACATTCAAATAATAAATGTACCCAAAATTTTTCACATTTCATTAAAGATCGAGTGCCTCTTATTTTAGCCAAGGCCAATTCCATGGAGTATATATCGTTAATCATTGTCCACCATTCCATGATATGTGGGGGTTTAGGGGAAATCCACGTCCGTGCAACAGCTAATTTGGCGCACGATAATGCAATAGTGACTATGGCTTGCTGTAAAATAGGTGTAGTATGAATATCAAGTAATACAGAGGATGCTGTGAGGAGGGGGGGTGAATCAGTTTTAATTTCAGAATTTTATCCAAAGCAGACCGGAACTCAGATAGGACGGGACAAGACATCAGCATATGTTCCACATCTGCTGCAGCAAGACCACATTTCGGGCATTTAGTTCGATCGCTATACAAGGTATTATTAGCCCATTTGGATATCCTATCCGGTGTATGGTAAAGCATGCAGGTAGTTTTGAATTGCTGTAGCCTTAAACTTGAGGACTGAACTAAATGATTAATGTTATGGAGAGATGCGGTAATCATGGAAGGGGTAATATTAAGCCCCAGCTTGGCGCTCCATTTTAAAGCTAGTTTAGAGCAGTCACTGGTTTTGTAGGTAATGAGACAACTGTAAGCTATACTAATTAAGGATTCATTCTTTAGTGAGTAAAAACAATCTCAAATATCAGAATCATATACTTCTCGTAATCTCATTTTACGAATAAAAAAATCTTAAATTTGCATATATTTAAATCTCATGGTTTCTGTGATCTTATATAAATGTTGGAGTGTCTCAAAGCTTAGAAAACCACGGGTGCCAAATAGATCCCCAAGTACCTTTATTCCGTGGGTGTGCCATGTATTTGTCATGTTATTACTAAATATCCCAGGGAGTCCGGGATTACCCCACAGAACCAATCTAGAGTGAAAAAAAGAAGTTTTACAGAAGGCCAATATATTGAGCCATATCTTAACCGCATCCCTGGCAGTCTTAAATTTGACTCTTTTAAAGTAGTTGGGGTCATTGACTCTTAAAAGAAACATATTAGCGTCCAAATTTAACATAAAAATATAAAAATAAGATTGATTGTCAGTGTTGAGTAAGCAACGTAAGCGACCGATGAAAGTTACCCAAAAATATAATTTAAAGTCCGGAAAGTTAAGTCCCCCGCCATCTAAGGAATTTTTAAGTAGTGACATAGAGCGACGGGCTTTGCGATACCCCCATATAAAGCTACTAAAAATTCCCTTGAGTTTCCTGTAAAAAAGATTGCTAAGGGAGAGGGGGATTGACCGAAATAAATAAAGAAATTTGGGGAGTATTTTCCTTTTAATTAGATTAATTCGACTACTAATATTTAAGGGGAGTTTGTGCCATTTTTTTTGTTGCAAGATAGTAGATTGTACCAAAGTGTCATAGTTAATTGTGATTATCTCGGTAATTTTTGCTGATAGTTTGACGCCTAAATATGTAGCCGTTTGACATAAACCCGACACTGTACTTGATGGTTTGTAGTTAGCAATGACTTGAGTTTTATTTAAATTTAAATTATAACCAGAGACATCGCCGAACTTACTTGCCTCCAAATTTATTCCACGTAAAGCCTTCACAATATCCGTGGAATAAATAGCAATATCATCGGCATACGCCGTAATTTTCAGTGAGTGCAGGCCAAAGCTAAAGGGTATTATACAAAATTGTGATTGCAGAGCGTGAAGAAATGGCTCCATTGAAAGAGCGAATAATAAAGGCGACAAGGGACACCCTTGTCGGGTACCCCTGTGTATGGAAAAGATGGTTGATGTCAAGCCCGCATAGCTGATTCTCGCAGTAGGGTTACCTTATAGGGATTGAATCCACGATACAAAATGACCGCTAAAGCCCATGGTTGTAATTACTGACCAGAGATAATCCCACCCCACTCGGTCGAAAGCCTTCTCCGCGTCCAGAGGATCATACCGAGTGGGGAGGGATTTGTCCCTGCTATATCGAAGGCAGTAATAGCCATATTAATATGAGCTGTTGTGTCTCTGCCGATTACAAACCCGTGCTGCTGTGTGTTGACTATCTTAGGGATCAATGGAGCCAACCGTGTGGCCAGTACTTTTGCAAATACCTTTGCGTCTGTATTTATAAGCGAGATTGGGCGGTGAGAACCGCATTCATTGTCCGGCTTATCCTTTTTCAAAAAGAAAATTAGCTTGGCGGTGTTCCAGGAATTATGTGCCTTCCCATTCTCTCCGATATAACAAATAACTTGATGAAAGAGTGGGGCTAACTCATCAATACAGGTCTTATAAACCTCTAAAGGTAAAGCGTCCTCCACAGCTGCTTTTCCTGCTGGTAGAGCCAAAATTGCTTGTCAAATCTCTTATAGGCTGACAGGATCAGATAGTTGGTTAAGCCCTAAATGATCGAATTTTTCTAGAATGTGGCGATCCAAATAAGCCTGGATACTAGCCGGAGTAGGGAAATTTTCTGGCGTATATAATCTCTTATAAAATTCCGCAAATTGTTCTATTATCTGTAAAGGTTGATTAAGTATAGTATTATTAGGACCTTTTAAGCTTTTAATCAAATTATTAGCTCTCTCGTCAGCAAACTTATAAGCTAGGAGTTTCCCTACTTTGTCTCCACTTTCATATTGCGCGATATGAGATTTATGTAACTTTATACTGCTTTTTTCCCGAAGTACAGATTTTAGAGCAGCTTTTAAGTGTCCTAGATTAAGCCCGAGTTCAAGCACGTTGGGGGAATCTGTACGTAGAGCGTCCGCCAATAAAAGTGCGGCTGAGAGAATGGTATTAGTTAGATTTTTATTAGTTTCTCGGCGTTCAGAATTTTTTCTAAAGAGAAATTGCTGTGTAAACCCCTGGATACTAGCTTTACAGACATCCCACATAATAATACAAGAAGTCGAGTTGAGATTATTTTGAATAAAGTCTAAAATAGGAGTCTTGAGTTGAGAAATAAATTCTGTATTAGTAAATAAGTGCCTGGGGAAGGAGAACATCCTAGGGATAATATGAATTTGAGGAATATTAAACGAGAGCAAAATAGGATTATGGTCCGAGGTAACTCGGGGGCATAACGCAATAGAACTAGTATTTAGTATATTCTGAGATGCCCAGGCCATATCAATGCGAGAGCACAATTTGTGAGGGGCAGAATAGTAAGTATAGCCGGCCAAATTAGGGTGGTTGCTGCGCCAAACATCTCTAATATTATGAATACGCCCTATTTCCAAGATTATAATAAACAGAATAAATGCACATGCCGCTACCAAGTTATCCTGACATCTTTTTAGTCAAAACATACGACAGGAACGCTATGTTTACTGGATTGAATTCCAATAATTTTATTTGCTTCTTATTTTATTCAATGCTCTTGTATTTGATCATATACTTTATCAAATTTTGCGTATATTTAAAAAAAAACCTTATGTACACAACAGAAATCACATTCCTATTTTCAAAAAACATTCCTATTTACAATACTGCATTCCTAACGTTTCATCATTCAAACATCAGTCACCCATCAATCATACCAATACAAAAATGTATACAAAAACAGACAAAACAAAGATACATCAATGATTCAATAAGTGCTGGAATCAAAGTATTCACAAGCAAAGCCAAAAATTAAAAAGTGATAGGATTCAGTAAACCACAGATTCGTTTTTAGTACAAAAAACAGTCATTGGCTTTGCTTGTGAATACTTTGATTCCAGCACTTATTGAATCATTGATGTATCTTTGTTTTGTCTGTTTTTGTATACATTTTTGTATTGGTATGATTGATGGGTGACTGATGTTTGAATGATGAAACGTTAGGAATGCAGTATTGTAAATAGGAATGTTTTTTGAAAATAGGAATGTGATTTCTGTTGTGTACATAAGGTTTTTTTAAATATACGCAACATTTGATAAAGTATATGATCAAATACAAGAGCATTGAATAAAATAAGAAGCAAATAAAATAATTGGAATTCAATCCAGTAAACATAGCGTTCCTGTCGTATGTTTTGACTAAAAAGATGTCAGGATAACTTGGTAGCGGCATGTGCATTCTGTTTATTATAAGCTTGTGGCAAGCTGTGCCGCTGGGAGCCCAGACCCAGTGGTGGTTTTTTGTTGCTATTTCCAAGATGGCAGCACGTGACCAGCGCATGCGTTGAAAGGAACCATGTCTAGTAGTATCCAATTAATAGTCCATAATACAATTAAAATCCCCCATGATGACGAATTCCCCCTCTAAATCCAAAAGTTCAATATTCAGTCGATCAAACACATAAGAATCATCAAAATTAGAGCCATAAACCACACAAAATACGAGTTTACATCTTTCAATTGATAATTGCACAATAGCCCATTGCCCACTTTTGTCAGAAATAGTTTTAAGGGTTTCTACTCTAAGGCGTCGGTCTTTAAGAATGGCGACCCCCCTTGTTGAGGCATTGAAAGTAGAACAAATAATAGACTCATAGCCGAGTTGCCCCAGTAGCTTCCTGTCTTTGTACGCAATATGGATCTCAGATAGAAAAACAAAATGTGGGTCGTACAGTGCTAACTCTTCACAAACTAAAGTCTTTTATTTCTATTATTGAGACCTGCAATGTTCCAAGCCAGACATTTTAGCAGCAACATTCAAAAGTTTTTAAATATCTCTTTTCATTCTGCAAAAATAAAACAAATAAACCTCTCACTAAGACATCGCACCAGACCCCAGACCGAGTTGTTTTATCTTTTAAATCTAGCCCACCCACCCTCCCACTGAGAAACCACCCCCCTCCCCTGACACCCTCACCTCCCTCAGGAGGGAACACCCCTCCGTGAACCGCTGCTGCTGACTTGGCAGCTACCCTAGGAGCAGCAAGGGGCTCAACCTGCTACCCCACCCTACCCGAAAATATATATTCAGAGAAAAAAAAAAAAAGAAAAGAACAAATCAAAAGAAAAAAACTCAGGTAACATTAGCTATTAGAAAGTTAAATTATTCATACTCTCTGAATTAAGTAAATGAAGAGAGCAGACTCTCAGCCTCCTTTTCATCAGTGAGGTGGTATGTACGCCCCCCCTTAATAACCTTTAGGCAGGCAGGTTCCTGCAGGAACACTTGCCCACCAAGAGATTTAAATGGATCAATAAGCTTTTGCAGCTTCCAACGAATATCCATGGTAGCTTTACTGAGATCAGACCGCACAAAGAAAGATAGAGATTCCGTTGTAACAGGGGAATTAGGCCTAGCTTTAAATGAGACAGCCTGTCTCAGCAAAAAGTTCCCGAAGTAAATAAGAAAGGGGCGGGGGAATTTACTTTCTTTGTTCCTTAGAACAAGTGGCAATCTGTGAACTCTCTGGAGTTGGGAGTCCCAGTCCCTGTCAGCTAGATCCGGGAATGCTTTCTGAAATAGATTAACCACGAATGCCCTGGGATCAGATCCCTCCGCCCCCTCGGGAATACCAAATAAACGCAAGTTAGATCGTCTTTGGCGATTTTCTAAATCCTCAATTTTTAATTGTAGAGACTCAATCTGGGCCTGATGTTGATCCACAGTAGCTTCAGTACGAGAAGATCTTTCTTCAATGCTGACCACCCTGCATTGCAGGACCTCCATTTCTTGGGAGATCTCCCCCATTTTCTATGTGATCTCTTGCAAAGAGTTCTGCAGCTTACTGTTATCATCTCGCAATTGTAAAAAATTATCTTGTGCTTCTTGTCGGTGATTAGTTAGGGTCTGTAGGATAATATCCAGAGAAGAACTGACAGCTTCTTGTGCCCTCGGTTTAGTTGAACCAGAAGCGGTAATTGGAGAGTTTTCTACCACAGAAGTTAATGAGGTTGAAGTCAAAAAGGTTGAAGAGATTAAACTGGGGGGAGGTTAGTATCATTTGGGAGTGCCTGACTTAATGGTATAGTCTCAATTGGAGCAACATCAGGGGATACCATTGAGGAAAGAGGATTGGTAGTTGGTAGCTGCAATATAATGCCAGTAGAAGAGATATCGCCTGGTGAGGCAGAGGAATCTTTGGTGGAATCGTGATCGGATGGGCTTGAACTGGAAAGTCTCAGGGTCATATTTTTCACCAGCAATTTTGCTTGTATCCATTTCCTAAGGGGGCTCTTCTCCACGATAAGTTTCTTTGCAAGTGGGGCAGTAATTAAAGTTGGTAAAGATGGTGCATTTGCTAAGCCAAGTGGTTTCCCTTTTTTACTCCTGGATTTCGACTTAAGTTTGGCTTTATCTCTTCTATCAGTCAGATATTTGGCTGTATTTAGTGAAGAGCCAGAGTCAGCTAAATCCTCAAATTCTCCGTATTCCTCGTGTTCCTCAGTAGAGGTATCAGCTCCTGTGGTCAACGGGCCATCAGGAGGATCGGTAGGTGTCTCAGCAGATGTATTGATCAGTATATCAGAAGGTTCAGTAGATTCGGCTGCCACATCTGTCCCTGCTACCTCTGGGATAGTGTGATCAGCTACTACGCTCGAGCTCGTTATGCTCTCGTCGGCCGAATTAAGTAACACATCAGAAGTACTCTCACGCTGAGATATAACCTCCGACTGAGGGGTAGTCTCTGGCTGGCTGTTATAGTTCTTAGGTTTCTCTAAGGTACAGAGAGCAAGATGCGCTGGTTCAGTTGAATGAAGAAGGCAGATACTGCTATCCGAAATCATAGCATCTGTCTCAGCCTCAACCTCACCCTCAGTCTCAATATCCATGTTAACCTGATCAATAGTCTCTGTATCTGTCCCCCTTTTTTCTTATTTTCAGAGTCCCAGCCTTATGGATGTTGGTAACCCCAGAAACAACAAGCGTGGGTGGTGGCAACATCTGCTTACCCGATGGAGTTAGAGTTAGAGTGGTTCCTCCTCCGGATGTGTCCAGGACCCCTGAGGTCGCCGGTTGAGAAGCGGGAGCCGCAGAGCCTGGTTTGGTAGCACTTATTGAACTGGCAGCAACCGCCGTCACCGCCATCGCTGTTGTAGTAGATGGTACCACCGCGGCATTCTTGTTGTTTGCGCGGGTGGACCTTGGCACATTTTTGGGAGCCATTGGTGCTCGTAGCCCCCAGAGCACCCTCGATATGTCCTTCACTGAGCCCTCCGTTGCCGGAACAAACAGAGTCAGACGGCACCAAAGACCAGACCAGCCAAGTGTCGAGCCGCTGACCAGCCGCCGAGCTGTTTGCCGGGCGGTCAGCAGAGAGATCTGAAGCAGCCTCTGCATTCGCGGTATGTCCCAAGTTCGGCGTCCGCAACCCCCGCGGGAGCCTCAGCTGAATTCCTCCGGGTCCCAGCCCGGCGTCGAGTGAGAGCGCGAGGCAGTGAGGTAAAAAAGTTAATGCGATCAGCGGCAGCTTAATGTAAAATCTGTGAGTTCAGAAAACCATTACTCCGTGTAAACCGTGTTAATCCATAAAAAAACAAGCATAGGAAAAAGAGAGTCTGTCAGGTAAAGTCTATCGGGTAGGGCGAGTGGGGAGCTCCTTCTAGCTACTGCTCTGTGGCGTCCTCAGTCCGCCATCTTCCTTCTTCTACTCTATTCCTATTATTTTATTTTAACTATCGCATTAGATGTTAAGCAAAAACAAACAGCTTAGCAAAGCAGCAATGCAAGCTTCTTGCAAGTTAGGACACAGAACAGCCATCTTAGTTCTAGTGCGCAGAAACAAAAGCTTGGCTCCAATAATCAAAGTAAGGTCTCAGTCAGCGATGGAACCGACCTCGGGCTATGCCCATCCAGCTCTACATCAGAGTCGGGAATGACAATTGGGATTGCTCTGCTGTGGGATATCTGCAGCATCGGCACTGAAGGAGATGCAGAGGAAGGTCTCGGTATCTTCAGCAGCTCCATTTTGAAACCGACGGTCACTGAGGGCAAACTCACCGGCAAGGATCCAGGGGGGGTCCTCCCAAGCCCTTGGGGCCCCTCCCAAGCCTGTGGGGCCCAATGGCACTCCAGAGGGGCCAGGTTGCACAAATATGAGGTGCATGGCCTCATAAAATGGTTTAAGCTGGACGGGGGTTTCTCTGGCTCTGGGAAAGTCTGGGAAGCATGGAGCAGACCCCGACTCAGGCTTAGCTGAAGCCTCAGAAATGGAGTGCCAACGCTTAAGCACCTAATCAGATGACTTCTACGAATATGGCAAAGCCAAAGACTTTTTCCATTGCTTATGTTTGTGGGACTTACCTGACGTCTTTGAGTGGGACGATGATCGCCAGGTGAGCCTCCTTGAACAGTCAAAGAGCTTTCCCATGACTCAAATCTTAAGCGTTGTGGGATTGTCTGATGTCAGGTGGCGGGAAGCTTGAGGGATCGCTCTCTCAGCACCTTTAGGTGCATGTGGCGGCAGTCCTCGCAGGTCTTGGAATCGTGGGCCTTCTCAAAGCCCTACAAAGTCAGTTTTGGTCTGTCACAGACAACTGCCTATGACAGGCACCACATGGTTTCAAACTAGACAGGTTTTTTAGGGAAATCCTGTAACACCAGGAGAGAAAAACTCTCAAAAAGGGATTGACAACAGTTGAGAAAAAAGGCAAGCAAAATACAACTGAGGTAGGCTTTTCAAGTATCAGCACTATCTAGCACGTAAAGGAAAGAACTGTCATCAGCGTGCCAGAGTGACACCTCTATAGGTACCACGCAAGTAATTTCTAGTGTGACAACGCCAACATGGAGCAAAATGGCACTACCTACCGGCACGCAGGGGTACTGCTAAAAATGTCCAGTTCCAGTCTGACTCCTGGGGAATATCTAAGGTAAGAAATTTACTGCTAGAAGTCTCTATCAGATAGTGTTTTTATCAAGAAAGATGGCTTGCGCTAAACTTGTTTAAAGCATCAAATTGAAGTAGGCTTCGTTTTATGCTGGGCTAATATTCTAACACCGGAATTGATGGTAGCAGTCAATCCCTCGTGGGAGACATGCAGGGTATAGTGTCTCCCTCTCCCCAGCCTGGGTTCTCCAGCACAGTCAGCTGCACTTTTTACACTCAAGGTCGCATCTCAGCTCCCTGCATCAGGCACCTCTCTCCTGAGTACTGGCTGTGCTGGTAAGGTGGCAGACAAACTGTCTGGTAAGTCGGGAAATGTGGTATGGGGCGCATTGCGTTCCACTCCATGCGGAAGTGACTGAGTTGTGCTCTCTTAAGTTAGACTCCTAGTGAGTTGGTGATTTTGGGTCTCGCAGGTTGTGTTGTACTGTGGAATAATCTCCATCCTTCCATTTCAGGTCACCTCTGGCCTTCATATGGATAAGGCCCGAGGCCTGGAACAATATCAGGAGGTTTGGGCAATTGCTTGCTACCTAGCTTAGCCAATTTCTATGAAGGTGCTCAGGTTCTTTGGCTTCTGCAATGGTGATGCTTACGCTCTCAGCGATGATCCACATGCTTTTTGTTTAGAGGAGCTGTGAGGGTGGAGCGACCTAACACATCGCGAGTAGCAGTGAGAGTTTGAGAGAGGAGTGAGAGCCATGAGTGAAGAGTGAATTTAAGGAAAGGAAATTGAGTGAGAGAGCACGTGTAAGAGGAGTGAGTGTAAGATAACTGTTTGAGAGAGGCAAAGAGAGAATGTGAGCGATGAGTGACAATGGATGTGTTGTAAGTGAGAGACGTGTGAGAAAGGAGTGAACGCGAGCTGGGAGGAATAGCAACAGTTGTCAGTGAAAGGCGGAGAAACAAGAGGAGAGGGCAGTTGCTCCTGTTGGGTTTCGGATGGGTGTATCAAATGGGTGTGCAGTTCCTAACAGCGAGTGCAGGGAAAGGGGCGGTCTTTCTTCATGATGCCCTCACACACCCAGAGGGATGTCATGCTTCATCATTTGGCCATGCTCCTTGTCGGGCCAACGCTGCAATGCCCGACGGGATCCCGTAAACGGGGCTCTTTGGCGGAGATCTTTTGAGCAAGCCGTAGGGTGCGTGCGGGTATGAGGCTGGGTAATGCAGAGGTGGGTGAGTTTAAATAAGTCTGGAGCAGTCCTATTCAGATATTATTTATTTGCTATGGTAGTTCCAGCTTAGTTAAAATGTGTTGGAGCTCTAAGTGGATGTAATGTTTCTAAAGGGCTGTCGCGGTGTAGTGGGTCAACATATTTGGGCCTGTTCTGCCCCTAACGGGTCATGTGGCACTTCATCAGGACCTAAAGAAGTGAGTGGTGCTCTACCATGGGTCTGGTTCCCTAGATATGGTATGATATCCAGACGTGGTAGAGTGGTACCCTACTAGACTTATACTGGGGTAGTGTAGACCTATTGAGAGGGGAGAAAAAAAAGGGGGGGGAGAAAACAACAATAATGGAGACTTTAAAAAGGACACACGGCGCGGTGCTCTTAGGTACAGTTAAAACAGCTATGGTGTAGCTGTGTAGTTGCATGCGCATGTGGTGGTATACTTTTAGGTAGCTCTGTTGGATTCATGGTGTTAAGGTGATTCTATATTGGCGCCACAGTGACAGGTGACGATATGTCCATGCATGCGGTAATACATATTTGTGTCAGAAGTATATGTCCGGGGCCTCATTGTGCACGTGGGGGTGCCCATACTTTCACTATGTAGATATTCACATTAATAGCCGTCATCTGAGCGGGCTGTGAGTTGCACTTACATGGTCACGCAAAAGTGCACAGGCTATCACTATGTGGGTGGCTCCTGTCAAATGCAAGCGTGAGTTATGGTGCTCACAACATAGTATCTGCAGCCCAGCGTCGCGTTATGCTTAAAACACAAGGTGGAACCCAAAGACTTTTAGACACGTATTATGAGACATGGGTGTGCACCTGAGTGTGCGTTTTGCGATTGATTCCTTTCAAGTCAGTGCAGGCGGTAAACTGTAGGTATATAGCTACCGCTTTCAGCAAGATGAAGCTAGATAGTCCCGGGAAGTCTAACTGCATTGCAAGCATTCACACAATACAATACACGCACATAGAGGTAAAGGCGGTAGGTTAAAGGTGGTTGTGAAAGGTATCGCCGTTAAACAACGTGCCAGGAAGACTGTGTGGAGGTAATGCCGTACATGACTACTCACCCCCAGTATAGGAGCCTAAAGCTTTACGGGGAAGACAGAGCACGTTGTTGCTCTGAGGCTGTAACAAGAGTTAGTTGCAGAGTTACAAAACATGCCAGATGCATCGCTTACCGGTGTTCCCAATGGCATAGAAGTTTTACTCAGAGAAGGGTGGCAGGCAACTAGCATGATTCCTACCCTTGCTCCGGGCCCCGTGCTCGCTGCTTCCGGGTCTGGAGATTTTGTCGGCAAATGTGCGTCAAAGGCGTCCCAAGGTTAGAGGGGTAACCTCGGCGGCCAACTTGAGAGTATAAGTTTTAATTCAACTTTTTGGATTTACACTGGCGAAGTGGTCTCTGGTAAAAAGTGGTTTTCTGGCCATTATGGTCTGGGTGAAACCGCAAGTTTATGTAAAAAAACGAATTGTGTATGGTTTGGGTCGTTTGTGATGTATAAGAACGCTACATGTAATGTAGCAGAATGCGTATTGGATTGCATGTGCATTCTAAGTAAGGGAGAGCCCAACATAACCCATAAACAGTTAAAGAAGAAATCTAAGGAGGCTCCTTGTCAATACAATTTTATATTGTGTCTATGTAGGTATTCTCTATATTAAATGCAAAGCAGTAAGGGGCTCAATTAACTCCGTACAGTTTTGATTCTGATTATTAAAGTAAATTTTAAGGTGTATTTTCCAAAACAAATTTTGGAGTTCGCAGATGGTGCGAAAATTGTCGATATTAGGTGTAGGTACAAATCCCAAACCGCGTTTGAGTTTGGTGGTCTCTATGGCCGTAAGTGGTCTTTCAGAAAGGTTCACAATTAGTTTTTCTTCTCCAGATGGCTCCTCAAATCCATGTGCAATTGCTGAGTTTGATCCTGCCATTGCACTTGTTTCGGTTGCTGATGGTTCCCTCTTCTTTTTCTGCCTCACCCTCTGCTCCAGCCTCTGCCTAAAAAAGGTTGTGGTTGGAAGATGGCGAACAGTGGTTGAGGCCCATGTTAGGATATTACCACATCTGGGGACCGTGGTAGAGGTGGTCCCCTGATGAGGTTGATGGGCCCCTCGGTTCTCGGAGCTAGAGTTGCTACCTGAGGAGTAGGTTCTTCTGCGTGAGTTGGAACTGTCGTCAGATGAATAATCTTCTCCTGAGGGTGTGTAGTCTTCTTTGAGGTAAGGGTATATCTTTTGTTTACTGAACCTTGTGTTATCCTTTTTCAGTTTGGCAACTTTTTGTCTCATGAGTGATCTTTATTGTCATTGATTTCTCTGGTAATTTCGGCCAGTTTAGCTTTGAAAGCTGTGCTGCGTTGGTCGCCTTCAAAGCCCCTTCTCTTCTGCTATCGTTATCAGTTCGTCGGCCAAGCGTTTGGGTGTTTTGATGATTAAAAAGCAGCAGGTCCCTGGTGCACTTCCAGGACACGAGGGACCTTCCTTGAACTGCTTGTCCTCAAGAAATATTCTTGGTGAGTTGGTCACTATTAGGCCGTTCGGAGCCCAGGTTCCATGCGCCTTAACTCTGGGCATCACGTTTATTCCAGCAGCTCTTCAATAACCAAAGTTGCTGAACAACAGTAAAAGTAAGGCTGTTGTTCCATAAGGCAGGAGTCTGGGGCATCCTTGCCAGCAAAGCTTATTCACCAGCTTGGGTTTCCTTGTCTCAGTATTAATCAATGTCTTGAGGTGTGGGTGTGTGTGTGTGTCTGCATTACAACTCATGTTTTTCCGATGCGACCGCCCAGCTTTTATACATTTGCTTCACACCAGTATTTTTCAACATTTGTCAGCCAAGCTGTAACTGTGCCGACTGCTTGCTCTTTTGCTTAGGTTTGTTGATTCTGATACTGTCTTCTGTCTGACAGCCATAGTTATCTTGCTTCTCTCCGGAAGGACTGACAACCTGCATTATCCACCCCAGGATCGCATGACTCGACCCGGAGCACCTGTAGAACCAATCAAACCACTGAGGAGACCGCTACAAGAATGACTTTCAGTAAACATAGAAGGAACACAGGGACAGGAAACACAAGGCAGGTAGAATATCATTCATTGCCCAGGAAGGATTCAATACCCAAGCCAAGAAAGACAAACAACTAATCCCAAATCAAAAGAAAAAGCAGGCTGCGGTAATACGCCAGCCTGAGAAAAATTACACTAAGACTTATTCAGCAAAATCATTCACTAAACCATACATTAGTCATTAATCCAGCCTGTGCAGTAGGAGTCTGGTGGGACCCTCAAGTGACAGGGCTGCACTCCACTGTAGACTCAGTTTAGATGGAGGGTCAGAAGACCCCCCGCCCCCCAAGCTAAAGCCCCACAGAGACAACCCAACCATACACTCACTCCACCTAGTTTTGGATGGCAGGTTCCAAACCCAACAGCCCATTCACAGAAAGAATCATATCTAACTTCACACTACACTGCTCATTTGGTATAGGGGTATTTCCACGGTCACCCCTCTACAGAGCCCCTGATCTGCGGCAAACCCACAACTGCAGACAAGCTCTGCATGAAAACACTAAAGGAACGAGTAATAAGTGAATGAGCAATATACAACAACCATGTTAAATACATTACAAACTGATCAATGCACACGTATTCACATGATTTTTCTTGATCCCTAAGCTGCATATGACACTATGGATAATGCTTTTATTATTGGAAACTTTAGGGAATAGTCACCCAAATCTCTGGAGATGCCATTAAGTAGTGTGGGTCTTTCCTAGGAGAATGGGAACATGTAGGTGAAGGCATTTATGTCAACACCTATTCCCAGTGTGCATTAATAGTGGAGCATGATTCAGATGAGCCATGGATAGACAATAGCAACCTATTTGAATGAATCCAGAACCAAAGTTCCCGGCTGAGTCCTCAGCAAGCCCTCAAATTTACAGCCTCTAGACCAGTCCTTCGAGTGCTCGCAATAAAACCCTGACTTTGCAAACTGGGTGAAAACCTGTGTGTTTCACGGGATGATGATCTGAGCATCAACTGACAAGTCAGAGCTGTGATCCAAGGTACATTTTGGTTACTAGAACTACCAAGAATGTTGCCTTTCTTTCCCAACAAACAAACAAGTTACTTTGGTAAAGTTTTTTCTGGATACTCTACCTACCTGCAGATCCTTTACCTTTTGAATATCTCCATGCACCAGCTTGGACTGGAAAGTTTTCAATAGATCTCTCACTCCGATAGGTGGTGCCAGCTTCAAGACGGATCTGCACGTGGCCCTGTGCGATATCACTGGAGCCATAAAGCACCCTCGTCGGCTTAATGACATCAGTTTCCGTTCACTTTTTTGAAGTCCTTTGAGGTGAATTGATGAGACTAACATCAAAAATGTAGGTGAAGTTTTCATTATACTCAATATACATATATGAAAAGATGAACAGGATTATTTTGGTACTGTCAGACAAGCAAACGGGATGAGGGTGGGTTTGTCAGAAATCAGCAGGTAGATCCTGTATCCACCAGAAAAAGCATTACACAAGGTAAGTAATTTATTCTTCTGGTGGATACATCTACCAGCAGATTCCTCCCCTTTTGAATAGACTCTCCAAGCAGTCCCACATTTGTCTGAGGTTGTCTGTCCCTACCAAAAAATGCTCTAATACAGAACGTGCAATGTCCATTGGAATCCTGACAATAATGTTTCGCAGAAGTGGGAAGGGAAAACCAGGTTGATGCTTTACAAGTATCAGCTACTGGTACACCTCTTGAAAGAGTGGAGGTAAATGTCTCTGCTGTAGTAGAATGTGCATGAAAATCTTCTAGAGTTTCCTCATGGGCCATGGCATAGCAGATCTTATAGCAAAGAATAATAATCTATCTGGAGATAGTTCACTTGTGGATTGCCTTGCCGTTCATTTTCCCAACATATCCAATGAAGAGTTGGTTGCCCAGCCTGATTTCCTGAGTTCTATCCACATAGAAGCATACAGCTTTCCTAGGGTAGAGACAGTGAAGCCTTTCCTCCTCTTTAATAGGGAATGGAGGAAGGTAAAACTTGGACAGAGTGATAGACTGACCTAAGAAGAGTGGAGTAGCCCCTTTTGGCAGGAAAGCAGCCATAGTTCTTAACACCAACTTGTCAGGAAATAAGGAGGTGAATGGAGTTTTACACTTAAAATTTGGAGTTCACTAACTCATCTAGCAGAGGTAATATCCCCACAAAGAAAATTGTTTTGAAAGTAAGCAGCAGTAAAGGGCATCTGTGAAAGGGTTCAAATAGAGAGCACATACGAAATAAAAGGACTAAGATAAGATCCTACTGAGGCATAATAAATGTTGTGGGAGGGAATTTTTTATGTAAGCCTTTTCATGAATACCAGAACAATGGGAGATTTCAACAGCAACGGACGATCATGGAAAAAAAAAATAACAAAAGGGCTGACAAATAACCTTTAACTGTAGCAACTGTATAGCCCTGTCGGGCTAATGAAAGACCAAAATGAAGATTATCAGATACGTTTTGAGAGGATCTAAAGAATTATCCTCACACCATTTGACAAATTAACTCCAACTATTAGCATAAATGGATTTGGTGGAGTGTTTTCTGGAAAATAAAATATTATACACCACTTCAGGAGTAAGAGAAAAGGAATTCAGGTTGCAAAGAAACTTTCTGTGCAACTGCAGGATGGGAACATGGAAGTAGGCAACCAGTAAATTGACAGGCGCTAGAAGAATCTGAGCTAGGGTAAGCATTTTGAACATTTTGAACTTTTCCTGATTGAGGAACCAGGTCTAGATTCAGAAGCAAACTGCGGTCCTTTTTGGGAGCAGGAAATATCGTGAGTGGAATCCTGCTCAGGAATCATCCCTGTTGCACCATCTGTTGAGGAGGAGGAGGAAGATGAAGAAGAAAGCGGCAGGGCTTGTTGTCTTCAATCAATCAACCAGAGTACTTGTAAAGCGTGTTACTTACCCGTGAGGGTCTCAAGGCGCTGAGGGGAGGGGGTGCCGCTACTGCTCGAACAGCCAGGTCTTGAGGAGTCTTCTTAAGGCGAGTGGGTCTTGGGTCTGCCGTAGGTGGGTAAGGAGTGTGTTTCAGGTCTTGGCGGCGAGGTAGGAGAAGGACCTGCCGCCGGAGGTTGTTCGTTGGATGCGGGGAACAGCGGCGAGGGCAAGGCTGGCGGAGCGGAGCTGGCGGGTGGAGGTGTAGAAGTGGAGTCTGCCGTTCAGGTAGGCTGGTCCGGCGTTGTGGAGTGCTTTGTGTGTGTGGGTGAGGAGCTTGAAGGTGATCCTCTTGTCGACGGGGAGCCAGTGTAGGTCTCTCAGGTGGGGGGTGATGTAGCTGCGGCGGGGGACGTTGACGATCAGTCGGGCGGAGGCGTTTTGGATGCGTTGCAGTCGTCGTAGGTGTTTGGCTGGGATTCCTGCGTAGAGTGCGTTGCCGTAGTCCAGTCTGCTGCTGACGAGGGCCTGTGTCACCGTTCTTTTTGTTTCGGTCGGGATCCACTTGTAGATTCTGCGGAGCACGCGGAGGGTGTTGTAGCAGGAGGAGGAGACGACGGCGTTGACCTGTTTAGACATGGAGAGGGAGGAGTCGAGGGTGAATCCTAGGTTGCGTGCATGGTCGGTGGGTGTCGGTGCTGTTCCCAGTGTGGTCGGCCACCAGGAGTCGTCCCAGGCTGAGGGGGTGGGTCCGAGGATGAGTACCTCCGTCTTGTCTGAGTTCAGCTTCAGACGGCTCTTCCTCATCCAGTCGGCGACGGCCTTCATTCCCTCGTGGAGGTTGGTTTTGGCGGTGTGCGGGTCCTTGGTGAGGGAGAGGATGAGCTGGGTGTCGTCAGCGTAGGAGATGATATTGAGGTCATGTTGGCGGGCCACTTGTGCGAGGGTGGCCATGTAGACGTTTAACAGCGTCGGGCTGAGGGATGAGCCCTGGGGGACGCCGCAGATGATGTCGGTGGCCTCGGATCAGAAGGGCGGGAGGGGGACTTTCTGGGTTCTGCCTGAGAGGAAGGATGTGGTCCAGTCAAGGGCCTTCTCTTTGATTCCGGCTTCTAGGGGGCGTGTCTTTAGAGTGCGATGGCAGACCGTGTCGAAGGTGGCCGACAGGTCCAGGAGGATGAGGGATGATGTTTCGCCGTTGTCTAGTTGGCGCCTGATGTCGTCTGTGGCGGCGATGAGGGCTGTCTCGGTGCTGTGGTTTCGTCTGACCCCGGACTGGTACGGGTCCAAGATGTTGTTGTCTTCCAGGTGGCGGGCCAGTTGCATGTTGACGATTTTCTCGATGACCTTGGCCGGGAACGGGAGCAGGGAGATGGGCCGGAAGTTCTTGAGGTCCTTGGCGTCCACCTTGGGCTTCTTGAGGAGGGCGTTGATTTCGGCATGTTTCCAGCTTTCCGGGAATGTCGCTGTTACAAAGGAGATGTTGATGACCTTCCGTAGTTGGGGTGCGATGGCAGCGTGTGCTATGTTGAATACGTGGTGTGGGCACGGGCCTGACGGAGATCCTGAGTGGATGGAGTTCATGACCTTGCGTGTCTCGTCGTCGTTGACGTTGGACCAGGAGGTCAGGCGGTTGGCACTGGTGGTGTTCACAGGGGAGGTGGGGTCTAGCATAGTCGGGGTGGTCCTGGTGTTGAAGCTGTCCTAGATGTCAGCGATATTGCGGTGGAAGAAGATGGCCAGTGAGTTGCACAGTTCTTGTGAGGGCGATATGCCGTTGGCGTTGGGTTTGGAGAGTTCCTTTACGATGCTGAAAAGCTGTTTGCTGTCATGTGCGTTGTTATCCAGGCGCTCTTTGAAGGAGGATCTCTTGGCTAATCTGATGAGGTGGTGATGTCTGCAAGGGGCGTCCTTGTGGGCTGCGTGGTTGTCCGGAGTGCGTTCGTGGAGCCATATCTTCTCCAGTTTCCGGCATGCGAGTTTGGAGGTCTGCAGCTCGTCGGTGAACCAGGTGGCGTGGTTGTTGGAGGGTTTCTTGAGTGGGGCGAGGGTGTTGGCACAGTCATCGATCCACTGTCTGAGGTTGCGGGCTGCGGTATCTGGGTTGGTGGGGTCGGTGGGTGGGTTTTTGGCGAGGGTGGTGATCAGCTGGTCTTCGGTGACTTTGCTCCAGCAGCGGCGAGGTAGCTGTTGGGTGCGGTGGTGCTTAGTTGGTTTATTGAAGGTGAAATGGATGCAGCAGTGGTCGGTCCAGTGGAGTTCGGTGGTGTAGTAGAAGGTGACGTGGGTGCCTGTGGAGAAGACGGGGTCCAGCGTGTGTCCAGCGGCGTGGATGGGTGCAGTGACGAGTTGTCTGAGGCCAAGGTTGACGAGGTTGTCGATCAGGGTGGCGGAGTTGGCGTCGTTGTTGTTCTAGAGGTGGAAATTCAGGTCCCCGGGGAGGATGCGGTCGTGGAGGCGAGTGAGTGGGTGCTGGCGAGGTCGACAATGGAGTCGCTGAATTGAGCTCGGGGTCCGGGGGGTCTGTAGATGAGTGTTCCTCTGAGGGTGGTGTTGGGGTCGGTGTGGATCTGGAGGTGCAGGTGTTCGGCAGTGTTGAGGGTGTCGTCTGCGTGGGTGGCGACCTTGAGGGTGGACTTGTGGACGATGGCTATTCCTCCTCCGATTCAGTTGGCGCGACCCCTGCGGGTGATCTTGTAGCCGTACGGGATGGCTTTGGCGATGTCGGGCGCCAAGGAGTCGGTCCACCAGGTCTCGGTCAGGAAGGCCACGTCTGGGGCGGAGGGGTCGAGCAGATCCCAGAGCTCGACGGCGTGTTTGCGTGCGGAACGGGTGTTGAGGAGAATGCAGCGGAGGTGGTTGGGTCCAGTCCTTGGAGGTTTTGGTGGCTCTGTCGCAGGTGAAGCTGCAGGTGTGGCAGGAGAAAGGTCCGTGTGTCCGTTTCGGGGCAGCTTGGAAGCAGGTGTTGTTTCGGCCGGCATTGAGTGCGTAGAGGGTGCTGGCGTCGTAGTGGAGTCTGGTGTTGTGGTGTTCGCGGGGTCCAGGGGTTCTGGCGCTGGGCGCGGGCTAGGCGCGGACGGTCGCAGATGGGCTTGCCTTTGGCGCGGCCTCCATAAGAGGGGGATAGGGAGGGAGGAGCAGCTGGGAGGCGGGAGTGGGTGGCCAATGGGGAGCAGCGGGGCAGGCCGCAAGGAAGCAGCGGCGGGAAGGAGCAGGAAACGGCGGGAAAACAGACGGGCAAGGGAGCAGGTACAAGGCAGCTGGCGGCCGTGTGGTGGCATGGGGAGCGACCTGCCTGCGAGCAGGGTCAGAGGTCGCTCCTCTTATACATCCTCTGTAACTTTTGTAAAGAGGATTGATGTCTGTTGTTGTGGATGTTGTTGTCTCGAATATTGTTGACTACCACAAAATGAGAACCCTCTGCTGAACCCTCCACATTTTTTACATTGTCTTTGGTCTATAATTGAAGGTAAAGTGATGAAGCTGTGGCTCGACTCTCTGTAAATCATTCTAAAGCAGAATCTGCTTTTTCTCCTCAAAGTTTGGAGCCATCAAATGGCAAATCCATGAAAGTATTCTGCACATCATGTGAAAGTTTCTCAGCCAGGAATGACATTGGACTGAAACTGCTGAGCCCATAGCTCTTATAACTGAATCAGAAGTGTCAAGCCCTAATTGTATAATTCATCCAGCTGTCGTCATTAATCATTTAAAATAAATTAGTTTAGTCCTCTATCGAGAGTGGAGGTATGATATTTTGTGCTGAGTCTAGTAATGCATGGATATATCTTTCTAGGAGACCGGTTGCATTCAAAGATTTGAGTACCACGCGACCCAATGAAGATCTTTTTGGCAGACTGTTCTTTTTTTCTTGTATCCTCTGTCAAAGTGCGCAGATGGAAAGGAACCAGGAGTAAGCTTTGATAAACAAGAGGCTTGAACTATTTAACTTTCTGGAGGCGGTTGTGATTATATCCAGGAGCTGGTTCTTATCATCTTGCTATCAATCTAGAGACAGCCGTAGCAGTGGTAGGTATGCCCTATATTGCTACAATGGGTTCAGTCAAAGTCTCAAAAAGGGAACCAAAGGTTGTGAGGTATAGGATGCTGAAAAACATCAGTTAATATATTAGACTTTAATTCAGTGATTGGGAGAGGTAAGTATAACATCTCGGCTGCCTTTCGCACCACTGAATAAGATGTCACTTCTGGAGGAGGAGGAGCTTTGGATACAAGTGTTTGCATTCTGGGGATGTGTCAGACCACTCGCTTCCTTTAAATCTTCAAAGTCCAGGTCATGTCCAGGTCATGCTTATTGTCTTTGCCTATATCTTCTTGAGAGACATCATTTCCAAAGAGTAGGCTCTTTCATTGGTAAAGTCATCAGTGGTGTGAATAGTGGCGTCTGTGGAGATGGTTGTGGCATTAACGGCATCAGCTGCAGTGATGGCGGTTGTGGTTGCAGCACCAGTGGAGGGTTTCCTCCAAAGGAAGAAACAGCTGAGGCGGCCTCAATTGTAGCGTTAGAGATGTGGCCACTGGAGCGAAGTTGGCAAGGGATACTGGATCAGTGACATAAACGGCAAGAAGGGTGCTTGCTGGTATGGTGCAGATACGCCTCTCAATGAGTAGGCCACTGGACCCATGAGACCTTGAAGACACAACAGATGGTACCATGTATCTGTTGAAGATGGAAAACACACCATTAGGAAATCAGCTCTGATCCGGACCCAGAGTTGGTAAGGTAGGGTACACAGTATCTTCCTGGGATCACGGAAAAAATGCCACAGGATTTAGCAGATCTGTCGGGGAAGGTACTGGACATGGCATCGCTGGTACAGGAGCTATTGACCCCAGTCAAGGTGGAGTCATCAGAATTGACACATGGGGTGACCACTTCTTGAGAGTGGTTGCGGGGTCACCCATGTTGGAGACTTTATCTTTAGAGGACCTCTGATGGGATTCATGGTGACGACTCTTATATTCTGTCATTGAAGATCTGAAAGAATGAGACAATGGTGATTTAGATATTGGACAGGATTTTTGTCAACCTCTTTTTGTATCTTGCGACCTGTTTATGAATAGTTAGGCTTCTCTTTCCCTTGAGGCTTTCGGATTAATTCAGTGGCCGTCTCTACAGGTATTTACATCATGGTTCATTCCTAGGCACCAAAGACAGATAGTGAGGGTCAGTGATGGATATTGGACCCTCACAATCTGGCCATGGCTTGAATCCAGACTTCCTTGATGCTGACATCGTTCGAGAAAACTGCACCAAATATCTGTATTTTGAAAGAAAACTAAAAAATCGACAGATTTCCTGAGGGGAAAAAAGGAACGGACATCATTATGCCAATGTGGACCCTTTTAAGTCTCCAATGATGTCACACGGGGCTGCTTGTGGAGCAGTCTTGAAGCTGGCACCCCTATCGGCGTGGGAGAGCTACTCAAACGTTTTCCGTCCAAGCTGGTGCATGGGGATGTTCAAAAGGTGAAGAATCTGCATCCATCAGAAATTTACATGTAGGCTTATTAGTGGGGTTTCTTAGAAATGCCAAGCTTGATTATGCTAATAATTATGGTGTGGCTTAACAGCGTAACAGTGACCAAATAATTATGTGAGGATTACCAGAGAGGGGCTTTTTCTCCGCAAAGATGCTGGTGCTAGGAGTACATTTTGATTGGGCAGAAGTTGTGTGCTTCCACAAAAAAGTACTTACCCTCCACACAGCTGTGATCATGTTATTTATCTACCTGCCTGAACTTTAACTGTCAGGGTCACACACGATATTGTAATGCTATTAGTGTCTTAGATAACTGAATAATTTATTTTGCTTTTCTCTGGCAGCAGTATGGATGGGAGGAGAGTAGTCATAACCTACATGAATTTTTGGGTCTGGCTTGATATTGCAAATGGAACCTGACCTCTTAACCTAACCAATGTTCATTTACAGTTCTTTGCTTCCATACAAATACATATTAATTCCCAAACGAGATCAGCTCACCCTTTTTTTAAACGTTACCCCACAGATGAGATGCTGATTAAGTCCCATCTGCCAAACCCGGGGTTGGAGCTCGGCCCCCCCAAGCCACTCAGACTCCCAGAGTGGTGTTGCTCTTATACCAGCCTAGTTTTTTGTTGACTTGGTGCCGGGTTTCTATGGTGCGGGCCATGGGTCTTGTGAGGTGTTTTTGCTTAGGGTTGGTGTAAAGGGCTCTACGATATCCACCCTGTCCCATTAGCCATCTATCTGTTTGGTAGCTTGGTTCGGTTTGTGGGCCATAGACCCACCGTTTGACTGCCATCAGTTGTGACTCCCAATAGTATAGTTTAAGATCGGGCAGGGCAATCTCCCCCATCATACCACCCCTTGTCAGTTTTTGCAGAGCAATGCATGGTGTCCTCCCGCCCCACAACAGGTTACGCACCGAGCTCTCAACCTTAGTAAGTAAGTAAGGAGTCTGAGACCTTTTAGGGGGTATTCTGCAATGCATACAGAAAGCGAGGCAGTGCAAGCATTTTAAAAAGGGCCACCCTTCCCAGAAGGGTCAGGGGGAGGGTCCGCCAATGTCATACATCGGTGAGCAGGCAGGTCAGGGGCCCTGGAGATTGGTTTAATAGAAGAGCAATGGGTTAGTGGTTACATAGAATCCCAAATATCGGAATCCCACGGTCACCACGGGGACCTCGCAGCCTGGTGGCAGTTTCAGAGTAGGACAGTGGATCAGGAATAATATGGATTTAGCCCAGTTTATGGAATATCCTGAGTAATTGCCAAAATTACTGAATACATGATGAATCCGATTGGTCGATGCAGCTGGGGCTGCTATATATATTAGTATGTCGTCCGCATAAAGGGAAATTCTGTCTTCGTGGTATTCAGTCCATTTCAAGCCCCGGATCAAGGTGTCCCCCCATACCCAGGTCGCCAGTGGTTCCAAAACCAGAGCAAATATAAGAGGCAACAAGGGACAGCCCTGACGAGGTCCTCCACCCAATTGGATTTGTTGAGACGTGTGGCAATTGACTACTATTTGTGCTTTCGGGCCAGTGTATAGAAGTCTAACCCATTTTATATAGTTAGGACCGAAACCCATGTGCTCCAAAATGACAAATAGGTAGGGCCATTAGATAGCATCAAACGCCATCCTGGCATCCAGTGACAGTAATGCAGCTTCCTCTTGAATCGTGCCCATCCTGCCTAACACCCCATGTAGACATTGGAGATTAAGGGCGGTGTTTCGACCTGGCATGAAGCCTGACTGTGTGCACATTTTGTTCATTATGGGGATAAGCCTGTTCGCCAATGCTTTGGTGAGGATTTTTGCCTCTGCAGTGAGCATTGAAATGGGTCGATACAAACTACATTCCTCTTTCGGTTTGCCTTGTTTGTGTATCAACACTATTGAGGCAAGCCGAAGCTCACTTGGGAGGGTACCTAGCTGATAACTACCCAAGTGCATGTCTCCGAGAAAGGGTGTTACTTTGGAGGCTGTAAGCTTGGAGAACTCAATTGGGAGCCCATTGGGTCCCATAGCCTTTTCGGAACATATACCCTGTATGGCAACTTGTAGCTCTTCTTCTGTTAGGTCTCCCTCAAGAGACTTCTGCTCTTCGGCAGTGAGGCGTGGGACTGGGATAGTAGCCAGAAGATCTCGGGAGTCAAGAGCGGAGGTTGTAGTAGCGGATGCGTATATTTCGGCCCAATTGGAGGTAAATGCCTCTGGTATCTCCTGTGGATCTTGCAGGTCCTCCACCCATGGCACCCTCAAGCGGGGAACCCAGCGCTGGTCCTGATCCCGTCTCTCAAAGCCAAGCCAACAGTTTACCCGTCCTCTCCCCATGTTCATATATCTTGTGGCATACTGTCTTTTGTTTGGATTTGGTTGCCTCTGTCAGAAGCGGTTTGTAATCTTGCTACTTAACATCTAGGGCTTGTTTGGCAGCATCGTCATGGAAGGGCAATTTTTCTCTCCTCTTCTAGGATCTCTCTCTGAGTCAATTCTTTTTTATGGCCTATCCTTAAAGAAAGTGCTCTGCCTTTTACTACAACCCCAAATGCCCCACACAAGGTTTGCGGAGAGGCCACAGAGCCCATATTTTCACTGAAGTATAAATCAGTGTCCTTGAGTAAGTCTGTTTTTATATGTGGAATTCTCAGCACCATGGATTAATGGTAAGGGTTGTGCGTCTGGGTTGAGAGCCCAATGTTATCCGAGCCAGGACAGGGGAATGATCAAAGATCCTCTCGCCAGGCACCTGGCTTCGGCAAAATTAGGGGAATTCGTAGTATGAGTCAGTAGGTAGTCTATACGTGACTTACTGTCATGTGCTCCCGAGTGTATTGTAAACTGGCGGGTCGTTGGGTTAAGGTGTCTCCAGATATCGACAAGGCCAAAGGCCGAGAGAAAGTCTGCTAATTTTGACCCATCTTGGGGGTCCCGCCTAGGGGGTCGTCGATCAGTCATTCCGTTCACCGTCAGATTAAAGTCTCCTCCCATTACCAAAGTCCCCGCAGGGAGGTCCAGAATGAATTTACTGAGGTCCGCTAGTGTTGGTTGTTGCAGGGCCGGGGGAATATATATGGACATTACGTTAAGAGGTTTCCCTTCCCATATTCCAGTTGCAGATGCAAATCTGCCTTGGGTGTCAACCCATGTTTGGCGGAATATGTACGGGCAGTTCTTACGGATGAGAATGCCAGCCGCACAGGAACTAAAGGTGAACCCTGCATGGGTAATGAGTCTCTGCCCCCATCTATCCAAGGCTTTTCAAGTATTACCGACAAGGTGTCTCCTGTAATAAGACTATCTCGGGCGCCTAACGTTTTAGAAATTGGAGGACTATCCCCCATTTGAGTTTGTCTCCAAGCCCATTCACTTCCAGGTGAGGAACTGGATGGCCTTTCTCCCATTACTGCCCATATTGAGATGAGTGTGCTGCTCGGATTGTGAGATAATGGACTATATGTACGATGTTTATTCCATGACGAGCCAAGGACCAAGAACCTCCCCCGTAGCGTCATTTTGCAAATCCTGGAGCCTTAAGTTTTCCTCTCTCCCCGCTGCAAAGACTGAGCTAGAACATAACTTAAATTCCCCCAATCCCAACATGAACAAACCCCACCCCCTGCCCTGCCTCCCTGCACGGCAGAACTACAACCCCCCCCCTCGCTTCCCCAACATTGCAGAGTGCCTGTCGCCCACCCCTGGAAATCAGAGGTGCATTAACCAAGCTCACCCATGGCATCAAGTAGACAAGGTCAAGCCTATTAAGTGGTCTGTTGGGAGTAGATGGCCATTCTACTCCAGAACATCTAAGCTTCCCGGGCGACATTTTTTTTTTTTTTCTTTTACAGAGCTTTATATAGCGCGAACTTGATTAGAATCGGGTATCAGAGCGCTTTACATAGCACCAGTTGCATTATTCATTTTTGTTAGGCACGGAAAGATTAAGTGATTTGCCCATAGTCACAGGATGTTCAGCGTCATTGCCGAGACTCGAACTCAGTTCCCCAGATTCGAGGTTAGTCATGTTCCTATCCCTCCTTGGGCCCAAGTTGTTTACGTTCATTCATGAGTGTCCCCATTTCGCAGCTGTGCTGTCGAATTTGGGCCCGTGTTATCTAACTCTTCTCTTTGGTTGCGGGGCAGGGTTACTTGATCACGTTTGTCGGTCTGAGTGCGTTTTCCGATGGTGCGCCAGCCCTCCAGCCAGTCCCATCCCTCTTATGGACTGGAGAAGAACCAGGCCTTGCCCTCCGCCTCGACCCTCAAAGTCTATATTTCTTGAGAGAACATCTTAGGTACATTCAGTACTCTGCTGTAGCCTTATTTATTGTTTTTTTGTTTTAAACGCCTCTGTGTAAGTGTTTGTATTTTCTGCGTATCCTTGTCAGGACACAGTGGTTTTTAATATTCAGCTCTTTGTATAACAATGCGTTTCTGGGCTAGCTTCACATAACCAAAAGAAAAAAAAAACTATCAGCAAAACACACGTCTTGGGCCTTTTACTAAGCAAAACTATCCTGCTGGCGACAATACTTTTCCCACTTTGAAAGAGAGAAGGACCAGCACAGCAACCAAAGATGTGAAATTCTCTTATGCTGCATTCATAACGCAACCATGTTGACATTTAGGAAGGCATTTGGTATTTTGTTTCTATCGTAGAGCGTGACATAATATGGGACATCAATTTTGTGGTCTGCTGTGGCATCTTCAGGCAATTAAGTTTAAGTGTGTGTTGCAAATTAAATCAATAAATATAACAAAATAAAACACCATATAGAAAATAGTATATGAAATCCAATCTTTATTCAAATATTTTCATTTCATATTTAAACTTTTGTTCGAAGTCAAAATAATTATTGTATGTCTTTTGTACAAAATAATTCTGCATTCTTAATCATTAATGTTTTTACATTTGCAGAGCTTAGAAAAGTGCAAAATAACTTCATGACATCCTCAATCACGCTGTATAGAAATAAAATCAAACATTAGCTGATAAACATCATTAAAATATTATACTCAAATGATAACCAGATTTAAAAATCATTAAAAGACAATTTACAATATAATCTCTTAAGCACCAAAAATAAAATAATTTATTGCACAAAGACTAACGGCAAAACTGTAACACCGTTGGAAGGATAACTTACGGAACTGTAAATGCACCCACACATTCAAAAGGCATTTTGGCATGGGAAAAACGATCTCACCACATAATTCAACAAAATCTCAAGACTTTGCTCTGCCTAAAATAAGGGTTAGTTATCATAATGTAAGTAAGGGTTAGTATCATGTTTTTACCCAACGATTTCAGAACTGCAGCAAACACAGGCACAAAGATTTGTGTCTCTTCATTTAATCGTCTGAGAATTATCTTTACATATACCTAACCTATCTTTATAATTTCACGAAAATGCCTCTGTAAACATTTCGCAGCAAAAGAGGAGAAAGGAGAGATATTAGGAAAGCTACTGGGGTGCACTGCTGATCAGTTTCCCGTCTAGAAAGGCGTTATCTGGTCAACAAACTATGAAGAGCTGTCCTAAATGACAAATTATGTAGAACTTCCCCACACAAGTTATTCCATTACAATCAATGACTTACACTAGACTCGAAAGTAGCTTCTATAGATAGAGACAAATGCACACACATTTTAGACAACTGGTTTCAAATGAAGTAATCACAGAAAGCCTGCACTAGGCTGCGTCTGCAATAACGGTATTTAGCAGGGTTGCTTTGGTTGATGTTTTATAAAAACAAGCATAATTTATATGCATTTATTGCAGTGTAATCTGGCCAAGGTACTGAACACCATAGGACTGGGAACAATATTCCAATTTCTGACAGCTTAAAAGTAAAAGGTCACTCCCAGACTGACAGTGCAGCACCATGTATGAAAAGTACAAGTAGACCGCTAGGACTGGGAACAATAGGGTTTTCTTTTCCAATTTCTGACAGCTTAAAAGTAAAAGGTCACTCCTAGACGGGCAGTGCAGCACCATGTATGAAAGGTACAAGCAGACCGATGTGGGACACGAGAGTTACAGGCACTATAAGGGGTTATTGCATTTTATCATAAACCTGTACATTGGTTCATGAGCACCCTGGAGACTGCATTGCAACAGTAATATAAAGCTGTGATAAGGAACTCCAAAGAAATATGCTAAATAATACTCAGCACTCTTTGCAACCATCTTTCATGTATTACATAGGGAAGAACATGCTGGAATGTTCAGTCAATGAAATAATGGTTCTAGGTACAGGGGTATCAGCAAACACATACAGGCTTTGCAAGGAGCTGTAATGTGTGCAGCTGGCCCATCTGCAGACTGAACCTTTTCACAACCACTTCAACAGGGAGCATGGTAGAAGGGTTATGAAAACCATATTCTTCCCTCGCCTAAATTTTATCATCTGGTTTTCAGTGACAATAAGTTTTTGACCTAGACAGCAAGCCTTACTCTCCTGAAAAATCAGTATCCTAGTGATAATTCATTGCTACACTCAAAGGCCAAGTTCAGTCCTGAGGGAAAAATTAAGCACACATTAAGGGTTCCTGTTTTTAATGTTTCTTTCCAAACAATTTTAAGTGATCACGCCGCTGAAAATTCTTTACCATGCTTATATAAAACAGATATCTGATAAAAAATCCACAACAACATCAGCCTTCATTGCTGCAACTGAAGAATATGGCCCAACCCCACTGGGAAGGATACCTTTGATTCCTGTATGAGATATCCCAAAGTAGAAAATGGAAGCACGTGAGGAAAATCGTCCAATACAAATAAGAGTTAGTGAAATGGAAGTGCAAGTATACGTTTCATCCTAACCAACCTGCGCTTTGCAATTTAAATATGTCTTTTTAAGGTGAACCCTGGAATGTTCAGCTGTACTGAAAGCAAAAACCTTTACTGAGCAACTAGAGGGCTAACCACCCAGGATAGAAAGCATAGGCTATCAAACAGTTGTCTCTTAAAAGATACAGCATAGATATTGTTCATGTGAAAGCAACAATTTGTACACTAGAAGAATAGAAGATTAATGTCCTTAGCCGCCCAAGATGTATTTGCCTTAGTGCAGTCTAGGCAGGCCTTAAAATCAAATCCTTCTGTTTGTTTGGAAAATAACTTAAGTCAGTTTATAAAAATAATTTAAATAATATGTTGTTTTGAGAAGGTGTTAGCTTAAGTTTTTAAAATGAAACGTTATATAAAAGATGAAGGAGTCACACTATTACTGATAAATCAGGTTGGTAATTTGGTAGGCAAAAACATCCACCTTGACATTCGTAAAATATGTTCCAAAAGACACATCAGACCGTTTATAAAACCTAAAAAAACACAGCACTGCACGTGTAATTCACCAAAAAAGCTATCTATTAATATATGGATCCACTTACACCAGAGCTTTAAAGCAGCTTTTTGCAAAAATATTCTGCTTTTAAATACTTAAGAAAAAATATGTTCCAGTCATGAGACAATAAAAAGCCACTGTGCCCATTCAATTTATTTCTGATTTAGTTTATAAAGACTTCAGTAAAATAATATAAATAAACTCCTCTAAATAAAATATGCACATCCCAACTATGTACACACAAGTAAACATATTTACAATCAAGCGCTTGAAAATAAGGTTTCTTTTCCTCTTTAAAATAGACTGTCCATCCCAATTTCTGAAAAAGGTATACAATTAAACCGAAATTCATAGTCGTTTTATTTAAAATTTGTTTTAATTCACATTTTATTTTAAAAATGGTTTTAGAAAATATTTATCTGCACACAAATGTTATCCAATCACACACATTTGTTTTACAGAATGTGCACTGATAAATGACCAGACACAAAACACAGTCATTTATGAATATGAAAAGCCATCAGCATGGCAAACATCCTGTAGCCCTCTCCACAAACAATTCTTTTAAAGTACATTTTACTACAGCTTTTTACAAAGCTTCCCCCCTACTTCTACCCTACATCACATTCACAATCATTTCTCTCACCCTCTACCGACTTTCGCTGCATTTTGCACATACAGAGTCCAAAAACAAGCCAACACAAAATATTGTTTCAGGCCATCAGCCAATTACACCATCACCTTCCCATCAATTGTGCACAGTTCCTTCTCAAGGCATGCTTATGACACAACCTTCTCTTCCCTGATCAACAAAAGATGCCAGGTTTGAGGTGGATAACTGCTGCTAAAAGCAGTGGAAGCCCTAAATTGTGGAGTTAGTTCGAAGTGGGCCTCCCCTGCCAGTTAACCTCTATACCATGAAGCACAGTTTTCTTGCCTAATTGTAAAAAAATAATTCGTGTTTTTTCCCTGCATTTTTTTGTTACAAAATCCTGCACTGTATGCCTCACAAGAGTCTTAGCCTCTCAACTTTACATTTCCCTTTTTAAACGTACACAATGCACAACCTTTTACAAACATACTTGAACCACTTGTGGGAGAAAACAAGTCTCTTCAGAAATAGGAATCTGTTGTGTCATCTAAATCAAGTGCAGGTGGGAGCGGTGTAAGGGAGGCAGAGGGGCAGATTTTGCCTTTTGTGGTGCAATAGTGCATTTTAGTTTGACAGGAAGAGAATCTCACACGCAGATTACCGAGCGATGGAAGGAGCTTGCTACAAGAAAATATGGCTATAAATGTACCATTGTGCAGCACTTCCATAAATATAGTGTACCATATATTTAATGTATAGAGTGCTTATTCTGGATGTTGGTTAAAATCCATTTTTATGCACCGAATAAACGTGGACAAAAACAAAGGCTAGCAACATCTTCATTGATGAAACTTGTAAGAGATCTTACTACTTAATGCCTTGCAAAGCCCTTAGATTAGAAGCCTCCCTCTAATCATTTCGAATTACAAAACATTAAATTATCTACTGATTCTACTAGATATCTCCTACCAGCAGAGACATTTTAAAAGTTACTCTTTTGAGATATTAAGAAACAATCTTCATTTACTTTTTCAATATCCTATGTCAAGTTTAAGTCATGAAAGTGCTTTACAAAGAACCCATACATTTTAGTATTTTGATAGATGAACTTGCAAAGTGGTGACCTACAAACCAGAAGTACGTAAACATCTCGAATGCCAATACTTACAACAGCAGAGGCTTTCCACAAGCATTGATGCCTGCATTGTAAAGTCTCCTGGAAAAGCACAAACTACTCAGATACTACTCCTCTTCCAATAACTTAAGCTCAAAGAGCATGACCCTCTCTTTATTGATAACCTATACGTTCACATTGAACTTGGAATCAGTAAAGTAGTTGCCACGACGGTCCCGCCATTGAAGTGTGTTTGGCATTAGTGTTTCTTTCCACAGAAAACCTTCATAAGCTTTGACACATAAAGCATGCTTAGAGCCTCGGCCTGCGAGGAGTGAAACGGAAAGAATGCTGTGACCAGTGTGCAATTAAATATCCAGTTGTACAAAAGTAGCATATGCATTTGTGAACGCAACCAGTGACCGAGAGCCTATGTTGTAATATGAAAAACACAACACCAGGAATTGACTCTTTCCATTAAAAAGCAACAAAAACTGAAAAAATCCTAAATTATACATGACAGCACCTCCTGAAGATCCATATCGGTAGGGGGATAATTTACTGATATCTTTATGATACAATATGAGGGATGCCAAGTCAACATACAGTATTGCTTTTGTCTGCTTGCCTGCCACGTGAGCACAAGCAAACTTTTTTTATGAAAAGCTCCAAAAGGTTCTAAAACTCTATAATGCAATAGTAACATACAATGTATCAGACAAATAATGCCACCCTAAATTAGCCTCTTGACCAAGTGCAAATCAAGGGCTATGTCTTTATAAGCTAAACTCTATCCCTTCCTCATATTGCAGAAGTTCTAAACAGCATTCTTTGCTATTTAAAGGAAGACTGTGATTTAGCTCCTCTTCCCCTTCTATGTGGGTAGCAGCTATGAAGGGACTGCAGCCCTTTAACTATGAATCCACCAAATCCTCTGAAAGTGGTGTAGTGCAATACAGATACGCCCTGTCACGTGGGTCTATCCATTTACCCAGGAGCATTTGCATATTAATAAGGCCATTCATTTTGCCAAAAAGCAAGAAGTTGATTAGGAGTAAGTACACTTTCAGTTGCTGTTAACTGCCCCAATTTGTCTTGCACATGCTACTCCAGAGAGAAGTAATTCTAACTACTTTGTTTAGTTGCTTGATATACCGGTCCACAGAAGTGACGAATTCATGATTCTTATACATGTGAATTAATAGAATGGCTGCTCTTCACTTTTAAGCCCGACCACAGTCCTCACTGAATGACAGGGAAGTGGGAATGCATATGATCAGGTCTGATAGTGTTATTTGCATAGGCAACAGAAGCTGTGCCCAGAAATAGGGCCTTCAGCATCAATGTTCATTAGTAGCCTCCTTGAAAAAGGCCAATCGCAGCTGAAGATGACAGGTACGCTTCTAGTGAAGAAATGACAAGTGTTCATCTGTACGAAGTCCATCACTGCGGTTCCCGAGTGTTATACTCAGTCCCTTCCGACGTGCGCCGCTTGCTTGAGCCCCATAACTTTCGGGATCGCATCTGTTGCAACCAAGGTGAGAAAAGAAAGATATGGGCTGGTCATTAGAGTGAATGTTATATTTGGAGATTAATTAATAAAAACTATACAATTATATTATTGCTACCCTTTGTTGTTGTTGTTAAAAAAAATGAACAGAGGGTCAAATAAAAAAGGTCTTTAGTTTTTTTTCTTTTAAAGTTGTAGCTACTAAATTAGGTAGCTGTCACAATAGTCCCTTCATCGAAGTGTGTTTGGCATCAGTGCATTTATGGATTAAAAAATCTGTCTTTGAGCATTTGTGAACAATACAGCTCATTTGAGTCTAAAATGGATCTTAGTGTGTTATTGCCACCACAGTGCCACATTCGCTGAATCTACTGACTACATGTACAACGTAGGCGCACTTGATCCTCCACCACAGAAAAATGCATTCACTGCAAAGATGAAGCTAACGTGTACTTGATTACTTTGTTTGAGACCGACAGGATGAAAATAGGTATTTACCTCTGCTGGCTTTCCAACACCAACAATGATTATTTTGCCGTCCTCTAGACCAAGCAGTATGTGGCTGTTTTCTTTGTTGACAGACACACAGTGAATTGGTGCCCGCATGGCCAATGGCGACACACTCAGACTTAGGCTGCAAAAAAAATAATAATGAGTTAAAGATATCAGTAACTAAATTATATTTAAAAAAACAATTCTCTCTTTTCTTCCTTTCATATCAAATTGCCACAAACTTGATATTTAAATTTTTTGGGGAAAAATATTTTATTGCGAAATCACAAAAAGGCACAGGTTCTCATGGCCATTCGAGCCACTCAAATGTAAGAACATTGGCATGAAAGTTCCAGGACAACACACAGCCACATAGTCCCACATCCCGGAGGCTGGGTGGCGTAGAGTTAGAGCATGCGTCAAGAAAGACTCAGCCGTGCATTGAGGATACGCAGATATCTTAGTATTCGCTGATTT
Source organism: Lissotriton helveticus (assembly GCF_964261635.1). Lineage (NCBI taxonomy): Eukaryota > Metazoa > Chordata > Amphibia > Caudata > Salamandridae > Lissotriton > Lissotriton helveticus. The sequence continues at coordinate 420,646,185 of NC_136061.1, read as the reverse complement.
TTCTTCTTTCTCTTCACTTTTAACATAGAACAACAAACAACCCCCCGTGCGTGGCATCATTAGGAAAGTATTTAAAGAATCAGGCTATCTATGTGAGGCCCAGTCAGTATATCAAGGAAAGGACCTTTAGGGATCACAGCAAATCACAATTATATGTACTAAGGAATATTAGCGTGCATTTGGGGGGTCACTACCCTGGACTCAGGTCCTCCAACCCGGCTCCCTCACCAGCATTCTCTGACTCAGCTTCATCAGGGGTGAATAAGTCAGCGCTGGTGGCATCAGAATCATCATCCGTCAGCCCCTCCATACACATCACCCTCCAAGCAAGCAAATCATCTTGTAATTTCCCATCCCGGCGAGTGCGCTGCATGTGCGTCTCTTCAGCCAGGGACCATTCTCTGGCATCTCTCAGGCAGAGGGATATCTCGGGAGCCCTTTGACCCATCTAGGTTATGGCTACACGTCGCCTTGCCAAAACTAGCAGTAATTGTAAAAACTTATGGGACAGCTTCTTCTTTTTGGGCTTGGGCACCAGGGCCAAGAGACAATGGAGCGGGTCTAGCGCAATTCTGAGTTTTGTAGCGCGACTGATATGGTCCACCACCTCCCTCCAAAAGGTAGTGACCAGAGGACATTCCCATGCCAGGTGGAAAAAACCCGCTTTCTGCGCACCACACCTAGGACAGTTGTGCCCTCTATCTGCAGAGATGCGATTCAGGGAGACTGGGGTCATATAGGTCCGGTGGACAAAATTGAAATGTATGAGTTTGAAACGGGCATTACAGGATACCTTACGGGTCAGGAGCCCGATTCGTTTACGCTGTCCCGGTTCCAACTCGACCCCTAAGTCTGCCTCCCAGGCCACACAAGATGGCGCGGTCGGGGGGTAGAATCCCGACGAATGGCCGAGTAGAGCAGGAAAATCAGCTTTCTGCCTCTACCACATGATAAGATGATGTCAAGGGTGTAGGTCAGTGGAGGGGCTTCCGGGAACTGGGGCCACGTCGTTCTGGCTATGTCCTGGAGCCCTCTATAGTGGAGGTACTGCCCTCTACTTAATCCAAATGACTCCTTAGCACGTTCAAAGGGCAGGAAAGAGTCATCCGGATAGAGGTCCGCAAGGGTCTCACATCCGCCACAACGCCACTCTCGGTAGGACATGTTCTCCTCCATCCGAAGTACCGGGGCCAAGATCCACACCGGAAGCTCCCTATGGAAAGGGGCCCGTCTTAATACCTTCTCAACGAATCGCTGCCAGATTCCTGCCGTGTGAGGCACCACATATGGCAAGGTTTCATCTGCACCCCGTCCCTGCATCAAGGCCTCCCTCAGGGCCCCTTCGGTCGCCGTGCCTGCCAACAGTGCCAGTTCCCAATTCTCTGCGTCAGCGAACCACCGTGCGGCTGGAAGAAGTTGTGCCGCATAGTAATATAGGTCAAATCTCGGGGCCTCAAGGCCCCCCTCCTCCCAGCATCGGGTCACCGTGCGCAGGGCGACTCTACTACGTCCGCCCGCCCAGAGTAGAGAGGTAAGGAGCGAGTCGAGTGTGCGAAACACCCGGGGAGGCAACGGACATAGGGTATTCTGCAAAGCATACAAAATCCCGGGGAGCATCACCATTTTGGCAATCGCCAATCGCCCCATAAGGGAGAGAGGGAGTGTGTTCCAAAAGATGACCGATTTGTGGAGAGCTTGGAGTACTCGGTCGACGTTACAAGCCAACAGGGCCTCGTCAGTGGCGGCCACCTGTATACCGAGGTAGCGGAACGCCTCTTGTTCGCACCGTAGACCCAAGCATGGGATATCTGCGCTCGGGTCCGGAGCACAACCTGTCAATGGGAAAACCAAGGATTTACCAAGGTTAATACGCAGTCCAGAGGCCGCGCCAAAGCGGTCTAAGGTTCGCATCAAAGCGGGAAGGGACTCGGTAGGGGATGTCAGATAGAATAATGCGTCGTCAGCATAGAGCGAGATCACATTTGTAGTGTCCCCTACCGTAATTCCCCATTGCTGTAACTCCGCGTGGGCAGAGACTGCCAGGGGCTCGATTGCCAGAGCAAATAGAAGAGGGGAGAGAGGGCAGCCCTGGCGAGTGCCTCTCCCCAAGGACCATTCCTCCGAACGGGCCGATCCCAGCCGAACTCTAGCGCGGGGTGCCCCGTAGAGCACAGAGATCCAACTGCAAAACCCTGGCCCGAACCCCGTCTTCTGGAGCCCCAATGTACTGTATCGAAGGCTTTGGCCAGGTCAATTGACACAAGCACATGAGGACCTTCTCTCCCCCGCACCTCGTGAAGGATATGATTCAGTCGGCGCAGATTCATCGCCGTATTACGGCCTGGGATAAACCCACACTGGTCCGAGTGGATCAAGCGAGTCATGTGTGGGGCTAGGCGGGTGGCCAACAATTTAGTAAGGATCTTTGCATCCGTATTAATCAAGGTGATAGGACGGAATGCTGCTGGGTCACAACTATCTCCGCCCGGTTTCAAGATCATGCAGACTTCCCCCTGATTCATGGTGGGTGGAAGAGCGCCAGCGTCTAGGGCTTCATTATAAACCTGTAATAAGAGGGGAGCCAGAACGTCCCCGAAAGAATGATAAAACTCAGATGGGAAACCGTCCCCGCCAGGGGTCTTAGCACGTGGGAGAGCGGCTAGCGCAGCGCCGATCTCGCCCAGCGTCAGCTTGGCCTCGAGTTCCTTCATCGCCCCCGTCGGTAGGGTCTGAAGGGTCAAATCTCGTAGATAGGGCCGATAGGATTCCTCCGTTATCAAGGGGTCAGTTGCGTACACAGTCTGCAGATGGGAACAGAGGACCTCAAGGATATCAGACTCCGAATGGACCATATCACCACTCGGGTCTCGCAGTGCAACTATCCTTTCAGGTGCAAATTCACGTCGAAGGATCCAGGCCAGCAAGCGGCCAGATTTGTCACCTTCGCGATGGAGGCGCTGTCTGTATTGGCCCAATGTATATTTGTCAAGGCGGGTGAGGATCATGTATCGATACTTGCGCCTCCTCCTCCGCCCTCTGGTCTAAAGCGTCAGGGTCCGGCCAAGACTGAGCGCGCTGAAGCACAACCTCCGCATCGCGCAATTCAGACAACAACTGTTTCCGGACCCCGTATGTGAGGCCCATGCAGGCTCCACGCACCACTGCCTTCAGGGCCTCCCATATGGTGGGGTAGGGTAGATCATCGCAGCTCCAATTCAAATCTACGTAATTCGATAGGGCAGTCGTCACATGGTCCTTACCCACCTGATCCTGAAGAATGTCAGACGGCATTCGCCAAGTGCGGGGACGGGCAGCACGGGCAGCCCATTGTGCCATGCACGTCACCGGGGCATGGTCCGATAGGTATCGGGCCTGATGCGTAACCGTCAAGGTGAGAGACGGGGCGAGATTAGCCGCAAGTACGCGATCCAATCTGCTATGGGTACCATGTGTCGGGGTATAACACGTGTATAGCCTCTGGGTAGGATGACAAGTCCGCCACATATCCAGCGCCCCCAGGTTGTGCATTACTTCCCGAAGACGCGCCGTCATACGGGGTTTCGTGCCCGATCTAGGGGGATGTCGGTCCAACTCAGGGTGTAGTACACAATTGAAATCCCCAAACCAGAGGAAGGGGGCATCGAGATCCGAAGCGACAAGATCTTGGATTTGAGAGAAAAAGGTTGGGTCATCAATATTCGGTGCATAGGAGTTCAGGAGCAATAAAACTTGATATTTAATTAATTAAGTAGACTTGGTGTTCAGCTGATCCATCGTGATCAGTAACGTTCAAGTCCAGGATGTTCCCTCCCTCATCATGTTGCAAGGAAGATGCCCATCCAAAAACACATACATTTATTGTGTCTTGTTTGTTTGTGAACGATAAGGTAGTTAATAATTTAAACTCTGTAAGTGGCAAGTAAATAGGCACTCAAACTCCTTGCAGGAGTGTTTTACTTTGCATACAAAGTAATTTTCAAGACTGAAAATCAGATAAATACAATTAGATTTAAGGACAAATGAATTCTACAAATCTGCTCAAAACTGTATGGACCGAATGAATGCAACATCTTGCAGTTTGACAAATCATTTCAGTTTTCTCTGAACAACTTACTTTGTGATACAATCATGTCATGTCTGATTCATCTACGGTATATCTTAAATGAACAAGTTACTTCCCTTTGGTAATGATCTTTCCGGTAGAGATGCTGTCCACCCGCAGATTCCTTACCTTTTAAATATTTCCCAGGCATCAGACTAGATCTGGAAACTTTTCAGCATTACATCTGAGCTCCAGTAGATGGCCCTGTGTTGCTCCGCACTGTTGTTATTTCACTCAGGAAATGATGTCCAGAGCCCATATAGGGGCCACTCCCATGCACTGACGTCAGTTGCTTTCTTTCCGAGCCACTACACGCAGATCCACACATACGGAGCCTATATATGTGCTACTTCCATGCACTTACGTCAGTTGCTTTTGAGAATGTCTGCATTCCCAGATGCAGAGCCCCAAAAGCAAATTGGTGTGACTAATGTGCAGATTCACAGACTTGGGATCTTATTAATGGATAGAGTCCAACCACAAAAAGATGAGGTTGGGAGGTCATTGAGGAATCTGCACCTAGATAAATGCCCTACCAGAAAGAGCATTACCAAAGGTAAATAACCTGTTCTTCTGGTAGAGACTTCTAGCCACATGTTCCTCAACATTCGAATAGATACTAAAGCAGTATCTATTTGGAGGGGGGTCTGTGAAACGAGTCGAACAATAAAGTCCAGCAGAATTAAGTGGGCAAAATGCTCTTCTCAGCGAACTTGACTGTCCAGAAAATAATATTTTGTAACCGTATAAAGGGAAGCCCACGTAGATACTCGTCAAATGTCCAGGACTGGGACTCCGCATGCCAATGCAGTGTAACAGCTTTGGCCATGCTATAATGATCACACAGCCCTTCTGGAGGCTGCTTTTTAGCCAGTGCTTAGCAGCTCTTAATGCAAAGTATGAGCCAGCAGGAATTGGTTCTCTTCTGCACAACCTTGCCTTTTTTTGCTCCAGAGATCCCCACAAAGAGCTGACGGTCCACACGGTGTTCTTTGGTTCAATCTCTGTAAGAGCTCAGCACTCTCTTGGGACCCAAGTGACAGAGTCTCTCTTCCTCCTTAGAAGGGTGAGGCGGAGAATAGAACAATGACAAGGCGATGTTCTGACCGACTGGAAACAGTGTGACCACTTTCGGAAGGAAGAATCCTCGTGTCCATAAAACCAGCTAAGAAGGTGGTATACGGCAGGTTGGCACAGAGAGCTTAAAGCTCACTCACAAGCTGTGCCGATGCAATGTCAAGGAGGAAGACTGTTTTAAAGGTGAGAAGCTGCAAGAACCAGTTGTGAGTGGCACATAGAGTGCACATCTGAAATGTAGGCTCAAGTTACGGTTCTACTGTGGCATGAGAAAGGGAGGAAGCAAATGTAAAGGTTTCAAAAAGTACATAATAACATAACTAGGGATTCAAATAATGAGGACTGAGCTGGCAAACTCCAAAAAGCTGAAAGGTACCCTTTAATTGTGCCCAGAGCACAGCCTTGCGGGCCAGGGACAAACCAAATAACAAAATGTTAGATAACTTTGCATGGGAGTTGTCTATCTGCTGAGTACCCCACCAAGGCACAAAATTGTCCTAATGACAGACAAATATAGTTTTTGTCAAGGCACAACTGGTTGCCAAGATGACATCAACCACCAGGTGCAGATCTCTGCCTTGAGGCTGCACAGCAGATCGTCCCAGAAGGACAGACCTGGCATTCTGGATACAATACTCTCTGTGCTCAATCTGGGACTACTAGGATGTATGGGCACTATTGGTCCTGATGTTCTTGGAAACTCTGAGATGGGGTGGTATTGGCAGAAAGACATTTAGAAGCCTCGGTTCCACATGAGGCAGAATGCTTCTCCGAGTGAGAGTTGCCTCGGAAACTCCAATGTCTGGAAGCTCTGACACCGTACATTCTTGGCTGTGTCAAACAGATCGAGCCAAGGTTCTCACCATTTGCTGAAGAGACTTTGCGTCACCTCTGGCCGTAACTGGCACTTGTGATCCACTAGGCACTGATGGCTGAGCTTTTCCTCCTGGCATTCAACTATCCTGCCTGGTGGTTCACCACAAGAATGATTCCGTGAAGGTGTAGCCATTTCCCAACCCTGTATGTTGTGGTAATACATGGCAGTGGTGTTGTCTGTGAGAACCTGTACTAGTCACCCACTGAAGGATGGAAGTAAGGCATTCAACACCAAGCAGATCCCCCTCAGCTCCAGAAGAATGATATGGAGCTGAGACTACACTTGAAACCAGAGGCCTCTGCTGTCCTCATCTCCCGCATGGCCACCCCAACTGAGAAGTAATGAATCAGTCACCACTGTCAGCCAAGGGAGGGTCTGCCCCTGACCTAATCGCAGTCCAGTAACCACCACTGCAGATCATTTGCAGTTTCCTCTGAAATCTGAACGTGGTCCGGAGAGGTCCCCTTGATGTTGGGCGACTGAGACTTTAGATCCGACTGCAGAGCCAGCATATGCATATCAGCAGGATGTAGGGGGCCATCAGCCCCAGTAGTCTCACAGTCCGGACCAAGGACTGAGGCCGAAATATCACGATCCTAGTCTGAATGTTATGGACTCTCCCAGGGAAAAAGCATGAAACCGAGATATGTCCACTGGAGGTGGTAGACGACTGCCTGAGGTGATACAGCCTTCAACAGCCAGTCATCAAGATGGAGAAAGGCTGGCAACCCTGAACCCCAAAGGTATGCTGCCACCACCACCATCACTTGCTTGAAGACCCGAGGGACTCTAGTGAAACCAAAGGGGAGCACACTAAACTGAAAATGCTCCTATTCCACTACGAACCACAAATAGCACCGGTGGGCATGCATGAAGGGGTTATGGAGATAGGCATCCTGCAGGTCCAATAACGACATCCAGTCTCCAGGGTCCAGGGCATGCCAGGCCTGGCCCAGTGTGAGCATTTAGGATTTTTCCTTCTGGAGTAAGGCGTTGAGAGGATGGTTGTAATTCTTACTTAGGACTATGTCCTTCTTGGCCAGCAGAATGTAGCTGGAATAACAACCATGTCCTACTGCTGGTGTGGCACCCTCTCTATAGCCCTTTTGGCCAAAAGAACATGCACTTCCTGATGCAAAATGGATAGATGGTCCTCCATCAGTTACTACGGGGGGGGGAGTGGTCAGTGAAGGGTGCGGTGGCGAGAGAATAAAAAGTAGGTCATATCTCTGCCAAAACATTTACAGAATCCACCTGTCAGGTGTTATGGCCTGCAAACTCTGCAAGAATCGTCAGGTAGAGACTCCCAATTGTGGATGTGCTCCACTAATGGCCCGCTAAAGGGGTCTGGCAGGTTGGGCTGCAGGGGGTAGTGTACTGGTGGCCCACTGACCTTGATTGCAGGGTGCAGTGGGCACCACAGCCTCAACCATGAATCTGCTGTGCGCCTTGTTGAGGTTGGATTGGTTGGCAGTATAGGGCACCTCTACTGAAGTTTTTACAAGAGTGGTAGGGCTTATGTGGCTGGTGAGGTGGGCAGATAAGCCCAGAGAGCATGAGCGACTCATGGACATCACCTAAAAAAATGGTGGCCCACAGGCAAGTATGCAGTGAATACCGACCCAGGTGCCAATGGCTCGCCCGATGAAAGTGATGGTGTCACAACCATCATGTGTAGCATGGGTGAGGCCAGTTCAGAGAGCTTCAGGAACACCTGGGAAGACTTGAGCCACCGAATCCCAAAAGACGTGGGAAGAATACCGCAGCAGGCAGCTGGCTTTTACAGATCAAGTGTAAGGCTGGTGGACCAGAAGAACTCTTTCTGTTTTGACTCCCTTTCTAAGCGAGTAGTTGAGCACATGACGGGATTAGTTTTGCGAGCAGACATCTGCACCACCAAGATTGCAGGTATGGGGTGTTGAGATAAAAATGACAGGTCGGCAGGGTGGTGGTGTCGTGCAATCTGGTGGCTGATGGGGCTGGGGAGGGCCAGAGCAAGGTTTGGCCCATGCCCCTAACAATATCTGTACGAACACGTTACTTAACTTCGGTATTGTCTTATCTGGTAGAGACTCTATCTAGCCGTAGATTCCTTACCTTAGAATTATTCCCAGGTGTCAGACTGGATCTGGAAAATCTTGAGCAGTACCCCTACGTGCCACAAGGTGGTGTCGCTCGGCTCTGGACAGCATTGTCATGCGTGGTGCCTTAACAGGTGCCACCCAGCACCCTGACATCAGTTTCTTTTCACAACCTTTCTACGCCAGAAGTGCGGAATCATGAAGGATGCTGATGTACTGTTGTGCAGCACTAAAGGCCTCAGAAGGGTGACCCTATGCAGAAATGTGTCCGCAGAGTGGGGAGGATGGGAGGGTCAGTAAGGAATCTGCAGCCAGACTCTCTACCAGATAAGGCGTTACCAAATGTAAGTAACTTCTTCACCTAATAGCAACTTCTAGCTGCAGATTTCTTACCTTAGAGTAGATACCCAAGCAATACCTGCCCGGTGGTGGGACTGCGAACCGATTCAGCCAAAAAGTGCTGTAGGACCGAAAGGGCAACGTGCCCGTCATAACGGACCTAACTGTCCAAACAGTAATGCTTGGTGAATGTGTGCAGCGATGTTCAAGTTACTGCCCGACAGTTGTCCATGGCAATAACTCTGTGAGCTAATGCAGTGGTCGCAGCCTTGGCTCTGATGGAATGAGCGTGCAAGCCTTCAGGGGATTGCTTCTTGGCCAGTGCATAGCAGATTGTTATGCAGAGAACTATCTATCGTGAGATTGTCCTTTTCTGCCTGGTCTTTACCTTCTTCGCCCTAACATACCGAGCAAAGAGTTGATCATCCACCTGGAGCTCTTTAGTACGATCAATATAAGGACAATGCTGACTCCAGAGGCACCTATAAAAGATATAAGTGCCAGGTCAAGGCCAAAGTAGGGACTCTTATTTTTGCATTTGGTCTACTCTCAAAATCACTGAAAGGCACGACTTATGGCCCACAGCTTAAAATTATTAACGTCAAACTTATCCCCACCATTACATATGGGAGTGAAATATTGAGAGGGAAGGATTCTGACCTCTTAGAAAGGTTGATTGCTAAAACCTATTAGCACATCTTTGGCTTACCCACATTTGTCCCCCAATCACAAGTGCCTCTAGAGTTCGACCTTGTCAAACAAAGTCTAGCCAGACACGGAGCAGTTCTCAAAGCATGCCATCGATTTAAAAATGGTCACCCAGGATCCCTGGACAACTTGATCTGGAAAGAGTTAAGTGCTTTGAATGGATCCTTAGCACATAGAGATTATATGGTATCATCCGTCATGCAGTTACAAGTGTTCAGCGTGTTGACTGTCCTGTGTACAGTAGCTGCTTTTAAAAGGATAATAAATAAGCAAACTTGTATGCTATCGAGGCTGGAAGACAAAAGGGATTTGAGCCAAGCGCGCAAATTTATTAACAATTACTCCTCCACTGGGCCACAGGCATATTTGTATGAGTGCTATTCCAAGGTTTTATTAAGTTAGTTTTTACAATACCGCTTCGGGCCTTGCCAACCTTGGACAGGCTGCCGCCGTGGTCCAAGACCCCCAAAAATTTGAAAGTAGGCTTTGTGGTAAGGCTGAGGAAATGTTAATACATATTCTATGTATGTGTCCTAACCTTTTAGCTGCACGAAGGCAGTACACCAGGAAGCCCCGAATTAAGTAGAGCGCTCGTGCCTGTAGGCATGCAGTTATTGAGTGCTTAATACCTACCAACACAACATTGAATCTAAACTTTGTAAAATTATTGTTGTTATTTTCAGAACGAATTAAAGACAATATAATCCATTGTTCTTTAGTTTAGAGCTCAACAATATTTAGTTGCCTTGATATTTAAAAGTGTCACCCACTCTTTAAGGTCATTTGTCTTTGTACCTGTGAGATCTATTAATTTTCAAATTGCTATGTACCTGTGCGATCTATTAATTGCTGCATTGCACCTATGATCTGCTCCTGGTATAGGACATTAAGTTTTATTAGGCTTTTGAGGCAATTTTTCTTTTTTTTTTCCCACACTCATAATAACTTCTTGGCACAGTATTTTAAGCGCTGCTTACTGTGATGCATCCATCGAGCAAAGTTCTACTTCATAAGCATTGACTAAGATGGTTTTCCTCTTAGAAATAAGTCACTTACGGTTGGAGTAGCACAGTGCTTTTTTGCCGGTTGTGCGAGTCTACTAGGAAATAAAATGTTAATGGATATGTCGGTGAATAACTCAGCTTTAGCATGAGTGTTGGTATAAAAAAGCGCATGTTTATTTGTAGGTATTATAACAGCAGCATGGCAGGCACCTTAATGCATGGGGTTTGCAAGCACAATAAGCACTTTACTGCCTGAACAGGTTTAAAGATGCATGTCTTTCGGAGCTCAAAGTAAAAGGGGATTTTAGTAAATATCGCCCCTGTGGATTTATAATTTTTATTGCTGTGTTCTGAATAATCCTGATATTATATTGTTCGAATTGTTAGTCAGGTTCAGTTTAAATTGACTGTATGTTATTGGTATTGCTTTTTAATACATTTTAATGGACATGTAATCATTTTAATTAACTACGCATTATAAATAAATAAAACTAAACACTGGCAATGCTCTTTTTGGGCCTGTGGGTGGAGTCACTCCTGTTCTTTCAAAGGGTGAGGCGGAGCAAAGATGGTGGGTAAGGTGATATTTTGGCTCACATGAAAAGGTCTGAGTAGAAGATCATGTAGGGAGGGTGCACAGACAGTTCTTGCAGTTCATAAACCCTCCTGCGGATGTTGTGGCCACCAGAATAGCTGTTTTGATGGTCAGTAAATGGAGAGAACAGTTGTGTTGAAGCTCCAAGTGCACACCCGTCAGAATGGGGCATAATGAATGGGTGTGGAGGGAACAGGTGTTGGGGTCCCCTTAGAAAACGAGTCACAATGGGTGACCTGAGCAAAGAAAGTTAGTACGGCAACCTCAAAAAAGAGTGCCCAAAGCAAAGGCTTTCTGGACCAGAGAAAGAATAAACAAAACTTGAAGAAAGAGTGCAGAAAGAGGATCAATATTCTTAGAGGCACGCCATGTCATAAATGTGTCCCAACAGCAGGCGTATACTGTCATGGTGGAGGGGCCCCTGGTTTTCAGAATAACATTGCAGACTTTGTGAGTGTGTATGTGTGCGGGGGGTCAAAAGCTGTCAACTGCCGCTGCTCAATGGCAAAGCATGAAGGTGTAGCATACGCAGGTTCGGGTGGAGCATCCTGCCCTGCTGCTGTGACACAAGACCCACCCAAAGAGGCAGCCTGATCGAAGGACTGATACTCATACTCAGGAGTTCAGGATACCAAACTCTCCATGCCCAATCCAGAGCCACAAGAATGGCTTGAGCCCCGACATTCCTGATCTTCTCAAGAACACCAGGCAGAAGTCGAATCGGCAGAAAGGCGTACAGAAGGTCTGAGTTCCACTTGAGACAAAAAGTGTCTCCGAGAGAGGACCACATTGGAAACTCCAAAGCAAAGAACTGCTAACATTGCGCATTCTTGGAAGTGGTGAACAGATCTAACTTAGGCTCTCCCCAGTCTCATAAGAGACCTTATACCATCTTTGGATGGAGATGCCATTTGTGATCCAGTATGGCTGAGTTTGTGCACTCCAGCATTCAGAGAGTCTGCCATGTGTTGAACTACCAGGAAAATGCCCTGACGTTCCAGCCATGTCCAGAGACGCAGGGCCTCTTGACACAGGGCCGTCGACCCCACATTGCCCTGTTGGATGTAATACCACATGGCGCAAGTGTTCTCGGTGAACACTAGAACCAGTCTTCACTTGATTGAAGGAAGAAAGGTTGTTAATGTTAGTTGGATCCCCGCAGCTCCAACAAGTTGATGTGGAGCTGGAACTCCGCCAGAGACCATAGTGCTCTGATCTCCACCTCTCCCAGATGGCCACCCCATCTGTCACTACAATCAGCTCTGGTTGAGGAAGGGGCCTGTCGCTGAACCAAACATGGTTTGGTAGCCACTATTACAGGCATTCTGCAGTTTCCTTCGAGATCTGGGACAAGTTGGAGAGGTTCCCCTGATGCTGGACCCACTGGGACTTTAGATCCCACTGCAGAACCCTCATATGCCAACACAACAGTCATGCAAAACTAAGCAGGAGGCCATGAGGCCTAACAGCCTCAGTCAGCCTTACCAAAAATCCAGGATAAAGACTGAAATATCGAAATCATAGCCTTAATATCCTGGACTGGCTGTTCTGGAGGAAAGGCACAAAACTGCACTGTGTCCAGAATAGCTCTGATGAAAGGGAGCGTTTGAGAGGGAGTAAGGTGTGACGTTGGCATGGTGATAGTGAACCTCAGTGAGTGAAAGAGGTTTGCCGTAGTATGGAGGTGGGAGACGACCCCCTGGGGTGAGTACGCTTTCAACAGCCAGTCTTACAGGCAGGGGAAGACTCGGGCCCTTGACCTTCGCAGGTGTGCTGAAACCACGATCACCTTGGGGGAACACCCAACTGGTGCAAGTAATGCCAAAGTGAAGCACAGCAAATTGATAATGCTCGTGGATCATCGTGAACCACAGGGAACTTTCCTGCATCTTGCCCATCAGCAATAGCATGGGAGAGTATGGCTGGGACCTTTTCCAAGACTATTATTCTTATCCTTTCCAATTCATTTTCCGTGTTTGTTTCCACCAGATCTGATGAGATTGTCTATGCATGTACCACTCCATCAGAGTCCCACACAGTTTGGGTGTATTGGCCCAAAAGGCACACAGTGTTCACTGACCGCAGTGCTAGGCTGACGGAAGAGAAGATCCTCTTGCCAATGGTTTTTAGCCTTTTGGATTACCTATCTTTTGGAGTGGTAGGGTTAACAAAGGAGGGGGAAGGTTGGAGCACCAAGCACTCCAGGGTTGGGTGCTGGGTGAGGAAACTTGGGTCCCCAGGACTGAGGCGATGGCGGCGGGCAATTGTCCTGTGCACAGGAAACCCTGTGCAGGGCTTGGACAAGGCTCCAAGAAGGATGTCAGCAAAGGTATGACAATGGGTCAGTGTCTTCGGGAACAACAGCATTGGCAGTCTCACGTGCAGAGTCACTCCAGACCAGCACATGAAAAACAGCCAGAAATCGGTGTCAAATAAGACTTAGTAGTACTTACGCTCAGACCTTTTTCAATCCTCTATATCCTGAAACAACAGGAACACATTTACCACAGCCATCACAGGATAGCAGGATGAAATCAGGTTGTGGTTTATCGAACTTGACTTTTCCCTGTTGGACTATATGTTTTAGCGTAGACAAAAATCTGCCACACAACTCTTGGTGAAGTGTTTCTGTCAGAAAATTGTTCTTTTTGCTCTTCCGCTTCCCTTACTAGTAGTTTCTATGCGGAAACATTCTTGAGTGCTTTTCAGCACATCAAAATAATGTGGTCTTCTTTTGCTGAAGACATGTTGGAGGTTTTACCCCATAATCTTAAAAGACACTCTCCATGAATACATAATTTGATATACTTCTTCAGACATTAACATGTTTTTCTTTATCCACATATGGGGGTAATTTCCTTGAGATATCACCACAATAATACACCTCTAATAAGGGTCTTACAGGGTTTATGTTTAAGATGGTTGTTTTCTCTGTTAAGTATTAGTTGTTAGTTAAACCTAACTCTAAAGTGTGTGAAGCTGATCTTAAGGTTACATTAAATGGCATTTTAACACTTCACAGAAGCTCTTCATCATCTCACTTAAAATCCACCAAAGTTTGTAGGGTATATTTTCCATACTGACTGGCATTTCTGGCATAAATCTCTCTTTGTTCTTGTGCTGCTATTCTCATGGTTTGTCGCCAAGTCATGCACTGGTTAATTCAGCTACATGTGTTACTCTTTCAGTTGTGAAATACGTTTTAGACTTTGAATCTTTCATTTCCTTAGTTCTTAGAACTTCTGCATCGTTTTTGCTTTATCACTGTCTAAAGTCATACGTAAGGTTTCATGGCTGACATGCATTTGCCGACCCCCCTAACAGGGAAGCCATTTTCCATAAATTAAGTGCACTACTAAGTCAACCACTAAATAGTACAATATACACGTGGGTCTACACTATTCCATGCTGCAAAACTGGATATGTTTCCTTGTGTGCATGTTATGTGCAAAAGTTTTGAAAATACCACACACATCACAGTATGACTACTTTTATAAGGCAAAAAACTGAACACTAAAAACTAGGCTTTGTTCACTTCAAGCAGTAACAACATCATGTCAGACTTCTTACCTGTACAGGTCTCTTATGGAGAGAACTCCCTGCATGCTGCCCATCACAATATGTTCTTCAGTTACACATACATCAGACACCTGTTCCTTAAGGTTCTCTGTACCCAAGTATTTCCCATTCACAGAGTACAGATGGAGAGCATTTTTATTCTACGGGAAAAGGAGTGACAAGTTGAAAAATATACAAAAAACTACCGTAGGCACATCTATAAATTTTTCAATACATATATTATTACAATATCCAAGACGAATTTAAATTCGGAAAGAAATACACCAGTTATGAAACGTAAATATAAAACAATAAACAAAGATGGAATCAATAAAATATATGTCTTTTCATCTATGGTATTTCCAGCAGGGCCAGACTGGCTACCGGGCAGTTTAGAAAGCTGCCGAGCTGCTGGCTAATTTCACTGCGGTGGGGGCTGATTTCGTTCATGGAGACCTGCCTGTGCTTCGAAATAATTAATGCAAAACGAATTTCGTTTAGCACACGCAGGTCTCCATGAACGAAATCACCCCCCAGCTCAGGAGCATTCCAAACTGCCCGGTAGCCAGTCCGGCCCTGATTTCCAGTATCGGCTCCATCGGCCACTGGTGTCCTGTAGGGCTCTTCGCTTAGCCCCCTTTTGTTTAACATCTATGTGACTCCCCTGGTCTACCTGGCGGAGTCACTGGGGGCTAAGGTGATGGCCTACGCGGATGACACGCAGCTATTGTTCACCTGGAGAAGGTGCGAGGATTCGGTCAGTTCGGCTCAGTGTTGTCTCTCTGCTGTGTTTCGTTGGTTGGCCAACGCGCAGCTCAAATGTAACGAGGAGAAATCGGAGGTGCTCCTGTTTGAAGCGTTTCCTGCGGATTTCAGAGCCAGACTGTGGCCTCCGGACTTTCCGCCCCCTCAATCTGACAAAGGCCTTGCAAAAAATTTGGGGGTCTGGTTTGAGGAAAATTAGAATTTTGCGATGCATGTCAAAAAACGTACTGGGACTTGTTTTGGCATACTGAGAACGCTGCGCACATTTCTCCCCCTCCTGCCTGCAGAGGCTAAAGAAACGGTGGTCCGGGCGCTGATTCTTTCCAGGCTAGACTATTCCAACGCGCTTCTAGTGGGTTGTCCGGGCTATCTGGTAAAAAAACTGCAGGTAGTCCAAAACGCGGCGGCGAGGCTCCTGCTGGGTTTTTCGTCCTGGCAGAGTGTGCAGGTTCATCTCCAGCACCTTCACTGGCTCCCAGTAGAGGCTCGCCTGAAATTCAAAATGCTGGCCGTTGTCCAACGGGCCTTGTATCTTCAGAAGCGCTTTGCTTTCTATATTCCATCTAGGCATTTGCGGTCATCGGACCAACTCCTCATACAGAATCCACGGTTTCTGCGTCATAGGCTGGGGGGCTGCTGTTTCACTCGCAAAGCTGGCCTTGCCTGGAATGAGCTTCCCCTTGCGCTTAGGAGGTTTCCGGACCCGCTAGTCTTTAAGAAGAAATTGAAAACACTTTTGTTCGGAGTCCTTTCCTGTGATTCTTTCTTCTTAGGGGGGTGGCGGGGGATTCAGTGTAGCAGCGCCGGGACACTTTGAGTAGCCGTGCACTTTAGAAATACAGTATAACATAACATAACATAACATTGGTACAAATAAAATGTAATTTGCCTCTACACTTACTCTAAATTAGTGATATAAAACTTTGTGTTTTATATCACTAATTTGAGCTAAGAGCCACTGAAGAAAATCAGAGGGATTTTTTTTAATCAAAGTTTTTGGCCATGCATAGTTTTTCATTATATTTGACCAAAAAGTTGTAACAACACAATCTGTGTATCATTTACACCCATCTCAAAAGCTTCGCTAGGAATGTTATATCGAGAATTAGTCAGAGTTTTCACCATCTTGACAATCCGTGTAAAATATTCTACCTGTGCCTGGTATTCTGAAAACATGACTTATATCAGCTTCATCTTCCCCACATCTTGGACACCTAGAAACATTCTGGCATCAGCATTCAAATAAGGATCATAGTACAAACAGTAATTAGTTCTAAAATGTTGCATTTGAGGTGAGGTGCCTCAAAATACAAGATGGTGGTGGTCCCAGAGAGTAATAAGGATCACGTGCTAGAAGAAAATGCAGACCTCCACTCGGGAAGGCTGTCCTTGGCAAAGAATAGCGCCAAGAGATCACCTATGTCATTATGGCAAGTCAGACATCAGCTGGGTATGAACTGAGGTGGCTAAGTGAGCTAAAGAACGAAGATGGATTCAACCCAGATCTGTGACTGTGGGTGAGTGTCTGAAAAGTTTCAGCGCTCCGTCCATCATCTCCTTGTGTTCGCTCTATGTCGGACATCAGCCAATCATTCTTTTTCCACTGCCTCCTCTGGAAAGTTCTAAATCTGACAGGCAGAGACAGTGTCTCTGTGCCCCAACCATTTGGCAGCCAGCCCTCTAAACTTTACATGACATGCTAAGTCCCGGCTTGTTGACATTATCCCTAAGAGGCAATGCTAACGAATAGATGGTACTCTACTGAGCCCTGATAGACTAAATGTTATCATTTATCATGAAGTTTTCGCTGGTGAATAAGCCATTCCGGAGAGTTCAGAGCATAAGCCTCTAAGTTCTAAGAGGAAACTAGGTTCGCGGCCATGATAAGGATTTCACTTAGATTTGGCAGACAAAGCTGATAAAATATCTTTGCTGCAATGCATCTTATTGTGCGGTCTTTCAGAACCAATGCACTTGTTTATCACAAGGCAAAAAGAGTGAACAGTCAGGCAAATACCTCTCTGCTTCACAGGTTTTACGTAAAGACAACTATCCTCTTGTGAGCATGAGGCACTCAACGGCAAGGTTTGAGGTGATCCCCACTCTTTCAGGAAAATATCTCTAATTCTGCTAAATGTGTCAGTGCTTGAAGGCAGGGCGCTTTCTGAAGGCTACTTGAATGCTGGAACAGGTGGACCTTTAATGCTAAAGGGATGGATCCAAAGTCTAAGTCTTGACACATGGACAAAGCAAGATGCCATCAGAGAATGGAAGATGTGAATTAGAAAATGTTCAAGTGTGCATTGCCGGTTCAGTAATAATATCTCAAAATATTTTTTTCACTGATGGATAGACAATCTCATCAGATCTGGTGGAAACAAACACGGAAAATGAATTGGAAAGGATAATAAAAATTTGTATCTGGCCAATGTAAACCCATAACAGTGCTGTACTGGTATGTCCCAATGGTGGTTTTTACACCCATAAAAATCCTAGGACCAAGAATGAGCACATATATAGAGCATGGATGAGAAAACTAGCCACTGAATTGTGCAAACCTTATTGGTATTTTCATCCTTATCTGTGATAATATTGTATACTGCTACGATACCATCCGTCACACTCAATGGAAGATGATGGTCCGCGGAAGCCAGACTAACAAATTAGGCCTCAAAGATGCATGTAATAATTTTCGTACACAGGGACAGATCGAGAACCCAGGCTCATCCTCTGTGCAGCCTTTCATTAGTCAGATGCAAAAAAACTAATTCAACACCCAAAAAATATTTGTTGTAGAATCTGGGGCATGAAATAGGGTTAAAAAGGGGAGCACTGAGCTTGTACCAAAATGTATTCACCACAAGGAAAATGCTACTTACCAGTATGCATCTGTTCTTGGCATGTAGAGCTGCAGAGTTGCACACTGTGCACACTGTGCATAGATCGCCACCTAGTGTTGGGCCCGGATGTTTGTAGTTTGTTGTTGTCCTGAAAAGTTCTTTGGAAGTCACGAGATAGGTGACTCCTCCTTTGGACCACATTGCGTATGGGCATCTGCTCCATCCCCAGATTGTTTTTCGCCATTAGGGAAACAATGGAGCTTTGCAAGAAAAGGAAGGATGCCCATGTAATTTGCATCTAATTAAGATAATACTGGAACAGATAAGGGTAGCAGGGGAGGGGGGTGGGTGTGTGCAGCTCTACATGCCAAGAACAGATGCATACTGGTAAGTAGCATTTTCCGTTCGAGGCATATGAGCTGCAGATTGCACACTGTGCATAGATTGTATAGCAGTACCCATCCCTAGCGGCGACCACCTCTATCTGTTGCAGTAGTTTGGAATAATGTTTTGAGAACAGCCTGGTCCACATTAGCTTGTTGCTTGGTTTGCACATCTACACAATAGTGTTTTGTGAATGTGTACGGTGTAGACCCTGTAGCTGCTCTGCAGATGTCATATAGAGGAATGTTCCCTAAAAATGCCATTGAAGCCCCTATTTTTCTTGTAGAGTGGGCTTTAGGAGGAACAGATAACGTAGGTTTAGCTTTATGGTAGCAAACCTGTATGCATTTGACAATCCATCTAGCTATGCCAGATTTTGAAATGGGATTACCTTTGTGTGGTGGTGAGAAAGACACAAAAAGTTGTTTTGTCTTACGAAAGGGTTGTGTCCTCTCTATGTAGTATAGCAATGCTCTTTTGACATCTAATGTGTGAAGAGCTCTTTCTGGTACTGTCTGTGGTTGCGAGAAAAAAACGGGCAGTTCCACAGATTAACTGAGATGGAATGGAGAAATGACTTAGGGTAAGAATTTTGGATTGGTACGCAGAGCTACCTTATTGTGATGCATTTGCAAAAAGGGTTCTTGAATGGTTAGAGCTTGTAGTTCACTAACTCTCCGCAGAGAGGTAATAGCTACTAGGAACGCAACTTTCCATGTTAAAAATTGTAGTTCACATTTGTGTAAGGGTTCGAAAGGAGGCCCCATTAACCGTGGGAGAACAACGTTCAAATTCCACACAGGTGAAGGTGGTACTCTGGGAGGAATTATTCTTTTAAGCCCTTCCATAAAGGCTTTAAAGGCAGGCACTCTGAATAGAGATAGATGTCTGTTTTGTAGATACTCTGCTATTGCAGCTTGATGTAGTCTAATAGACGTATAGGCCAAGTTGCATCTTTGGAGATGCAGTAAGTATCCTATGATGTGTTGAATAGACACATCTAGAGGATTAATATTGTTGTTGTGAGAATATATTACAAATCTTTTCCACTTGGCTGCATAACATGCCCTAGTGGTTGGACGTCTAGCTTCTTTTATGACATTCATGCAGTCTGGAGGAAGGTTCAAATATCCAAATTCTAGGATTTCAGGAGCCAGATCGCAAGGTTGAGCTGAGCTGGGTCCGGGTGTCTGATCTCTCCACGGTTCTGTGTTAAGAGGTGTGGAGACGGGTGTAATTTTTGGTGCAGTACTACCGACAGTTGTAGCAGTGTGGTGTACCACGGCTGTCTGGCCCACACTTGGGCAACTAGGATGAGCGTCAGAGAATGCTGCTGTAGTTTGCGTACTACTAGTGGCATGAGTGGTAGAGGTGGAAAAGCGTACGCAAATCTGTTTGACCAGTTCATCCATATTGCATTTCATTTGGACAGTAGGTGTGGATATCTGGCGGCGAAGCTTGGGCATTTGGCGTTTTCGTGGGTGGCAAATAGGTCTATCTGAGGTTGTGCCCACATCTGAAAGAATGGCTGAAGAACTTGCATATGAAGTTCCCACTCGTGGGTCTGTTGTGTTTGTCGACTTAACAGATCCGCTATGATATTTTGTACTCCTGGAACATGCTGGGCTAGAAGGAATATGTTTTGATGTATAGCCCACCGCCATATGTCCTGTGCTAGTTGAGATAGCTGCAGGGTGTGTGTGTCTGCCTGCTTCTGTATGTAATACATGGCTGTCATGTTGTCTGTGCAGACTAACACAGCTTTGTTTAATACTTGCTTCTGGAAAGCTTTTAGTGCTAGGAATATTGCTAGTAACTCCAGATGATTGATGTGGAATAACATTTGTTGTGGTGTCCACTTGCCTTGCATGGTGTGTTGCAGTAGGTGGGCCCCCGAGCCAGAGAGCGGTGCGTCCGCAGTTAAGATTATCTGAGGAATGGCTCTAGGAACGGTCGTTCCTTGGAATGGTTTTTGGTGTTCCACCACTGCAGAGAGCGATGAGTCCGACCGTCTACCAACACTACCGACACCGTGGTGAATAGTCTCAAATCGTTCCTCAATGCGCTTGACCTCAGCCAATTATGCGATAAACCAACACACGACAAAGGCGCGATTCTCGATCTCATCATTGCCAAAGAGAACGCTATTCAACTGGAGGCGATTCTACCCTGTGATTGGTCAGATCACCACATTATCACCTTCTTTATCAACGAAAAAGTTAAACCTAACCCTACTCAACCAATCAAATCCAAAATATGGAAAAGGGATCTGAAGAATCTTAACCCCTCAACCCTACCACCCCACATCGGCAACCTCCTCCTTCCCCCTTCAGGTGCCTCAGATGTTCAATCACTAACTGACCACTACCTTGACTCTATGAATACAATAGTCAATGAAGTCGCCCCTTTGCAACTGAAGAGAGTCTCCACCAAAATCTCTAACCCCTGGTATGATGACAGACTCAATGATGAGAGGCGTAATATGCGAATGGCAGAGCGCACCTGGAGATCGGACCCTTCAGCACTGCATCTCAAAAAGCTTAAGAACAAGAGAAATGTCTACTTTAGGAATATAAAGCGCACAAAGTCGGACTTCTTCAGCCGCCAGTTGGACCAAGCGAAGAACAGGCCAAGAAAACTGTTCGAGCTAATCCAGACCCAAACAAAGGCACAACCCACACAATCAAACAGCACAACAAATGGCACCCCACACTGTGAAGCCTTCTCTGCTTTCTTTAAACTAAAGACTGACAACATAAGAAATGACCTCATCATGGATGTAAGCCGATACCCCAACCACACCAGAATGGCAGACACTCAACCTAAAAACAAGGCATCCTGGCAGTACTTCGATACCTATTCGGAAGAAGCAATACACAAACTGCTCTGCACCTTGAAGCCCTCTAATCACCTCACAGACCCTCTACCTGCTAATGCTGTAAAAGACTTTACCCCCTTGCTCCTCCCTCTCTGGACCAAGATCATCAACAGCTCTTTGCAGCAAGGCCACATTCCAGACTCCCTTAAGGTGGGGCAAGTCACGCCTATACTCAAGAAACCTACTGCTGATCCGTCTGACCTAAACAACTATCGGCCCATCACCAATATCCCCACCCTGGCCAAACTGCTGGAGAAATGTGTCCAACTCCAACTAACAAAACACATTGATCAATTTGACCTCCTCAACCCTCATCAATCAGGTTTCAGAGCGAAACATAGCACGGAAACAGCTATGACACACATAATTGATGACGCCCTCCAAATTCTGGATCGCAATGAGTCCTGCCTCCTCATCCTTCTTGACCTCTCGTCAGCATTTGACACGGTCAAACATGAGAACTTGCTGGAGCTGCTAAATACTCGAATGGGGCTATCGGGAACTGTTCTCAAGTGGTTTTCGTCCTTCCTTCACAATCGGTCTCAGAGGTTCAAGATCGACAATGTGCTATCTACACCTATGCCTGCAGATCTAGGTGTTCCACAAGGATCCACCCTCTCCCCTACACTGTTCAACCTCGTTATGGAACCGCTCGCCACCTTGCTTCAAGCATCCAATGTTCAATTCCATATGTATGCCGATGACACACAACTCTATCTAAAGTTACAATCCCCGGAAGATATCAAACATCTGAATTCCACGCTTATTAACACCCAATCTTGGCTGGCCAATAATCACCTCAAACTAAACGCGCTGAAAACTGAGTTCCTACTCATCTCACCCCCGGCGAAAACGTCCTCCACCCAAACCTGGCTCAACAACCTAACAGCACTCAATGTCCAACCTACCATCGTGGACTCGGCGAAATCCCTAGGCATCACACTCGACGACAAGCTCAACATGCAGCAGCACGTCAGCAAAGCCACTAAAGCAGCTAATTTCCAAATTAACACACTGAGGAAAATTAAACCCTTCCTCCCGGCCAAAGACTTCCAAACTGCTGTACAAGCTTTAGTCATCCCTCGAATTGACTACGGAATTGCGGCCCTCAGCGGTCTCCCGCTATCCACAACAGCACCCTTAAGAGCCTCCCTGAACGCTGCCGCGAGACTCATTACTGGCTCTAGAAAGCATTCGCACATATCCCCAGACTTAAAGTCTCTAAAATGGCTGCCTTTTGAAGCCAGAATACAGCTAAAAATTGCAGTTATGACACACGCGGCCGTGCTCCACAAGGCACCCAACTACCTCGCTCAAAAGCTGTCTATATCAGGAGGCTCGAGAACCAATAGGAGCACAAAAAATCTACTCCTGAAACCTCGTAGATTCCGGAAAGCGAAAACTTACAAGCGCTCCTTCTCAGGAATGGCACCCAGGATCTGGAATGCGCTCCCGCCTGAAACCAGGCTGATCTCCTCCACGGCACTCTTCAAGAAAGAGGTGAAAACCATCCTTCTGGCCAAGATCTCCTGATCGCCATAGATGTTGGTTCAGAGACTCCGCATTGTATCACTGCTCACCCTATCCCTTGGCACTACACTTTACCTGTAGAGTGGCACTACTACGCTACTCTCTTACTATCGACCAAGATATGATACACGTTGGTTTACTGATCCACCTGAACACCTCTGTATTGGGATCAATGACTTGTACTGTCCTATATTACTTCCCTACCTGATTGTATATGGATTGGTTTTATGTATGCTTTTTATTATCCATGTTATTACCATCTTATTGTTATTGTTATTGTCACCGTGTTATTGTTGCTTTACCCATGTTATCACCATGTTATTGACTTTTATACTGTTCCCAGTATCTCTGTTGACTCCTACTGCCCCTACACTGTCTTTGTGAAGCGCTCTGATATCTGTAAGGATCCTGTTCGCGCTATATAAAACTTTGAATAAATAAATAAATAAATAAACTAGGTCTGTCAATTGACCTTGAGCCTGGTTCCACTGACGTGATAAGCATTCTTGTAGCGGACGCATTTGAAGTCTTGCATGGGGCACTATGAAAATGCAAGAGGCCATCATCCCTATGAGTTGCATGAACACTCTTGCTGGAAGGGAGTGTTGTAGCTGAAACCTTGTAAGAAGAGTTTGTATGCTGGCTATCCTTGCTGGAGTGGGATAGGCAAGCGCTTTTGAGGTGTTTATTGTGGCACCGAGGTACTGTTGTTCTTTGGATGGTTGTAGATGGGACTTGGCGTGGTTTATTGTGAACCCCAAGTTGTGAAGCAGTTGTATTGTGGCATGAATGTGTTCCACGCATTGGTTGTATGAGCTGGCTTTTATGAGCCAGTCGTCGAGGTACGGGAAGACATGGATGTGTTGTCTTCGTAAATGCGCTGCCACCACTGCTAAGCACTTGGTGAATACTCTTGGTGCTGTTGTGACTCCGAATGGAAGTACTTTGAATTGATAGTGCTGTCCGTCTATTACAAATCTGAGATACTTCCTGTGAGCCTTGTGAATGGGAATGTGGAAGTATGTGTCCTTGAGATCTAAAGTAGCAAGAAAGTCGTTTTGCAACAGAAGCAGGACTTGTTGCAGTGTGACCATGTGAAAATGGTCTGACTGTATGTATATGTTTAGCGGTCTGATGTCTAGAATAGGCCTTAGAGAGCCGTCCTTTCTTGGAATCAGAAAGTATAGAGTAAACCCCTTTGTTTGGTTGGCGCAGAGGAACTGGTTCTATTGCACTTTTTTGTATCAGGGATTCTACTTCTTGCTTTAACAGTGCTAGATGTTCTTGTGACATTGGACGTTGTTTTAGTGGTATGTTTGGGGGGGTAGATGTTAGTTCTAGACAGTAACCTGATTGAATAATGTGTCGCACATACCTGTCTGATGTGATGTTGGTCCAGGCAGGAAGGAATTGTTGCAGTCTTCCCCCCACAGGAGTGGAATGTTGGGGGGGAAGGGGAGAAAAGTCATTGGGTAGGGGTAGACGCAGAGCGGGAGTTGTTGGTTTTGCCTCTGCCTTTGTTGTTGTTACCCCTGTAACCCCCTCTTTGGTAGCCCTTAGTGAATGTGGATTGGCTAGAGGTTTTGTAAGAGGTGGAGGGACTTTCGGCTTGAGTAGCCTCTAGTGTTCCCTCTGTATGAAGAGCGACGAAAAGAACGTCTGGGAGCTTGCGGTTGCAAGGCTCCCATAGATTTTTCTGTATCTGTGTCTTTTTTCATCTTTTCTAAAGACACGTCAACATTTGGGCCAAATAAATGTGTCTCATCAAATGGCTGATTAAGGATGGAGTTTTATACCTCATGTTTAAAACCTGAGATACGTAGCCAAGCATGTCTACGTAGGAGGGTGCTGGTATTAATTGTTCTTGAGGCGGTATCTGCCGCATCTAAGGCACAGCTAATGGAAGTGTTGGTAATATTTTTACCTTCCTGTATAGGTTCATTGGCCCTATTTTTGTATTTGTCAGGTAGATACTGCATTATGAACTCTAGTTCATCATAATGAGCTCTGGCATATGGCCTGGCTAGCAACGCTTGGGTGTTGGCGATTCGCCAGATATTAGCTGCTTGAGACGCTGTTCTTTTGCCTGAGGCGTCAAGTAGCTTAGATTCCTTGTCTGGTGGTGAGGCCTCATCTGATGTCTGAGAATTAGCACGTTTACGTGCATTAGACACTACTAAAGAGTCTAATGGTGCTGGACCTTTAATAGACTGGATCTGTAGGGGCAGCTTTATATTTTTTCTCAATTCGAGGATTGAGGACCCTAGCCCTGACGGGGTCTTTAAAAACCTCTGTTGCATGTTTGATTACACCCTTAAGCATTGGTAAAATGGCAGTAGACCTTTGTGTGTTATCAAAAGTGTCTAGTAGGAAATCTTCCTCCACCACATCTGTATGTAAGTCCACCCCATGATATTGGGCAGCTCTTTGAACTAGTAGGTTAAAACCTATAGGGTCCTCTGGTGGGGATGGTATAGAAGGGTATATGTCGTCTTGTGGGACATGAGGCACATCAGGGGTGTTGTAATCATCCCATGGATTAGGTGAATGAGGGGGGACTATTGGTCCCTGCTGGGTCATGTGCACCTCCATCTGTGTCATCAGAGTCTGTGTCTACATCATCTTGTGGATCAGGGGATGGTGTAGGTGAATGGTGAGGTGGAGTAGGTGTAGCAGGGGGAACAGTATGGGGAGGTGGAGGAGAAGGCACTCTTAATGGAGAGGTTGCAATGTCTCTCTTCTTTGGAGGAGGAGGAGGTTCTGGCGCATCAAGTGGTCTCTTTTTGGAACTGAGAGTCAACTGACCAGTCTTAGGATCCTTGACAAGAGTTTTTTGGCTAGGATCAGGTGTGAAAAGTTCCTCTGAACAGGGCAGATCCTTCGGTGTTGAGGTTTTCAGCTCCGTAGGTTTTTTCGGCATCGAGTCGGTAGCTGATTTCGGTTTGGAAGTGTGCCCTTTTGAAGTGTCCTTTACCGGAACCTGTTTCTTCGGTTCCGGGTGTTTTTTCGGTTCCGAAGCATGTGAATCTGGAGCTTTAGGCATTTTTTTAGTTGGCTCCGCATGCGGTTTCGGCATCGCTGAGCCGCTGCCAGTCTTCGGTGCCGCGTGCTTCGGTGTCGGAGCAACGGTCGGCATGGTTGACGAAGATGGCTTTTACTTTGGTGTCGGTGTAGGATCGGCACCGTGGATAGGCTGGCTTGAGCCTGAGCTGCCTGAAGACTTGATGGGCTTCTTTGCCGGGCCCGAAGGCGGGGCGTGGGAAGCAGTCTCTCTGTGTGCACCTGGGTCCGAAGGTGAGGGTGTGCCCGAAGCCTTTTTGGAGGGTGTCGAGGAAGGGTTGGGGTCGACGATCTTACTTACGACCCGTTGAGCTGGAGTGACTTCCTCGACGTCGGAGTCTTCGGAGTCTGAGGAGCTGGTACTCTACTATACTGTCGAACTCGGTGAGGATTGCGCGCCAAAGGAAATTTGGTTCCTAACCGGAGCGCAGGAAACACATCCGAGCCCGATGGCGGAAAAAAAACAATCTGGGGATGGAGCTGATCCCCAGGCGCAATGTGGTCCAAAGGAGGAGTTACCTATCTCATGACTTCCAAAGAACTTTTCAGGACAACAACAAACTGCAAACATCCGGGCCCAACACTAGGTGGCGATCTATGCACAGTGTGCAATCTGCAGCTCATATGCCTCGAACATATAAGAACAGTGAAATAAGCAGGATGAGAAAGTTGTAGCATGTATCATGCAGATCTTAAAACCACAACAATCTTGGCCAAGGTGAAAACCGCAAACATTTCGTTTATGCCAAACTTTTGTTTTTGTAAATTGCTCTTTCCTGTACAGCATATAAACAGTACTGTGTATCGAATAATTAGCCTACGGCCCATGGTACATGCTTGAAATAGTTATCAACAATAGTAAATTAACTACCCGCAACTCCATCTGCCTCCCCACACTCAGAGTATATCTGCAAGTAGAACTTATGTATCCAATGTACGTAGTTGTTAGACTAGTTACCAAGGTTCCTAAATGTGTCACTCGTCAACAACCCAGTATTCAGATCCCTACTTCATCCCAACAGGTTCCCTTTATCGCCTGAGGGGTATATCTCCTGTCTATGGCGGCAATTCATCATACTTGTCCTCAGTTGCCACCAGGAAACCCTCTCTGTTCGCCATTACTCCCCAGCCCACCACTGCACGACGGCGGCCGCTTCCACCATCGTTCACTTGTGGACATTTTCCAGTCATTACAAAGCGGAGGGCGTCGTTCTGCCCATCCACCCCATCACAATATTCCGCTTAGCAAATAAACATTTATATTTTGTCTATTTGGTGCCTCTTATAATTCCCAACAAGTGCAGTGAGGGATCAGTTACAATCATTTTTTCAGCAATTTACCCTGTGATTCAGAGTAACGTGGACCAGCATATCTGAATATGCCCGCAGGTCCATACCATGTGGTAGAAATACACCAGTGGGTGTCGACATCCAGGGCAAAGATCTTGCGCTCCTGGGAATATCTTATCCACTCACTGTGGCAAAAGGTATATTTGAAGTAGGTAGTTAATCCGAGTAAATTCAAATCTCTGGTGCCAAGTCTCTATTTTGTGGTAGCCCAGAGCACTAATCCAGTTAGGGTCCGGGATCACCCTACCAAGGTAATGTTCCCATTGTGTTTTAACTGAGGAGATATCAGTGTAAAAAGAGAGTGCCAGAGTCGCATATAGGATAGTCACAGCAGGTCTGTAGAAGTCTTAGTCATGGATGATCGTAAGCATGTCAGATCATTCTGGCCCAGTGTCCTCAGCACCCCATGCAATCCTGGCAGCCCTTGTCAACTCCGCAAGTGCCATAAATTTTCCGGCCGACATTCCTGTCTCTTCGCTCAGTGTTGCAAACATGGTCGGTAAACCACTCCTATACAAGTCTCCCACCACTGAGATCCTAGCCTCACTCCATGACCTCTTGTTGAATACCTGTGTTAGTGCTATGAATTCTAGCAAGTACTATAACAGTATGGCCGGATGTGAGAAAGTGCCATCTTTCTTGCCTTGGTATGCCCCCACTTTTTTCTGAACTGCGGATGTGCTTTGACTGAGTGTGCCCTGGGTTCCTGCCAACCAGGTACCCAGGGTGTGTGTTCCTTTCCTAAAACTGTGCTGAAACTAAAAACCCAATTGGCATCTCTGGCCACCTATCAGCCCCTAGCAAATGGTACTATGGGTACCCAGGGCATGGTGACCAGAAAATACCTCTGAGGGCTGCAGCACTTATTGTGCCACCCTCAGTGGCCCTGTACCCTGGCACCCACACACTGCCTTTGCAGGCTGAGTGCCTAAGTACAGAACTAAACCAAGAGTCAACATGGCACACCTCCCTGTGTGCCATGCCCACAAAACCCACTGCCCTGGCATACTTCAGTCACCCCTCTAGCTGGGTGCCCTATGCCAGAGGTGTGGGCACAGGTGCATGAGCCCTGTGCCCCTACAGTACCCAGGGCCATTCCTGGGCACTGAAGTGCAGTGATCCCATTAAGAGTATATGGTGCTGGGAGGTTGTCATTACGAACTCCACAGCACCATAATGGCTACACTGAAGACTGACAAGTTTGGTACCCAACTTCTCAGCACATTAAACCCGCACTGGTGCCAGTGTGGGATTTAATGTAAAATGCACCAGAGGGCATCTTAGAGTTGCCCTCTCAAATTCTAACCTACAATCCACGTCTGGGCTGAGTGGCTGCAGAGGCTGCCACACAGCAGACACATTGCTGGACCCCTGGGTGGAGAGCCCCCCGCTCTCCTGGGCCTGCAACAATGCACATCTTGGGCGAGGTGCTAGGTCTCCTCCCCCAGGATGGGCAGGGAGGAATCTTCAAAGGCATGCCGCCTCTGTGAGCTTCTCCAGACCATTTACTGTACCCAGCAACTGGCCCCCACCAGTTCTAATCCCCACTCTGGCAGGAAGACTGGCGGGGAAAACTACCTCAGGAAGGGGGGTGTGCCAGCCTGTGCCAACCCCACCCCTCAGGTGGGGGAGACGAGGTGAAGCATGACCCCGGGCTCTGGCCATCTTGTAGATGGGGAGCCCTGCCCAATCCCAGCTAGGCTCCTGCTCCCCTCCCACAGGAGAGGAGCAAGCTAGGGGGTGTACTCACCCCAGGACAGGGACCCATTGGTCCCTGCCCTTGCACTACCCGCAGCGCCCCTAAATTCAGTATTTAGGGGCTCCCTGAACCTTCCTTCCTCAGATCTCGATACGATAAGAAGAAAGACGCTCAAAGAAGAAGACCACCCGCCGTGCAGCTGCTAACAACAGGACGACAACCACTGACTTGGCCCCAGCCCCACCGGCCTGTCGATCCTGGAACCTGCTCCTGCCTAATCCCAGCGACTCCTGCAGACAGCAATCTTGGGACACCTGGAGGACCTGCCTGCCTTGACCCTCTTAAAGACTGGGACTCCCATCAGCAGAGGCTCTGCTGCAACAACCCACCTGGTGCCAACCAGTAAGCTCCGGACCAGCCCACTCTGCACCTGCCGAGCCCAGGCTGGGCCCAACCGAACCAAGACCACGAGGACGTCCACCCGGCGACTGGGACCCGAAGTCCAGTGCCCAAAGACCCTCCTCGACGAGCCAGCCGACGCCTGCAGACTCAGAACCAGGGGCCACCCCAAACGCAACCAGCCGAGGGTAAGCTTTTCCGACACCCAAAGACACCCCTGCACCCGGCGCCCTACAGCCCCATGTGTCTCCCTTTGGGGTACCTACCTGTGCTCCAAGATCCCAACTTACCTCTTGAAGTGCTGGTCGCCCCTGGAGACTCTCCGTCCCCGAGTCTGCAGCCTTTGTTCCTTTTTGACCTTTCCCATTGGATAACATTGAGCGCCTGGCGGCTCAAGAGCACCCTGCACCCGGCCACCCGAGTGCCGCTGGCTGTGCCACCTTTGTCCTACCAGACTTCCACCCTTGCCCTGAGCAAGTGACCAGGAGCCCAGCTCCCACAGCAGCGTGGCCTGCTAGCCAGCAGCCTCCAACCGAAGGCCCCCTTTCCCTCATTGGATATCATTGGGCCTACCTACCTCTGCACCCGGCCGGCCCTGCACTGCTGGGGCGGAACCGACTATACTTACCTGACCCTGGTGGACCCCTGAGTCTATACCCGGAACCTTAACTTCACCAGCCAAGTACTCACCTGGAAACCGGTAACTCACTTACCTGCCATTGGATAACTGACCCATTTTGACTCGAAAATTTTCTGTGTGAAGTTGTGAAAACTGCAAATATTCATATAAAATCAGCCGAAGTCTGAATTCCGAAGTACTCACCTGCAACCAGGCAAGAAGTCAGTACTGTACCTTGCAGCCCAGTACTGAACCGCAAAAGTAATCCTTACCGGGTTTACTAGTAATCTGTATTTTCTCCATAGGAACCTATTGTCTGCTTTTCTATGAAATTTCTTCTAAGTGCCTACTTTTGAAAACTTGAAATATTCTTTAAAAATCATACGAAATACTGAAACGCAATTACCTACCTGTTTTAAGTTCAGACCCCAGTGCTGGCCCTAGAAGTCCAGTACTGCATTACAGAAGTAACGCGTTTGTGCTTTACCTGCAACCTGAATTTTCTCCCATTGAATAACATTGCCAGATTGTCATTGAAAAGTTTCTAAGTGTGAACTTTTAAAACAGTTTTATATTCATGAAAATTCACCACAGTAACTAAAACGTTTTTGCTAATCTGGTTTCAGCTTAGACCCCAGGACTTAATCTAGGATCTAGTCCTGGAACTACTAAAGTAATCTGTACTGTAATCAACTGTACTGTTATGGTAACAATCCATTGAGCTCAATGCTAAAGGGTGTCTAGACTGGAGTTGCCTTCAGGAACTCCTGTACCTACTGTGTTCACCAGCTTTACTGCTTCCTTGCAAAGTAATTACATGAGAGTTCTCATATCTAGCCAAGTATATTTTTATGCCTGTTGGTTCTAAAAATAAAACCACTATATCTTTGGATATAAAAACCATTGGCCTGGAGTTCAGTCTTTGTGTGTGTGAAATTCCTTTGCTGACTGAGTGTGTACAACAAATGCTTTGCACTGCCCTCTAGTACTGCCTTACTGTTCGACCAAGCTACCACTTTGGAGAGTAAGGTCAGTCCTGACTTTAACCTCTGTTATACCTTTGGGGTTGGTGGACTCTATACACATTGTACTTCATTATTGTCCAATGTATATATAGAGCCACTTTCTCACACCGGAGCTTATGGGATCCTTACTCCCAGCCTTGTCACATACTTCCGAAGACATGTTTCCTCCCTCCGGCGCATCCTCTATGGCCAAGAATCTGGGAGTGAAGATAGACAACAGCCTCACCTTGAAGCCACAGATCCTTGGCCTAGTCGGTAAATGCTTCGGCCTCCTTAAAATGCTTAGGAACTTTCTTGCTTTGCTTTCTCACGCTCAGAGAAAAATCACCGTGCAGGTACTAATAGGCTCTCGTCTTGACTACGCTAACGTGCTCTATCTCGGACTTCCGGAATATCTTTTATCACGTCCACAAATTGTTCAGAATTCTGCCGCGTGAGCTATCTTTGGCCTCCATAGGAGAGCCAGTGCAAGGGCTCTCTTGAAATCCCTTCATTGGCTTCCTATTCGGAAATGCATTGTTTTTAAGGTGCTCACGCTGGCTTTCAAAGCTCTTCACGGCATTGGTGCTGAATATATCAGGAAACGGTTGGTGTTCTACCAGCCATCTAGAACGCTTAGGTCAGCTTTGCTGGCCTTGGCCGCGGTTCCTGCTATTAGGCGAGCCCGTGTTGGAGGTCGTTCTTTCAGACGCCTGGCGCCACAATTGTGGAATGCCTTGCCGGTCTCTCTGAGGAAGAATGTCAACCTGTTAGCCTTTAGGAAAGAGCTTAAGTCCTGGCTTTTTGTTCAGTAGAGTCGGTCATCCTTCACCTGCCTGGTACCGCCTAAGGTTTGTAGCGCCGGGACACTCTTCGGAGTAGCTGAGCGCTATATAAAACACACAATAACATAACATAACTTCCACCAGTAGAAATGAGCTGCCCTGACTGCTCTGCTGTGCTCCTTCATATCTTTTTGGTTCCCCCAAAATAGCCCCATCCCTCCTCTTGACCTAGGAGCTCTATTAATATCAACCACTTCCTGACAGCTGGCCACAGCACAGCCAGCTGTCAGGAAGTGTTTGATATTAATAGGGCTCCTAGATCAAGAGGAGCGATGACATGATGACACACCTCTAAATAGGGTGCAGGCATGCCTCGTTCGCATAATGACTGCATTACTTTAGCGAATACCAATTGTGTCCTCTTTTGCCAAGCTCAAGCTGGAGAATAGACCATTAAGGTACCCCACAGTTTCACTGAAATTGCTACAAACCGGTATAGTAGCTGTGGTTAAATCATTAATTTAGCAATATATACCAGTCCCATAGGCAAAAAGGAGAATCTAGTCCAAAAGTTGAGAGACGACCTGACCCTGGCAACAGCTCTCCCCAAGTTAGCACTATCAATCAGAGCGGTATAACTGCATTTCGAGGTATCGAAAATTGTGCAGCTCCCACTTTAGACAAGGCATGCTGCATTGTATTGGTTCAACTCAACCCAGGGAAATCGGGAACAAACAGGATTTCTCCCAATTAACCCTTAATTTTGAGTGATGCCAAAATCCTTCTAACACTTCAATAACTTCTTGAAGACTTGTGTGGGGGTTCCCCTCAAATACAATAAAGCATCATCAGCACAAAGTGAGATCATGTGAACCACTTTGTCAAGTCACACCCTACGTTCTGTGCCCTTTCTGACAGTTTGCAAGCTAAGGGCTCCATTGCCATGGCAAACAGTATAGGGGAGAACTGGCACCCCTGCAGTGTGCCCATCTGAATTAACCAAGGTTTGGAAAATACCTGTCCAGTACACACTCTAGTCATTGGGTGCCCATGCAACAAATGTATCCAAGATATCATCTCGAACCCCTAACCAATCTTCTCTAATATAGCAAATAAGAAATCCTACCTGCGAGTATTAAATACCTTTTCAACATCAAGTGGGGCAGCCACCACACCTGGTGCAGTGGCGGCGGTCCTGTCCAGGACCAGAAGAACTCTTCTCAGATTTAAATGAGTACACTGTCCAGGGATGAACCTGTTTTGGTCCGAATGGATCCAGCCCCTATATCCGCCATCAGTCTTTTTGATATTACTTTCTTCAGAATCTTGTATTCTTTATTTAACTAGGAAAGGGGGATGATACGACTTACAAGCACAGGGGCACAAGTAGATTCCGAAAGAAACCCAACTTTGAGTGCATGCTTGTACAGAACAAGGAATTTTGGGCCAGTGTACCTTTATAAGTGCTATAGAACTTGGGTGGAACCCATTCATCCCTCGAGCTTTTCCAATCATCAGCTGATCAGTGTTGAGCGGGATCTTCTCTACTGTTAATGCGGAATCAGGATGGCGCTGCTTTCTTAGGGTAGTCTGGGCATGGGTATCCCTGCTAAGTAAACCATTATTGTATCTTCCCCCAGTACTCTGGGGGCTTGATTCTAACAAACTTTATAATTTTTCCCCAGTCCATTTTTCATTCGGACAAGTGAATATGACCCTTTTGAGCAGCAAAACATGCATCTCTACTTGGAGGACCTCTCGATAAAATTGGGAAATTAAAACAAGGGTGATAAAAATCAACTAAATAATCAACATTTATAAAGTGTGGCAAATCACCCGTGAGGGTCTCGATGAGCTGGAGTTGCTAGCTCCTACGTGGTGTGCTGTTGATCCAAATAGCTAGGTCTTGAGTCCTTTCTTGAATTAACAACAATAAACACCACAGAGAGAGAAAGGGTCATAGGGATATTTAAAGACCAGCCCAGGTTCACATCCCCTAATACTACAATACAATGAACAAAAAAGAACCAGGGTTCTAAAAGCCAACAATATAGCCGGCTGGCTTTAACTCCTCAAAGAGTGAGTCGGAACACAAGTCACACAAAAGCCCAGAAAAAAGAAAAAACAAGAGAGCAAAAGTCAAGTGATTACTAGTGAGATCCAAAAGCAACTAATTGGATTCCCATCAATGTATCGCAGTGATCAATCTTCTCATTTGGTCATCCATCTATCGGGATGGTATGTCTCTTGACCACAGAGACTTTCTACCATTCCAACTGTAATTCGCTTGATTGGAACAAACCCACAATCACTTTAGACAAAGAAACATGTAATGTGTTTCTAGATTTCAGATCCCAAGGGAATTGAGTGCAGTGCAAAACACAAAAAGTGGTGATTAAAATAGGGTAATAAGACGAAAAAGCGTGACATTTTATTTGAATATCGACTCACCCCCTAATTTAAAAACAGAACAATGCAAGGGGCAGTTTCAACAAATAACTGCAAAAATCAGGCCAACATGTTT
Source organism: Lissotriton helveticus (assembly GCF_964261635.1). Taxonomy (NCBI): domain Eukaryota; kingdom Metazoa; phylum Chordata; class Amphibia; order Caudata; family Salamandridae; genus Lissotriton; species Lissotriton helveticus. The sequence continues at coordinate 420,612,007 of NC_136061.1, read as the reverse complement.
CAGCCACTTGGGAACAAAAATGAAGAAATTATGTAAATTAGGAGTGTTCATAGTGCAAATACAGACATGAATAAGAGGTTGGAACGAATACAACCTACTTGTACCGATCCGCCGCATCAAGGAATGCAGATAGCATCTAAAGAAAATTAAATTGTATATTATATTACTTCAGAATCGCTCTCTTATTTACTTGTTTCTTTAAGTTAGTGCAAATTCAAAACAATTTCATATGCTCACCCAGCTTGACCGGGGACTGGACCTCACCTCACCTGGACCTTGCTCAGGAAATAGAGGCCCGCTCTGTGAAGGTAAAGCAAAGGGAAACTATAGAGTAGAGAAAAAGGTCTCAACACTGTCAGTACTTGTCATACTCATTCTGTCAACCCTCCTCTCGTCAATCCTTCTCAAAGATTGCCAATTCAAAATAGCCGCGTGGCATCTCCCAAGCCCTCTTCACAACAGATATACTCACAGCATTAAATTAAGGATAGCATTATTCACAAAGCAGATATCCAGATAAACAAAAGTCTATCCACGAGTCTCATTGTATACTCATATGTATTGTGAAAAAAGTTTATGAAAAAAGTTTACACTCCAAACCGAGTTAAATATATATTTCATTGATTAAGGACCAATAAATGTATGTACTCGGCCACCCTCGATATGATAGAAAGTGTTTAAACTTAAAATGGCTAGTTGCACAATTTATTGCCATCACCAAACCACAAGTGTCTTAGAGGCCTTAGAGATACTACTATTGCTCCCAGTTTAGATACTCAGTGCGCCAAGGTAAGACCCAAAGAACTGTTTCTCAACTAGTTTCTGTTATGCAAACCCACATCTAGCCTACCTGTCCGTCTTTGCCTCAGACAGATCCTGAGTCTAGGGGGAGACAATGAGCGGCCCAGGTAAGGCGTTTTTATTGGCCTCCTGTGTGGCTAGAAACATGTCACTTAGACACGCCCACTCTTGTAAAGTGCTCCCACACAACTTGAAGTGATTTATCAGAATATTGTGAGCGCTGTTATTTGGAAAACAAACACCTTTTATAAAAATCAATCCCTTTTTAGAAGAATGCCCGTATTGCACCAACTCCGCTCGAATTTTCGCGTGTATGCTCGCGAGAAAACGTGGAACTACCGAATGACGTCATACACATGGCGTTTGTAGTTTTCACGCTGTGGAGCAGCTAAACTTTATCAAGTTCCTCTTGTCAGCAAACAAGAAAAAGACTCAAACTACATCCTGCAATTAATCAAATTGTGTAAAAAGTGTATAAAAAGCAGTTAGTAGTACTCACAGAGGATAGGTTGTGTAAGCGTGTGAAGTCAGACAGCCTTAAACTACATATCATACACTCTAATTCTCGCGTGTATTCTCACGCGGATCCGAGGAACTACCAAATGTCGTCACACCTATGGCGTTTGCAGTTCTACTCGCAGCGGGATCAATAAACTTTATTAAGACCCCAGTATCCGGAAACACCCTCACTAAGCTTGAAAACAGGGCTCTGCAAAGTATGTAGAAGAGCAGTAAATAGTCCTCAAAAAGGATTGAATGTATAGACATGTGATGTTAGACAGCCTATAATTCAGAGTTTCGACCTCATGGGTGAGTCATAGTCAATAGCAACCTTGCATTGTTGCAGTCCCCTTATTAAACACTGAATTAGTACACAACATAATATGGTAGGCAATTGAGATTTTTTTGAGGTTTTTAATCTTTTCTCAGCAGAACCTCTGAACTTACTAGGCTCCTCTGTTGCAATTAATATATAAATAATTGCCGTCATTCTTCCACGAAATCCCATGTCTATCACGAGCCTGATCTTAAAACTATTCATTGCCACTCGTTTGACATGATATTACTCAGTCTCTTAGACAATGACTGGTTAGAATAGAGGGAAGTGATTGTAATCAGCCATTACGGACCATACCTGAAGATTAATGTCACCTACAATCGTAAGTGGACCTTGCAGGGAGATGGGCAGGTGGACTCATGCCAAAACCTCAGGCTTTACAAGCTGGTCCAAGGTATGTCATCGTTAAGGCCAACTATATCACTGAGGAGCCTAAATATCCATTTCTGCTCTTTCGTGAACAAACATTTTTAATTATCACTAATGTGTGAGGGTATGAATGGTTTTTCTAGTACTGTCCACTGAAAATCTTCTTCTCCATGATTTTTGTCCACACAATGTTTGGTGAGTCTTGTCAATGTCTTTTTGCATCTAAAACACATTAGTGATATTTCAAAATATTTGTTCACGACATACCTTGGACCCGCTTGTAAAGCCTGAGGTTTTGGGATGAGTCCACCTGCCCATCTCCCTGCAAGGTCCACTTACGATTGCAGGTGACATTAATCTTCAGGTATGGTCCGTAATGGCTGATTACAATCAATTCCCTCTGTTCTAACCAGTAATTTTCTAAGAGACTGAGTAATATCAGGTCAAACGAGTGGCAATGAATAGTTTTAAGATCAGGCTCGTGATAGACACGGGGTTTCGTGGAAGAATGACGGCAATTATTTATATATTAATTGCAACAGAGGAGCCTAGTAAGTTCAGAGGTTCCGCTGAGAAAAGATTAAAAACCTCAAAAAAATCTCAATTGCCTACCATATTATGTCGTGTACTAGTTCACTGTTTAATAAGGGGACGGCAACAATGCAAGGTTGCTATTGACAATGACTCACCCATAAGGTCGACACTCTGAATTATAGGCTGTCTGACATCACATGTCTATACATTCAATCCTTTTTGAGGACTATTTACTGTTCTTCTACATACTGCAGAGCCCTGTTTTCGAGCTTAGTGAGGTTGTTTCCGGATACTGGGGTCTTAATAAAGTTTATTGATCCGACTGCGACTAGAACTGCAAACGCCATAGGTGTGATGACATCTGGTAGTTTCTCGGGTCCGCGTGAGAATACACACGAGAATTAGAGTGTACGATATGTAGTTTAAGGCTGTCTGACTTCACACGCTTACACAACCTATCCTCTGTGAGTACTAATAACTGTTTTGTATACACTTTTTACACAATTTGATTAATTGCAGGATGTAGTTTCTGAGTCTTTTTGATGTTTGCTAACAAGAGGAACTTGATAAAATGTAGCTACTCCACAGCGTGAAAACTACAAACGCCATGTGTATGACGTCCTTCGGTAGTTCCGCGTTTTCTCGCGAGCATACACACGAGAATTCGAGCGGAGTTGGTGTAATACGGGCGTTCTTCTAAAAAGGGATTCGTTTTTATAAAAGGTATTTGTTTTCCAAATAACAGTGCTCACTATATTCTGATAAATCACTTCAAGTTGTGTGGGAGCACTTTACAAGAGTGGGCGTGTCTAAGTGACATGTTTCTAGCCACACCGGAGGCCAATACAAACGCCTTACCTGGGCCGCTCGTTGACTCCTCCTAGACACAGGATCTGTCTGAGGCAACGGCGGACAAGTAGGCTAGATGTGGGTTTGCTTAACAGAAACTAGTTGAGAAACAGAGTTCTTTGGGTCTTACCTTGGCGCACTCAGAATCTAAACTTGGAGCAATAGTAGTATCTCTAAGGGCTCTAAGACACTGGTGGTTTGGTGATGGCGATAAATTGTGCAACTATCCATTTTAAGCTTAAACACTTTCTATTATATCGAGGGTGGGCGAGTACACATATTTATTGGTCCTAAATCAATGGAATATATATTTAACACAGTTTGGAGTGTAAACTTTTTTCATAAACTTTTTTCACAATATATATGAGTATACATTGAGATTCGTGGTTAGACTTTTGTTTATCTGGATATCTGCTTTGTGAGTAATGCTATCCTTATTTTAATGCTGTGAGTATATCTGTTGTGAAGAGGGCTTGGGAGATCCTACGCGGCTATTTTGAATTGGCAATCTCTGAGAAGGATTGACGAGAGGAGGGTTGACAGAATGAGTATGACAAGGACTGACAGTGTTGAGACCTTTTTCTCTACTCTATAGTTTCCCTTTGCTTTACCTTCACAGAGCGGGGTCTCTATCTCCTGAGCAAGGTCCAGGTGAGGTGAGGTCCAGTCCCCGGTCAAGCTGGGTGAGCATATGAAATTGTTTTGAATGAGCACTAACTTAAAGAAACAAGTAAATAAGAGAGCGATTTTGAAGTCATATAATATACAATTTAATTTTCTTTAGATGCCATCTGCATTCCTTGATGCGGAGGATCAGTACAAGTAGGTTGTATTCGTTCCAACCTCTTATTCAGGTCTGTATTTGCACTATGAACACTCCTAATTTACATAATGTCTTCACTTTATGTTAGTATACACTTTGTTGTGCAGTAGCAAAGTTTGAGAGCAGAGGCCCTGAAGAAAGCCGAGGGATTTCGTTCCCAAGTGGCTGAAACATGTTGGCCTGGTTTTTGCAGTTATTTGTTGAAACTGCCCCTTGCACTGTTCTGTTTTTAAATTAGGGGGTGAGTCAATATTCAAATAAAATGTCTCGCTTTTTCATCTCATTACCCTATTTCACTCACCACTTTTTGTGTTTTGCACTGCACTCAATTTCCTTGTGATCTGAAATCTAGAAACACATTATATGTTTCTTTGTCTAAAGTGATTGTGGGTTTGATCCATACAAGCGAATTACCGTTGGAATGGTAGAAAGTCTCTATGATCAAGAGACACACCATCACGATAGATGGATGACCAAATGAGAAGATTGATCACTGCGATACATTTATGGGAATCCAATTAGTTGCTTTTGGATCTCACTAGTAATCACTTGACTTTTGCTCTCTTGTTTTTCCTCCTTTCTTGAAATTCCCAGAGCAGTTAGGCGGTCCTGAGGTGTAGGAGAAGGTCGCTCAAGCTTTAGCAATGAGGTGTGAGAAGGACCGTCCTCTGCTGTTGCTTCAGCAGATTCGGGATATGTCTGGGGGAAGAGGGAGGCGGATGGTAGGTATCTGGTCAGTTGGTGGAAGGTCATGCATTCGTTGATGTATGCTCGTCCTTCGTTTTGTAGGGTTTTGTAGGCGTGGGTCAACATCTTGAACTGGCATCTCTTCTGGATCGGGAGCCAGTGCAGCTTCTTGAGGTGCAGTGTTATGTGGGTTCGTCTGGGGAGGTCGAGGATGAGTCTTGTTGTTGAGTTTTGTATTGTCTGTAATCTCTTTAGGAGGCATGCAGTGAATATGATCTAGAGTGTGTTCCCATAGTACAGCCTGCTGGTGAAAAAGGCCTGTGTGGCGGTCCTTCTGGTGTTGACTGGGAGCCATCTGAAAATCTTGCAGAGCATGAGCAAGGTGTGGAAGCAGGCAGAAGAGACTATGATTACCTGTTTCTTCATAGATAGCTTTCTGTCCAAGATGATGCTGAGGTTGCGGGCGTGATCTGTTGGGGCGAGGGATGGGCCAAGCTCAGCAGGCCACCATGCATTTTTCCATGGCAAGGTGTTGCTCCCAAAGGTGAGGATTTCTGTCTTGTCAGAGTTGAGCTTCAGACAGTTGCCCTTCATCCAGTTGGCAACATTCATCATACACCTGTGGAAGTTGGCCCTGGGTGTCGTCGGCATAGGAGATTATATGGAGTCTGTGCAATCTGACTGTGTTGGCCAGGGGGGTCATGAATGTGTTGAAGAGGATGGGGCTGAGGGATGATCCTCGTGGGACGCTGCAGAAGATCTTCTTGAGTTCCGAGGTGAACGGTGGGAGACGGATTCTCGGGGTTCTTCCGATGTGGTATGAAGCGATCCATTTGAGGGCGTTTCCCAGGATTCCAACATGGTGAACTCTGTTGATCAAGATGTGATGGGAGACGATATTGAAGGCAGCACGCAGGTCTAGGAGGATGAGGGCTGCTGGTTCCGCATGGTCCAGGAGGGCCCTGATGTCGTCATGACTGCGATCAGGGCTGTCTTGTGCTGTGGTAAGCTCTGAATCCGGATTGAGAGGAGTCTAGGAGGTTGCTATGGTCCAGATGTTATGTGAGTGGCTGATTGATTGTCTTCTCAAGAACCACGGCTGGAAAGGGGAGCAGAGAGATGGGTCGGTAGTTCTTTGGTTCAGCTGGTTCGGCGGATGTTTTTTTCAGGCGGGGCCTCACTTCAGTGTGTTTCCACTCCCTAGGGAAGGCATATGAGGTGATGGAGGCATTCAGGGCTTTCTTGAGATCATCGTCAACCGTCTTGCACCCAAGTTTAAAGATGTGGTGGGGACAGAGGTCCGTGGGTGCCCCTGAGAGCACAAAGTTCTTGATGGCGATTGTGGCTTGAGTTGTGAGGGTTCTAATGGGTGCGCTGGTGTTCGGGGTTTGTGTGCATGGATGTGAACAGGCTGATGCTATCATTGGCGAAGGGTTGGGGTTTGAAGTTTTCATAGATGACTGAGATCTTGACATGGAAGAAGTCCACCAGAGTGTGAAACAGTTCTTGGGAGGGAGTGACGTCGTTCTCGGCGGATGCAGGGTTGGAGAACTCCTTCACAATGGCGAAGAGCTCCTTGCTGTGGTTGTGAGACAGAAAAAGGTTATGTGGCAAAACTCTAAGATTTTCAAGTGTGGCTGGTTCAAAGTCTGTATGACAAGCAAACTCTTGCAGAAGTAGTTTTATCCTGAGGTGTAAAGGTGTAACATGGATGTGTTGAACATCTTTGTACAAGCTGAAGCAGCAGTATTGAAGTTGGACCCAGACAATAGCGCCAGCTACTGCCCCATCACCTACCTGTCCTCCATTACAAAAATCATAATGAAAACAGTCCCCATGCAACTCCTGGAGCAGATATACAAGCCTACCAATCAAGCTTCAAGCTACACTCCGTTCCAGAGACAGCTATTCTTCAAGCCCTGCTCCACCCTATCTGTGCTCAATCTTACTTTAAAAAAAAATTAAAGCTTCCAAGGACTAGTCTTGTCCATGCTCTGCCCATTCTGCACCTGCTCTACACTCTTTCTGTTTCCTTTGAAAAGAATGTCTCCTTATTGCATGTTCCTATTTATAACACTTTTAATGTCACTGTTTATTACATGGTTTCCACATGGACAATATTTCTCAGTATACATCACTTTGGCAAGTCAATAAATAAACAATACTGCAGCTTGATTTTGTACAATTTAACATCCGGGTAATAACAACCCCAACATGCCTAATCTAATAATTTTAAAACAGGTCCATAGAAAACGTTTTACCTTTCTGTTGTTTTGTATAAGCAAAATCCAATACTTTTACATGCACTATTTAGACTGCAAGGTAAACTAGCACTAGGACGCCCGAAGACAGCTCTATTTTTACTTAAAGGATTACCCAAAATAAAGGCTGTAATCTGTTTGCTTGATTCCATCTGTACTTAATGCAAAAAGACAGCAAATTCAATATGACCTCTTTCTGCCTAGACCAAAACTATAAAGAAATCTGGAATTTCATTCATTGTTCTTCATAAGAGCTTACAAAGATAATGCCTTCATTTTCACTACACATAATTGTGGGTGGTGAGCAAGAACATACCTTCAGTGAGCTTTTACTGTCAATGCTGGTATGGATGACAATGTGCCCATCCCATGACACAGCCAAATTAGGAACTGTCAGCACCAGAGAACTTTCACAAGGTGGTCGTAATGTCCGCATGTATTGGCCTCTTCTGATAGTATGAATTATCACGGTACCATCCTGTAAATAAAATAAGTAATACTAATAAAATACAGGTATTGCCCTTAGCAGTCATAAAATCAATGGGGATGGATGTCTAAAAAGCCACTTAGCGGTAATATGACTAAATTCTTAAGAGGAGGAAAGAGAGTAAGTTACTGACACAAATTTCCACAGATTCACATTGGTTTGTTGAATTATTCCCCAGAGTCAAGCGAGGACCCCCTCACACAATTATGCAGTGGTACCCGCATTAGGTAGTCTCTCCACGTCATTAGGGACTGAACTAAAAAAGTATATTTCTAATTAAGACGGTTAGATTTATTTCTGGAACATGAGAGGCTGTACTGCTGATAATCTGCCCCCAAAATGCTACAAGGGAACAAAGCTTCAGCATTTTTCACCTCAGCAAACCTCTTTCACATATCTTTCTTGATTGACTACTCTCTTGGTCATTCAAAGACGCTCATGTTTGCCACATATCAAAGTTTGCCCAGTACCCCAGATGCCCAAGACAGATATTCGGACCAGTGGTAAATTTACCATTTTCAACAAAATTGATAGTAGTCTCTGAAAATGTCACAAATATACACGTTTGTATTCTATAGATCCATTAATAATCAGGTGCCATTCATTGTACTGTAAATCAACAACCTTTTTATATGTGCACCTTAATATACTGAACCTCATATGAGATGTATTGCTGCTGTTAGGCTTATACACATTAAAAGTTTAATACTTCCACGAAAGAGGAACATTAAGGGGAATTCAGGAACTACTAGCCTCCTCAGAATTAAATCTAATATAAAGAGGATAGAGAGGATTGTGTCCTTTTTAGGTTGCAGCCTATCAGACAGCCCAGCAGTCTGGTATGCGAAAGACATCCTGGGGAGTTCCATAAAGTTAACCTGGGAATGCATTCTGCCAGTTGCTTACCATTGGCTTTGTGGTTTGTAACTCACATTTTTTTGCTTTCAATTTGCTGGCTTAAGCTCTCCAGGTTCACTTCGTCCCTCCCGATTCCAAAACCTTATTTACCAGTATTCTTCCATCAGCTACCTTTCTATAAACAGGCATGAAAATCTTTTTCTTATCTCGCCACATTTGCTGACAGAGGTCAAATGTTAACCTGTGTCTTTGAGGGAGCTTGGTGTTTACTGTGCTTTCGGCTGACGTCAAAGTGATAGCGTGTTTAAGAAAGAGGAATGCAGACTGTTCTCCCCATGAAGTAGTCTGGGGTCACAGTTCTTTTAAGAGCTTCCTGTTAGATAAGAATGCATGGTCCTGGGCAAATTGCTTTATCCATCATCGGTTTATTTATTCTTGTTCATGTAATTCTAGCCAATCTCTGACGATGATTTTACAGCATTTGCTCATAATAGATAGGAAAAAAACACTTTTCTAACAAAAGAAGCCTCTTGTGTCCAGGGTCACAAAACAGAATTCAGGTAAACAACGTTCTGTTTTAGGGGCGTATTTATTTTGCAATGATTTACATTTAGCAAAACAAGGCTACCTAACAATGAACCATTTTGCTTTTAAATTGAGTTTCATAAAATGTTGTTCAGCGCTACTCAATGTAATTCCAGGTGCCCACAGAGGTTGCTCCTCAAAAAATGTGTTGCCGGAACTAGTATACCACTGCTACTCCACGAATGAAGCCAGCACTGTGTGTAAACTGATGTTCCAGGAAAGCACAAATGTTCTAAAATCGTAGCAGTGCTTGTGTTATTGGCGAGCACCTTTGCGTCTGAAGCTTCAGCACTGTGAGCTGTAAAATGCAAATGTCGTAAGAGCTACGAGTAGCTGCCATTAGTCTGAAATCCAGACCATTCAGATAGCAAAGTACCCTCACTTGTTGAGAAACTTCACTAGAGCAGAGAGACATTTTGTTTTAGAACCCATTTCTTGCTTTCTAAGGAATCAACCATGTTGCTTCTCAAAACTTTATCAGATAGCAATGCATTTGTTACTTGAGTGCAAACCCCATGAATGTGCATTAAACTTGTTAATACCTAGATGGTAATATTTAACTAACATTCACTTGAACACTGTCAAAAACACTTTTTGTGCAGTTTTCTAATAGTGCAAACCTGACTACATTAAGGTATATGATTGCGATTTGCACAGAATCACAGGACATCTTGCTGAGGGATTCGAACCTGGTTACCCATGTTCCAAACTCATCACCACCTGCCATTAGGTCACATCTCCTCCCATATGTTCAGAACTGTATAAAACTTTAATATGAATTCAAACTACAAATGTACATGCCATTCACAATATGTTTCAGAAAAAGATCACTATGAAATCAAGTTATTATACTAAACACATTTATTTCTACTCTTAATATCATGCTAATGCATAATTGCTGTTTTTAATTATGTATGTAATACCTCCATAATAATGTATTTCCTTTCTCAATGTTCAATAACATCTTAATACAAGCACACACATACATCTGTACTACATTGGTCAGCATTCTTCAAAAGCTTTTTCCCATAAAGTAATTGCAAGCAAACAACCATTGACAAAGCCAGCAGGTAGCACTGCACCAGCATATTATAGGCGAGGCCTATCGGTTTTGCCAATGTTTGTCTGGCTTTCTATTTGCTGGCTTTATTTGCTTTAGGCTGTTCAGCTCAAGTTTGTTGCCGAAACCTTCTTTACTGTATTCTTCCACAAAATCTAGTTCTTGTCTTGTCACGTTTGTTGTGCATTCAAAGGCACAAATCAATTCAATATAATTCAATATGTACTTTATTCGGCATAAAACAATACCATAAAAGTACAATGTAAAAAAGCAGTATCTCCTACATTATTTTAAAAACCATGCTAAGATTCTATTTAACAGCAATACATAAAATAAAATTGATTCAACACACGGATCATCTTATAAAAATGGCCAAGAAGTGCCAGAATACAAATATTTCATCCATAATATAATGCAGTCAATAGCAGATATTAAACATTCACGACCATTATTCCACCCCTCTACTGGTTCTGAATTTCATCGCTAATCTTAAGATGTTTACTGTACAGAACAGCGTTAAAGGTTCTACTGACAGTTTCAAAAACAGTAGGGCCACCTTAGCTTGTTTAAAATTGGCTTTCTTTAAAATACCTTTTAAAAATAATCGCCTAGGGTAAGCATAAAATGGGCATAGTAGGACCAAATGAAGCGTATCCTGTGGAGACCGTTGGTCACAGCCACAGGGGCCCTTACTCCCCAAATGCTTTGTATACCCTGCTGAGACAGCCAAAGTGTGATGTAACAAATTTAGCCTGAAACGTGTAATCAGGAATCTGTCTTGAGGATTGTAGATAAGACACAGATAAGGTTCGAGGCCCAGGCACAACTTTGTGAGCTAGTGAGTTCTTACTGATGGCTTAGTCAACTCTCTTGCTTTGTGGTTCTGAAATTCTGGACCCTACTGTTGTCCCGGTATCGAGGTCCAATACCCGTGTCCCGAAACATTAACGTACCATGACGAATTTGGTGTCGACGAACCGATAATGATTAGGACATCATTCCTATGCATTTGCATCATGATCGAGGTATGCTAACACCCCTGAATCGTAGTTTCCGTCCCGACCCCTCAGACTCCATTTTGTAAACGGTATCCATCTTGTGTCTTGCCCTCATGATAAGTCAATTAAAGGTCGAACTTGATCTAAAAGGACACGTCCACCTTCCCTGACTTCCCCCTGACCTGTCCCAACTGACTCCATTGCCTCCAGCCGAACCTGTTTGGGCAGCTCCTCGCCCAGTGGCCTAATACGATAGCATCAATGCATAACATGCCACTAACCATTCACTACATCCAGATCATGTTTTCTACACACAGACACACCTGTCCACGCTCCCTGTTTATGGCCAGTTTTATGACTAGGAGGTGCCTTCCTTTATTGTGGTTTCATCGATATCTGATGGGAGTTCCGGGCCTGGCTGGGTAATCCATCACGAATTGGACGTCTAAAATACGGGCTTGCCTACATGACTTCGCTCTTTTGTATTATTATAGAAATATGTGTATAGCCATATCATAAACTCAAGAATTCTTGCTTGCAGCTATTATTTTTGTATATAAGGAGACGGCTGGTTCTGTAAAAACGAACAGTCTCCTGAGAACACATGACCCGTGTTTGTCGTGCTTCTCGGACACCTGTTACTTGGTAGCTACCAATAAAATTCGATCTCTGACTGCGACTAGAAGACTCAGTGTTTCTGTGGTCCGGAACAAGGGAGAACTCAGAGGTCTTCGGGTGTTATCCCCTGGCACCAAACGGGTTCCTAAATACCCGTTACCTCAGTTGGCGCCCAACTCGGGGCGGTATCAAGCGGCAACGGTCCAAGCCAGATGTTCGTGAGGAGCTTCGTGTGAAAATTCCAGAGGACGGCCAGCCACTTCAGCGACCCCTGTATGTCGACGTGGTTCCGAAGGTCTTTGCTGCGAGGTTCCCCGCGTCCCGACGGCTACGAAGGACTGCTGCCCTGACTATCGCCTTGTTTTGGACCCAGTGATCCTTGGTAGAGCGAAACGATAGACGAGTCTTCTAGCGACGTCACCAATCTTCAAATACTTCAGTTAAGTATAAGTGGAGCGTCTCCCAGTCCTTAGTTTGTCCTTAGTTTTTGGTATCCTTGAGATACGCTTTGATTTGGTACATGCAAGCCCCAAAGCCGAAGGACTTGTGTATTCACGAGAAATATCGTAACAGATAATCCTTTGAAGTTTGAAGCTAGACTAGTGAGCGAAGATGCCTAGTTTTAGCAGACTTGGAAACTTGTTTTGTCTTGGTTATAGTAAGGACTCCCGATTAGAGGATTCCTGTCCGGTTCCTCCGATTGGAACTCCAACATATGAGCTCTATGTGAAGCACGGCGTAGGTCCCATCACATATAATGAAGTGTGGATAAAATACACCCGCAAGGATGGTGTTTTAAAATGGCCCCAATATGGTAGTTTCGACTCAGAAATATTAGATAACCTAGAGGTCAAATTATTCAAGAGAAAAGCCCGGCCGGCGATGTTTGACTCTTTCCGCTTATGGCGCAAAGAAGCCAAACAGAAAGAAATAAAATTAGCAAAAAAGAATAAAAGAGGAATGTCGATGGTGCAAGCTGCCATAACATACAGGGATAACGAGGAAGAGCAGGAAAACAAACAAATGCTTAGGAGCAAGAAACTAGCAGTAGATAAATGCTACCCGATGTTACCAAATAAGGGACAAGGTCAAGAGGAGAGATCTGAGAAAGATCCATTAATGTCCCACTTATTAAGCTCACCTCCACCGTATGCGTTAGACACTACTACAACGCCAAAGCATTTTACTATACCGCGCCCCGGCGCACGGAACACAGCTATTGCACAAACTCCAGCTACTGTTCAGCTGGTTCCTACTTCTCCGGCGCAGCCTTCTCAAAGGCCGCCGTCTCTGCTACCTACTCCATCTACTTCTACGACTTTGCCTACAGCTCCAGCTATTGTCTATGATACTACGTCTGCTACTACTTCAACTTCCTCTGCTATTGCCTCTACTTCTTCTTTGCCTCAGCCTGTTTTTTCCGATGCACTTACCCTTCCGCAAGGTTCTCCTTCTATTAGACAAAGAGTGACAGGTACAGTCACTAGTCTGTTTTCACCTTTCTTTGGGTCGCCTAAAACAACGCCTAAAACAGAACATAGACAATCCCGTAGTCAACTGCCTGATTACGAGGAAAGAAGGGTGCTAAATGAACTAGCCCGTAAATGGATTACGGATACTGTTAGATATGATGTTCAGTCTGTTATGGACGTTTTCCGTCAATGGAATGCACCCACCCAGAGATACGTATTCGAAGAAATGTGTGTATATCTGTGCGAAGATGTGAAGACGAATGATTCCAAATGCACAATGAACGAACTATGGCGTACACGCTTTAAGTTCTATGAAGGTATGATTATAGGTGCAGATGTTGAGAAAGCGATAGAGTTATTGCTCTCTTATAGGAGTAAGGGAAACGTCTCTAGATCATGTCACGAAGACGATGCACCAGGTGGGAAAAGAGCGAGACAGTACCCCATGAGAGAGGTTCCTCCGGTTTGGAGGGAAGGTGATGCGAATGCTAATCCACCAATTCTGCCTCATTTCCAGCGTGTATGGGTACATGTCCCCTGGAAACGATCCGAAGTCTTAGCACTCAAGCAGACACTGCCTGATCCTCGTAAAAACCCGACTGGGTATTATAAGGAGTTATCGCAAACTGCAAGCTCATGTATAATGAATTTAGCGGATATAGACATGTTGTTTGGGAACGTTGTTCCACATCCATTATGGAGCAAAATCCGTCATACGAACCATGACCAAGAACTAGGTGACTCATGGGCGAACATTACCGCTATGGATGCTAGACAAATAGGTGGTTTTAAACCTGAGCCGTTAATAGCTGAACTTCCCGGCAGGATTATCGCGTACATGAAAACAATAATGCCTGAAGTACGCGTAAACTGGGACAAGCTATCTGCGTGCAAGCAGAAGAAAGATGAGAATGTGTCTGACTTTTTCACAAGATTTGAGGAGACTTTCACCGATCATAGTGGTCAGGATATGGCTACCGAGGGTGGCCAAAGGTTGTTTGTAGACAAATTCGTACATAATTTAATCCCTGAACTGTGTAATAAACTGAAAGATTCAGAGAGTGCTTGGGCTGTCTCTACGTCAGCGCAAATTTTAGCTACAGCCCAGTACTATGAAAATAGGCGCAAAGACGAGCTAGATAAAGTAGACAAAAAGACAAAAGATTTAAAAACTAAAGTTCTTCTCCAGCAAGCCTATCCGCCTCGTACGGCTAGTCAGCCCAATTATCAACAACAACAGCAGTATTCGAGAAACGCGCAAGGAAACGAGTTTTCCCATCAGCGTATTGCTTATGGCCCGAATCAATGTGCGTATTGCAAGGAAGAGGGTCACTTTAAAGGTAATTGTCCGGCTCCTGCGCGACGTTTGAGCGGTGCTTCAGGTGTAAGGGGAAGAGGTGTTCAACATGCCCCTAGAGGTAGGGGCTGTGGAAATTTCACCCAGAATACAACTTCTTTTCCGCCTCAGAATTCGATGAACAGCTTTGACCAACAGAATAATGCATCGTCTAGGTCAGCTCAGTACTATGCTGACGACTATTACACCGAACACGAAAATGAGGGTAACGATTGCTAGGACAGCCATGGACGAAGAGAGGGAGTTGTTTCAGTTCCAGTAGATCAGAATGGACCTTATGTCGAGGTAATTACCTCAGGAGTGTCAGAGCCATTTTTGCTGGATACTGGTGCTACAAAAAGTTCTATCATGCACTCGAAACTTCCTGGCGCACCTTTGTCTGGCGAAATGAATGTTTCAGTAGGTTTCTCTGGCGCCCCTGTTAGAAACCCGATCTCTAGTCCTATATCGCTTTCTATTGGCCCGTGCGAATTAGAAGCACCCCTCATTCTTACCACAGGTTGCGGTGAAAATTTGTTAGGTTTGGATTTGCTAAAAAGGTTATATGCGACTTTGTACTGTTCCCCCTTGGGAGTACAACTTACTTTAGGTAAGAAAGTCATTTCTCCAATGTATTTGTCAAAGGACAATATTCCAACTGAATTGTTATCACTTCCTGATATACTTTGGGCTAATGGCTCTAATGATGTAGGTCGTTTGGAGATAGCACCGTATGTCATAACTTTGAAAGCCAACGTTAGGTTGCCCCGTATTCCCCAATACAAAATATCTAGCGAATGCGAAAAAGCATTGTTGACGATCGTTTATGATCTTATCGATAAAAATGTAATCGAAGAAACAACAGGTAATGTTTGTAACAGTCCAGTTCTTGCCCGTCTTAAAGCGGGCAGAACTGGACTGATCCTTTACAACCGCCTATGTACAGGTTCGTGATTGACCTCAGAGAAGTAAATAAGGTAGTTATCCCACAGTTTCCAGTTGTCCCCGACATTACTGCTTTATTGACAATGGTTCCAACTTCAGCAGCTTGGTTCTCGGTGATTGACCTTAAGAACGCTTTCTTCAGCATCCCGATTGCCGAGGAAAGTAGAGTTATTTTTGGCTTCAATTTAGGAGGACGAAGCTTCCGCTTCAAGTGTGCTCCTCAAGGCTACTGCGAAAGCCCATCAATATTCAGTCAGGCCCTGAAAACACAACTAGACACGATTATTCTACCGAATGGCTCAACTCTGATTCAGTACGTAGACGATCTGCTGATCGCTGCAGACACTGAAGAGATTTGCAAGAAAGCTACGTTATCATTATTACGTGACTTATGTGACATGAAGCACAAAGTCTCTCTTTCCAAACTCCAATTTTGCCGACAAGAAGTAACCTACCTAGGTCACATCTTGTCGAAGGAGGGAAGGAGACTGACACCAGAAAGAATACAGGCAATTGCAGAACTGAGTGCCCCAAGGACACAGAGAGATGTTCGGGCCTTCTTGGGCATTACATCGTACTGTAGACAATGGATACCGAATTTCTCACTACTAGCTAAACCCTTGCTGGCACTACTCTGCAAAGACACGCCAAATCCTATGCCCTGGTCTGAAGACTGCCAAACGAGTTTCCACAAGTTGCGTGATGCATTATGTTCGGCTCCTGTGTTGGGAAACCCCAACTACAGTAAGCCTTTTACATTATATGTCCATGAGAAGGAAGGTTGTGCATTATCAGTTTTAACACAACATTTTGGGGACAGACAGCGCCCATGCGCGTATTTTTCGGCAACTCTAGACCCTGTGGCTAAGGCACTACCAAGTTGTCTGAGAGCCACCGCCGCAGCAGCTGTCTGCATTCGACAATCCGCTGGATTAGTCATGAATAATACTCTGATCGTTATGGTCCCGCATGCAGTAGACATTTTACTAAACAGGACGAAGACACAACATCTTACTAGCGCTCGACTATCCAGTTACGAACTTACACTGCTAGCAAGTCACATCCACATAAAGAGGTGTGATACACTGAACCCCGCAACGTTATTACCCATTCCGACAGAAACAGACAAGATTGATAACCATGACTGCTGTTTTAGGACAGAAGAAGAGACAAAAGGGAGAGTAGACTTACAGGACACTCCCCTTCCTGAATGCAACGATACTTTATGGGTTGATGGTTCATGGTTCAAGCTGCCGAATGGTGATACGACTGCAGCATATGCCGTAACGACATTACACACCATTATAGAGACCCTGCGTATTTCCCACAATTCTGCACAAGCCGCAGAACTGATTGCACTCACCAGAGCATGTGTGTTAGCAAAAGGAAAGCGAGTAAATGTGTACACTGACAGCCAATACGCCTTTGGCGTGGCTCACAGTTTTGGGAGATTATGGCGTGAACGTGGGTTCCTTACGTCACATGGTGCAAAGATACAACATGGTCAGTTAGTTAATGAACTCCTCGAGTCATTGACCCTGCCACTACAAGTTGCGATTGTGAAATGCAGTGCCCACAGAAAGATTCAGGAGGATGTTGGCCGCGGGAATGCATTTGCAGACGAGGTTGCGAAAGAGACTGCAAGGAACACGATGAGTCGGATGTATGTTGTAGGTCCCGCTAGATGGATTACGGATGTAGGAATGTGTGAGGACACCATTGAAAGCGTGAAATCTATACAAGCCGAGGCAACTGAGAAAGAGGTGAATGAATGGAGAGAAAGTAAAGGTAGATTAGACGCGAATGGTTGTTGGGTCGAACTGTCAGAACACCAGCGATGGCTATAACCTAACGCATATGTACTTGCAGTAGTAACAATGGCTCATGAAATTGCGCACATCAGTTCGAGAGGAATCTGTAAACTATTGACCCCAGTATGGCAAAATGGTAATATCCCGAAATATGCAGAGAATGTGGTCAGAAACTGTATGGTGTGTTTGAAGTACAATCCCGGTAGGGGAACCCCAACTCCAGCTGGTCATTTTGCGCCTCCAACGTATCCGTTCGAGGTTTTGCAGCTCGATTTCATTCACATGGAAAGGTGCAACAATCTGAAGTATGTGCTCGTTGTTGTTTGCGCTTTCTCCAGGTGGGTGGAAGCGTACCCCCTTAAGGACAATACTGCCTTGTCAACTGCCAAAGCCCTTGTCAAAGAGTTCTTCCCTAGATTCGGCATGCCTAGAATCGTCTGGAGTGATAATGGAAGTGAATTCGTAGGACGCGTGATGAAGAAAGTGTGTGAGTGTTTAGGCATACAACAAAAGTTTCACTCTGCGAATCACCCCCAATCAGCTGGATTAGTAGAGTGCTACAATGGCACTTTAAAGCTCAAATTAGCCAAGATCCAAGCCAGTACAGGTCTTAAATGGCCTGACGCCTTGCCCCTAGCACTCTTGTCAACCAGAATGACAGTCCATTCCAGGTTAGGACTTACTCCTCATGAGATAGTGTTTGGCCGCCCAGCCAACGTCTGGGGCGTGCCAAGGCCAAAGAAACTCAGCGAAATAGAGCACCCCGTACTGCTTGACTATTTGTGCGAATTAACAACTAAATTGCATGTTTTACACCAACAGGTTCACAGTTCCTCTCCGCCAGCCTCTGACGATCCAGGTCACTCCATCGAACCCGGCACGTGGGTCTTGGTGCGGAATTTCCAGCGCACAAATAACGGACAGCCGAGGTGGACCGGACCGTACCTGGTACTTCTTTCCACGAGATCAGCTGTTCGGGTGGAAGGCAAAAAGAACTGGGTGCACGGGACCCATTGTAAACGGGTCCCTCTACCCCTCCCATACGACCGGTGGGTCAAGGAAGGACTTGCCGACTCTGAGACAGAATCCATACCTCGCTTCCTCCCTTTCAGCAATGCACGTTTGAAAGAAACTAGTACCGAAAAGGAGAGTGATCATATTTTACAAGGACTTGTGCCACCGTCTATGCAGTTGGACACTACCGAACCTGAGACATTGTTTGAAGACCACACCGTACCAGGAAAACGACGGTACAATTTAAGGTCTAAACAAAGAGACTAATAAAAGCAAACTAATGTGATTTTCTTTTCCCCTAAGAACTATTTTTGATTTTTCAGCTCTCTCGCCCAGGGAACTTGCTCATTTTTGATTTTCGAACCGCCATCTGGTTCTGCTGCTAGGGTCGCGGTTGAAGTCTGGGGAGTGCAACTGGGGACGTTTAGGTCAACGGTTCTGGTTGGTCCAAGGGAGTTACCCCGGACTGAACAGAGCGCACTCCCTGGCAGAACCAACCTACCACCGCGGGCAGCAAGTAGAGGATGGTGTTTCCTAGGGTAAAGAGACCTGCCAGACTCACGGACTTTGAAAGACAATTATGCACGATACTGGCCAAAAGAAGGTTTTTGATAATATGTATTTTTATGTTGTGTAGCATAGCAATGTTCTTGACTGGTTATACTCTATTCGTCTTTCAAGTTTCCTTGTTCTCAAATGACACTCGGCCAACTCCTCCTCTCACTCTCTCCACACACTCCTTTCACCCTCTACCTGAACACGAGTCTGCCAGAGGACTCGAATTTGTAAATAACTCATTCATTCAACTTCTACACCAACACCAGTCCATAATGAACACATCAAACTGTTGGGTATGCGGACTCATGCCGCACACGACTGATAAGGGTATCCCATACTTCATCCTGCCTTTCAGTTATTATGGTTCTCTGTGGGCTTTCCAGACCATGTTCCTATTCGCCCTAGAACCATACCCGACCCGTTCTACTGAGAGTGATTCCAGTAACAAGGCACTAGTAGCAGGGGTAAGAAATATGAGTAGAGAGTTCGACACATATCTAACGATTCCCAAAGATGAACTCACTCCGTACACTCGTTGGAACGTGACTAAATATGGGGTTTACCTGAGTAAGAGCCAGACAGCAAAGAAATCCCGCCCAGTTTGGATAGTACCCAACCGAGGTCACTTATGTTTACAAGGTATCGGCAGGGATCCCAAAGCACAATTAGGAAAGCGTATATGCACGGAAACATATGTGTTCGCTTCCCGAACTTCCCCTATACTATTAGCAGCCAAAGGCACGTATTTCGTCTGCCATGACCAAGCCTACACCTGGTTGCCCCCTGACTTCTCAGGTACATGTTTTATCTCATTTCTGCTGCCTCCCACCTACACGGCCAGGGCAGATTACCATCGGACAAGGACAGCTAGGGGTGTCGTGAGCAACGACGACACCGCGGGTCAGGAATTCGCTGACTTCGCAAAGGGTTTCCTGCCATTTTGGGGGCCTATGGTGAACAGCAGGAATATTCGCCAGTTATCGAGGATAGTTGAATCCGCCGTGATTACAACGGCTGGAGCCCTTGGCAATTTGACGACCGAGCTTCAGTCGGATCGACTTATGACCCTTCAGAACCGAGTTGCCCTAGATATCATACTCGCCGATCGTGGTGGTGTGTGTAGAGTGATCCAATCCAGTTGTTGCATTTTCATCCCTGATAACGCACCGACAGTGTACGAGGCCATCTCTAAGCTACACGAGATATCTGGTTCCCTTCACGTAGAAAAAGGGGACTGGTCCTTACTAGGGTGGTTCTGGGAACTGATCGCCACCTGGGGATGGAAAACACTGATCTTCATTGGGATGATCTTAGCACTTCTGTTTATGTTCTGCCTGTGTGTACAGTGCGCTCCTGCACTATGTGGCCTCTGTGCTACCTCATGTGTACGGAAGCCTGTGTCAAGGGACGAACTGAGCAACAGAATGATGCTACAGCAGCATCTCCACGAATTCCTTCATACAGATTTAGACTCGGATTAACATGAATTATTGCCTTATATGAGGGCAAAAGGAGGGTCTGTGGTTCTGAAATTCTGGACCCTACTGTTGTCCCGGTATCGAGGTCCAATACCCGTGTCCCGAAACATCAACGTACCATGACGAATTTGGTGTCGACGAACCGATAATGATTAGGACATCATTCCTATGCATTTGCGTCATGATCGAGGTATGCTAACACCCCTGAATCGTAGTTTCCGTCCCGACCCCTCAGACTCCATTTTGTAAACGGTATCCATCTTGTGTCTTGCCCTCATGATAAGTCAATTAAAGGTCGAACTTGATCTAAAAGGACACGTCCACCTTCCCTGACTTCCCCCTGACCTGTCCCAACTGACTCCATTGCCTCCAGCCGAACCTGTTTGGGCAGCTCCTCGCCCAGTGGCCTAATACGATAGCATCAATGCATAACATGCCACAAACCATTCACTACATCCAGATCATGTTTTCTACACACAGACACACCTGTCCACGCTCCCTGTTTATGGCCAGTTTTATGACTAGGAGGTGCCTTCCTTTATTGGGGTTTCATCGATATCTGATGGGAGTTCCGGGCCTGGCTGGGTAATCCATCACGAATTGGACGTCTAAAATACGGGCTTGCCTACATGACTTCGCTCTTTTGTATTATTGTAGAAATATGTGTATAGCCATATCATAAACTCAAGAATTCTTGCTTGCAGCTATTATTTTTGTATATAAGGAGACGGCTGGTTCTGTAAAAACGAACAGTCTCCTGAGAACACATGACCCGTGTTTGTCGTGCTTCTAGGACACCTGTTACTTGGTAGCTACCAATAAAATTCGATCTCTGACTGCGACTAGAAGACTCAGTGTTTCTGTGGTCCGGAACAAGGGAGAACTCAGAGGTCTTCGGGTGTTATCCCCTGGCACCAAACGGGTTCCTAAATACCCGTTACCTCAGCTTCCCTATTTGATGTGGCTCTGTTTACAATTCTGACTTAATACGGCCCTTAACTTTAGCTAGCAATTTTGCCGCGTGGGTATAACATTCCGCACAACCCATGGCTAGCAGGTTTTCCTTAATATATCTGAGCCATGGAATATTATGACCCTGTGCCCGTGTCATGCAGTCTAGCGCTATTTGTTGACTTAACCCCGCCTCTGGGTTTGTCCATACTTTAATCCAGCATGCGAGGGGCTTCTATTGCAGCTTGTCGCACAGATGGGCTATACCCAGTTCCTCGTGAACCACAGAGGAGGAAATGCTTTGTGGGACTTTCAGTACCCGCCTCAAATATTTATTTTCTTCTATTTGTAACTTATGTGGGTCTACAAACCCCCAAACCTCACTCCCATATGAAACTTTGGCACAACTTACAGAACTGTAGAGGCTCAGAATTTGCTCCGGGGACCATCGGCCTAGCCTCTTTGCAAAGCTCATGGATGCCCCTGTTGAGTTAATTAGTTTATTGCATTTCTCCTCCACAAGGGCTTTGAAACTAAGGCAACTGTCAAACAGGATACCCAGATATGAAAATGACGTAACCTTTTCCAATCCCTGTGGTCCTTTCCCTACCTCCATAACATATGATTTGGCGAGGTTAGGTGACAAATCTAAGCTATCCATAAAATGGACAAAGCCATCTATGAGGGGCTGCAGTCCACGCGGAGTACGGGCCAAGAGTACCGCGTCGTCTGCGTACAGTAACACAGGTATCCCTCTCCTACCTATCTGCGGGCAGTCCACCCCTAGAGCTACCAACGCCTGGGTCAAGCCGTTAATGTATAAGGTAAGAAGGAAGGGGGCCAAAATGCACCCCTGCCTCACTCCCCTTGAACATGGGAAGTGGTCTGTGACATTTCCCTCCTCATCACATCTCACCTGAGCAGAAGTATTCTGATGCAGTGCACGTAATATATTTACTAGTCCAGGATCGACTCCCAAGGCCCCCAGTATTCCCCACAATTTATTCCGATTTACTCGGTCAAATGCCGCGGTGAGGTCCATAAAGCCAAGTACACCGTCCCCTCACTGGCCATGGTGTACTTGGCTGCCAGGAGATATAAATTAAGGCATTGATCTGTGGTGGAGCGGCCATACCTAAACCCGTACTGGGTATCCGTAATGATCTCATGTTCCTCCGCCCAATCAATCAGTCGGTTAAGGATGGCCCTACCTAGGACTTTCATGGTAACATCAATTAACGAAATGGACCTATAGCAATGAGGGCTGTCTTTGTTCCCTTTTTTAAATATGGGAACTATTGTGGCCGTAGACCAGGATATTGGCATAGTTGATTGCACTGCAGTATTTATTACTCTGGTGAGTATGGGCGCCCAGAGTTCTTTCTGGCTTAAAAAAAGATCGGGGGGATCCCATCGCGTCCTGTAGCCTTATTGCGGGTTAGCCCCTCAATCCCCGCCTTTACTTCTCCTAAGGAAAAAGTAATCTGAGGTGGATTCACACTTTCCCGTTCTACTGTAGCCAAATCATCAATACTACCAAAGTTGTAAAGGCCCTTATAATGCTCAAGCCAGGTTTCTGGGAGAATATGGCAGGCCAGCTTGGGCTTGTTTGAATCCTGAAAGCATGGTTCATTAACGACTCTCGAGAAAGCAGTCGAGTCCTTTGTCGCGGCCGCTTCTCTCAAGTTTTCCCATGCCTGGTTATGCAATACAATTCTATGGGATTTTAATGTTTTATTGTACCTAGCCCTACAGCTTGATACCTTCCCTCTGTCCCTAGGTACACATTTCAGAGCCGATTTCAAATCCCTCAAGGCGAGGGTACAGTCATGATCAAACCACCTAGGTGCACTATGTTCCTTATTGGTATTCCTGCCCCTAAGTAAGCCATCAATTTGTTTGGCCGTGCCCTCATATGCCCTGATCAGGTCTGCCCCCTCAACCTCCAGGTCCAGACACTTTCAAACATTGGACTCAGACTGTGTCAGTAAGGTTCTATAAAGTGCTTCACTATCCGTGTTGGCCCACCTTAGTCTCCTGCCTTGGTCTGTGGCTTTAATTAGACCTCCGGCCTCCCTTCGGTGAGATAGAAGTACCGAATTTGGATCTCTAATGCACAGGAGAAGCGGATTATGGTTGCTAAAAATGCTGACCTCTATCTTAAACCTTATAACCTGACTTTTTAACAAGGAAGTAACGAAAATAAAACCAATTATGGAGCCCTTCCCTCTGCCTTTGAAAGTTGGGATGGCCATGCTATTACCCTCCCCACCAATCAAATCCATAGTGTGGGTAAGTGCGTAACTGCCCAAGATCGTATTCAGCGCTCCTCCTTCCCTTGTGTGGTTCAGGTGACACCCCTCTACAATCGGGCAGGCCGACCAGTTCCTTTCGTTCAGTCTTAAGACGGGGCATGGATGACAATTAAAGTCCCCCGCTAATACTAGCTGGGAACACAATGCCCCTTGCTCCTTCATCCCTGCCAGCCGAGCCCCTTATTCATTTAGACCTTGGAGAGGTTGTCCTGGAATAATGGCATTATAGAAATTCACAATTGTTAAGTTAAAACCCCTATTACGATACGTAAGTCCCAGTATGCGGTCCGAGGTCCAGCTTAGTTCACTCCATCTTCCTGAAAGTCTAAGATCGACATAAATAGTCAGACCCCCCTTTGCCCTCCCCGGCGCTGACTTACGTGATGGGACAGAGAACATTTTGTATCCTTCTATTGCCTGGGTATTACTGTGTGCCTCCCATGTTTCTTGTATGAGGATTATTTGATGTTTCTTTATGTTGTTTAGCCAATTGTGATTTTTAATTTTTTAGGCTAAACCCGCTACGTTCCAGGATATAATCTTAATCTCTCCCACTGTTTGACTGCCTGCAGTGACAGTTGTAAGGTCAGTGTGCGTTACAGAGACTTCACCCCTCTTCCCTGCGTTTTTTTCCGCACTTCTCCCACCGGGCTCCATAACTCTCATATTGGCATTAGATTCATCTGACTGTGTGCGGCCTAACCCTTCATTATCTCCTGTTTTGGGTGACCCTTCCCGCCTAGCTTTATTCTCGACTGTCAGCCCCCCCACCAGTCAATCTAATTCGTTTAGGGCTGTACCACAATGGAGAGATGCGAATTGATTAGTGAGTGGAACTATCTGACCCTCCCCTTGTGGTGCAATCCAGGTACTCCTGTGGTCACCTTGCATATTCCTGTGCACTGTGTCCTTATAAAAAAAAAGGTCAAGGGGAGCAGTCTGATACTTGACCCTCCATCCCCTTAGTATTGACCCCTGGATTGACTGTAAAGGAGCTCTTTAACTAACTCTGGATATGTAAAATGTAAAATCACGCAATCACCCGCAAAGCTCTTTCTGCTATTTCCGATCCAAGCCACCCTCCTTGCCATCAGGATGTGTCTGTGTTGTGTGATATTAAAACCTGTATTTTTGACTAGCCAATGTGCTGTCTTGTTAATTAAAGTGCGCGGGGATTCCTCCCTGTCATCCCCATTAGCAGGAACCCCTGCAAGGACCACTGTATAGGGGCTTGACGCTGGGGGGGAGATCTAATGTCGGTAATCCCCTAGTGCTCTGCACAGAGTCCGCTATTGTTTGCTCCTTATCACTGACTATTACTCTTCTTCCCTTCGAACACCTCTGGGCTATGTCAGGGCGAGCCATGTTGGGTGACCCTATTCTATTTGTGCTTAGGGTTGTCCCGTTTTACCCGCCATGGGGCCCATATTGGTGCCCTCACTGTCTTTGCCCAGATGCCCGCCTTCAAAGTGCCCCCCTCCTTGGCCCTCGTGACTAGTTGTGGGCTTTGAGTGTAATGAGGCTTCAGCTCCCCCCTCCTCTAGTCCCCTGATTCTGCTGGGAATGTTATTTCCCTGATCACATAGCCAGGAGAGTTTTACCTCAATGGCCTTAATTTTCTCCAGCACCGGGCCCAAATGGGTGGAAAAAAGAAGCTCTAAATTTGACCTTAATAGATCTTCCACTCCCTGGACTGTCCCCGCCTTCCCACAGTTTTGTGGTAAATAAATAAATAATACCCTATTTTTGACTAGACATATATCATAACAGATAGCTCAATAAATAAGAGTCAAGATTCGAGGTAGTGGGAGTTTTGCAGGTTTAATACAGCATAAGGACAGGAACAGGACAACCTGCATAGGAATAGGATGATAGGGCCCAGCAGCTGCTGGGGCTGGATCTGGGATGAGCGCGCTCTAACTTTTAATAACAATACACGAGCATATATACATAGCGCAAACACATAGCATTACATTGCAGTAGGCGTAGCAGTGGGTGGAGCAGAAGGCGTGACGCGTAGCAGTCGCGAAAGATAAGAGGGAAAAGAGGTGTAACAGGGCGTATACATAGACATGTGATGCAAACGTAACAGAATATGTCATGAATGGGCGGAAACATTGGAGGGGGCTACCTAAGGAGCCGGGACCTCTAACCTGATGGTGCGCGCAAACTGGCAATGACGTATCACTAGGAGAAGCTGGGGGCTATGAACTCTGTGCTAGGAGCAGAGACTAAAGTCTGGAGGGTCGGAGCGACATGTACCTAAACCCTATCTGGTATCTAATGTTTAGGGAACATGTTGATATAAACTAGAAGTTAGGAGGGGAAAGGCTAACTTGATTCTAAGACTAGAGCATGCATTTATTCTACATGTAGTGCGTGATGAAGAATATTAAATGACCATTAAATACAGTATTTCTCTTAACATGGAGCCCTGAAGGCTAGACAATGACGGAAACTATTGATGCGATTCAGTAGCTTAGGAATGCAGAGAAGGAGGACTGAACTGATAACTGGAATCATAACATATTCTTGGCAGACTCAGAGACTGAGCCAGGCTGGACCGGGCACTGCGAGGCAGGAAGTAAGTGAAGGGTCGAGGATACAGGTGGGGGCTGTATCGCTCCTCAGCGAGGCTTCAGGAGACAGGAGCTGAATCTGGTGTCCGGGCCCTTTTGAGGCCTAGAAACGGGGACTTTATAATGGAATAACGTGCACACTGAGAAACGTGGCAACATAACTTTACATAGGCCTGATACTCATATTACTCATGAGGACTGGGAAATGACATACCAGAGGTGGACACAACTATAATTGCGTCATTAATCGGACATGGGGAGTACATATGCATATTTAATCATGCACACATAACATATGATGGATGACACGTAGGGACACAGAACATGACAAAATTTACTTTTCCACATTCCCTCCTTGTCACTACGTTTCCATCAGGAAACATCAATATTCATGATACCATCTATCATTTCATACAGTATCATTTGCTCGTCTCGAATTGTCTTGGAACGGGATTTAGAACGGGGCTTGGGACTAGGAATACAAGAGGTAGCACACATGCCGCAAATCGCAGGGCCACATTGTATACAGAGACAGCAGCTGAATATGATCGCTACTGCGATACCTAGAAAGGACAGGACTTTCCATCCCCATGCGGAAATTATATTCCAGAACCAACCGGACCATGTCCAGGTGCCTGGATCCTGGTGTAATAGATGGGCAATTTTATGAAGTCTGGTTATAGCTGTATAAACAGACGGCGCGTTATTTGGAATGAAAATGCAACAACTGGATCCGATGACTCTACAGGCCCCGCCCCTATCGGCCAGTATGACGTCAAGGACGAGACGATTCTGGAGCACAACAATTCTCATAAAGGATTGCTCTTCGGTTAAGTTACCTAGAGCGGAGGCAGTCTCATCTACTACAGCTTCAAGGGTTCTTGTTAACCTACGGATTAGCTTACTGTTTACAACTGTACCTAAATAAGGGAACACACCTTTATCAATATCAATGAATTGCTCTGCAGCAGTTTCAGTATAATCGACAATCGGGAGGTTTCTCTTGTGTCTAGTATGTACTAGGAAGGAATTCCTATGGTAGTCAGGTGGGGCTAGGAAAACAGGTGGCAGTAGGAAGGCAATGTAACAGGTTCCCTCCCAATCGAGGGGCAGATGAACATATGCGGTTTGACCACAAACAAAATAAGAATGACGTGAAGCTTTAAAAATAGATTTCCCACTGTCACTATACTTGACAATAGTAGTACAATCACTATGTCCTACATGTACAGAACCATAATTACGAACACATAATTCGCCTTTGACTGGTAGTACTGAAATAGCAGGTAAGTCTGGAGTAGTATCAGACTGAACATTCAGGACCATAAAATTCGACGAATAGTTACCTAAATTGTACACTTCATTTTCTAGATCTAAACCTGTTCTGTGGGGGGGACCATGCTTGTCTGGGAAACATGTGCTGTTAAGAAAAGACATATCTGTTGAGGATGACGTTAACGTGGACCATGCCCCACACGAACCATTATGTGAAAAAGGATAAGGAAAAAGTGGCAGAACTCCCTTCGGGGTCTGGAAAGGGGGGAGTCGACCACACACCCAACAATTAGTGGCATTGCTGGTTTGATGTGAATAATGCAACATGCGGATAAATGTATTGTTACGCATAGCGAGGCGGTATGAATATTCGTGAGGAGGCAGATCACTAAACGTGTGCTCTACTGTAACATTAGAAGGCTTATTTACATGAGGAACTGGAAAACACAGGAAAAATGCGTAACTGGTGCAGGAAATCAAAAGGCTGAGAAATAATATGAAACTTAGAAAAACGATACATCGAATTGAGTTTTGACTGACTCTCTCACTATGGGGGTCTATTTTATACATGTCAGAAACAGTCTAACCGTTTCACCTAGGGGAGGACTTAGACAATCAAACTGGCTGACTTATTTTACTAGACCGTAGCTTTTGCTTATACTCCTGCTGCGGAGTTTTCTCTAACAGGGGAGGGGTTGTATCAATGTCATTTGCGGGACAGTCCTTAGGAACAATGTTTTGACAAGTCTTGATATCCTGGGAAATGTTCTTGGAAACCGGTTTCAATCCGTAGAATTTCTTGACGTGCGAAAGGTGCACCCAGCTGCGGCGTCCTTCCAATTTCACAGCTGTACGGGTGGTGAGGAGGACCTGACGGGGCTCCTTCCAACGTGGCTCCAGCGGACTTGATCTGTCAAAGTTCCGGACGAGCACCATCGAACCTGGAACGATCTCATGCGGTGCCACCTCGGTATTGTCTGGAAATGCGGCGGCAACCTGTGAACGACATGAGTTGAGGGCAGACATCAAGGAAGCTAGGTAATCTGTCAGCATATTACATGAAACATCAGTAATACTTCGGGGTCTAGGAGTACCCCACATGTTAGGGGGGCGGCCGAAAACGACCTCATACGGGGACAGACCTGATCTGGAATGTCCGACCATGCGCATATAAAACAAAGCGACTGGCAGAGCTACTAGCCAGTCCACACCCTTCTCTTTACAGACTTTGGCGATGCGGATTTTCAGAGTCTGATTATGTCTCTCAACGAGACCAGCTGCTTCAGGATGGCGTACACAATGAAACTTCCACTGGTACCCTAACAACAGGGAAACGTGCTTCATGAGTTCAGATGAGAATGGCTGACCGTTATCAGAATATACGACTCTAGGGAGTCCATATCGAGGGAAGAATTCACGAACCAACTGTTTGGCAGTGGTCGCGGCTGTGTAATCTGGGACTGGATATGCTTCTGTCCATCTGGACAAAGCGCATACAACTACAAGGACATACTTGAAACCTCGACATCGCTCCATCTGAATATAATCCATCTGGAGGACTTCAAAAGGGTGGTCAGGGGGCTGGAAACCACCTTGTTCCACCGGGACACTTTTACCTGGATTGAACTGACAACATATCATACAGGTACGGACTTTCTGCTTGGCTGCAGCTCGTAAATGCTTGTTGAACCAAATGTTCTGGATACTGTCTAACATTGCTTTTTCTCCTAAATGTGCTGGACTATGTGCGGTATTGATAATGACTTGAACCATAGAGTCGGGGAGAAACCATGTGGCTCTACCCTTCGTTAACCATCCTTGATCTGTCTGGACCCCTCCTTGTTCGGACCATTTCTTGATTTCATCGGGAGTAGCATGTAACTGGATATCTATGACATCTTGAGTAGGGTCCTTAACTGTCATGCATGTAGTCGGATCTGGAGTATGTGTCATGTTAACTGGAATGTCTGGAGTCTGTGCTGTAAGCTTGGCTGTGCGATCTGCTAGATCATTACCTTGGGAAATAATGTCAGTAACTTTCGTATGTGCTTTGCACTTCATGATAGCAATGGATGTCGGTAAATGTATTGCATCTAACAGAGCTTGGATAAGGAAACCATGCTGAATCTTGGTTCCATGAGAAGTCATGAAACCTCTCTCCTGCCAGAGCACTCCAAAGTCGTGAACGACTCCAAATGCGTAGCGTGAATCTGTGTAAATATTAACTTTCTTTTCCTTGGCGTGTATACAAGCTTGTGTCAGAGCAACTAGCTCTGCTGCTTGAGCGGACAGGGTGTCAATGCGGTGTGTCTCAATAACTTCAGTGTCAGTAGTCACTGCATATGCGGCAACTAAATCTCCTGTACTAGTTCTCATACATGACCCATCCACATAAAGTGTCAGGTCGGGATCTGGTAATGGAATATCTGTCAGATCTTGTCTTGGTTTTGTCGTAATGTTAACTACTTCCACACAGTCGTGTGCGGCAGAATTTGAACTAGCTGATGGCAACAGTGTAGCAAGGTTCAGGACGTTGCAGCGTCTGATTTCTATGTGTGGCTGGAACAGTGTCAATTCATAACCCGTTAAACGTGCAATTGTCAAGTGCTGTGTTTGTGTTCTATTTAAAAGAACTTCCACGGAGTGTGGAACTTGTACTGTCAGGGAGTGTCCTAAAACTATGGAATCACTTTGTCTGATAGCTAGTGCTGTGGCTGCAACTGACTTGAGGCACGCAGGCAGAGCCTGGGCTACAGGATCTAATGTGCTCGAAAAATAAGCACACGGCTTGTATTGTCCTGCTTGATCTTGTGTAAGAACAGATAATGCTGTACCTTCACGTTCTGTGACGAAAAGTGTAAAAGGCTTACTGTAGTTCGGTGTAGCTAGAACTGGAGCTTGGCATAAAGCTTTCTTTAACTCATTGAAACTAAGTGTATGTTCAGATGTCCAAGGGAGGACAGTCGATACGGCTGCCTCCTGTGTCGTTAACTGTATCAGTGGCTTGGCTAGAAATGCATACTGAGGAATCCATTGTCTGCAATAAGAAGTAAGGCCAATAAAGGCACGTACCTCCTTCTGGGTTCTGGGCTGGGGAAGACTCGCTATTAACTGGATACGGTCTGGTGTCAACTGCCTACCCCTCTTGGACAGTAAGTGTCCTAAGTAGACCACTTGCTGGACACAGAATTGAAGCTTCGAAGGTGACACCTTGTGCCCCATCTCGGCTAGGAAATACAAGACTGTAAGTGACGCTCGCTCGCAATCACGTTCAGAACGGGCTGTGATCAGTAGATAATCGACATACTGGAGCAGGGCAGTGTCAGTTGGCATGTGAATGTTGTCTAGTTGTCTCTTAAGTGCTTGACTGTAAATACTAGGACTTTCTGTGAAACCTTGAGGAGCTCGTGTGAACATATAGCTCCTTCCATTTAAACAAAATCCGAAAAGAAACTGGCTGTCTGGATGAATGGGAACACTAAAAAATGCATTCTTGAGGTCTATGACAGTGAAGAACATGGCTTCGGAATCAATGGCTGTCAATAGGGAAGAAATATCTGGGACAACTGGGTACTGAGGAATAATACATTTGTTAAGTTCTCGTAAATCAATCACTAATCGATATACTGGGGGTGCATTTGGATCAGTACGTTTCATGACTGGAATGATCGGAGAGTTACATACGTTGGAGTCAGTTTCTACAACTACTCCTTGAGCCATGAGCTCGTCAATAATTTTGGATAAGGCTGCTACAGCCTCAGGTGGCAATCTATACTGTCTGATTCGTGGTAACACTACACCTGGTTTCAGGGTCACACGATGGGGTGTGATTTGCATGTAACCTACATCAGTTGGACCTTGCGCCCATAAATGCTGCGGGACTTGAGACAGTCTGGGATCAAAATCTCGTAATACATAGTGACCCTTAAAGTCACGTAGGAACAATCGTATTCCCTCGGGGGAACAACATATAACTGCACCTAACTCTTTCAATGTCTTAATGCCTAACAGATTTTCTGGACATGACTTAGTAAGTAACAGATCAGTAGTGCGGGACAATGGACCTACTTCTAGAGTAACTGGCTTTGAAATCTCATTTACGATAGGCTTTCCTGAAAATCCAAGGGAAACATTTCTTGAGCCTGAGAGCGGAGCCCCTGGAACTTCGGCGTGACTAATTGTGGTCCTACTTGCCCCTGTATCAATCAAAAACTTTCTGTCTTTCCCTAATACTTGACTGTGAACATAGGGACCTTCTTGATCTACAGGTATCTCGATGAGAGGCAAGCCTACCTCCCTCTCTAGGCTGTTTCATGAATACTGTTGATACTCTGGATACTCAGACTGTGCATACTGGTACATCTGCGATGTAACATGCTGTGTTGCAGCAATAGGCTGCGGTACTGTAACTGTCTGTTGTGCATTCTGTGACTGAGGAGTCTGTGAAACTTGCTCTTGTCTAGGCGGACGTGGTCTTTCTTTAGTCTTACCAGTAGCTATGTTATGTTTCAGAACTGTACACTCGTTTATGAAATGACCTGGCTGTTTACAATAATTGCAGTTCCCTTTAACGGGAGCTGCAGGATGACTGGCTTGATTCGGACCCCTCTTCTGACTGTCTTGAGGAACAGATTGTGCAACTAGCACTTTCATTTTTGTGTCTTTCATACGTTTTCTTTCGTGTTCTTGTTCTTCTCTGATTCTATTCTGGTGATACTGAAGCATTTGCAACATCTGGGACGGGGTATTAGCTTGCCAGGTACTCTCGACTTTCAGAACTCGATTTTTAACTTGTGGGCTTGAATTCTCGACTAATTTAGTAACAAAAAGGTGAGGGTACGACTCACTACTTGTCTTGAGACCACTGTTGATACTAAAGCACTTTTCAAACCTAGAATAAAAATCACTAATATCTTCCTCTTGTTTCTGTTTACAGGCTGAGATTGCATCCCAGTCTTCTTTTCTAGTTGTCAATAATCTGGGTAAAACTTGAATTAATAATTCTGGTAATTCTTTACATTTCTCTCCTAGACCGGTACCTGGTACTCGTGCCTTGTCTTCAGCTTCTAGAACTGCCCAATCTATCTTTTTCTCTCCCACCTCCCATTCTTTTTCCTTTAGCTTTTCATACACCCCTGCGGGCAACAGGACCTTTAACATTTTAATGATATCTGGGTAAGTGTATTCTCCCATACGGAGCATGTCTTTTAATTCTCTATGGAACCCTGCTGGATCTTTGTCATGACAGGGAATTAATTTCTTCATTTCGAGGAGTTCCATCTTTGTGATCGGAGTGTATACAAACACTCGCTGCATTTCGCCGTCCTCTGTCTTAACTGGATGCACTTCTCGTAACGGGTTCTGTCTTTCCATGTAAAATGGTTTACTTTCTGGGGGTGAGACATGAACAAAATGCGGGTTCAGAAACGTTCTATATTTGTGGCGCTGTTCTAGAATGACACTAATTAAATCGGTACCTAGACCTCTCCATCTATACTGGAGTAACTCGTTCAGGATATCGTGTAACGGACCTGGATCAGAGTGCTGACCCTCATACAGAGTAATGAGGTGCCGGATCATATACATACCCACCAGTCGCTGCTCGGCTGGGGGCATTTTCAGAAACATTTGTGCCACTATTTCGTCTGGAAAAGTGGTAGAATCAGTAATCCATCGGACTGCTGACCGAACTATTTCTTGTTCATGCATAGTACTTAACTCACTATAACCGATTCGTGATCTCAGAATGTGATCGGTAGCTTGAAATACTTGTTCTAGGGAACCTTGTTCTGGTGCTGAATGATGGAAAACTTTCTTGTGTTCTAGGCGTAAATGGCGATCTGGAAATCTAGATTTTCCTACATACGCTATTCTGGCAGTATTCTCGTCGTCTTCCTCTTCAGGATCAGAGGTACTTTCTTTCTCGCTTACTCGTGCTGCTTTACGCTGTTCGTGTATCTTTATTATCTCTCTACGGATTTTCTTGTACATACTTTCCATGGCACCAATGGTACTGTGCTTTCCTTCGGCTATATTATCACTCCACTTTGTTAGAGTTTTCATTTCTTCCGGGTCTTTAGATGGGTAATCCTGTTCTCTTATTAGACAGTTAATTAAAAACTTTAATATCATGCGCTGAATCTCGGCTTTCCTTTGAGACATGGCATCACTAATACTTTGTGGGTCATCCCCTGTACGGATGAAACGATATATTCTGTCTAGATCTTCTTTCATATTCGGTAGGGTGACTAGATACTCGGTCACTCTCCTTACGCGTACGGAATATAAAACCATATTAAACTCGCCTGGAACTGGGTCATAGACACATTCGCCAAGGGTTTGCCTGATCTCTGCAACAGACTTATTACTCTTGGGAGTACGCTGTGATGCTTGAGCATGTAATTCGAGTGCTGATAAACGCTTGTATGGCGGCGGGGTTTGAGGAAGACCTCCTCCTGCGGCCCCTAAACTAGAATCATCAACTGATGCTTTTCGTCCTGGCAGGGTGGGTAATTGTAACGTGGGCTGGACTTGTATGGCGGGCTGACCCGGGGGGGCTGTTAAGGGCACCCCGGTGTCTGGGGGAGTAGGAATTACCTGATTTACAGGGACTGGCGGAGCGCGGACAGGATTTACATATTCAGGGACTGTGTCGTCCAAATAGGACGAGATGAAAATATCAGCTGCGGTCGGTTTGTGACGTAGCTTGGTCGGAACTAACGGTGGCGGGAAATTACTGGATGCCTCCGGGGTCGCTTTTGGCAAGCCCTCGGCAAGAAGAGGATACATACCCTTAATGAGGGCATTCCTCTGTCTGTCTGATTGCTCAGTTCTAACTCGTTCACCTATCTCGATTAATTCCCTTTCTTGGGCTCGTTCTTGGGATTCTCTACTTAGTTCTGACTTTCTGATTTCTTTTTCGGTTCTTTTATGAGCTTCTTTGCGCCATAGCTCGATGGCATCTTTCTGTGATTGTCTGGCTTTCTTTTTCCATAATGCCTCCTCTACTCTCATGATGCACTCAGCATCCCATGTACCCGATACGGGCCATCTATACTTTTCTTCCAACTGTTTGGTATACTCTACCCATAAATCTAGATACAATATGGCACTTATGCCATGTTTCTGATACATAAAGTGACCTGGACTGTCCCTGGGCGGGACGGGAACTGCTGCTTCCAGCAGACCCTTTCTAGTTTTTAACTGACGTAACTTGGAAAATATGGGCATGACTGGACTGTAATCTAGACACAATACAATACACAATAAACACGATACTTAATCCCCATTCATACCACGACATTGAAATACATGAAGGACATTTAAAATAACAGTTCGAACAGAATACTACCTGGAAATACTGCGAACAGAACACTTGAAATTTCTCGAGAACAGAACTGACTAGAACAGAAACTAGATGCACTGCTGAAACAGTACGAAACTTACCGGTCTCTTAAAGAGACACGTCAGGACCCGTATCCACCGAAGTGAACACTTCGTTTGTGGGACTGTGTACCACCAACCCACAGACCAGAGTCAATTAAATTGACCCTGTCTAGATACCACCCCAGTAACGGTACTCACCGGGCAGCAAGAACGGAAGGCCTCAGACTGGACTGGACTGCTACGACGACGGACAATGAACTTCGGACTTCAGTTACGGGTGGACCTCCGGATACCTCGGACCTTGGACTCTCGGCTTGGGCTCTGGTCGGGACTCGCCGCGTTCCTCCACCGTCTCGTCTGGATGCTGGACCGCCTCCTCCGTCTCCTCCGTGGGCCTGAGGGATACTTGAGCAGAAATATCTGCCACTGCGCAGAAGAGTTCCGTCACGACTGCAGAGGGTCAGGGGGTCGGCGTGGCTTCACCGACACGTGGGGAAAGGGCAAGTCCCTATTCGGGCGCCATTATGTGGTAAATAAATAAATAATACCCTATTTTTGACTAGACATATATCATAACAGATAGCTCAATAAATAAGAGTCAAGATTCGAGGTAGTGGGAGTTTTGCAGGTTTAATACAGCATAAGGACAGGAACAGGACAACCTGCATAGGAATAGGATGATAGGGCCCAGCAGCTGCTGGGGCTGGATCTGGGATGAGCGCGCTCTAACTTTTAATAACAATACACGAGCATATATACATAGCGCAAACACATAGCATTACATTGCAGTAGGCGTAGCAGTGGGTGGAGCAGAAGGCGTGACGCGTAGCAGTCGCGAAAGATAAGAGGGAAAAGAGGTGTAACAGGGCGTATACATAGACATGTGATGCAAACGTAACAGAATATGTCATGAATGGGCGGAAACATTGGAGGGGGCTACCTAAGGAGCCGGGACCTCTAACCTGATGGTGCGCGCAAACTGGCAATGACGTATCACTAGGAGAAGCTGGGGGCTATGAACTCTGTGCTAGGAGCAGAGACTAAAGTCTGGAGGGTCGGAGCGACATGTACCTAAACCCTATCTGGTATCTAATGTTTAGGGAACATGTTGATATAAACTAGAAGTTAGGAGGGGAAAGGCTAACTTGATTCTAAGACTAGAGCATGCATTTATTCTACATGTAGTGCGTGATGAAGAATATTAAATGACCATTAAATACAGTATTTCTCTTAACATGGAGCCCTGAAGGCTAGACAATGACGGAAACTATTGATGCGATTCAGTAGCTTAGGAATGCAGAGAAGGAGGACTGAACTGATAACTGGAATCATAACATATTCTTGGCAGACTCAGAGACTGAGCCAGGCTGGACCGGGCACTGCGAGGCAGGAAGTAAGTGAAGGGTCGAGGATACAGGTGGGGGCTGTATCGCTCCTCAGCGAGGCTTCAGGAGACAGGAGCTGAATCTGGTGTCCGGGCCCTTTTGAGGCCTAGAAACGGGGACTTTATAATGGAATAACGTGCACACTGAGAAACGTGGCAACATAACTTTACATAGGCCTGATACTCATATTACTCATGAGGACTGGGAAATGACATACCAGAGGTGGACACAACTATAATTACCTTTCCACACCCCTTGCCTGCTGAACTGCACCTGAGCTAAGCGCTGGAGGACTGACATACAGCGACCTGTGTTTGTGCTGAAGCGCATTTGAAAGCGCTACTTTTCGCCGGACCCGCTTCGCGGGTCCCGCTTCACTGGGACAGCTCCTTGCTGCAACTGTCATCTGAGGAATAAGGGCTTGAGGCACTCAGGGCTGCGAGCGTGCAGACTGCTGGACTCCAACTCCCAAGAGTCCCAGCAGCTGCCTCACCGATCCCACCTGGTGACGCTCTCCCTCAAGGCCACGCCCCCTTCTATCCTGCAAAAGGCGCCAGATTCCTAACAGCAGAGATTACCTTTCCACACCCCTTGCCTGCTGAACTGCACCTGAGCTAAGCGCTGGAGGACTGACATACAGCGACCTGTGTTTGTGCTGAAGCGCATTTGAAAGCGCTACTTTTCGCCGGACCCGCTTCGCGGGTCCCGCTTCACTGGGACAGCTCCTTGCTGCAACTGTCATCTGAGGAATAAGGGCTTGAGGCACTCAGGGCTGCGAGCGTGCAGACTGCTGGACTCCAACTCCCAAGAGTCCCAGCAG
The DNA here is from genome assembly GCF_964261635.1 of Lissotriton helveticus. Classification (NCBI taxonomy): domain Eukaryota; kingdom Metazoa; phylum Chordata; class Amphibia; order Caudata; family Salamandridae; genus Lissotriton; species Lissotriton helveticus. Next base: position 420,574,914 of record NC_136061.1, on the reverse strand, counting down.
CTGCCTCACCGATCCCACCTGGTGACGCTCTCCCTCAAGGCCACGCCCCCTTTTAAGGGCAGTCAATAAAAAGAGTCTTCGTACCCCGCTGCGCGGGAGCGCGCGGGTAGCGCCCGGGAGAAGCCCGGGACAAGGGCGGGCCCTCTGTGGCCCTCAGTGGCCGAGGTAGGCCGGGCTGGGCCCGGTTATTTACTTTGACTGAGAACTGGATTGTTTGAACTCGAGTCGCATTGAGTGTCTCGGACGACCTCAGGATTATTAACTATTTAGATACTGTTGTATTATCCTCCTGAACAGTTTTGTTTTGTGGTCATTATTGGATCCTCTGGACTATAAATTTTATTTAGGTTCTTAAAAAAATATATTTTTAAATATTTTATATTACTTCTTCTGGAGGCTGGTTCTTTTGTGTTATTATTTTCTTTTCTTTTATTCTTGTGTAAAAAATGGCTAAAACATTGCGTTCAGGGAAAGAAGTTGGAGGCATTTTGGCCTCACAAAAAGAGCCCGTTCGCATAAGAAACAAATCTGTGAACAACCCTCCACTGAAGGGTCAATCCCAACTATTGGATCTCTGGGTTCTGCCGAATCTTAAGAACACTAACGTGTCAATGAATAAAGTTACCGGTGCTATGGGCCAGGAGATCCAAACCTCTGCTCTCATGTCTCCCCCATCCAACTTGGTGCGTTCTCCTGCACCACATTTGGTATTGGCGGTGTCTTCGCCTCTTGTTAATTTTGAAGGGAAGGGAGAAGGCACGGCTGAACTAGTGGGACTTGAAGGAGTTCATCCAACGCTTCCATTGTTGTCCTATGCTTCACAGGCTGAGGGGTCGGGTGGCGGTTTGTTGTCATCATCCACCGGCCCAGAATCCCGCGGCCATTGTGTAAACATTGTTGAAGTGGAGACTAAGGCTCCTTGTAGACCTATGGCCGATGTGACCCCTTCTAAGCTTATGATGCATAGTAGTACCCCTTCCTTAAATGATCAGGGCACATCTAATTTGTTGGATGCTTCCGGGTCATTGGGGTTTAATTTATCTGGTATATGTCATCCTCATGAGGCATGTGAAAAACCTATTTCTGAGTCCATGATTGCTTTGGAACAATTGTTATCCTCGATATTAGCCCTATTGGGGAAATTTGTTGGCAGCTCAGATTGCATTTTGGACTCAGTTACTCAAATCCTGAAGGCTCTATTACAAAAATCTACTGTCTTAAAAGGTGACCCTGGTACCATGATGGAGCATTGCTTACAAACGGGCGAAATAAATGATGATGCCCAAATTGTTAAGATGAAGGATATGTTGACATCTCCTCAATTACACATTGTAGCGTGCCCCTTAACAGCAGCGTCGAACTGTATTAAGAATTCGGTTCTAGAGATTGAGGAGGAAAATGTTTCTACTGTTGGACGGAATGGGGTTCTAGATCTTTTTCCCATCTTTACATCTGAGAATAGAAAAGATGAGTATGAAGCTAATCCTGTTGTAAAGAAAAAAACCGGTAAATATGGTAACAATAAAGGAAATAAAAAGAAACCTATCCGTAAACATAAGAAGAAAAGGCAGCGCCGAATAAAATTCCAAAATTGTTCGATTGTAGGGGAGAATGAAGTAGTTGACTCGGCATTCCGCTCACCATCCGTAATGGCGGATGCTGAATCTAACTCCTTCTCTCCTGTACCCTCAAATGGAGAATGTGAATTGGGGCCCCTATTATCTCAGGAGGTGTTGTTGCGAATGGGGGGTCCCTTGTCAAATAAGCCTCTATCACTTGTGAATGGAGACCCATGTAATTTTCCATCCGGATCTCTTAATCCATTGGCCCCCCCCTTTTCCTCGGCTAGAGATACTGTTGATGACCCTATTATGGAGGTCCCCCAATTTACATCTAAAGGTCCAGTGGACACTCTCGTCCTGGACTTTTGTCCTTTATTTGATGTGGATCTTCCCTTAAATAGAGCTTGGTTATTAAAGCGCTTTAGTGAGAGCGAAAGCCTCCGCCATATCCAAACTAGAGATATTGAGTTGGTCACCCTGTTTGGTGAAGTTAAGGTATTGAGTATAAGGGTTAAATTCTACTCACCAATTATTGTAAACCTTATACTGCAGCACGCAGAGATTTTCCAACGGACGGGTATTGATATTCTCCCGATCTTTAATTTGGGCAACATTAAGTATGCATTCGGAGAGCCTTTTGGAGGAGATAAATTTAAGGGGGTGTCCTCTTCCCTTGGGGATCTGAAGATTCGGGTCTCCAAGGGAAAACGTTTGGTCTCACAAGCGAATCCGCAGCCGCCAATACAGACCTCCTCATGTTTAGAGGATAAGGATCGGTGGAATTGGTTACATGGAGCCTTGACTACAAAAACTAAGGACAACCCCAGATTGTTTCAGCATCTTTAACAGCTCGCTGAATATTATTTCTTGGAATGCATCAGGGATTCATAGTAGCCCAGAGAAATTTGATTTTCTTTTTTCACTGGGAGCGAATGTGATTTGTTTGCAGGAAACCTGGTGTGTCAATATGTTGAATGTGTCCAAAGATTTTTATGTCTTGGAAGTGCCCGCTGCCCCTTCCAAGAAAGGTCACGCCAGGGGGGGGATCGCCTGTTTACTATCTAATAAAGTGCAATGGGGATTCTCTCATTATATTGACTCCTGCAAGCTTTTCCATGCCGTTACTATTGAAAATCTGTTTAATGCTGGTATTAAGGCCCCTATTGTGATTTTAAATGTTTATATACCTCCAGACGAATGTTTTAATGTGGGAATGAAGCGGATATTTCGCTATGTAGATCAAATTAAAAATGTTCCTGTTCCTCCAGCGGTCATGATCATGGGTGATTTTAATTGTAAGATTTCCAATGTTAGTCTGGAGCTTTTCAGGAATAAGTGTAAAGAAGAGGCTCACTTTGTCCCCCAGGCTCTCTTCCCGGAAAAGTCGGTAACAAATAAAAGAGGGAAGATTCTGTTAGAAGAGTTGATGGCCGTTGATGGGCTTATAATAAATGGGAGATTACCGTCGGATGTTCCGGCAAAATTTACCCATAAGTCCCCCTTTGGGTCTTCCATCTTGGATTATGTCATCGTGGACTATGGACTGTTTCCATCTATTCTCGATCTCAAGACAATACCTACCCCCCTGAGTGACCATACTCCATTATTGGTAACTATTTCCTTAAAAAGCCTGCCCACCACACCCTGGTCCCTTAATGGCAGTGATGCTGCCTTCCATGTTTCTACGGGAAGGTGTTATTGGAATTCCTTTGCCATTAAAGGGGTGAAGGAAATGTTACTTAATACCATTTTAGCTCTTAATGAGTGGCAGGGTAACGAAATAGTACATTTTGAAGAATTTTTGCGTAAGGTCATTTCTTGTGCTAAAAAATCTTCACGAACAAAAAGAGGGGTTGAAGTTCCCTGGGCATTGTGTATTTTAAACAAGGAAATTAATAACCTTGTCCGGGAACAATATCTAGAAAGAGGCATTGAACGTGGAAGAGAGATTTCCAGGTTAAAAAGAAAGAGGAATAGACTTAAGTTAAAAATAAAAAAGGCTAAGGAAGATATTACCTGGATTGATCTGCGGGAATCTGTGGTTCATGGCAGGATTAGAGACTTTTGGGCAATAATAGGTAAGGGGTGTGGATCTAGATTAAGCCCCTCCCCTATCCCTATCGGGGAAGAGATATGGGCCAGTTATATACGGGACCTGTATGCAGGGAACTGCATGTCTGAAACTTCTGCCCCTGAAGATACCCTATGCGATGTTAGTAGCATGGGTTCGGATGCGGTTGGCCTAATGAATTATCCTTCAGCAGAGGAAATTGAGACGGCCATAAAAAATATGCGTGTCTCTGGGGCAATGGGTCCAGACGAACTCCCCATGACGGTCCTTAAACAGGACCCGCTCGGGTGGAGTACAATTTTGTACCCCTTGTTCAAGGTATGCTTTATGACTAAAAAGGTACCCGCCTCGTGGAGGGGGAGTATCCTGGTCCCTATTTTTAAGAAGGGAATGAGGGATTGCCCGAGCAACTATCGCTTGATCGCGCTCCTTGACTCAATCGGGAAGGTGTTCGCGAAATGTCTCCTAGGATACCTATCCGCGTGGGTCGAGGAGAACAATATTCTGCCGTTTGCTCAGACTGGGTTCCGTAGGAATCACGGAACCCTGGATAATCTTACCGCTCTACATGTGGTTACGGACAAATATGTACAGGTGCGAGGGGGGACGGTGTATGCAGCATTTATCGATTTCTCCACCGCTTTCGATAAAGTGGACCGTGGAATGTTGTGGAGAAAATTGGCTGCTCTCGGCCTCCCGTCCTACCTGTTGGAGTTGGTCCGGGCCCTCCATACAGAGACCTGGTGTAGGGTCCTGCTGGGGGGTGAAGGGGGCCTCTCTGACCCTATTCCATCGTGTAACGGCCTTAAACAAGGCTGCTTACTGGCTCCCCTTTTATTCTCGTTATACACGGCTGATTTGCCCGTTGCCATGTCTAACACTGAGGGTATTGCCCCTCTGGTGGGGGGGTCCCCTCTACCTTGTCTGATGTATGCAGACGACGTTCTCATCCTTGACCTAACTCCCAAAGGACTTTCAAATAGGCTACATGCTCTTCATAGTTATGCTGTGGCTCATAGCATGAAGATTAATATATCCAAGAGTAAGGTTATGTGTATAGTAGGTAAAAGGAGGGGTCGAGTAGCAGATTTTGGTTGGTACATTGGGGGGCAAAAGTTAGAGGTTGTTAAGTCATATACTTTTTTGGGGAAAATTGTTACGGCTAATCTGAGTGAGAAACTCCACATAGAGCACTGTTCCCGCAAAGCTGTTGCACATGGCAAAGGTCTAAACTCTCTATATCAAGCAACGGGGAAACGTCACTTCTCGATTTTATTGGAGGTGTACAGAGCCAAAATCCCGGCAACTATTCTTTACGGTATAGAGTTAATAGAGGTAAAAAAGTGGGACTTTTGCAATCGGATTGAGGGGAAACTTTTAAGATCTCTCTCCTCATTAAACACTGCATGTTCTTTGGCCGCCTGTAGGATTGAATTTGGCCTAAGGAGCAGTTGGGTACAGGGACTCTGTGCCCTTGTAAGATGGGTGTCCTGTCTTGCAAGAGCGGAAGTTGGGACACTGAGAGCTTTGCTCAAAAAGGAACTTCTAGGTAGTTTCAATGAGTTTTCCCAACTCGTTCGTAATTTCAGAATAGCCGTAAAGTTTCTAAAATTAGAAGAAACTACCCTCTTTTCGTATTCACCTATACAGTTAAAACATGTTTTAAAAACAGCCTCTTGGGACCTCTGCTTCCAATCAGATAAAAAATCAATTCAGGGAAAGAAGAATATAGATATCCTCCTTGATACTTACATGATGAAGCAGCCACAACCGTATGTGCGATGGTCCCTCCCCCATGGCATACGAAGATTTTGGTTTTTGTTACGTTATGATTTAATACCCTTAAATCTTCTGCTATCTAAATGGTATGGCGCCTCCTCTTTGTGCAACCTATGTAAATTAAATATTCAGGATTGCATGCATGTCCTACTGATCTGCCCGGCGTTATGTAAATGGCGCACTAGATGGATAAAAGCAATCTGTTTTCGTCTTGGTATCTTAACCTTGAATGATTTTTGTCATGCATTGTATTTTCCTCCTAGCGAAATGTTCTGCTTCTACATTTTTAATTTTTTTAAAGGTTTTTTAGCTATTTACTGATATATTATGGAGATGTTTTTTGACTTGTCAATCATTTACTGTTCTGGTGGGTAAATTAACTAGTATCTAGGTTAGATATTTCTTGGGAGGCTAAACCTCTGCATCCGTACTGTTTTGTATTGTATTTTTGTATATTTTTTGGTGTGAATATTAATCAGTATCTATGCTAGATATTTCCTGGGTGGCTTACCCTTTGTATTTGCATTGTTTTGTATTTGTGTTTTTTTCTTGGAAAATTTTATGTGGCCCTCTGCGGAGAGCCAAAATCATAATAAAATAAATTGATTGATATAATTGCGTCATTAATCGGACATGGGGAGTACATATGCATATTTAATCATGCACACATAACATATGATGGATGACACGTAGGGACACAGAACATGACAAAATTTACTTTTCCACAGTTTGAACATTGTGTGTTACAAGTAGGTCCCCCAGGAGTGTTCGCTCTACTAGTCTTAGCGGTACTCTTCTGTTTTGTTTTAGATTTTGCCACTATCAGCCCCGTCCCCCCCCCGGATCGAGTGCTCCTGGTTCTTGTGTCAGCTACAGGTGATACCGACTGACCAGTACATACAGCTTTTATTGCGCCTTTCGATCTCGTGATCACCTCTCCAACTTCCCTTACTGTGATTCCTATGCCTGAATTAGCCCTAGGGACTACCATCTCTGATGGCCCTGGTTCTGGCCTATCGGTCACTGAGGTGGATGAGCTAGAATTCTTCTCTGCCTCTTCTATACTGATGTGAGACTGATCAGAATCAGGATCACTTATGAGCGTGTCATCAATGTGCGTAGGTGAACCATCCTCCTGTGTCATGTGGGAAGAATGAGCTATGGCACTAGTGATGCTGCCACTGTCTCGCTTTGATTGACCTTGGGGGATGCCTTTACTTGGTGTTTTGGACCTTGCTATGGAGCCCATTGAAGATCGCTTATGATCTAACAGTGCATCTAGCGACAATCTTTTTGCTGTGAGCTGAATTTCGTGGACTAACAGTGATTCTGCTCTTTGGAGAAATGCATCAAGGGTCCCCTTAACCCCACCCCCTACCCCAGGGATCACCTTCCGCCTACTCATACTAAGTGGTGTTTAGTACTCCCACCCGTTACAGCACAAATATGCTATATTACTATGATCAAATCCTGCGTTAAAGACAATACATAAAACACTGGAAATGGAGTAAAGTCCACAATGTTCGAAGCGCTGCCTCCCTAACCACTAAAGTAAAGTAATCAGGTTTTACTTCCACACTATCACTGCAGAACGTGTCCGCAATGTGTGTCCAGCGGGTCACTTACTGCCACTCTGGATCTAGCATTCGTCCCTTTAGGGGGTGTCCTGTTTTCAAGATCAAAGGGGGGTGGCCCTGCCCGGTCTCCTCCGACCTTTGACAGGCAAGGACGGACCCGCCGCGATAATCGGCGCCTGATTATGTATGCCAGGGGCGGGGGGAGTATCACTGGCCTCTGGCGAGACCGCGCTGCCCGCTGGGATGAGAAGTCCTGGGCAGCGCGCGGTCCGCGGGGCAAGGTAGCCGAGTCTCCGAGCCTCGAACAGCAATCCCTGGTCTCAGGCCCCACACGCAGGTCAAAAAAGATCCTGGCAAAAAAGTCACATGCAGGGCAGGGCAAATAAATCAGCGATCAATAATCCATAAATCAACACAGATTGCAGCTCACCCGACCAGACAAACAAGTAAACCGGAGAAGCTCTGGCGGAAAACTCCTGCAGCCGCCGCTGCTGCTGCTGCTGAGGTACTGCTGGACACCTACAGGTAAAACTGCGAGGGAGCCAGAAGCCAGGAGCCAGAAGCCAGAAGCCAGGAGCCAGAAGCCAGAAGCCAGAAGCATGCTTTAAGCTCTGACTTGCTCCGCGTGGCCCGGTCTGCTTCGCGTGCTCAGGCTGCCTCAGGCTGCCCCCGCTTGCTGCTGCAGGACTGCTGATGAAACAGATGAGGCTACGGGGGAGGGGGGGGCAGGAGCCGGGAGCCAGTCGCGGCATAGTTCCGGCGGGAGACTCCTGCGGCCGCGGTCACCGCTCCTGCTGCTGCTGCGGGGCTACTGGGCTGCCCTTCGGGTGCGAGCGAAAACCCGGAGTGGAGGCACAAATCAAATGTCAGGCTGTGTCTTCAAGGGAGCTTGGTCTTTATTTTTCTTACTATGACTTCAAAGTAAGAGGATTTATATGACATTAATGCTGTCTGGTGGGGGTCTGCTTCAGGAAGACTATACAGACTTTTTTTCTAGCACACAACCAAATGTAAATGTCTGTAAATGAACTGTGCTGACAATCAAATCAATACATTGGGTGATGAGATTTCCACACATTATTTGTGCGCTGTATACTCTTAGCAGGAAAACTGCAAATGTAATGATCATTTCAATTGAAGGTGTTACCACATTCCATTCTACTGTGCACCACTCCATGCCACTGCACTCTACTCTGCACCACTCTACACTACACCATTCCACTCCAAACTGCGCTACTGCACTACTCCACTCTAGGCCTCAATACTCTACGCCTTTCTACTCTGTGCCACAGCACTCCACACCTCTCTACTATACACCACTGCACTCTATGACAGTATACTCTGAAACACTGCACTCTGCCACTCTACTTTATGCCACTCTATGCTACTGAACTCTACGCCACTGCATTCTAAACCACTTTGATCTAATCTGCACCACTTCACTCTACTCTATACCGCTGCACTCTACTCTGCCACTGCAGTCTACGTTACTCTATTGAGTTCCACAAATTGACCTCGCACACCAAATAACTGTATAACAAGCACAATTTCAGTACTCAAACAACATTCGTTTTGTATCAAGAAAAAAGTCCAACTGTTCTCCCAAGAAATTAGCTCAAGTCAGTTCTCTTCGTTTTATTCTTTTCTTTATTTGTTCATACACTCGCAGATAAAAATAGCCAACGCGTTTCGTCCGAAACCGGACTTCTTCAGGGCTATATTTAAAAAGATACAAAAATATATATTTCAATATATGAATAAATATGTCAGTACATGCACAACTTGTTGAGTTATATTCTTTTTTGAATTCAAGGAGACAGTTTATAAAACACCAGACTATTTAGATACAAACATTATACAAAAAAAAAGGAAAAAGACTTGAGGCCATTCATTTAAATTTTAGGGAGAACATGCGCTGCTACAAAGCATTTGTGTAAACTGAACAGATACTGGTAAGTTATATACAGGGTATTGTTCACCCTACCGAACAAACTAAAGTTACAATAAGTAGTGCCTACTGAGTACGAACAACAATACATAACACAGCCTTTCTAAAGCGACTCAATGGTCATCAATAATTTTCATGTTCTATTCACAATCAAAAGTTTGAGAACATACAATGTTATGTATTGTTGTTCGTACTCAGTAGGCACTACTTATTGTAACTTTAGTTTGTTCGGTAGGGTGAACAATACCCTGTATATAACTTACCAGTATCTGTTCAGTTTACACAAATGCTTTGTAGCAGCGCATGTTCTCCCTAAAATTTAAATGAATGGCCTCAAGTCTTTTTCCTTTTTTTTTGTATAATGTTTGTATCTAAATAGTCTGGTGTTTTATAAACTGTCTCCTTGAATTCAAAAAAGAATATAACTCAACAAGTTGTGCATGTACTGACATATTTATTCATATATTGAAATATATATTTTTGTATCTTTTTAAATATAGCCCTGAAGAAGTCCGGTTTCGGACGAAACGCGTTGGCTATTTTTATCTGCGAGTGTATGAACAAATAAAGAAAAGAATAAAACGAAGAGAACTGACTTGAGCTAATTTCTTGGGAGAACAGTTGGACTTTTTTCTTGATACAAAACGAATGTTGTTTGAGTACTGAAATTGTGCTTGTTATACAGTTATTTGGTGTGCGAGGTCAATTTGTGGAACTAGATATACAGAACAAATTCTTATTTGTTCTATGTTGGGATCTAGGGGGTTGTATCCCAGACCATTCGCACCCTCACTTTTGCTAACATTAGGAACTTGACTCTTGGTGCGGCTCTTAAAGCCTCAATCCCCTTCTTTGTTGTGATACGTTACTCTATTGCACTATGCACTAATTCACACCACTCCACGTCACTGCCATTTTACTCAAAACCAAATCACCACTGCACTATATGCTAATCTACTCTGCACTACTGCACTATACACCACTATACTTCACTCTATGCGTACTCCACTATACTCTACACAATTGCACCCTATGTCACTTTACTCTGCAGCACTGTGCGCCAATGTACACCACTGCACTCTGTAAATGTAAAATATGTAAATGTACAACAATGCACTCTATGCCACTTAACTCGACACTGCTGCACTCTACAACACTCTACTCTGCAGCACTGCACGCTCTGCGCCACTGAACTCTGCGCTACTCTTCTGCACTCTACGCCACTCTAAACTACAGTGCTCCACTGACTCTGACACTGCACTCTATGCCTCTATATTCTATACCACTCTACTTTGGGCCAGTGCACTCTACCCCAAGCTACTATGCACCACTGCACTCTACACCACGCCACTCTACAACACGGCACTTTATGCCAATGAACTCTATCCCACTGCTCTATACCACTCCACTCTACCCTGCACTGCACCGCACCACTCCACTCTATTCAACTTCACTCTATTCTGAAACAATCTATTCTATGCCATTACACTCTATGACACTTCACTTTATGCCACTCAACTCCTCTCTCTGTTCCACTGCAATCAACACTGTGTCACTCTACCCTACATGACTGCACTCTACTCTGAAATAATCAACTCTATGCCACTGCACTCTACCCTGCACCACTCCACTCTACTCAATCTACTCTATGCCACTACACTCTACGCCACTCCACTTGAGGCTGCGCCACTCTACACCACTGAACTTTATGCTACGCTATTCCTCTCTAAAGCACTGCACTCTATGCCAATCCAATCTACACCACTTTACTCAAAGCCAATGGACCCTGCGCCTGTAACTATGCCAAAAACTTTGCACCACTGCACTTTATGTCACTATACTCTACAACATTCTTTCTGCCACTGCACTCAAGAGCCACTTTATGTTATGTCACTGCACTCTATGCCACTCTGTTTTACTCTGTACCACTGTACTCTACACCACTGCTCTCTGCACCACTCTACACCACTGCACTCAATGCCACTCTACTGCACTCTACGCCACTACACCACTATACTCTACTCTATGCCAATGCACTTTACATGCTTGTCTTGAATAGTTGAGAGCTGTTTGGCCTAATTGTTAAATACTTGCTAACAACAACCTGAAAAACTTTAAGCAGGAACCCCCCTACATGGAAACTGGAAAAAAGTCATGCCCAAGAAAACCTGTGAAAGGCTTGAATTTTGACAGTGTGTGTCTCTTATTAAATCTTCATGATAAAATAGACACAGCAATGGAATATTTTTCTAAGAAATATTTGGTTCTTAACTGTATCAGGGCAATGTGTCCCCTCTACGAGCAAGTTACGTACTTTCAGTGACAATCTTTATGGTAGAGACTATCTAGTGGCAGGTTCCTCACCTTTTGAATATTCCCCAGGAGTCACATTGGCTCAGGAAATTCTTCAGCAGTAATTCCGCCCAACAGAAGGTGGTGCCATGTGTCACCACGACGACACTGTCCCGCTCAGGCATTGACGTGTGAAGCTTAAATAGGCGCAACTCCAGTGTGATAATGTCAGTTGCTTTCAAGACTGCCCATGTCTTCAGACGCAGAGTTCTAAAAGAAAACTGCGCAGATTTCTAGACATGGGATCTTATTAATCGATACAGACGAAGAGCATGGGGGGTTGGGGGTGGCGGGGAGGGCTGGTGAGTGAGGAATCTCTGGCTAGATTGAATATCTACCAGAAAGAGTGTCACCGATATTAAGTAACTTATTGTTCTGATAGAAACTTCTAGTCGCAGATTCCTCACCCTTTGACTAGACACCAAAGCAATACCTACCTGAAGGTGGGCTGTGACTGGACTCAAACCAGAAAGTCATGTAGAACAGAAGGGGCAAAATGCCCTTCTTGGTGGATCGGACTGTCCAGATAACAGTGCTTCATGAATGCATGGAAAGAAGCACATGTAGCGGCCAAATGTCTAGGACAGGGACCCTGCGTGCGAGCGCAGTGGTAGCAGCTTTGGTCCTGGTAGAATGAGAATGTAGTCCTTTTGGAGGCTGCTTTCTATCCTGTGCTTAGCAGATCTTAATGCAGAGCACGATCCACAAGGTGATGGATCTTTTCTGCACAGCCTGGTCTTTTTTGCCCCTGCGCACCTCACATAGAGATGATTATCCACCCAGTGGCCCTTGGTACAATCTATGCAGAAGCTCAGTGCTTTCTTGGGATCCAAGCGATGGAGCCTTTCCTCCCCTTTAGATGGGTGAAGCGAAGCATAAAACATTGTCAGGGTGATACTAGAGTCTGCAGTGCCAGTTTGTCAGGGTGTACATTAGGTTGACACAGAGAACTTCAAACTCATTCACATGCCGTGCATCATTGTTATGGCGATGAGGAACACTGTTTTGAGGGTGAGGAGCTGCAAAGGACTGTTGTGAAGTGACTCAAAATGAGTCCACATTAGAAAGGTGAGGGTAGAGTTAAGATCCCTTTGTGACGCGAAAAAGGGAGCAGGAGGAAACAAGAATCTCATAACAGGAGACTTGAACAAAGAGGGCTGTTCCAGAAACCTTAAAATAGCAGATGAAACTAAAGACACCATTTAACTGTGCCCAGGACAGGACCTTGCCAGGCTAGGGGCAAAACAAACAACAAAATGTCAGATAACTTTGCCTGGAGGGGGTCAATCTGGCATGTGTAGTACCAAAGCACAATCTTACCCCCAAACAAAAGGCATATACAGTTTTTCTCTAAGGCAGCCTGGCCACCAAGATGACATTAACCACCTCCAGAAGAAGGTTGAATGTGTTCAGCTGTAGCTGCTCAATCTCCAGGCATGAAAGTGGAGATTACAAAGTCCCAGGTGCAGAACGCTGCCCTGCTACTGCGAAACCAGATCCTCCCAATGGGGCAGCCTGATTGGAGGGCAGAAGCTCAAGCCCAGGAGTTCTAGATACCATAACTTCCGAGCCCAATATGGAGCCACTAGGATGAGTTGGGTCCGGTAGGTCCCGATATTCTTGAGAACTCTGGTCAGGAGTACTATCGGTGGAAAGGCATACAGGAGTCCAGAGTGCCACTTGAGGCAGAACATGTCTCCGAGTGAGAGACACCTTGAAAACTCTAATGCGCAGAAGTGCTGACAATGCATCTTTTTGGTAGTGACATGCAGATCGAGCCAAGGTTCTACCCATTAGGACTAAGGCACCACCTCCTGGAGAAACTGCCATTCATGATCCGCTAGGTGCTGATGGCTGAGTTTGTTCACCCTCCGTGACCTCACGCCGCCTTGTTTGTTGCAGTACAGCATGGTGGTGATGTTGTCAGTGAGCACCTCCACCAGCCTCCCCTTGACGGATGGAAGGAAGTTTTCCAATGCCAAGTGGATGGGCTTCAAAAGGTTGATGTGGAACCAGGACTCCACTAGAAACCAGAGGCCACTAATTTCCAACTCTCCCAGATGGCCACCCCAACCCAGAAGCAACACATCTATGGAGGGAATGAAGAGGGGTATGCTGCTGACCCAATCACAGTCCAGCAACCACTACAGCAGATCTTTTACAGTCTCTTTGGAAATATGAGCATGGTCGAAAAGGTAGCTTTGATGTTGAGCCCACTGAGACTTCAGGACCCATTGCAGAGCCTGCATATGCTACCCGGCATGCTCAACAAGCAGGATGAAAGAGGCCACATTAGTCCCAGCAGCCTCAGTCAACCTCATTTAAATCAGGGATTGAGGGTGAAAGATTGGAATCATAGCCTGAATATCTGGACTCTCTCTCAGGTAAAGCATGAAACCAAACTGTGTCCAGAATGACTCAGCTGAAGGAGAGCATCTGAGAAGGAGTTATCTGTGACTTCGGCAGGTCGATAGTTAACTCCAAAGATAACCGGATGTTTGTCTCAGTCTGCAGGTGGTTGATGACTGCCTGGGGCAAGCCCCGCCTTCAACAGCCAGTCATCGAGGTAGGGGATAGTCTGACAACCCTGACCACCGAAGATGTGCTGCCTCTACCGCCATCAATTTTGTGAATACCTGAGGGGCACTGGTGAGACCAAAAGGGAGCACAACAAACTGAAAATGCTCCTATCCCACCACAAATCACAAGTAATGTTGGTGGCCAGGCAGGATAGGTATTAAAAAATTGGCGTCCTGCGGGTCCAACAGTACCATTCAGTCTCCAGGGTCTAGGGCAGACAGGACCTGGGCCAGTGTGAACATTTTGAATTTTTCTTTTTGGTGGAAAGCGTTGAAAGGGCACGGGTCGAAAATAGGCCAGAGGTCTAAGTCCTATCTGCTCAGCAGGAAGTGGCAGGAGTAAAAACCATGTCCTACTTCTGGCTCAAGCACCCTCTAGAAAGTCTCCTTGACCAAAAGGGTTTCGTTTTCCTGCTGCAAAAGGGACAGATTGTCCTCATTCGGTCATTGGAAGTTGCAGCAGCACAGAAAGGAAGGGGAGAGCATAGCCAATCGGAACCATTAGCAGGACCCACCTGTCTGATATTATGGACTGTCAACCCAGCAAGAACCATCTGATCCTGCCTCCCACTGAGTGGCCACCCTCCACTAAGAGCACACTAAAGAGGTTTTGCAGGTGGGCCTTCAGGAGTGCAGTGAACTGAGAGGTCCGATGACATAAGATGCTGGGGTGGTGGGCACTATGGGCGCAAAACTGTTGAGCGTCATGCTGGCATTGGATTGGTGGCAGTAGGGGGTACCTCTGCTGAAACTGGGAATGGAGCAGTAGAGCGGATGCGGCTGGCAAGGTGGGCCAGGTAAGACCAGGGGGTGTAGCCCTGCTCTCCTTGAACCACTCAAGAGCAGAGTATGTTTTGTACCTAAACAGGCTACTCCTGTAGAACAGCATGCCCATGAAGGACGACTGGGCGTCACCTAAAAACACAGTGGACTGCAGCCAGGTGTGGCGGAGAATGGCAAAATGGGTGCCCATGGCCAACATGATGGAATCAGTGGCGTTCAAGCCACAACGAATCGTGACATTGGCAGCATCTCATCCGCCCTGAATGGCCTGGGCAAGGACAGGTCGGAGATCTTCAGGGATACCTGGGAGGACTTAAGTCACCGAGTCCCAAAGGGCATGGAATTATTGCCCCAAGTGAGGCAGTTAGCATTCACTGACCTGAGCACAAAGCTGGTGGATGACAATACTTGTTTGCCAAAGGTTTTAGCACGTTTTGACATAGTATCAGGGGTAGTAGTTGGGGCTTGTTTTGCTTGTGGACGCTTGCACCACCACACTTTTGGATGGGGCTGCTGACATAAAAATATGGGATCAGGGCAATGGTGTCACACAATTTGTCAGTTGACTGGTGGACCAGAGCCAAGTTTAAGCCCATGCCCTCAATAAGATGTCTGTTAGGGCCTCATTGCATGGCAGAATGGGCTCAGAAGATGTTCTCCCCAGCTGGAGAACTTCTGTCAATATGTTAGTCTTTACCTGTAAGGTGGGGAGCTAGAGATCAAGGACTTCAGTCACCCTATGTATTATCATGGCGTAGGAAGCGGACTACTATGTAGCTGGTCTGGGGGTGAGAGAAGGCCCGTTTCAGGGGTGTTATTTGGATCACTAGCCTCCTGCAAGTCATCATATTATTGGTTGTCTTGGTAGGGCTGAGCAAGCTCATCACCCACGCCATAATCATTATCCGAGTCTGTGCCAAAAGTCGAATATAGGATACGTTGTCTTCCCTGTGGAGGCTGCAGAGCAAAAGCAGGAAGCTATCAGGAAGTCGGGCGAGGTCAGACTGGCACCCTCTCGGAGTCAGACACTACCATGGGTAGCTCAGTGTCTGATGTTGATAGATTCAGTACCGGCTTCGAAGACCTAGGGTCTTGCATGGACTGTGGTGTCAGAGGTGGGGTTCCAACTAAAGGCAGAGGTATTGAAATGGGTTTCGCAGGTTCAACTGGTGCAGAGGGTGAACCTGCTGATGGTACTCCACGTGGAAGGCCTCTCGACTCTTTGGCACGTTAGACGAAGTCGGCAAGGATCCAAAGAGCCATGGCATGGCTGCGCCGAACTCTTCCATCTGTTGTGGAGTTGTAGACTGCCACGGAAACTCTGGTTGTGCTGGAACCAGTTGCGGATAGGTTCCGAAGTCAGTTGACCCTGGGAGTGAGATCAAGATCCATTATGCTGCCCCCACTTAGGCAAATGTGAGTAGCGAGAGAGGGCCAGGTACCACTTGGATTTCCTAGATTACTTTTTAGACTTAATAGATGATTTGGATTGTGACAAAGAACAACCTCACAAGCAGCTTCAGTGACTCCTGGAACGGGAACAGGACCAGGACCAGGACCAACTTGGATAGGGAGTGTGAATTGGACCAGTCTTGGCAAGGAGTCTTCTTACACCTGATGATGTAAAGTGTTGCCTCACTGTCCAGGATGGCCTTTGGGCTCATTGGCACATAGTGATCGCAGGCCTTAGAGTCATTACTCGACCACAGATACCACAGCCACACTTGATGGAGATCTGTCACCGTCCCTACAGGGCTTAAAACCTGTCATTTTAGGGGGTGACATCCCTTGCACACTGTAGAAAATTATTTGAGAAACATTGGGGATAAAGTGTCTCAGAGACAAGAGAGAGAGTTCCGGATCTATATCTGGTGGCATGGATAGAAAGGAATTCACATCATCATGCTGGAGTGGTGCATACATAAGTTCTGCACATCATTCCCAGAGTGGAACGTCATTGGTATGTGCGGTGTGGCACAGAAACTTGACAATGCAACTATTTTTGATGGCACATATACTTTGACACAGAAAAGTCTGGGGTGAGAGCCTAATGGTGAGTAGGGGATGCGATCAGTACTAATACAAGGCATATATCTCCTTCCTAGCTGGTCCACTAATAAAGACCAAGTCTTTCATAAAACAATGGTGGTATCACATTCCATGAGTGAAGATGATATCTTACTTATACCAAAACTTACTAATGGCCTGAAATAATGTGTATATCATACATCTATTGAACTTCTAAAACTTGATGCAAAAATCTACAGGGAATATTTGCCAACAGCCCGAAACGTATGTTACCACAGCTAACTGCCCTTGACCGATATCAGGTTCATACAAAGATACCAGATCCAGAGAAAATATGCCAAATGGAAAAAGAAAAGGCATACCATCTATTCTGGTACTGCCATTCAAAAAAAGGCTTTAATTTGGATAAATTGGGGTTTTAAGAAGAAAGGGCCAAAGACTAAGAAAACCTAGAGTCATTTCAGGACACAGAGGTATGCAGAACGACATGTAAGAATCAATATGAACAGCTTATTTTCTGATAAGATTCAGGTAACCCGAGGTAAAATGAGAGATGGCCGAAATCAGCATGGGATTCAATTTAGCAGAAGCAAGCAGAAAGTCTGTCACTTGGTGGTAATTCTAAGGTAAGGAATCTATAACTAAGTCTCTTTCAGATATATTAATACAATTAATAGTTCCAAAGAACTGTAGACCAGATTCACTTGAAGTTTTGGGCCCATTTTGTAATCTGAAGAAATCACCAATACAAAATCCTTCACTGCTAACGCCATTTGAGCAGTTCTTTGTAAATAATCTCACATTTATAATATGATTAGAAAGGCTCAAAGTAGTTAAGATGAATTATCTACACCAACAATTACAATTTCCAAACTGTGCCACATACCATCAAGAAAAACACAGACACACAGAGCTGCAATTGTGACTTGCACAATTTACTTAGGGAAGGAATGTAGCTGTAAAAAACAATAGAGACATCCCAATTGCTTGGTAAAATGAGCAATCTTTTCGAAGGAACATGTAAACTGCTTTGAATGGAGCAAACAATAAAACAGCAGATACCACAACTCTGACAGACTTAAAAAATGAAGTGCCTCTGATTTGAACTCGAATGGTAAAACTCATGCTCACACAAACTTGTTTTAGCAACTGGGAGCTTACACTGAGAAGTAATGTATGGGTGAATTTATAATATGGTCAAAATAAATCTCTACTTCCATGGTTCATCCTTAGACATGCAAGGGAAACTGGAACATTATGTATTCAAGCTACTAATGTCTGAAGGTGTTGATTTATGTGCAGTACTATTAAAACAGTACTTGGATAGCCAAGATTTCGAAAAACGTGGGCCCTGTTCTTTTAGGAGTATAAACAATTTATGAGTTGACCAGACTCTCTGGTGGTACCTCGCACTGGCAGTTAAACCGACCATAGCTGTATTGTGAAATGCATCAACATTTTGTTGACTATTATGTTGCAGCTGTTTCCACTGATAGTATTCTCCATCGAAGTCTAACTTGAAAAACCCATGAGTTCTATTTTGGTGCGCTAAAATCTCATCCAGTGTGGGAGTTATGGATGATTCTTGCTGTAGGGCTCAATTAGGTACCCTGATTTCTGAACAAATCCTCACCTGCATATATTCTTTGGTTTTGTAAAACCCATGATGTAGGACCATGAAACTTGCAGGTTTCTCCTGCAGTTTCCACTGTGGCGATCTGTCACAATTATTAATGGATGTGGAAGGGTTTATGCCTGTGTCGGAGTACTAGCTGCTTTACCACTAGGTCGAAAATACAGCATCTTTGTTCACTAATTTTGAGGCATCCCAGTCCCTGCAACAAGCGTTGGTATTTCTGCAGTATGTCTAAACCTCAACTTGGCTGACACTAAGATGGAAGTGAATCAGCTAGTGGTCTTAAGCTACATATTAATAGGGTTCCGCTGCGGACTTTGGTGATGAATATCCTGGTTCCACAATTGACATCAATCTTAAATCATCACTGGAGATGAAGGCGTTGTAGAGATCCACAGATTTGCAGCTGGGTGGAGAGCACAGATTGGATTGGTTGCAGTTGGTTGACTGTTGCACTAGTATCTTTCTGGGTGGTTAAGTCCAAGCCAAATGAAGTGGACCTTTCTTGGCTTTCTGATACTTTGCATCTGGAAAATGAAAATGTCTGGAGCCTCCTCTTGTGGAATGCTGGAAAGTACTATTTCTAGGACCTGGACAAGTCTCTCTCAATATACCATTCCTTGCTTCTACTTGAGTTTCTGAAAGAATGCAGCCTAACTGGAATAGCAGGCACGTATGAGGTAGGGGTCACAGGCGTAGCAACATATCTTGAAATTCCACAAGGCCATGTGTTTTATGGTCTAGTGATGTGCAAAGCTTCACTGATGGGTAATCTGGTCGGCCCTTTCTGGGGTATTTTCTTTTAGAGTGACAGAGACAGACTGCCTTCTTATAATGATCAAGTCTAGGAAAGGAAGAGTGTCATCACCCAATCATAATTGTTCTTTGGATGCCAGTTTAACATCTCACATATGTGAAAATCACCTAGTGTTTAATTTCTTCTTCATGAGACACACTGTGCAGTAAGAAACTCTCATAGCAGGAGTTGACTTAGAGTGTGTAGTTCGTATCCAGTGCATATGCAGCTGCCAGGTGCCATCTTCATCTCCTATATTGCAGAAGGTCAAGAATATTTTCAGTACCTCCTCCCAAGCAAGTTCAAGCAGTAATAATCTTCTTACAGTAGGATTGGTTTCTAACAAAATGCCCAGCATATCAGCTACACTTTCTGGCATGCCACATTGGAAGACAGTGTATTATGTTACAGATACAGTAGAAATCCACCCATTCTCACCATAGTTTGGCACCATCTCCATCTTGCACTATCAACATCATACTGCCCCTTGTTCCCTTATGGCATATGATTTTCTTCTTACTTTGGTTCAGCTTTGTAGTCACTTCATTATTTCATCACTTCACTATTCACGTATTCAATACACTTCTACTTCTTAGAATTTCAACTCAAATCCTGCTTTTTGATTTCTACTCTGGCTCTTTGAAGACCACAGGGCCTCTCGAAGGCAGTGCAAAGACAATACAAATGGTGCTACGGCTTTTGCCACATTGATCTGGAATAGTAATATGTACAGTATGTGTTTGCAGACTCTCTGTGAGGCCTGAAGAGGGACTGCTGTTAGGGTGCTCAACTTAGAGGGGGCTTACAGGTTATCTCTACTACTAAAAGAACATCCATCCAGAATGATAGCTTTTTTCCTTATAAAATGGAAGTAGAAAAAATGTGTTTACTCTGGGGCAATAAGGATCACTTACCTTGGCTCCTGATACTGCCATGTCCAGCTCTGTGCTGATACTCACACTGGAGATTTCATTAGTGTGCCCATACAGGATTTGCATAGGTTTAGATGCCATTCCTACTGGAACCCCTCCCTGGAGTTTACAAAAAGGTTTTAAAGATGAAATTAAACCAAATATGAAAGGCTGTTTTCATAAAATAAAACCAACATGCAGCATGTCTGTAGGAATAAAGACAAAAGTGCAACAAATATCCTGCCCTGTCATCGCCTGCACCAAGTTACATTTTGTTGTGAGGTACTGTAATAGCTCTGCATTTGTGTTCTTGATATGTGGACAAGCAAGGTGATTCCATTGTTCAAAGCCACTAGTTAAAGTAGCATTGAAAAGCAGCAAATACAAACTTAGGTTTAGGGAGATAATTTTAATTGAAATATCAGTCACCCATAAGGTTTGATCTTTACTGAAATGCACAGGGGAAATTGCTATGTACGTAAAAAAACATCATGAAATACTGAACAGTGCCAACTCTACCCTGGAGGGAGCAACAAACCGAATTTTGGTTCAACAATTATGAGAAACCAAGAAATGTCTTCCATCATCCATCAATACTAAGCTCCCCTCCTCTTCCGTTTGGTTGGTCTTTATCCTTACAGTGATACCATGGTTTAATTTAAGTTGTCCTTCAATCAGTTTTAGGGAACTCCATTAGTGCCAAAGTGCATGCTCCTTGCACCAGCTCATTTTCGTCCCTTCTTCTTTCACTAGTGTGAAGGTTCTTTCATATTTCTGGTCCAGAGTTGGCCTTCTCATTCTAGACAGTGTCAGCATGTGCACTCAAGTGATGGAGACTGCACTTTTTTGTATTGTCTAACCATATTAAGGTCCATTCAGTCTACAACATTATGGAGCATCCTTTGCTCATATATTAGTTCAATGATCTGTCTTCAACCTCAGCTTCTGCTATGGTGGTCCCTTTCAATGCAAACTTGTGGTAAACTGTTCACATCTCACGCAGGGCCAGGGTACTACCATTGCTTTTATTTTACTGACAGATTTTGGATTCAGCAATTTAATGGGATTCAAAAGGTAAAGGGAAACACCACTATGTCAAATTAACTTTGGATTAGAAATGTAACCTTCACATTATTATATGGGTAAGTGTACCAAAGAAACAATTTCAAATTTAAAAACCTAAATTGCCAATGTGTTCAGTAAACTCTTCTCTAGGCCACAGTTATCTACCCTTTGATGGGATTGCTAATATACGTGTAATCAAAGTAATTCCAAGAACACTCAACAAGGAATTACTTTCTTTCTTGGAAAGTACACCTTTAACATGAATACTATTGAGGAGGATTAATCTGGAATCCCGGAGAACCAGACTCAACCTTATATCCTTCTGAGATCAATAAAATCCCTACAGTTATGTGGGAGAACCTCTAGAGTGTTGAGAAGTCATAAAGAAAAAGTTACTTACCTTCGGTAACAATGTATGTGGTAGAGACATATGTTAGTGGTAGATTCCTTACCTTAAAATTTCCCCCAGGCGTCAGTATGAATCTGGAGATTTTTTCTTCCACAGAACACATGTGCATTGTTAGGTAGCGTCGGTCGGCTCTGCGTCCGTCATCAGCGTCTTGGGCACCTGGATGACGTCACGGGATCTACATAGACGCTGCCCATGTACACTGGTGTCAGTTCTTAACACGACTTTCCACGCCAGAAGCACAGAGCCATGAAAGACACTGACCACTGTTGTGTCATAAGTAGGGCCCTTTAGGAGAGTCCCTAGTTCTAGAAATCAGGTTGCATAGTGGGGAGGATGGGTGGGGAGGTAGGGAACCTATAACTAACATATGTCTCTACCAGATACATCGTTACCAAAGGTAAGTAACTTGTTCATCTGATACAGACTGTTAGTTGTAGATTCCTTACCTTAGAATAGATACCCCAGCAATACCATCCCCGGAGGAGGGTCTGCGAACCAAGATCAAATCAGAAAGTCCCAGAGGACCGAACTGACAAAGTATCCATCCATTCGGACTTGGCTATGCAAGCAGTAGTGTCTGGTAAATGTGTGCAGGGATGCCACGTTGCTGCCTGACAGATGTCAAGGACTGGAACTCCACGTGCTAAAGCAGTGGTTGTCTCCGTTGTTCTGGTGGAATGAGCACACAACCCCACAGGAGGGTCCTTTAACGCCAAAGCATAGCATATTTTGATGCAAAGGACAACACATCGGGAGATAGTCCATTTTTGAACAGCCCGTCCTTTGGCTCCCACATTGCCAATGACCAGTTAGTCATCCACCGGGAAATCTTTTGAGTGATCAAGATAAAAAGACAATGCACATTTGGGGTCCAGACGGTGGAGTCTCTCTTCCTTCTTGGAGGGATGTGGGGGTGGAAAAAAGGTGGGCAGAGTGATAGATTGTCTCACATGAAAAGGCGTGACCACCTTAGGAGCGAATGAAGGCTTGGTCAGAAGCACCACTTTATCGGGATAGACAGATAGAAAAGGGGGCATCGAAGAAAAGGCCTGCAGCTCGCTCACCCTGCAAGCAGAGGTGAGCACACATACAAAAGTTGAGAATCAGATTTAAGTCCCATTGGGGCATTACAAAAGGAGATTGAGGGAACAGATGAGTAAGGCTCTTAAAGAATCTGTTAACAATTGGAGATTTGAATGAAGAAGGCTGATCTGGCAGCCAAAGAAAAGCAAAGATGGCTGCAAGATATCATTTAAGAATGCCCACGGCAGATCCCTGCTGGACCAAAGAAAGTATATACAAGAGAACCTCTGAAAGAGGAGCAGAAAGGGGATCAACAGCTTTTGCTGTGCACCATGACACAAATTTGTTCCATCAACAGGAGTATTCCGTTTCAGTTGAGGTACACCTGGCTGCCAAGATAACAGACTTCGGGCGGAAGGTCGGAAGCTGTCAACTGCACCGCTCAATCTCCATGCAAGGAGGTGGAGAATGGACAGATTTGGGTGAAGAACCCTCCTTTGCTGCTGTGACAGAAGATCCTCCTGAAGGGGCAGTCTGGTCGGGGGATCGATAGCCATGCTCAGAAGGTCAGGGTACCCGACTCTTAGTACCCATTCCAGAGCTACTAGAATGCCTTGAGCACGGTCAAGCTTGATCTACTTTAGCACTCTGGGCAGAAGTGGTACAGGCAGAAAGAAGTACAATAGGCTGAAGCTCCACACAGAACGAAAAGCGTCGCAATGCGAGTGCGCCCTGGAAACTCCCAACACACGTAACTGCTGACATTGTGCATTCTCTTTGGAGGTGAACAGATCTAACCAAGACTCTTCCTACATGGAGACGCCAGTTGTGATCGACCAGACACCAATGGCTGAGTTCGTCTGCCCTGGCGTTCAGGGATCCCACCAGGTGTTGAACCATCAGGGTTATGTCCTGATGTTCCAGCCGTGTCCAGAGGCGGAGAGCCTCTTGACAAAGCGTCCACGATCCCACCCCACCCTGTTTGTTACAGTACCACATAGTGGTGGTGTTGTTGGTGAGCATTTGTACCACTTTCCCCCTGAGAGAGGGAAGGAATGCCTTCAGTGCCATTGTGATTGCCCAGAGCTCCAAAAGGTTGATATGGAGTAAGGATGCCTCTGATCTTGGCCTCTCCCTGGTGGCAGCCACATCCCAGAAGTGACGCATCCATCACAAATGTTAGGTCTGGTTGGGGAAGAGAGAGGGACCTGCCTCTGACCCAATCTTGGTTCGTGAGCCACCACTACAGTTGGTGCAAAATTCCCTCCAAGATCTGAACATAGTCGGAAAGACTCCCCTGATGCTGCACCCACTGGAACTTCAGGTTCGACTGCAGAGCCCGTATATGCCATCTGGCATGATACCCAGCAGGATGTAGGAATCCATGAGGCCCAGCAGCCTCAAAGTCATTCTAACTGAAATCCAGGATAGAGACTGAAACATCGGTATTGTAGCCCGAATAAACTGGACTCGCTGGAGATTAAGCCCAAAAAAGCACTATGTCCAGAACCACCCCGATGAAAGGGAGTGTCTGAGAGAGAGTCAGGTGTAACTTCGGCAAGTTGATAGTGAACCCCAGTGAATGCAGGATGTCTGCCGTAATCTGGAGGTGAGAGACGACAGCCTGGGGCGAGCCCACCTTCAACAGCCAGTCATCGAGATAGGGGAAGATGGGAACCCCTGATCTGAACAGATGAGAAGCGACCACCGGCATCACCTATCTGAACTCCAGAGGGGAACTGGTAAGGCCAAAGGGGTGCATGGTGAACTGAAAGTGCTTGTGGCCCACCGTGAACAGAAGGTAATGTCTGTAGGCCGGCGTGATGGGGATATGAAAATATGCGTCCTGCAAGTCCAATACCACCAGTCAGTCTCCTGGGTCTTGTGAAGACAGAACTTGGGCTAGGGTGAGCATTTTGAAATTTTCCTTCTCGAGGAAGGAGTTGAGGGCCTGGAGTTTTAAGATAGGACAGAGGCCTTTGTCCTCCTTGGGTGCCAGAAAGTAGTGTGAATAACAACCACACCCTACTTCTGGCACAGGGACCCTCTCTATAGTTCCCTTACCGCTTGGCGCCTATGAAGCTGACCAAGCGAGTGCCCCACGGCTTGTGCCTGAGCCCTACCCTGTTTAATATCTATGTGGCTCCCTTGGCCAAACTTCTAAGAGCCTGCGGTTTTTTTCCCATCTCCTACGCAGATGATACACAGTTGCTATTTCCCTTCAACAAACTCACCTCATCAATACAGATGGCCTTTTCCTCGGGTATGAAGGCCATCTCCAACTGGATGAGGGGTAACTTCTTTCAATGTACTGTGGGGAAGACTGAAATCATGCTCTTCGGAGATGCACCACTACTCTGGTCACCAGATTGGTGGCCTGCGGACTTAGGCACCCCCTGTCCCTAAATCCACTGTAAAGAACCTAGGCATTCGCCAGGACCAGGCGTTTACCCTAAAAGAGCACGTCATTCAGACAGCTGGCTCCTGCTTCCATATGCTGGGCCTTTTACACCGAGTAGTTCCCCTGCTCCCAGACTCCACCCGGAAGACCCTGACGCAGGCACTGATACGGAGCCGCCTGGACTACTGCAACAGTCTCCTGGCCTTGGCCAATGAGTCCTCACTGTGTAGATTGCAGGTAGTCCAGAACACGGCGGCTCGGCTGGTACTAAATGACCCCCCACCCCCCGGACTGCCTCTCGCCCTCTCCTCCTTCAGCTACACTGGCTCCCGATACGTGAACGGGTTAAGTTCAAGGTATGCTGCACAATCCATAAAGCTCTGAACCATCTCGGCTAGCCTACCTCGCCAAGAAATTTACATCATACACACCCTCTAGGCCCCACCGCTTAGGAACCAAATCACTTCTCATGGTCCTCCGAGTAAGGAGGGCCAGACAAGGCGGTAAGGCACTCTCCCACCTCGGTCCACTTTACTGGAACCATCTCCCCCAGTACCTAAGGCAATGCCCTGACCACTTCCAGTTCAGGAAACACCTCAAGACTTTCCTTTTCCCTCTCTAATCAGGATCCAGTCCCTCAGCCTTCCATTTCTCATATCTGCAGCACAGAGATACCCCTTCGGGGGTCGATTCAGGTGCTATATAAAAAATAAATAAATAAATAGATAGCTCACTTGGCCAAGAGAGCCGATACTTCATGGCGGAGAAGTGCCAAATGATCCTCCTTGATGTGATCGAAAGGTGGTGGCATGGATGGGGCTAGTCTTGCAGGGGAGGGATGTGATGGATTGCCAGTGGCGGAGGTGATGGCAGTTCCTGCCTCCAATTGGCTGTTGATGGACCGGAAACGTCGGACTAGAAAGGTTTGGAGGCTGCAGCGGGGGGATAGGGTGGACTGGCACATCCACTGGCTCCCTGACCAGTGAGGATGCTGGGTCCCACGTCTTTCGCAACGTAGAGGCTGGGCAGTTTGCGTGACTCTGTGGCTGGGCTGGACAGGACGTGGCTAGGCGCCCCTTTTGTGGCCAAGAAAGGGACGTAAGGCAGACAGATGGACGTGAGGGAGCCGCGTGGCCCAAGGATCTGGCTGGAGCTCGAGAATCCTTGAAGGGCTCAAGTGCTGAGTTTGCCTGGTCGCCAAAAAGGCGAGTGCCATAGAAGGGCATGTCCATCATGGAAGACTGGACTTCCCCTAAGAAGTCAGAAGTTCTCAACCAGGTGTAGCGTCTAACAGCTACCGACTTGGCAATCGTTCTGCCCAGTGAGTTGGTGGTATACAGTCCACCCTGTATGTTAGATTGGCTGCGCCTCTCCCATCTTCCGCTGCTTGAGAGAGAACGGCCCGAGCCTCCTCCGGGAACTGAAGCAGAACCTGCTCGAGCGTACCCCAGATAGTACGGCAGTATCAGCACAAGAGGCATACAGTATTCACCGACTGCAACGCCAAACTGGAAGACCGCATGTCAGCTCGGTAGTAGTAACCTTGGCTCTATCTGAATGTGCCCTCAAACAATCTGAAGGCTGCCTCCTGGCCAACACGTAGCAGATTGTTAGTGGAGTTGTGTGGCTCACTGGTTAGAGGCGGCAGACCCGTAAGCAGAGAACGTCCCGGGACCAGGGTTCAATTCCCGACGCGGCAGGGTCGTAGACCAGGATCAAAACGGACTCGATAATTCTCGCCTCGGTGCCTACTCTAACCAGGGAACACACTCGGCAACTCTGGGCATTAAGCTTGCCTCATCTCTACAACGGCCCCCCACAGACGCCGGGGATGCCTGGTTTCACCCTGGAGATACCCAGAAAGGGACCATCTCACAGGGAAAACCAGGACGGGTTCCCCAGCGGTCTTCAGCGCCTAGATACTCCTTGGAGTCGTAGTGCGCTTTACAAGTACACCCACATACAAAGGGCTATCCACCTTGATGTGGTCCTTTTCTGCACTGCCTTACTCTTCTTTGCCCCATTGAACCCTACAAAGAGCTGATCATCCACTTTATGGTTTTTGTTATGATTGATGTAACAGCCAAGAGCTCTTCTGGGGTCCAAGAGATGGAGTCTTCTCTCTTTCGATTGGTGAGGTGGCGCACAGAATGCCGGAAGGTGATGGATTGTCTGACATTAAAGGATATCACAACTTTCCACAAAAATGATGCCTATTCCGCCACACCAGTTCATCTAGAAAAAAGGTGGTGTACGATAGATGAATGGACAGAGCTTGTAGTTCACTCATGGGACAAGCTTAAGTTATCGATATGAGGTGCAGTAGATGCAAAGAAGAGCTATGCTTTTGCTCAAATTGAGTACAAAATAGAAGGGTTAAGACCACATTAAGGACCCACTGTGGCATTGTAAAAGGTTTGAGTGGAAATATATGGACCAGACCTTTAAGGAAACGCAATGCAATGGAGATTTAAACAAGAACAGTCGACCAAGTAAATACTAAAATGTCGAAGGGGCTGACAAGTAACGTTTAACTGTGCCCAAGGCAAGTCCTTCCTGGGCTTAAGACAGGACAAAAAGCAGCGTATCTGACAACTTTCTTGTAATGCGTCTGTGTGTCAGGAATAATGCGTGGCCACAAATTGGTCCCAACGTCCTGCATAAACAGATTTCATAGGTGGACGCCTGGTCGCTAGAATGACATTGACTTTGAGAGGGTGTTCGAAGGCAGTCAACTGTGCCGCTCAATCTCAATGCATGGAGGTGTAGTTGGTGCAGGTCCATGTCCTACTGCTGTGACAGAAGATTCTCCCAAAGCGGCAGCCTAATTGGAGGACAGATGCTCCTGGCAATAAGTTCCAGACACCACAATCTCCTGAAGTCTCCTCTAAAATATGGATGGAATCCTACAGTTTCCCTAGATGCTTTGCCTTCTGAGCTTTCAGATCCCAATGCAAGCCCACATGTGCTATCTGGCATGGCCCACCAGCAGGATGCAGGAGGCCAGACACTAAGACATCTGAGAGCACTCTCATTGAGACAGAGGACTGGGGCTGACATATCAGTATCATAGCGCCAATGTCCTGAAGTCACTGATACAGAGGGAAGGTTTGAAATTGCACCTTGTTCAGAATTGTTCCAATGAACGGAAACCTCTTCGAAGGATTTGGGTGTAACTTCGGCATGTTGACAGAAAACCCAAAGATGTCAGCAGGATCGCCATCGTACTGAGACCGACAGTGGCAAGCCTGCATTCAACAGCCAGTCGTCACAGTAGGACACCACTAGTAACCACAGCCTGAGAAGATGTGCTGGAACCACCGCCATCACTTTCAGGAACACCGGAGGGGCCTGATACAGCTGAAGGGCAGTACAGAAAACTAAAAAGGGTCATGGCCCACCTTGAAATGCATGTAACGCCTGTGGGTCAGCGGGATGGAAAAGAGAAAATACGCATCCCACAGTTCCAAAGCTACCATACAGTCATGTGGATCCAAGGTAGACAGAACGTGGGCCAATGTGAGCATCATTAATCTGTCCGTGTTTAGGAAGAAATTGAGACAATGAAGGTCTAAAGTAGGCCAAAGACAGCTGTCCTTTTTCAGCACCAAAAAGTACTGGGAGTAATACCCAGTACCAATTTCTGATTCTGGGACGCTCTCTATGCCTCCAAAAGAGCCTTGATCACTTGTGACAAAATGGACCAATGGTCCTCCGACAGTCAGTCAGGTGTAAGTGGAATGTGCAGTGGGTCTGAAAGGAAAGGTAGGGCATAACCTTTCAGATGTGACGCTCTGCCACCTAGGGAGATGATACCTTACCCTGTCTCCAACAGGGTGGGCATGTGCCAGCGAGGGAAAGTGCATCTTGGCGGCTCAAGCAGGGTGTGGGGAAATGAGTAGTGCGTTGCCCCTGAGGGCCTGGAGGATGTTGGGCAGATCCCCAATGAAAGGGCTGGGGGGGTCCTGTTGCTCTGGAGGTAGACCTTAGTGTTGTCTATGCTGAGGGAATGTGCTTTGGCCATGCTTTCCTTGAAGCACTCTAGCTCTTTGTCTGCCTTGACTCCGAAAAGAAGGTTGCCTTCAAATAGCAGGTCCATTCGTGACCGCAGAACGTCTTTTGGCAAGATCTCGCTGATCAGATCCCACAACACATGGGATAAATGGAGGAGTGGTTCTGTGAAAGTCTGTCCATGTTGTAGGACTTCTGGCAGGATATTATTCACTTCTACAGCTAAAAGTTGTAGCTGAAAGTCTAAAATTTAAGCAGCCCGTCTTATCACAGCAGAACAAGCTGATTCCTCTAAAGAGAGGCTGGGAGAAAGTTCAACCCAGTATCCGGGGTGGTGTCTGTCCCATTGTCATCCTGAAGTTCCATGAAACAATTGTCATCATCATAATAGTGGGATGCATCAACCTTGTCATCTTATCTTGTTCCAGCGTCGCCAATGGGCCAAGGAATTCGGTTGCATAAGTATAAGCTGGGGAATTTATTCCTCAAAAGGGGACAAAGATCAAGATTGGGAGGCACGTGAACACCCACACAACTTCTCTTGATAACAGTGGGATGATGAGGGTGAGTGAACTACGACTCGTTAGTAAGGGTAAAGTGGATTGACACAAAGAGCCTGAAGCACACTCACACACCATGCTAAGGTGAGGAACACAGATTTGATGGCAACAGGCTGTAAGGGACAGCTGTGAAGTGGCTTGAACGGAGTGCATATCAGATAAGTCAGGACTAGATTAGGACCCATTGGGACATGACAAAAGGAGAAGGGGGAAAATTGTGTTTCAGCCATTTCAAAAATCACATCAGAACTGGTGATTTAAACAATAAGGGCCGATATGGCAACTGTAAGAAGGCTGAAAGGGCTAAAAGATAAACCTTAACTATGCCCAAAGCTTTGCCAGTAAGAGACTGAACAAATAACAGAACCTAATTTGGCCTGGAGAAGGCCATCTTGCTAGTGCTGCATCAGGTCACACATTTGTCCTGACAACAGGCATATACAGTTTTTGTTGAGGGACGACTGGCTGTCAAGATGACAGCAACCACCTTTGGAAGAAAGGTGAAGGTGTTTAACTGTCACTGCTCAATCTTCAAATACGAAGGTGGATATTACAAAGGCCCGGATGCAGAACCCTGCCCTCTTACTACAGAGGCAGCTCCTCCAGGAGAGACAGCATGATTGGAGGACTCATGCTCAAGCCCAGGAGTTCTAAATACCATACTCTCCGAGCCCTATCTGGAGCCACTAAGATGACTATCTTCTTGAAAACTTGGGGCAGGAGTTGTAACAGCGGAAAGGTATAGAGGAGAGCCAAGTTCCACTCTAGGCAAAATGCATCTCCATGCATGAGACGCGTTGAAAACTTCATAGTGCAGAGATACTGACATTGTGCATTCTCAGCGGTGGCAAATAGATCGAGCCAAGGTTCTCCCATTTATAGAAGATACCATGAGCCACCTCTGGGTGTAGCTGCCATTTGTGATCCACCAGGCATCGACAGACGAGCTCATCTGCCATAGCATTCAATGGTTCCCCACCAGAAAAATTCTGTGGGGGTTCAGACATTTGCAGGGATGAAAGGCCTCCTGGCACAGAAAAAATGACCCCCAACTACCTCTGTTTGTTGCAGCACCACGTGGTGGTGTCTGTGAGCACCTGTTCCAGCCTCCCTTGCTGGATGGAAGGAAGTATTTCAACCCCAAGTGGATGGCCCACAGCTCCAGAAGGTTGACGTGGAGCCGGGACTCTGCCATAGACCAGAGGCCTCTCCCAGATGGCCAACCAAACCCAGAAGCGATGTGTTAGTCACCACTGTCCGCTCCGGGTGAGGAGAGGGACTGCTACTGACCCACATAAGGCCCAGTAACCACCACCACAGATCTTTTACAGTCTTCTCTGAAATCTGAACATCGTTGGAGAGGTGGTCCCCTTGATGTTGGGCCACTGGGACTTCAGATCCCACAGCTGGCCCAGCATATGCCTCCTTGTGTGCTCCACCAGTAGAATGTAGGAGACCATCAGTCCCAGCAGCTGCAGAGTCGACCTCACTCAAATCCAGGACCGAGTCTGAAAGATCGGGATCATAGTCTGAATGTCCTGGACTCTTTCCTGGGTGAAAGGCATGAAACCACACTGTGTCCAGAATAGTTCCAATGAAGGGGCGCATCTGAGGAGGACTTAAGGGTGACTTCAGCATGTTGATAGTAAACTCCAAAGATTACAGGAGGTTGCCATAGTCTGGAGGTGGTTGACAACTGTTTGGGGTGAACCAGCCTTCAAAGGCCAGCCGTCGAGGTAGGGATAGACTGGCACTCCTGACCTCCAAATGAGTGCTGTCACCAACACCATCAGTTTTGTGAACACCCAAAGGGTGCTGGTGAGAGAAAAGGGGAGCATAATGAAGTGAAAATTTACCTCTGCCACCACAAACTGCTGGTAACACTTATGGGCTGGTAGGCTGGGTATATGAAAATGGGCGTCCTGCAGGTCCAGCGCTACCTTCAAGTCTCTAGGGTCGGTGTGGGGACAAGGCCTTGGCCAAGGTGAACAATTTTAATTTTTCCTTCCTAAGGAAGGTATTGAGTGGGTGCAGATCTGGAATAGGAAGAAGACTTATCTTTTTGGGCACCAGGAAGTAACAGGAATGACGCCCTACGTCTGGCACTGGCACCCTTAGATAGCCCCTTTTGCCACAAGGGCTTGCACTTCCTCCTAAAAAATGGAGAGATGGCCCTTCATCAACATTGATGGTGGAAAGTGCGGGAGAGAGAGGGTAATGCGTAACCCTTGTTAACATCTATAGCACCCACCTGACCGACGTGACAGCTTGCCAGCCTGGTAAGAATCAGTGGATTCTGCCTCCCAATGGATGGCTATTTTCCTGCAGGCTAAAGAGGTTTGGAAGGTCGTGCCGCACGGAGAGGGGGTATTTGGGTGGTCCACTACCCTTGGCTACGCCCCATGGCCTCTACAAAAAACTGCTAAGCTTCCTGTGGGGGTTGGACAGGTTGGCAGTAAGAGGTGCCCTGGCCAAAGCCCGAAAGCAGCGGCGGAACCGTTGCAGTTGGCAAGGAGGGATGGAAAGGTTCAGCGAGCAGTTGCAGCCCTGCTCGCCTCAAAACAATGAAGCGCAGAGTCAGCTTTGTCCCAGAACAGGCAAGTCTCATGACAGGGCATGACCATGAGGGAGAACTGGGGCTCTCCAAAGAACAGCCGATCATAGCCATGCATGGCGGGCACTGGTGATAATGGCCTACCCAATGGAATCTGTGGCGTCCAAACAACAATGCATTGTGAACTTGGCAGCATCACAACCATCTTGAATTCCCTGAGAAGCAAAGGGAGAAGGTTTTAGGGGACACCAGGGAGGACGTGTGTCACTGAATCCAAAATGGCGTGAGAGTAACGTTCAACAAAACAGCTGGCATAAACGGATCAAAGGGCCAAGCTAGGTAGATGAAAAGACACAATTGCCGAATGTATTTACTCACTTAGCTTCCCTATCAGGGGAAGTAGTAGAAAATCGTTTGGGATTTAACTGCTGTTGGAAGTTTGCACCACTAGGGTTTCTGGCAAGGGGTGCTGTGAAAAAAAGCTGGGTCGCGAGGGGCTGGACAATAGTGCCTGGTCCTTGTCTTTTTAGTAGGTGGCCAGATAAAGGCTTGGCCCAAGCACCTAACAACGTATTGGTTAGTGTCTCGTAAAAAGGGAGATGGGGCACAGTAGATGTTTGCCCCGGTTGGAGACCTTCCATTAAGACACTGGTTTTAACCTCCAAGGTGAAGAGATGGCAGTCAAGAACTTCGCTGCCATACTTATTACCATGGTGTAGGAAGCAGACTCCTTTGTGGCTGATCCAGGAAGAGAAAAAATAGCAGTCTCTGGGAAGGTATCGAGACCATTTGCCTACTGTAAGTCCTTGTACCAATTGTTATCTTGGTAGGGTTGACGGAACTCATCACCCAGTCATAATCATTATCAGAGTGTTTTCTATCCTGCAGTAATTCAAGTGGGGAAAGCAGCACCTCAGGCCTATTCGGGCATGACGTCAATTGAGGTCAGATGGGCATCAGAAAGGACTATTGGAGCTTCTTCTGCAGGAGGAGAAGTCAACATAGGCATTGATGTGCCCAGAGCCAGCATGCGTTGTGGCACCAGCAGAGGAGTCGGACAATGAGCTGGAAGCAAGATCAATCAATTAATCAATCCGGGGTTTATATAGCACGCTACTCACCCTTGAGGGTCGCAAGGGGCTTTTGGGGGGTGGAGGGACTTGGCTTCAGATCAGTTGAAGAGCCAGGTCTTGAGGTCCCTCCTGAAGGTGTTCAGGGTCGGGGAGTGTCTGATGTTCACCGGGAGCTCCAGGTCGTGGAGAGACTTGTGTGCGTGAGCAAGGAGCCTGAACGAGATCCTTTTGCTGACGGGGAGCCAGTGCAGATCCCTCAGGTGGCCGGAGATGTGGCTGCGTCGGGGATGTCCAGGATGAGTCGGGCGGAGGCGTTCTGTATGCGCTGGAGTCTTTTCTGTAGTTTGGCTGTGGTTCCCGCGTAGAGGGTGTTCCCGTAGTCCAGTCGGCTGGTGACGAGGGCCTGGGTGACCGTCTTCCTGGTTTCGGTCGGGATCCATCGGAAGATCTTTCGGAGCATGCGCAGGGTGTTGAAGCACGATGAGGAGACGGCGTTGACTTGTCTGGTCATCGAGAGGGAAGAGTCCAGGATGAAGCCCAGGTTGCGTGCGTGGTCGGTTGGCATGGGAGCGGTGCCCAGGGCGGGGGGCCACCAGGAGTCGTCCCAGGCGGAGGGCGATGGTCCCAGGATGAGGACTTCCGTCTTGTCTGAGTTCAGTTTCTGGCGGCTGTTCTTCATCCATTCGGCGTCGTTTTTCATCCCTTCGTGTAGGCTCGTTCTGGCGGTGTCTCTGGTGAGGGAGAGGATCAGTTGGGTGTCGTTGGCGTAGGAGATGATGTTGAGGTTGTGCTGGCGTGCGATGGTTGCAAGAGATCTCATGTAGACGTTGAAGAGGGTGGGGCTGAGTGATGATCCTTGTGGTACGCCGCAGATGACTTCGGTGGCCTCGGATCGGAACGGGGGAGGTGGACTCTGTGTTCTTCCGGCGAGGAACGAGATGATCCACTCCAGTGCCTTCTCTTGGATCCGGATGTTGCTGAGGCGTTGGACTAGAGTGCGGTGGCAGACGGTGTCGAACGCTGCAGAGAGGTCCAGGAGGAGGAGGGCTGCTGTTTCCCCGTTGTCGAGCAGGGTTCTGATATCGTCGGTGGCTGCGATGAGGGTGGTCTCGGTGCTGTGGTTGGCTCGGAAACCGGACTGCGAGGGGTCGAGGGATCCGTTCGTCTCGAGGAAGGCGGCAAGCTGTCTGTTGACGGTCTTCTCGATGACTTTGGCAGGAAAAGGGAGGAGCGAGATGGGGCGGAAGTTCTTGAAGTCGGTGTGGTCCGCTGTTGGTTTCTTCAGTAGGGCGTTGAGCTCGGCATGCTTCCAGCTCTCCGGGAAGGTGGCGGTGCTGAAGGAGGCGTTGATGACGTCCCGGAGTTGTGGTGCGATGATGGAGTCAGCCTTGTTGAAGATGTGGTGGGGGCAGGGGTCGGTTGGAGATCCGGAGTGGATGGTGTTCATCGTGCGGGCTGTGTCTTCGGTGGTCACCGTGGTCCAGGTGCGGAGGGTGGCGGTGGGGGGCGTTGGTTCGACGGTTGGGTGCGTGGGTGGTGCGTCAAAGCTGTTGTGGATGTCAGTGATCTTGCGGTGGAAGAACGAGGCGAGAGAGTCGCAGAGATCCTGTGAAGGAGTGATGTCGTTGTTGCCGGTGCTGGGGTTGGAGAACTCCTTGACGATGCTGAAGAGCTCCTTGCTGTCGTGGGCGTTGTTGTCCAGTCGTTCTTTCAGTGATTTCTTCTTGGTGGTGCGGATGAGCTGGTGGTGCTTGCGGGTGGCGTCTTTGAGGGCGGTCATGTTGTCTGTGGTTTGGTCGAGGAGCCAGGCTTTCTCGAGGGTGCGGCAGTTCTTCTTGGAGTCCTTGAGGTCTTCGGTGAACCAGGAGGCCTTCTTGCTTCTGGGTCTGCTACGGGGGTTCTTCAGTGGTGCGAGGTCGTCGGCGCAGGCGGTCAGCCACTGTGTGAGGTTGCTGGCTGCTTTGTTGGGGTCCGTTGTGCTGGCGGGTGGGTTCTGGCTGAGGCAGGTGGTGAGCTGGTCGGCGGTGATCTTGCCCCAGCTCCTGTGGGGAACCTGATGCGGGTGGTGGTGGGTCGTGGTTCTTCTGAAGCTGAAGTGGACGCAGCTGTGGTCGGTCCAGTGAAGTCCGGTGGAGTGGCTGAAGGTGATGTGCTTGCTGGATGAGAAGACTGGGTCAAGCGTGTGGCCGGCGTAATGGGTGGGGGTGTTGACCAGTTGCTTGAGCCCAAGGTTGGCAAGGTTGTCCAGCAGGGCGGCGGTGTTGCGGTTCTTGTTGTTCTCCAGGTGGAAGTTGAGGTCCCCTAGGAGAATGTAGTCAGCGGAGCGGAGGGCGTGCGGGCTGATGAAGTCCGTGATGTCGTCGCTGAATTGTGTACGTGGTCCAGGGGGCCTGTAGACGAGGGTGCCTCTGAGGGTCGTCTTTGGGTCGGTGTGTATCTGGAAGTGGAGATACTCGGCGGCGGTGAAGGTGTCGTCGGAGTCGGTTGTGATGCGGATGGTGTTCTTGTGTACGATGGCGATGCCTCCTCCCGTCTGGTTGACGCGGTCTCTCCGGATGAACTTGTATCCGTCTGGGATGGCGATGTCAGGCGCTGAGGAGGCGTTCATCCAGGTTTCCGCGAGGAAGGCGACGTCTGGTGAGGTTGTGTCGAGCAGGTTCCAAAGTTTGATGGCGTGTCTGTGGATGGAGCGGGTGTTGAGCAGGATGCACTTGAGGTGGCTGGTGTTGGTGCTTGGCTTGGTGGCTGCGGTGCAGGTCCGGAGGCAGGTGAACTTGCAGGCTTGACAGGTGAAGGGTCCTAGGGTGCGTCTCGGGGTCGCTCGGTGGCAGGCTCTTGTTCGGTCGGGTTTGAGTGCGATGAGGGTGGCGGCATCGTAGGTCCGTCGTGTGGGCTGGCATCCTCGGGGGCCAGGGGTCCTGGCGCTGGGCGCGGTCGAGGCGCGGACGGGCGCAGACGGGCTTGCCTTTGGCGCGCCATTTTGGCGCACAATCGGCGCGCCCGCTGCGCGTGCGTGGGGGTG
Organism: Lissotriton helveticus; assembly: GCF_964261635.1. Lineage (NCBI taxonomy): Eukaryota > Metazoa > Chordata > Amphibia > Caudata > Salamandridae > Lissotriton > Lissotriton helveticus. Next base: position 420,538,771 of record NC_136061.1, on the reverse strand, counting down.
TCATAAGAAGGGAGCCGGGAGGGAGGGTCCGCTGGGTGGCGGGAGCGGGTGGGTGGGGCAATTGCTGGCGGGGGCGGGGCCGCAGGGAGGCAGCGGCTGGAAAGAGGAGTGCAGGCGGATCAGCGGCGGCTGGGTCGCCTGCAGGAGGAGTGCGGGGGCGACCAGGCCAGGCAGGTACAGTGGGCAAGTTGGGGACCAAAGTAGCACCAAAGGTGCACGCTCAGCAGCACTAGGGCGACCGGGTGCAGGGTGCTGTTTTGAAGTCGGTTGCCCTGTTGATTTCAATGGAGATTCTCTGGGACAAATAAACACTGCAGGCACGGGGACGAGGATCTTCCAGGAGCGACAACCACTTCGAGGGGTAAGTTGGGATGTTGAGGGATGGTTAGGCACTGATGGGTTGGGCACACAAGGCCGTGAGGCGTGGGTGCAGGGGTGCCTTTGGACGTCGGATTTTCTTACCTGCTCTGGTCGCGGTAGGGGGTCCTCTGGATTGAGGCTGCAGGCGTCTGGAGGCTTGAGGCAGGTCAGGGGTCGTAGGATCTTGGGTCAGGATTGCCAGGGGACCTCCTCATGGTATTTTTCCACTCGAGCTCGGGCCGGGTTCGGTGGGTGCAGAGTGGGCTGGATTCGTGGTTCCTGGCTGGCACCAGGAGCTGCAGTTTAAATACGCCCGGTGTTTACGGGAGAAACAGCCTTGAAAGTGAAGGCAGGCAGGTCCTCCGGGGTTTGTGAGGTTGCTGGCTGCTGGACACGCCGGGGTTTCGCACGAGTAGGTACAAAGGGAGACAGGCATGTAGGGCTGGGGCCAAGTCAGTGGGCGTCGTCCTCTTGTTAGCCTTGCAAGGCTTCTCGTCCTTTTTCTCTTCTTTTCTTGTGGTTGCTGGATCTGAGGAAGGAAGGTTCAGGGTGCCCCTAAATACTAAATTTAGGGGCATTACAGGTAGGTAAAAGGCAGGGACCAATGGGTCCCTTCCCTGGGTGACCCTTTGGGACCACTTTCCAGTGGGAGAGGGGCAGGAGCCTGTCCCTGGTTGGCTGGGTCCCCCCATCCTCAAGATGGTGGGGACTCGAGGTTGTGCTTCACCTCGCCTTCCCCACCTTAGGGGTGGAGTTGGCAGAGGTGGACACACCTCTCTTCCTCACTTGTTTTTCCCGCTGGTTCTCCCACCCAAAGTGGGGGGGGTAGAACCAATAGGGACCAGTTGCTGAAAGCAGAAAATTGTCTGCAAAGGCTCACAAAGGCGGCATGCCTTTAAAGCTTCTCCTTTGTGAACCTTGCCCATCCTGGGGGAGGAGGCTTGGCACCTCGTCCCAGGATGTGCATTGTTTCAGGCCCAGGAGAGCAGCGAGCTCTCGACCCAGAGGTCCAGAAACATGTCTGGTGGTGGCAGCCTAAGTAGCCACTCAGCCAGGTCACTAGGAGTTGGTCGCGTTTCAGGGTGCATCTCTAAGAAGCCCTCTGTTGTGCATTTTACATTAAATACCACACTGGCATCAGTGTGGTTTTAATGTGCTGAGAAGTTTGATACCAAACTTCCCAGTCTTCAGTGTAGCCATTATGGTGCTGTGGAGTTCGTAATGACAAACTCCCAGCACCATATACTCTTAATGGTAGCATTGCACTTACAGTGCCCATAAATGGACCTGGGTACTGTAGGGGTACAGGGCTCATGCACCTGTACCATCACCACTGGCATATGGCACACAGCTAGAGGGGTGACTGATGTATGCTAGGGCAGTGGTTTGTAGGCATGGCACACAGGGATGAGTGCCATGTCGACTCTTTGCTTTGTTCTGCACCAAGACACGCAGCCTGCAAAGGCAGTGTGTGAGTGTCAGGGTACAGGGCCTGTAAGGGTGGCACAATAAGTGCGGCAGGCCTTAGAGGCTTTTTCTGGGCACCGTGCCCTGGGTAACTATGGTACCATTTACCAGGGGCTGACATGTGGCCAGAGATGCCAGTTGGGTTTAGGCTTCAATGCAGTTTTAGGGAAAGAACATAGGCCCTGGGTACCTGATTAGCAGGAGCCCAGGGCACACCCAGTCAAAGTACATCAGCAATTCAGCAAATAGTGGGGGCATACCATGCAAGAAAGAGGGCACTTTCTCACAATCCTGAGTGGGTTTTCTTCATGGTCGCGGTGATGAGTTCGGTGTTGGTGGGGTCCCAAGATGTGATAGTCGGTTTGTCGGCGGTGGTGGGTAGGGGGTGGTGTCTGGAGCTGGTTCGCTGAAGGTGCTGTAGAGGTCCTTGATCTTCCGATGGATGTAGGAGCTGAGCTTGTCGCAGAGGTCCTGGGAGGGTGTGACCTCCGTGGCTTCGCATGGGTGTCTTGTGAACTGTTGTGTGACGTTGAACAGTTCTCTGGCACTGGTTGCGTTGGTCTGGATTTTGTCCTTCATGAAGGTCCATTTGGTGTTTCTTATGAGCTGGTGGTATTCCTTCAGGGCATTCTTGTGGTTGCTCCGTGCTTCTGTAGTCATCTGGTTTCGCCAGGTTTTTTCTAGGTGTCTGCAGGTGCGTCTGGCTTCTTGAAGTTCTGTAGAGAACCAGGCATCCGTCAGCGGTCGTTGCTTGGCATGGGGGCGGAGTGGTGCGAGCTTGTCCGCGCAGTAGGAGATACAGCAGTGAAATTCCCTTGCTGCGGTGTTGGTGTTGGTCGTGGGGAGGGGGGTTTGACTCAGGGTGGTGTTGAGGAGTTTTTCTGTGACGTTGCTCCAGTTCCGTTGTGGCAGGCGTGGGGAGGGCTTATGTGCGGTGGTGGAGTTGAAGGTGAAGTGGGCGCAGTGGTGGTCCGCCCAGGGGGGCTGGGTGGTGTTGCTAAAGCGGATGTTTTCTCCTCCTGCGAAGATGGGGTCGAGGGTGTGACCTGCTCTGTGGGTGGGTGAGTTGACGAGTTGCAGGTTGGCGAGGTGGTCAATGAGAGTGCTGGTGTCATTGTCTAGGTGGAAGTTCAGGTACAGAGTCGAATGTAGCTATGGAGGTGATGGCGTGCTGGGCGGCGAGCTCGGCGATGGTTGTTGTGGGCTGAGTGTGGGGTCCTGGAGGTCTGTAGATGAGGGTGCCACGGTACCGTGGTCCTGGGTCTGGTCTGGATCTGAAAATGGAGGTGTTCTGCGTTGGAATGGAGGTCACTCAAGCTGGAGGTGGAGAGTCGGAGGGTGGTCTTGTGAACAATGGAGAGTCCCCCTCCTGGTCGGTGGATGCGGTCCTTCCTCTGGATTTTGTAGCCGTCGGGGATGGTGGTGGCGATGTCGGGGGCCTGAGGTGGCATTGGTCCAGGTCTCTGTGAAGAAGGCGATGGCTGGCGAGAGGGTGTCAACCAGGTCCCAGATTTCAATGGCATGTCGGTGCAGGGAGCGCACGTTGAGGAGGATACAGGTCAGGTCTCTGGTAGTGTGTGCATCGGGCGGGCAGTCAGTGGTTGCCAGAGCTCAGTCGATGGTGAAGGACATGCAGCAGGTTTTGCAGGAGAACTGCCCGTGGGTGTTGATTGGTGAGCCTCTTACGCAGTTGGCGTGTCTTCCGGGGTTGAGTGCGGTGAGGGTTGTCGAGTTGTAGCCGTGCGGTCTGGGCGTACCAGGGTCCATGGCGCTGGTCGCGGTCGGGTCGCGGACGGGCGCAGATGGGCTTGCCTTAGGCGCGCCTTTGGTGCATATGTAGGGGAGGGGGGCGGGAGTAGCGTAAGGAGGCGGGAGCAGGGCTCAGTCGGGGGCGGGGCCGCAGGGCCAGCAGCGGCGAGAAAGTAGAGAGTAGGTGGTCCGGGGAGAAGTCCCCCAATCAAGTCGGAAAACCGGGGGGCACAAGAAATAAAAGACAGTACCAGAATGCACAATAACACAAATGAAAACGGTTATAAACAATTAAGGGAAAAGATACCACAGAACGCAAGGAGTAACCTGCGGCGCAGTCACGTCAGTTGGCTCAAACCCAGATGGGCGGGAGCACAGAGCCGCGGTCGGCTGATCAGGCGGAGCTGCTGGGTAGAGTGCTGGCCTTGGCTCAAGAGGTCAAGGAGGGCGGGAGCAGCAGAAGGGAGGCGGGAGCGGGGCTCGGTAGGGGGCGGGGCAGCAGCGGCAGGAAAGGTGGCGCGGGGGAAAGACCCCAATCAAGCGGTAAAACCAGGGGGCACAAGAAATGAAAGACAGCACCGGAATGCACCATAACACAAATGAAAACGGTTAATAAAATTCAGGGAAAAGATACAGAGCTGCGGTCGGCTGATCAGGCGGATCTGCTGGGGAGAGTGCTGACCTTGGCCCAAGAGGTCAAGATAAATGTGGGGGGGGGATCCAGCTGGCGCCATGGGTGAACCCACAGGCATTATCCCAGGTGGAAGGCCTCTCAGCTTCCTGGGGTCATAAGACATGCCATAGGGATCCAAAGTGTCGGAGCATGGTTGTGCAGAACACTTCGATCTGACATGGCATGGCTAAAGGCCCCAGAAAGTTTGGTTGTGCTGGAGGCATCTTCAGATTTCTTTTTACAAAGTTGGCCGACTTATAGAGTGAGATCGAGCAGGATTGTGTCACCCCTATGCCTGTTCAGGCGAATGTGAGTTACTTAAGGGAGCATAAACCCACTTCAACTTCTTGTGTTTCTTACCCTTACTTAAGGACTTGGAGCAGCTCTATCGACTCCAGGAATTAGACCAATAGTGACCTTAGATATGGAGAGGAACTTGTACCGGTCCCGTTGCAGTCTTCTAATGCTTTATGCCGTAGAGTTTCACCTTGGATTACCTGATGGCATTTGGGTTCATTGACACACTTTCTCTGCAGGTGTTGGAGGCATGGCGCGACCTCAGGCACACCTGATGGGGATCCATGCCAAGCATTTGTTGGAACAGTCCCTACAGGGCTTGAAACCTGTCATTTTAGACGGTGGCATCTCTTGTACAGTTTAGAATTTAGTTGAAATGTTGAGGTTAGTGTGTCAGAGAGATGAGAAGGAGCTTCGGATTCACTTCGGAACCAAAGGAACTGATGTCAGAGCACGGGAGTGGCACCTATACTAGCCCGGCACGTAATTTCCGGAGAGGTACAGTGACAGTGTGGAGCTGCGAGGCGCCACCTTCCAGCATGCAGAGGTAGTGCTGAAAAGTTTATGCATCCAATCTGCGGCCTGGGGAATATTCAAACGTGAGAAATCTGAAGCTAGCAGTCTCTATGAGAAACCAGCATCATAAAGTAGAGATCACTGAAGTAGCAATCAACTCAAATATGTTACTTCAGTCTGCTATTGTGCAGGCATTTTATTAAAAACCAGAAGTCATGGACCGAATACAGCTGGAGTCTAATTTGATTTCTCACACACAAAAACCATGTATGAAACTGTTCCTCTTCCTCAATGACTCCGCATGGTGTGCGGATTTACAAGTGGCTTCAAACTAAAGCGCTTTCAATCAGCTCGATTACAAACAACACATTCTAAAAATTAAATAAATCAAACAAGAAGCCCTTCTTCTGAAATACATTCATAAGCGGACATTGGTTTAAAGTGAAGTGAAAACTCCCAAGTACCTGTTGCACTATCTCCCAGATCATACAGGTTGTGTCCCTGGACCCAGACATTATATGGATTCCACAATGGTCTGAGGCTAAACAGGTAACAATATCTAGAAGAGGAGGAAAAAGAATGTTATATTAGCTGAAAGCAGTGCTCCAGGCTAAAGGACATAAGAAAACAAGTAGCTAAAGGAAATTGCTCTCAATATTTTGTGAAAAAGATGGGGGCTCCACACTGCTTCTGACGATAGACCTAGAAAGACAACAAGTGTGGAGAGAAATAATAAAGGATCACTACTTCTACATCAACACCCGAGTGTAGGTAATGTAAAACCATACAGAGGTCTTAAGCCAGGTCATTTTCCTGGGTGTGACAGTGTTTTCTGGATTACCAGAGCCTAGGGCCTACTACAGCTCCCTGAAAGTATTCACCTCACTGCCTAGTGTACTATTTCCTGTACTCCAATTCGTGAAAAGATTGCTCAGTCATTTTAAATGCAACAATGACTCCAAGCAAAAGCCCTAAATTCAACATTTTAGTCAACAAAATATTTGTATCCATAAAATGAATAACTTATAGAGGTCTAAATATGGATTTTAGAAACTACTCATCGAGTTCAGAATATGAATAGGATGTTCTAAAATACCAATCAGTGCACACCAGGTATCAAGCTCAATTACAATACCCTTCCTCCTCTCATGTATACCAGTAAGAGAATTTTTCAAAATACAATGCATTAAAGGGATCGAAGAAGTAGTTTGTAAAATATCAACTCACTCACAGGACCTGAGCAGGACTATTGAATGCAAATTATTAAGGAAACTAAACACTTTTCTGAAATACCAACAAAAGTCAGGGCAGAATTTCTACAATACTAATCAACGCACGTCATATAAATGAGCAGATTTTTTCAGTGTCAAAAAATGTGTATATATGATGGAATAAAAAGGATTATCTAAAATACCAGGTAACAATTTTCTTGGATCGAAGCTGATCAAAACATACTCCACAAAAAGAAGGACTTTCTAAAATAGCAATCACCATACTAAAGACAACCAAACAAAAAGTCTAAAATGCAAATCAATACTACTGCCAAAAAGTGTGTGCAGGTGCCCCACATAAAGGAACATGGTAACTTGAATGATCGAGAACCAACCGGTGATAGTATGCCTCCACCAAAAGCACTCCAGCACATTACATATGCCTCAGTAGTATTTATTGGCTCCTTTTGCAGCAAAGAGTTAAGTTCAGGACCCTCTACACCACATACCAAACATAGGAGTGCTCTGGACCAGGATTCCTTCTGAAGCTAGTCCCCCATGCTCCCATTACACATAAGCTTGGAATTTGAGATTTAGCAGTGGCAGATACCAAAACACTTTTAAGTTCCAAACCAGATTTTTGAATGTGACTTTGCATTAATAATGCAGTATCTTTTCCATACACTTACATTCCAGAGATCCTATAAATAGTTACTACGATTGTGCTCCATTACTCTCTTTTGGATTTCAACAAAGTATTGAGTAATCTGGGTTTAGACAATCTATACTGTGAGATATTTCCAAGCTTTGATAAAAGACCCTAATATGCATGAATTGATTTCCACAGCATGGTCCTTACGTACCCATGTGCCTGATGTGCTGTCCAATTATTTTGCCTTTGGTGAGTGAAGTTATCCGTATACTATTGTCCCAGTGTCCTCCACTAAACAGCAGCTTTCCGTCATGTGATACCACAAACAACTTGGGGGTGATCTCTAGACCTGGTGCGAATGGGCCAGTAATACTTCGCTGGGTCCTGCAAACAAGCAGTGCAAACATGATTATAGACAAAAGAGCTTAAACATTATTTACAAAACCAACAAAGTGGTTTAGATACAAGCAGCACACTACTACACAGGGCATATAGAGCTACAAAAGAGTAAATTACAATTCTAAAAAAAATCCAATATCTACACATTTTGTAACAAATAATTTCTACAATATGTCATCTAGTATGCACAAACCTGAAACCATCTAAAGTGCTAATAAATATATATTACCATGTGTGGTATGTGGTATAATTTATTTGCATGTGCATTAAATATAACAAGTATTTATCCCTACCCAGAGACTACAGGGTTAAATCAGTGAAGTGTGTCCGACTCACATTAACAAGACCTTGTGTAAATGGTAGCAGTTGTTTTGTAAAGTGGGTATGAAATAGAATCTTTGAGAACATACGCTTGTTTTCTCAAGTTAGTTAAGCAGTTCTTGAGTTTTACACATGCTCCCTTGTTTTCATAGGCAGAGATTTTATTTGGAGCCAAGCTATCAAGAGAGATTATTCCTTTTCACTTTGCCAATGAAAGAAAATCCCAGATGGAGAACCACCAGGTTCGTTCAGAGAGTTCACAAAGACTGAGCTTCCCCACTACCTGTCAGGACTTTTAAAACACTGAAAATTCTAGCCACCTTTTGGGAACACAAGTCTTAACTTCGAGCTGTCAGAAGACCATGCCAATTACAGAAATTGAAAACTCAAGATAAACAGTCTGCCTCCTTCCCTTCTAGCAGCGATGGAATTTTGTGACCATCAGCAGTTTGCTGCAACCCGCTACTAGCTGCAGAGCAGGGGACCAATTAATGCCTAATGAAGGGGGGCAAAGTGCAATATTAGTCTCAATACACAGTGTTTAAGGTCATGATTTGCTTGACCACACTAAAGTGTTTACAACAGCCAGTTCTAAAATCTGAAAAGAAGGGCGACCCTAGCACCTCGATAACTTCTCAAACTCATCACAAGAGTGGTATGCCTACACGTCCGAGTTTAATTACTATAATTGTAACCCACTGTAACAAATGTGGTACTGGTATTGGTAGTGGTGGTGGTATTGGTGGTAGTGGTGTTGGTATTGGTGGTGGTGGTACTGGTATTGGTGGTGATATTGGTGATGGTGATGATGGTGATAGTGGTGGTGGTGATAGTGGTGGTGATGGTATTGGTGGTAGTGGGGTATTGGTGTTAGTGGTTTTGGTGGTGGTGGTATTGGTGGTGATGGTGGTATTGGTGGTGATGGTGGTATTGGTGGTGAGGGTGGTATTGGTGGTGAGGGTGGTATTGGTGGTGATGGTGGTATTGGTGGTGGTGGTGTTGGAGGTATTGGTGGAGGTGGTATTAGTGGTGATGGTATTAGTGGTGGTGGTGGTAATGGTGGTATTGTTGGTGGTATTGGTGGTGGTGGAGGTATTGGTGGTGGGGGTATTGGTGGTGGTATTGGTGGTGGTGGTGGTGGTATTGGTGGTGGTGGTAGTAGTATTGGTGGTGGTATTGGTGGTTGCATTATTTGTATCGGTGGTGGAATTATTGGTGGTATTGATAATGGTATTGGTGGTGGTGTTGGTATTGGTGGTGGTATTGGCAGTGGTGGTGGTATTGGTGGAGATTGTGGTACTGGCGGTGGTGGTATTGGCAGTGGTGGGGGTATTGGTGGTGGTGGTATTGGTGGTGGTATTACTGGCGGTGGTAGTACAGAAGCTCTCCCTGGTGAGGGGAACTGGGGCTGCGAGCTGCTGAGGAGCTGGGATAAATTGCGATCTTTGGCGCATTGATTGTAGCATTTTCTGCCAGACATTTGGAGCGTTTTTTAACGTTTTATGAAACCGCCGCTTTTTAACTTTTTCTAACCTTGGGGGCTGTTATATTAATGGGAATTGTGAAAAACAGGCACTCTGACACTCCTTACACCCTCTGTACCTCTTCTTTTAGCCCAGCCGCTTTTTAATTACATCACTCGGCGGTGGGCGCCATCTTGAGTGAGGAGGGTGAGGTCAGCGCTCAAGTCGGGCCGGCCTCCCACCCTCCCCCCTCCCTATATCATGTGTCATCCTCCCAGACGGCGCAGCGGGCTGGCGCAGCGGGCGCGCCGGAAGCGCGCCGAAGCCGCGCCTAAGCCAAGCCCGTCTGCGCCCGTCCGCGCCAGGATCGCGCCGGGCGCGGGCCACGCTGCCCCATTCCCCCCTATTCTCAGGTATGACTCCAATGCGCTGCTTTCCATGCGCCCGGAAATAGCCAGCCTGATTTGTAAAGCACACCCCCCCGTTGACCCCTTTTGGGGCCCTTTTTCCTGCCGTACATGTGGATGGTCCTCCCTGGGACCCGCACGCCCCACTCCCGCCATTTTTTTCCCTCCCTGGCAAAAGTCGGTCTCTTTTAGATGCGGTCTCATTAATGCCAGATCTCTAGCCCGCCATGCACAAGACATCCATGACCTTATCCTGTCTCACGATCTTGACACACTATTTATCACAGAATCCTGGCTACATGATGCTTCTAACCCCGACCTGGCAACTGCCCTCCCTCCTGATTTCACCATCCTCAGGCGGGATAGGCCCAGCGGCCGAGGAGGCGGGTTGGCCATCATCATTAAGAAGCTCTTCAGGTGCCACACATTCGATCTAGCCTCCCTTAAGGACTGTGAGAGCATTGGTTTTGTGATCCACATCAACCCCTCCTCCTCTCTATCAGGAGGATTTGTCTACCGTCCCCCTGGGAACGCCACATCATTCTTGGACTCCCTCGACGAGACCTTGGGATCACTCATGACCCACTACCCCACTTTCACCCTTCTCGGGGACTTTAATCTTCACTTGGAATCTTGCACAGACCGTCCCACCGTCAACTTTTTAAACTCACTTGAGATCTTTGGTCTTTCCCAATTGGTCTCCTCCCCTACCCACCAGGCTGGACATACACTTGACGGCATCTGTACAAACCTGGCGTCCTTAAATACCTCTCCCCCATTACCGCAAATATGGACAGACCACTGTTTCATTCCCTTCTCCATCATGACTTCACCCCCCTTGTCCTCGCATATCAAACACTCTCCCACCCCCTTTCCCGTTAACTGGAAGAAAGTAGCCGAGCGCATTAAGTTGAACCCCCAGCCCCCTGTCCCCCCCCCCTCCTATCGTAGGAGAGGCATCACAGGACTCTATCAATTTTCATTTGTGGATGGATGGAGTGGTTGCCGCCAACTCCAACCCCCCCAACCAAAAATTAGGACAAGGCAAAAGGAAGCCTAATGCTCCCTGGTACACCCAGGCCCTCAGTGATTGTCACCTAAAGTGTAGGGTCCTGGAAAGAGAGTGGAGGAAGACTTATGATCCCTCCTCCAGATCCACATACATTTCCCAGAGGAAGCAATACCTCCTTAACATAAAAAAAGCAAAAAAGGCATTCTTCACTTCAGCCATAGACGCAGCCAATCAGAAACAACAAACCATTTTTGACATAGTTAAATCCTTTACCCACCCGAAGGCACTGGCAACCGAAATTCCCCCATCCCAAACCCTCTGCGATCAAATAGCTGACTTCTTCATTAACAAAATTAAGAACATTCATCACGATTTCCCCCCCCCCCACCGCCCATCTCACACAATTCCGTTACAACTATCCCCTCCCTGAACAACTTTGCCACTGTCTCCCTGGCACAAACTCAAAAGGCCATCCTGACCTGTAGATCCGGAGCCCCCACGGATTCCTGTCCCCCGATTATTTTACAGCACCTCATCGAGGTTGTTACCCCATCAATCAATGCCATCATTAACGAATCGCTCGATTCTGGCACTGTCCCTACTGAATGGAAGAAGGCCACAGTCAAGCCCCTCATGAAGAAGCCAAATAAATCCCCAACCGACCTATCCAACATGCGCCCAATCTCCCTCCTCCCAGCACTTGGCAAAATCACCAAACAGTTAGTTCATGAAGAACTCAAAATCTTTGTGGAAAGCAAATGCATTTTGCATCCACAGCAATCCGGCTTCCGCCCAGGCCACTCAACGGAAACTGCACTAATTGAATTGTCAGATACCATCAAGTTCTTGCAGGATGAGGGCAAACAAGCTGTCCTCATCCTGCTCGACTTAACCGCGGCTTTCGACACCATCTCCCATGCCATTCTTATTAATAGGATGCGTGAGATTGGTGTCGCTGGTTCCGCCCTGGCCTGGATTATTTCATTTCTATCCAATCGATCTCAAACTGTCTCCTTAGGCCCCTTTCTCTCTGGCGAAAAATCCACCACCTCTGGTGTCCCCCAAGGATCAATACTGAGCCCTCTCTTCTTCAATATATATATGGCCCCCCTTCTCACGTTGATCGAATCCCATGGGATCCTCGTGACTTCCTATGCCGACGACACTCAGCTCGTCGTCACCATTGATAAAAGACACCCTGACGCTGCCCTTAAGATTTCAAAACTGCCTCTCCCAAGTCTTCTCCTGGCTTAACCTGAATCATCTTAAATGTAACAGTACCAAAACTGAAATAATACCCCTCGGCAAAAGCACCCTCTTTTCCCCTAAAGATTGGTGGCCTCCTAACTCTGAAGCACCGCCGAGTACGGTCACTTCAGCCCGCAATCTCGGAGTCCAATTCGACTCGTCCCTTAGCTTCGACGAGCATGTGCGCATCACTGCGGGGCGCTGTTTTAGCCTGATCAGGCAGCTCAGGAAATTCTTTGACTTTCTGCCCATCTCCGCCAGGAAATCAGTCGCAGTGGCGCTCATTCTCTCCCGGCTAGATTATTGCAATGGCCTCCTAGCAGGCATAAAGAAATCCTCCCTAAAGAAATTGCAAAGTGTGCAACACGCGGCTGCCAGGCTCGTCCTGAAACTCCCCCGCAGGTCTTCGGCCTCCGCGGCCCTCAGCACTCTCCATTGGCTGCCCCTCCATAAGAGAATTCTCTTTAAGCTCCTTGTTACGGTGTTCAAATCTACCAGGAACACCGGCCCTTCCTACCTGTCCAAGCGATTTCCGCTCTATACTCCAACTCGTTGTTTAAGGTCCTCAGGAGCGAATTTAATCTCTGTACCCAAAATTAAACTAAAAACCAAAGGTGGGAAAACTTTTGTTTTTTTGGCAGCCAAAGCATGGAACTGTCTCCCCCCCAACCTTAGGCATGCCTCCTCAGAAAGCCTTTTTAGGAAACTCCTGAAGACCCGGATTTTTTCTCAGTCTGACTCATCGGTACTCGCAGCCATCTGATCCTTTCTCCCCACTGCTGGTTCTCTGTTGTGCTTAGCGCCAAGATGCTCCTTCTGGAGCGATAGTTGCGCTATACAAATTCTAATAAATATCAAAATATTGGTGGTGTTATTGGTGGAGGTGGTAGTATTGGTGGAGGTGGTAGTATTATTGGAGGTGGTGGTAGTATTATTGGAGGTGGTGGTATTGGTGGTGGTGGTAATGGTATTGGTGGTGGTGATGGTGATGGTGGTGATGGTATTGGTGGTGTTGTTGTTAATAAAACAGGCTTTTGAAAACAACCCATCAGGTGGCTTTAGTAGAGAAGACATGTAACATAGATGTGCTGTTGTCAGCTTCAGCCCATTAGCACAGGATTATGTGCTACCTGGAATTCACATGACTCAATTCACTAATCATTTCTAAATCCATTTTACTTTAGGGGGTTGAAACAGACACAAGATAATGGCAGGTTAAAGTGATTGAAAGCAGGCGCCCGTGTTACGGGGCGGTTGTGCGGCTTAAAAAAACACAAGTGGTTTCAGCTGAGGCAGCACATGTCTGGCTTGTAGTAAGAGAAACTCAATAGAGTAAATAGTGCTTACTGACTAAATAACAGGTCCTGTGTAACAACCAAAGTAAAAGGGCCAATCTCCATGGGAGGGTACAAATGAGAACAAGGCCGTGCTAAGGAGGGACTAACAAGCCTATTAACGAATCCGAAAGCAGCATTTACAAAAGACAATGTCACAAGCCAATGAAAAATATGGGAGGAGAGGGGGCGTGGCTTCTCTCCCATACTCTACTACTGCAGTCTCGAAGAGCGAGCAGCACATGCGCGCTGCTGCTAGGCTCGACCTAAAAACATGGGAAAAAGACATTGCCATTTACAATGCCCATAGCTCTAACTCTCACAAATGCGAGACCTATTGGCATTGCCAATGGTTGTTTTTTTTCTCCCCCTAAAAACAAGATATTCCTATGTGGAGTAGTGTGGCTCACTGGTTAGAGGCAGCAGGCCTGAGAGCAGGAGTCAGCCCGGGACCAGGGTTCAATTCCCGACGCGGCAGGGTCGTGGACCTTGGTCAGCGGACTCGATAATTCTCGCTTCGGTGCTTACTCTAATCAGGGGGTCCACTCGGCAACTCTGGGCATTAGCTTGCCTAATCTCCACAACGGCCCCACCAATTCTGGGGATGCCTGGCTCCACCTTGGGGACTCCCAGCAAGGGACCATCCCACAGGGAAAGCCAGGACGGGTTCCCCAGAGTTATACAGCGCCGGGACGCCCCGTTGCGGGGGCAGCTGTGCGCTTTACAAGTATACTACATTTACATTTACATTTACATTTACATGTAACCAGTGTTTGGGGCTTACAGATAGAAAATGGGTATAGGGATAAATAATCAATGTGAACTTTGCTGAAAGCACTGTTTTTCAAAAATAATTGCAGTTGCCTCTTAAAATTAACCAAGCAATCACAAACAACAGCATTCTATGAACTGGTTTCAGTGAAGTAGCAAATGCCATCCATCTTGCAAATTTTCATTCAACAGTTTAGGTGAAATGGTTTCTCAATAATGGTATGCCATGAAAATGACTAACATCTGCACATACCCATTCCACTTAGGGGCAGGGCTAATACTGACTATCTCTAGCTTTGTTATCCACCTCTTGTATGTCAAGTATACTTCTATGGTCCTGGTAGAGGTTCGTATTTATCCAGTTTTATCCTTTGCAAACCAAACACACACTGCTTCCATGCAAGTCAGGAATCCATAATAGCCAACACGCAATTGTGCCACAAAAATAAACTCACTGCAAAATAATTGTTATTCACTTTAATCTCTAGTGAAGCCAGTCATGTCTTGTGAGCCTTTTAATTAATCAATTAACTTTGACAGAAAGACATGCACTGATCATTTAACAGTTTGTGTCCCTTAAAACTAAACAAACAGCTTTTGGTCTGAATGAAGGATCAAGGGCTAATTCCCATATGTAGTGAATGGTAATATGTTAACAAAGTTAAGTGTTAACTCTGATCTAATACTGCTTATTTCTACTAGGATGCTGCATTCACCTTGGCACATGTTATAGGCAACTTAACGAAACATGAGCTATGTAGTTTACTCTATGATTGTCTTGAACTACACTTTTCTTCATTGCTATACTTACTTTGGATTTGTAACAGTTGGATCTTTCACAAATGTGAAATAGTTGGAGAGGTTTCGGTCATAGGGCAGCCAACCATGGGTTCCAATAATGAATTTCTGGCTCACAGTTACCTGGAAAACAAGATTTCAAAAAGCAATCAAGCAGAGAGATGTGGCACTCAACAAGTAGTGAGACCACAGTAAAGTTAGGTTCTACGAAGGAACTTATAGTTGCCTTGGGTACACCGTCTAATATTCCTGCAAATCATTGCAAAGATAGGATTCATTTTAGTGGTGGGCTATTGTTCTCTCCACCTAGACACCGACGAAGAGGCCCTCCTGCTTTAACCTTCTCTTCTGAAACTCAGCCTTGCATCCATGAAAGGAAGGCCTTTGCTGAGAATTAAAACACGAATGACCATTTTATTTTATGAAAGCCATCTTCCAGAGCATAACAGTGAACATATTAGGAATTGATTTTCCCTCCCCCATGCACGCACCACAGTCATATTGAGCCACAGTGCAGGTCTCCTACACTAAAGCACCATACAAACCATACTATTACAGTGGAGAAGTGTAAACCTTCAGTGATCTGAATTTAAATTACACACTGGAATAATTTGGAAGCTATACAAATAGCAGTTTGATACTTACTTTTTGCACCAGAGGAAAGGAAACAATCAGCAACTATTTATTCTATGTACAAACAAAACGTTATGCGGATAAGATACTATTTGACACTCGGGCTGCCAGTCTGTTTTAGAATCCTGCTTAAAGAGGCACTTGTTCTTAACCATTTGTAAACTGTGTGTTTTCTAAAATTGCATTTCGTTTTTAAACTGCTTGCTATCATTTGTATTAGTGAGCATTGGTTGGGAGTTTTGCTATCAGTTAATTCCTGGACACTCACCGAGTCTCCAGGTTTGCAACCTCTCCACGCCAACCCTCCCTGGTCCAGCGCAGCTTTTCGCTGTTTGGTTGGAAGGAGGATTACCCCTTGGGTCTCCTACTTCCGTTGGGCCATTTAGCGGCCACCATCTTGGGAAGGAGACACTCTAGCCTCCAGGCCCGGACTGGCCGTTGCGGGCACTTGGCAATCCCCCGGTGCGCCGCAAGGTTGCTGAAAAAACGGCCCTGTAACAAAATCGCCCGAAAACCAGCCCTGGCAAAGAGCGCTGTCGCATCCCCAACCCCCCCTGGGGGGTGGAAAGAGGGCCGGCTGAGCACTTTGCCAGAGCCGGTTTTGGTTCCCAGTCCGGCCCTGCTAGCCTCCTCCCTGTTCCCTGTGCCTCAGGGTATTTAACCGGGGGATGCCACTGACGCGCCTAATGCAAGCCCATCTGCGCCCGTCAGCGTCTCGGAGGCGGCCGGCGCTGTGCATGATGCCCGTCGAACCGCAGGGATGACGCATACTATTAGCTATGGTCGGGATACACTACTTAACCTAGGCAACCTCCTTAAGTGCCAGAATACCACGGTAAGCACTGACAATGTAGTTATATCTCACTGCTCTCATTGCAACTGTTCTCCGGTCAGAGGCAGGGAGGATGCTTCGACCGGACAAGCTAAGAGTAAAAAGACAACTTGCTCAGGAAGACATGGGAAGCATCTTAAAGCTATACTGCTGAACACTCTCTCCCTGCAAAAGCATGAGGCACAAATCTATGACCTTTTATTAGAAGAGAACCACGACCTCATGTTCCTTACGGAAGCATGGATATCAAACTCCTCTAATGATACCATTGCATCTGCTTTTCCGGCAGGCTATAAAATTACGAGGAAAGACCATCAGGAAGGGATAGGAGGGGGAGTGCCATTGTTTTCAAACAGGAACTAGACTGCTCCTCTATTGTACTGGACCAGGTGGAAGGTGCATAGTATCTGGGGTTCCGCTGCACTCTTTCACTGCACCAATGCATTGCTGGAATGCTAATTTATAGACCACCGGGCGTACCTCTAAACTTCATCAACTCTCTACAGGAATGCATTACACCGCTTGCCCTAAGATATAAGCACCTTCTCATCCTGGGGACCTGAACCTGCATTTAGACAGGTCCTCGGACCCCCCAGTGATGGCCCAAGTCCTCGGACCCCCCAGTGATGGCCCTGTCCGAAATCACGGAAGCCTGTAATCTTAATCCGTTTGTCATGGCTTCTACTCATAAACTAGGACACCTTTTAGACCAAATCTTTTGCAATATGAAAATAGAGGCGGATCCTCCAAAGCCGCTAACGTGGTCAGACCACTTCCTGGTTAACTTTCGGATACCAGTTACAGGGATGCATGTCCCTTTAGGGGAGGTAAAGGCTGAACACAATTTCAGAGCCCTCAATAAAATATCTTTGGCTTCTCTTCAGAGGGGGCTTGACTCCTCAGTCCCCTCTCTAGTGGGCAATCCCTCGGCGGACGCTTGCACTTTAGAAGCATGGCTGAGGACGAATATCAATGCAGTCGCCCCACTGATCTTTATGTGGACCGGCTGTTCGGCGCCTTGGTTCAATGAATCCGCAAAAGCAAATACAAAGGCCTTGAAAGAAAGCGGCGTGGGCATTATCTCTTGGAGGATATAAATATTTATAAGGCAGCTCGAAAATCACACTACAAAATGGTGAGAATTGCCAAAATCAACTATTTGGAGAATAAAATTACAACAACCAACAACAGGGGTGAGGAATCTTTCAATATCGTAAAGTAATTTAAGACTCTTAAGGCAGGGAGCAAAGAATGCCCAGTTATCAGCAGACTGGATGAGCCTGGTGGCCCGTTCCTTCCACGAAAAGATAACGATGATCCAGCAGTCGTTCTCCACGGTGGTGGAGTAGGATATCTCTTCTCGCACCCAGGAGGGAAACATCCCTCAACCCCTTCCCACCCCTGCACTCTCACAATGGCCACCACTGTTACAGATCCCGGCCATCGAACTTCAGGATTCACTTACATATCTAATGGACCTCAAGTCGGGATCACCAACAGATGCGTGCCCTGCCAAACAGATACTCGCTCTAGCAACCACCTTAAACGCACCTATCAATAAGGTACTCAACTCCTTGCTATAAACTGGCATTGTGCCGCCACTCTGGAAGCAGGCTAAGAATCTGCTACTGCTGAAAAAACCAAATGCGGACCCAAATATTCCTACAAACTACAGACCCATTTCACTCCTCCCGGCCTTCTCCAAAGTATTGGAGAACCATGTTATAACAAAGTACTTATGGAATATGCGGAGAATCACAATCTCCTGCACCCCACGCAGTCGGGCTTTAGGACCAACTACAGCACAGAGACAGCCCTGCTGGAGGTGACGGAACATCTCAAAGACAAGCTGGATGATGGGGGCAGAGCGATTCTCATTTTACTCAATTTGTCGGCGGCATTTGACACGGTGGCCATTGTGATGCTCCTTGACAGACTGAGGAACATGGGCATCAAAGGGAAGGCACTAGCCTGGATAACATCCTTTTTGGAGCATAGCGAACAGGTTTATTGGACTCCCCCATTTTTAGCCTCTATGCCCAGCACGCAGGTTGGAGTCCCGCAAGGCTCCTAACTAAGTCCAACTCTTATTAATGTATACATGTCACCCCTAGCTTCCCTGGCGGAGGCACAGGGTGCCAAAATAATGTGTTATGCTGATGATACGCAGCTGATTTTTACTTGCGCCAAAGACACAGACTTTAATGGGGGTGCAGTTAGATCTTGCATCACACAGGTTTTAGCTGGCTGAAGGAGAATCAACTCAAGTGCAATCTGATAAAACCGCAATTGTCTTCTTCAGTCAGTCTGCTGTGAACATCTGGAGCCAATGGTGGCCCGCAGAATTCTCCCCTCCCAGTGCTGCCCAATCTACAGTCAAAAACATGGGTATCTACATCGATAATGAGCTCTCTATGCGGTCCCAGGTTCAGGCCCTAATGGGTACCTTTTTTGGCCTCATGAGGATGTTGAAGAAATTCCTTCCGCTTCTCCCTTCAGATTCCAAGAAGACAGTGGAGCATGAGCTGGTAACATCCAGATTGGAGTATGCCAATGCCCTCTACCTGGGTTTACCGGAATACCTTCTTCAGCGCCTTCAGGTAGTGCAAAATTCAGCTGCCAGACCAAATTTCAGACTGAAACCCAGGTCGCATATGTCCTTCATCTTAAGTTTTTACACTGGCTTCCAGTAAGGGAGTGGATACATTTCAAGGCCATGGTAATTTTCTACAAAGCCTTCCATGGCTTGGGCGCAGACTACCTTAGAAAGCGAGCTAGTCGCTACAAACCTACTAGAGCACTCAGGTCATCCTCCGCCAATTTGGCCTGCATCCCCAAAACACGCGTGGTGCGTAGAGTTGGGAGATCATTTGGCTTCCTAAGACGTCAAGCATGGAACAAACTGCCGGTAGCACTGAGAGCATCATTAGATCTTACCCACTTCAAGAAATTACTGAAAACATGGATTTTTAAGGGCTAAGCCTCTAGTAAGGCAGTCATATGTGAACTGTTAGCACTGGGACGCTCCTGCTGGAGTAGCTTCGCGCTTTATAACTACGGTCATTCATTATGCTGCTGGAGACTGGGTTTTCAAATATGTTGCACAATCCCTTGTGTGCAAAAAATTCTAAAAAGCGACACCCTCCATGATAGATAGGCAACGTGCTACCATGATTTTCTCGAGATTTAAAAAATAAGGTCATCCTAATTATTAAGTTGAAAGACACCTGCTACGGGGCATGGAAAGTAGGGTCTGTCAAGTTCCATTCCCCTTCGGTGTAAGAATACTTCATAGTGATCTGAAATTCACCCTAGGACTCTAAGCTCTTGAATAAAGCCTTGCAATGGAGCACCATAATTTCATTAACTATCTTCAATTAAAAGAGCTCCATATATGGATCAGAAGCGAAAGAAAAAAGGTATGAGATACAAGATTGTTTTAAAACTATTTTGTAATTTTCAAATAAAAAAAGGAAAATGCTACTTACCAGTATGCATCTGTTCTTGGCATGTCGGGCTGCAGAACCACACACTATAGCATTAGATCACCATCTGGTGGTGGGCCCGGATGAATACACTTTGTTGTTGTCTTGGAAGAGTCTTTGTCTGTTGGGTGACTCCTCCCTTAGATCGTAGTGCGCTTGGGCATCGACTCCATACTCAGATTGTTTTCGCCACTGGGCAAATGATGGAGTTTGTATGAATACAGATAAAGATGACCATGTGTTGTGTATCTAAAAAAGATAATACTGGAACAGATACAGGTAGCCAGGGAAGCGGGTGGGCGTGTGTGGTTCTGCAGCCCTACATGCCAAGAACAGATGCATACTGGTAAGTAGCATTTTCCGTTCGAGGCATATGGGCTGCAGACCATACACTATAGCATAGATTGCAAAGCAGTTTCTCCCTTAGTGGCGACCACCCGCATCTGTTGCAGTAGTTTGAAATAATGTCTTGAGTACAGCCTGGCCCACACTTGCTTGTTGTTTTGGCTGCACATCTATACAGTAGTGTAGCTGCTTTACAGATGTCATCTAATGGTATATTTCCTAGGAATGCCATAGATGCTCCTATCTTACGGGTAGAATGAGCCCTAGGAGGAATGGATAGAGTGTGTTTTGCTTTCAGGTAACAAATCTGAATGCACTTAACAATCCATCTTGCAATGCCTGATTTCATCATCATCATCATTTCATCTTTATTTCGACAATATTGTCATAAAAGAAGTCACACATTTGAGCAATTAAAAATTTATACAATACGTGTAAATAGAGCAATAAATAAGAAGAAAGTACAAGTGCCCATACAACTTATCGTTACATAGCAGTCAGTAAAAAAGGAAAAAATAAACAAATGTCCGTATATTCCTCCTTTACAATCTAAAGTTTGAGTGCAAGCGCCAAAGCATCTATACAACTGTTGAAGCTGGATCCAAATTCAGACAGTATTTACATACATCCTTCTTTGTTCCACAGAGCTGCCAAAAATGTTGTTACAGCAAATACAATCACAGTTGAAAGATCCGTTTTAAGTATTCTATAGGCTTGCATACAGTGCGTAATCCCCAGATTTTTACATAGAGGAATGATCCAATACCTCCTGGATTTTTTATAGGCGGGGCAAAAGAACAAAACATGCATTTCATTTTCCTGCTCTGAAGTACAACCTGGGCAATTTTTGGGGGAGGACGGACACCACTTGCTCGTAAGGGCTCTAATAGGAAGGGTGCCATGTCTCCATTGAAGGTACAATTTCTCAAAACAGCAGGACTAACATCATCTAAAACAGGCTCAAATTGATAAAAGTCTTTAATCATTAAAAAAGTACCGGTTAAGGTGCCAATTTGTGCATTCGATGTAAGAGCAGTTAATTTACTTTCGTAGTAAAATTTGGCCAGGTACTTGCGAGGGACCCTAGTGCAGGCAGACTCCGGGTCAGACCACATTAACGGGAGACCTATTCTCCCAAATTCCTCTCTCACATACTTCAGCCAGGGAAATGTCCCCGCATTCGGGAGCCTTAAAACATCCGAGAGCTCTTGCCTATAGTTCTTGAGCTCAGGGGTGGTCCAGAGCCTCTGCCAAAAAGTTAGCGGTTTGAGGCGTAATTCCTCATCTATAGGTCTGAGGCCCAAATCAAGCCTCAACAGCACTAGGGGTGTACTGGGGGCAAAGCCACCAAATGTCTTAAAAATGTATTTTCCACGACGGCAATCGCGGATCCACACTGGTAACCCCAGAGTTCGCCGCCGTAGATTACTGCCCCCGTGCCTGTAGTTTATATATTTCAAGAGGTGGGCCAATCGGTTTAACAGAGGATTTATTTAAAAGCTTGAGGATACCCCCCGCTAATTGAGCCAACTTGAGTTGGGATTTTATTTGATGTGGGACCCAGGTCATAGTTTCATTTAAAATGAGCCCCAGATACTCAAAGGTCTGAACCCTTTCTAACCGGACTCCGTCTATCATCGGATTTAGGCGTGTTGTAGCTGGTGGATTAAAAATCATGAATTTTGTTTTAAGGGTGTTTATTTCCAGACCCCGTTCCAGACAAAATGACTCAAAGCCATCCAGCACTCATTGGATGCCCATGGGAGACTTTGAGAGCAATAAGATATCGTCTGCGAACATGATCGCAGAAACCCGACAACCAGCGAGTTTTGGAGCGTCGCTGTTGGATACCGCATTCAGGTGTGTGATTACCCCGTTGACGTAAAGGCAAAACAGGGTGGGTGCCAAGACACACCCCTGTCTCACCCCTCTGCCAACGGGGAATCTAGCTGACAAAGCACCATTTTTCCCACACCTGACCTGTGCGAAATTCTCCCCATGGAGTCGGATTATCATGTTCAAAAGGGGGAAAGGAATGCCCAGTTGTAGAAGCACAGTCCATAGTTTTCCGCGCGGGACCAGATCGAAGGCCGCACAGAGGTCCACAAAGACAGTATATAGTGAACCGTCCTCAATCTTAACGGTTTTCCAAAAAAGCAGGGTCAGACGAAAAATCTGATCCGTGGTGGATACATTTTTCCTGAACCCTGCCTGGTAAGGGCTTAAGATGGAAAACTCCTCCGTCAATTCTAAAAGGCGGTCTAAAATCAGCCTCGCGAAGATTTTTTGCGACACGTCAATGAGGCTGATAGGTTTGTAGTTGGCTGGGAGTAGAGAACTCTTCTTGAAGATAGGGACTATCTCAGCTCCCAGCCAAGTACTAGGGACCGCCATACCCCTTTGGATTGCATTAAATAAAACCATTAAATAAGGGGCCCAGACCATGGGTTCATGTTTGAAGAGGTCGCCTGGGAGTTTATCCAACCCTGGCGCTTTGCCGACTGCAAGTTTGGAAATAGCAGCACGGACCTCTCCCTCAGTAAACTCAACCTCATTGATTTGAGCAGCAATAGAGCTGGGCACTAATCCCCCTTGTTCCATATCATTGGTAAGATTCTATGTCAGGACCGGAGGCTTCAGATTATGCTATATCTTCCTTCGCTTTATTAACATAAGAACTCCACAGCAGCTTAGGAAAATATTCAAAACAGTGAAAGAAAAATGCTTTAGGTCCCAAAGCATTTGAAGGAAGGTTTTAACAGTCCAAAAAACCACAACTCCCATGAGTCTCTTGTATATCGCTAGTCCATAGTCCTTCCATCATGTCTACCATAGCTAGATAGCCAGTCCTCTCTTCCTCTTCCTCCTCTTTCTTCGCTGCTCCCGCAGCCAGATAAGTGCTTTTCATGTGTTTTTCTCTTTGTGTGAAATTGCCTGTATATTCTGTGTATACAATTTGTTGGGGGCTCGTCGCATGGTTTGCGTTTCTTCATTACAGAGTCCCCGGTCGCGGGAACGTTCTATTCGTTCCTACGTGATTTTTTCTGTTCCCGTTTGTGTGTGGTGACTGATAAAGCCGCTAGAGGGCGCCCGCGCGTCTCGCCGGCTCTTCGGCGCGTCTCTTCAGTTACGGGAGCCGCGCTGAGGAGCCTGCCTGCGCCGGACCCTGCCCTCGCTTGCCCCTCTGACACCTGGTTCGCCGGGTCTGTACTCCTGCTTCTGACGCCCCGCTGGGGTCTGTAGTGCGGCTTAGACCGCGTTAAACGCCTTCGGGCGCATTTTGTGCACCAGTGATATTCGTGTGGCATAGCGCGCTTGAGAGGTGGCATGACTCGGTCCCGGTGAGGAGAGTCCGCGCGCTGGGGGGTTGGTGCAGCCCTACCTGCCACGCCTGTTGGCCCACAAAGTTATCGCAGTCAATTTTGTCTGCCCAAAAATCGAATTGCCTTTCAAGTGACACCCTCTTGAGTGTCTGTAGAGCCGGGTGGTCCCTGGATTTGGGGTGTGTTTCCCTAGCTTCTGTCTTGTAGCTTATCCCCTTGTTCTGTGTGTTCGTGATGGAAGGGGAGTATGTAGAGGAACCCTATTCCTATCTCCAGGACGATGAATTTTATCATGCGGTGGATAGTTCCATTTACCGCTGTGTGACGGAGGTGGTGGGGCCCATGGAGGACCGCCTCTCCGCACGCATTGTTGAAGAATGCGCAAAATTAGCGTCTGCACATTGGGGGGCGCCTATTGACACCCCGGGTACATCGGGCGGGAATCCGCCGGCACCGAAGAAACCATGCAGGGAGGGACCCTCTTCAGGGTCGCAGGGGGTTGACAGAGGCGCTTTTGAGCGTCTCAGTGACGCCTTTTTGGCAAAGGCGACGGCTGCGCCCCCTGCTCCCCTGGCGAGCCCTGACGCTGCGGGGGACGTTGACACGGCCCCCGCGTCACCGGTGTATGACTCACCGGACACTGACGATGACGGAGAGTCGGTGCGCTCTTGGCGACCTTCGGGCTCAGCCACGGAGCTCCCTCGGGATGAGTCGGGCACGTTGGACCCGGACGAGATTGTTCATCCGCGGTCCGCAGCTTGGACACCGGGAGAGACTGTGGCGAAGTTCGTTGCGGGTCGACTGCGCAAGCCGCTGGAAAAGGAAGCCAGAGGCTGTCTGCGAGGGGAATGCCCGAGGCCGACTTTGGAAGGGAAGGTGGCTATGACCCCCGAGTTAGATGCGAAAATGGCCACCTTCCTGGCCAAGTTCATGAAAGATCCCCGCAAGGGTATTGACCGATCCTGGCGGTCCTGTCAGGATAAGTTACTGGATGCCGTGGGGCCTGCCACAAAAATCCTCGACATGGCGGAGGAGGCGAAGGCGAATGGCACGGTCATTTCCCCGGAGGTGCTATCGAATTGGGCGCAACGTGTTATCGTGTTTCTGGGTAATGCCAATTGCGCCCTGTCCACCGAGCGCAGACGGTCCTTGCTGATTAAATTAGACCCTAAGCTGGGGGACCTGGCCTCGTCGGAGGCGGGCGCGGTAGCTCAGGGGGGCCTCTTCGGCGAGCCCTTTATCAGAGAGCTGGGCAAGTTCGTGTCCACTTTTACATCACTGGACAAGGCGCAATCCAGCATCAAGCGCGTTTTTCACCAGCGTTTCTCTGGAGGGGCCGGTCGCGGCAGGGGCCGCGCGATCGGCCGTGGCCAGCAGGCCAATAATAGAGGGCAAGGCTCCGGCAGAGGCCAGTACCAGACCTCTGCAAACTTCAATAATTTCTATCCCACCAGAGGGCAACGTTTCGGCGGCAGAGGTTTCAGGAAGAATTCCGGACCAGGACATACCTCCGGTGAGTGTACTTTGTTTGGATCAAGTTCCGATAGGAGGGAGGTTGGCAGCCTTTTACGAGGAGTGGGAATTGCTCACTGCCGACGCTTGGGTTTTGCAAACCGTCCGTGGGTTCCATATAGAGTTCTACGACAGACCCACTCAGGAAGTTTGTCCACGTCCGATGGTGTTTTCAGAGTCCGACGCGCTTTTGATAGACGGAGAGGTCGCGGAGTTGCTTTGCAAAGGGGCCATCCGTCAATCAACGCGCCACCCCAATGGATTTGTCAGCAATGTCTTTCTCGTGGACAAGACGGATGGGGGCAAGAGGCCGGTGATCAACCTCAAAGAGTTCAACGGGTGGTTGATCTATCGGCACTTCAAGATGGAGGGTATCCACCTCCTTCGGGATGTGCTCCTCCCTCGGGATTGGATGGTGAGGCTAGACCTCAAGGATGCTTATCTAGTTGTTCCTATCCACCCGCCTCATCGTCGTTTCCTTCAGTTCTTGTGGAACGACAGAGTGTTCGAGTTCACGGCGCTGCCGTTCGGCCTTTCATTGGCCCCCTGGTGCTTCACAAAGGTGTTGCATCCGGTGGTGGAGTACCTCAGGGGTCAAGGGGTGCGGATGTTAGTCTACTTGGACGACATCCTCCTCATGGGTCAATGTCCGGTAGTTTTGGCCGGGCAGCTGCGACAGGCCGTACACCTTCTTCAGAAACTGGGGTTTGTTATCAACGGCTCCAAGTCGGTTTTGATCCCCACTCAGA
The DNA here is from genome assembly GCF_964261635.1 of Lissotriton helveticus. Taxonomy (NCBI): domain Eukaryota; kingdom Metazoa; phylum Chordata; class Amphibia; order Caudata; family Salamandridae; genus Lissotriton; species Lissotriton helveticus. Next base: position 420,513,214 of record NC_136061.1, on the reverse strand, counting down.
GACTTACCTTCCTGGGTTTCATCTTGGACTCGGTGGAGGCTGTTCTGAGGCTCCCGGCCCGGAAGATCGCGAAGATCAGACATTTGCTTCGGCAGACGATCACAAAGGATTGTACGTCCTTGCGATATGTCGCCAGGGTGGTGGGACTTCTGTCGTCCTCCATCCAAGCGATCTTTCCAGGGCCCCTACATTACAGGGCGCTTCAACGCCTCAAGGCTCAGCACCTCCGGAGGGGGATGAGCTACGATCAGTTGGTTCCCCTTACGGAGGAGGTGAAGGAGGAAATGTCATGGTGGCTGTCTCACATGGAGGCGTGGAATGGTCGGGCGATCTTCAGGTCGGTCCCAGATCTCGTCATAGAGTCCGATGCCAGCAGATCGGGTTGAGGCGCTCGGTGCGGGGATTTCTCCACCGGCGGCGTCTGGTCTTCAGACGAACAACGGTTGCATATCAACTGTTTGGAGCTCCTAGCGGGCTCCTTCGCGGTCCGTTGCTGGACCAAGGATTCGGTCAAGGCTTGTGTTTTGCTAAAAATGGACAATGTTTCAGCGGTTCGTTATGTGAACCATCTAGGGGGTCCTCGTTCTCGCGCTCTGGCGAATTTGGCGAAGGACTTCTGGGATTACTGCCTATCGCGTCACATTGCTGTGACAGCGGAGTACCTGCCAGGCCAGGACAATCAGGTAGCGGATTGGCACTCCAGATACCTCAGGGATGCCAGTCAGTGGAAGCTGGATTCGGTAGTTTTCCAGTGGCTACAAAGCCTTTGGGGTCCCTTTTCGGTGGACCTGTTTGCGTCCCGTCTGGACCACCAACTGCCGCGTTTTTTCAGTTGGAGGCCGGACCCTCTCGCGGAGGCCACAGACGCCTTTCTGCAGGATTGGAGTCGGGAGAAACCGTTTGCGTTTCCACCGTTCTCCATGGTGGTGCGGACAGCGGCCCAGGTTCGCCGCCAAGGAGTGGAGCTGGTATTGATTACACCGCTTTGGAGGTCTCAAGTATGGTTTCCGGTTCTTCTGGAACTTTCTTGGGATTTTCCAATCCTACTCCCCCTGTTTCCTCTCCTCCTGAGGAATCCAGATCAGGAACCGCATCCTCTCATTGTGCGGAATTCGCTCCGCCTCATGGCGTGGAGGCTCTCAGGAGACGTTGGTCGCTCCCGGGCCTTTCGGGGTCGGCTGAGAACCTTCTCTCCAAAGCATGGGCCGATAGTACGACGAAGCGCTACAGATCCGCTTGGCTTAAGTGGATGCGTTGGTGTCTTCGAAGGGATTTGGATCCCTTGGTCGCGGGTCTCGTTCCCGTCCTAAATTTCCTGGCTGAACTAGTCGACAAAGGCCTCGCCTACAGAACGATTAATGCGATTCGATCAGCGATCTCGGCAGGTCATGAAAACATCGATAACTCTCCGGTGGGGGAGCATCCTTTTGTTTGTCGACTTCTGTGGGCTGTTCGGCTCGCGTTGCCTCCAGAACCCAGGTATTCCGTCCTTTGGGACGTCAATGTGGTCCTGAATTTGTTCCTTTCATGGCCGGCCAACTCCTATCTGTCTCTGAAAGAGCTCTCGGCAAAGTTGGCCATGCTGTTGTGTTTAGTTTCTTGTAGACGGGTGTCTGACGTACGCGCCCTGGACATATCAGCGCGCATCTTCTCCCCGGATGGGGTTACCTTTACTGTGGGCCGCCGCACTAAAACGGCGTCACGGACCATTTCACATCCAGCTTTTTTAGACACCCCTAAGCTATGTGTTGTGCAATGCCTCAAAGCATATGAGGATTTAACATTGGAATTGCGCCCACCGGGCGAACGTCAGTTATTGATTGCCTTGCGGAAGCCACACAAAGCTGTCTCCTCCCCCACTATTGCTAGGTGGGTGCGTTGGGTCATGCAAGAGGCAGGCATCGATACGAACCTGTTTGGAGCACACTCTGCCAGAGGGGCCATGGCCTCTAAGGCGTTCGCTGTGGGTGCTCGCTTGGAGGATTTAATGCGAGCTGCAGATTGGTCCTCAGACTCCACCTTTAAGAGGTTTTATTTTAAGCCTGTGGTGGATTTAGCCCAGTTGGTGGTAAGTAAGCTTTGAACTAGCATAATCTGAAGCCTCCGGTCCTGACATGGAATCGAAATTTGCCTAGCTTATGTAACGGTAAGTTTCAATTCTATTAAGGACACGGAGGCAAGGATTATCCCACCCAGTACACACGGTGTTTCTACCCACCCGTATGGCAGTAAGTAAAGCGTTTTCCTTTTATACAGTTATGTTGTGTGCCTAGATTTGATTATTCCTCTGTCAAATTACTCGACTCCTGTGACCCCTCGCTTACGCTGTCCTTTTTTCCGGCAGGCAACGAGGGTGCTAAGCAGGATCAGTGAGGCGAATGCGTGATCTGCGCGAAGAAAGAGGAGGAAGAGGAAGAGAGGACTGGCTATCTAGCTATGGTAGACATGATGGAAGGACTATGGACTAGCGATATACAAGAGACTCATGGGAGTTCTGGTTTTTTGGACTGTTAAAACGTTCCTTCAAATGCTTTGGGACCTAAAGCATTTTTCTTTCACTGTTTTGAATATTTTCCTAAGCTGCTGTGGAGTTCTTATGTTAATAAAGCGAAGGAAGATATAGCATAATCCTCGCCTCCGTGTCCTTAATAGAATTGAAACTTACCGTTACATAAGCTAGGCAAATTTCGATTCTCCGCTCCATAGAGGATGCGAAAATGATCTTCCCACACATCCGCAGCAATATTAGGTGCTACTACCGGTACCGGGTGAGCCGACCCCGTATTAACAATTAGCCAGAACTTCCGTGGATCTCTTGTTTTAAGAGCAGACGTTAAATTGGCCCAGTTGTCGTTATCCCACTCGACCTTAGCATAGTGTATTCACTGCCTATATTCTAACCTCCTTTGTTTTATCAATGCCTTAATATTATTTTGCTTCAGGACCCGGAGGAGTTCTACTTTCGCCTTTCTACAGGCAGTGTTGTACCAACTGGGTCTATTGCCCGCCCTTTTCCCTCTTGGCCCTGGGGGGTTAAGGACCTCTGCTAGGGTATTAGTTAATTCCTTGTTAAGATCCCCAAGTTTTAGATATACTTCAGTTGTGGGATACTGCTGAATTAAAGCGGCAACCGCTTCCAATATCGGAATTGCCCGCGCGTATATCTCCGCCACTAGCTCTGGGTGTGTTACAAGTTTGTCCCATCTAACCCTGCGCCTGTTGTTGGATAAAAGCGCCCTGTCATCTAGGCCACTATCTGGCTTACAGGCGTCTTTGGGGGTGCCGGGGGATAAAAAGTCCAGAATCGACGCGTTATGATCACTTTCACCCCTAGTTTCCACCCTAAAATCAAGGACCTTATGCTAAGCACAGCTTTCATCAAATATATACTCCAGCCGTGATTCCTGACCAGGCTTATTAAAGGTACATTTCGAGGGGATGTCCGATTTTACACGACCATTGCAGGCCCTAATTGAGTGGTTAAGCATCAGAGCCATGATTTGGACAGCCAATGCCGCCCATGACCTGGGCGGGGGGCCCACCACTGGAGGTATTTTCCAGTGGTCATCCTCCTCCAGGTTTACCCCATCCATCAGACCCAAAAGTGGCTCGAAATGAGAATTGAAATCTCCCCCTACCAAAAACGTGGTGCCTTGGGGAATCACATTTAAAAAAGAGGAGAGCTCCTCAATGGTTCTAAACTCACATGTGATACTCACAGGTCTAGAGTAGATATTAACCAAAGCGAGCCTAGATGCATTCAGCCACTCTAGGACCACACATTGGACGTCCTCCGATGCAGTATTCATAACCCTGGCACTGCAGCCCAAATGGGTTCCCACCCAAATTGTTAGAACCCCCGACGGTCTACCCTTGCCCCCCCCCCCCCCCCCCCACCTTGCAGGGACTGAAAATGAGGCAAAACCGCTCCGCAATTGTTCCTCCCGTGCCCAGGTTTCCTGGAAGAGGCATACATTGTTCTTATCTATATAAGAGCCCCACTCAGGACAGGCCATTTTATTACATAGACCTGCCAAGTTCCAGGAGAGTATTTTCAGTGAGCTAACATCAGTTATAGTTCTTGGGATAGGCAAGCTGGATTCTATACCAGTAATTAGGGTTCCCAAAGTATGGAAATTAACTGGATCCTTAACCTGATTCTCGCAGGTATTAGGGCCAGGTGGAACACCCGCCAATATCCCTGGATGGTTATTCTTCACGCTATCAGCTTCCTGCGTTCTGCCCTCATCAATGCGTCTAGCAATCCCTGCCGGAGGGGTTAAGTTATGTATCGAAATGAATGAAATGAAATGAAATGAAAAAGACTCTTATATAGCGCATGGCTACTCGGGAGCATCCCAGCGCATAGGAGTGACCAGAAGGGAAAGGGCAGAGTGCGGAGAGCCCAGGCAAGCCTGGGGATCTAGGTCCTAGGGAAAAGCCAGGTGTTTAACTTTCTTCGAAATGCGAGGAGATTGGGCTCCTGGCGAAAGGACGGGGGCAGGGAGTTCCACAATTTTGCCGCATTATATGAAAAAAGACGGCCGCCAGAGCGGGCCCTATTGATTCTAGGGATCTCTGCAAGGTTCAAATCGTTAGAGCGCAGAGTTCTGGGTGCTTTGTATGGTCTGATCATCTTATCTAGAACGGGGGGGTCTCTGCCATGGAGAGTTTTATGCACCATACAGAGAGTCTTGAAATGGATCCGTTCCTTCACCGGAAGCCAATGGAGAGCATTCAACGCGGGTTTGGCTGAGGAGTGAAGAGTGGTGCCCATTAACAGTCTCGCCGCCGAATTCTGGACGACCTGAAGTTGCCGGATCACCGATGTTGGTGCTCCTAGGTAGATCGCGTTACCGTAATCTAACCTAGATAGGATTAGGGCCTGGACTAGGATTTTCTTGGCTTTTTCTGGCAATTGAGGAAGAATTTTACGGATCGTCTTCAGTAGCCCAAAGCCAGTGGCTGCTGGTTTTCTTGCTTGAGGTTTAAACAAAAGGTCCACATCGAGCCAAATGCCCAAGCTCTTGATCTCGGTCTTGGGGATGGGGCCGGGGCCCATACAGGGGGGCCACAGTATGGAGGTGTCAAATGTGGCCTGCCTTCCTAGTAGCATCAGCTCGGTCTTTTCACCATTCAATTTGAGGTGAGACTGGTCCATCCATTTAGCTACTAATTCCAGGCAGCTGCACAGATTCGTGGGGGGGGGGCTCTGCCTGGTTCTAAGAGACCACCAACTGGGTGTCATCAGCGTAGCTTACTAGTTGAATCCCGAAAGGGGCCACTATCTCCGCTAAGGGAGCCATGTACACGTTAAACAGTGTGGGGCTGAGGGAGGAGCCCTGCGGCACCCCACACTGCAACAGTACCGGGGAGGAGCAGCTGTTGTCCGCAAACACCTTAAAAAACCTGTCCCTAAGGAAAGATTCGAGCCACGCAAGGGCTTTGCAAGTGACTACGATGTTATTAAGGCGAGATAGGAGGATACGGTGATTAACCGTATCAAAGGCTGTGCTGAGGTCCAGGAGGATGATGGCCACGCTGCCACCTGCGTCCAAGATCCTCCTGGACTCCTCAATCACCCTCAGCAGAGCTGTTTCCGTTCCCTGCCCTTTGCGGCACCCTGTTTGGGATGAGTGAAGCAGATTAGATGTTTCTAAAAATGAGGCAAGTTGACTGTTTACAAACTTTTCAGTCTACTTGCTGATGCCAGGGAGAAGAGAAATAGGGCGATAATTGGAAAGGTCGCCAGGGTCAAGGTTAGGTTTCTTTATCAAGGCCTTAACCATGGCCATTTTCCAATCTCGTGGGACCGTACCTGACTCAATCGAGGAGTTGACCAGATTGACAATGGGCTTAATATTGTGCGGCAGGGCTGAGTTTAGGATATTCATCGGCGCAGGATCAAGCGGGGAACCGCTGTTTATGGCATTCAGAAGAAGGGGTAGGAGGTCCACACTAAGCGGAGAAAAGAAAGAAAGCCGGGGAGGCGCCGATTTAGTATTAGGGAATGGGGGAGGTTCAACAGAGGATATAGGAGGAAGGGTAAGGAGGATCTTTTGGATTTTTGTAGCGAAGAAATTCGCCAGTTCTTCACAGCAGGCACCTGTTTCATCTGGGGTGGACGGTGGGTCAGGGGCTTTTAGCAAAGTTTTAACAATTCTGAACATCTCTCTTGGGGCATTAGCGGAGGCCTCAATTTTATCTGCGTAGAAGATGGATTTGGTGGAATTTAGGGCAGATTTATAGTCCTTTATGGAGGCTCTATATTTACTTTTCTTCTCAGGGTTGAAGTCTTTCCGCCACTGTCTCTCCTCCCATTTACACTCTTGTTTAAGAGTCCTAAGTTCCGCGCTAAACCACGGTTGATTAGTGGGGCCCTTCTTTTTAATTATAGATTTTTTTGGGAGCACGATCAAGTGACTGCTCTATCCAATGATTGTTTTAATTATAGATTTTTTTGGGAGCACGATCAAGTGACTGCTCTATCCAATGATTGAATTCACTGTTTGCTATATCTATATCAGAATTGGTGGAGGGTTCAGTCGTCCTCAGAATTTCTACCCAATCGTGGATCTCAAGTTTGGGCCAATGTCTAGCTAATGCTCTATGAAAAGGATTAGTTGGGCCGGGGCAGGGAACCTTCCAGGTAAAAGGGATTACCATGTGGTCTGACCACGGGATCGGATACGGTCCTCAGTTATAAGGCCTGGGATGCTCGAAAATATTGGGTCCAGGAGATTACCTTAAGAATGGGTAGGACACCGAACTTTTAGGCTCAAATCACAAGACCCCAGATCTTTGGTCAGATCTATGGCTGGGGTGTCTAGTGGATCGTTAAAATGAAGGTTCATGTCCCCCAGCACCATGAAATTGGATGCTGTGCTAGCCAGGTCCATTACTGCTTCGACTAGTCCCTCGTAAAATTGTCCTGGGGGTCCAGGTGGGCGATATATCAGGAGTCCTGAGAAGGAGGTTTCTGGGGATAAAGTGATAGAGAAATGTACATTTTCATAATCTGGGATGGGGCTGCCTAGTAGACGACATACTAGATGATCTTTATAAAGGATGGCAATCCCTCCTCCGACCCTGGATACTCTGTCCATATGTTGGATCAGGTATCCTGGTGGTAGGGCCTGGACAATATCGGGGCCAGAGTTGGGTCCCAACCAAGTTTTGGTAATAAAGAGTATGTCGAGTGCCAGACTGTGCAGTAGGAGGGAAATTTCCGTGGCATGCTTAGGTAGTGATCGGCAGTTTAATAATGCCATATTTAGCTTCACCTCCGGTTTTCCTCTGGTTTCATCGGGGCTCGTCACTTTGAAGGGGCAGTACTGGCATGAGAATTGACGGTACGCAAAGTCTATAGAGTGGCTGCATGGGAATGGGGTTTCAACTTTTAGTTGAAGGAGTGTAGAGCGTGAGTAAGTAAGTTGGGAGTTAGTTGCCGGGGCAGAGGTCCTGGTCCCTGGGCCCGACCGTGCGCGAACGGGCGCAAACTGGCTTACCTCTGGCGCACCTCCGGCGCGCCGTCGCTGCGCCCGCTGTGCGCTGTCGCTGCGCGCCAGTGTTTCCAGTTCTAGTTATCGAGGGTGAAAACCCGTCCCAACCACTAGAGCGCCTCCCCACCTATGGCGGCCACTGATGGAAAGGCCTGCCTCACTCAGCCAAGATGGAGCGGCCGTGTGAAGGGAGTGAGTGTTCCCGCTCAAGCGGCGGGTGCCCAGTAATGATTTTAAAGTGTGGGTAAGTGGGGGTACAAGTCAGGTTAAAAAGCGGCGATTATTTTTAAAAGATTTCACAAATACAATTAATCATGAATCCGGACATTTACACAAAAACAGACAGAGGCTGATGCTCTTCGCACTCCACAGAAGTAGTAATCACTTCTGGAATCCTTGTGGTATTGTGGCATCAGTCCCCCCCAACTCAGCCTACAACTCCATGTTTGTACTGTAGTCAATCTACCTGATCCAGTTAGCTGTACCTGTTATGAAAATATTGGGTGGGCATATGGATATCATAAAGATTGGTCCTGAACCCTCTGGTCTGCCCCCTAGAACCCCCCTTTGTCCAACCATCTTCTAACCCTAATTCAGATTGAATAGTATCAGGTGGGTAGAAGAAGGACAGTGGGAAGGTCTGAATTGCAGTATCTACCTCGCTGCCCGGCCAGTTACAGATGTGCGAGACTGTCCCGGGGTTCCTGAAATTAACCAGGATACAATCGCCACTGATGTTTTTACTAGTATATCCCACCCAAGAAACCCTTCTAACCATTAAAATTTCACTAGAAATATAAGGGGGAAGGGGTCTATATTTGTTCAGCTAGTTTGCCACTTTGTTTTTTAGAGAGGCAAACGATTCTGCTGCTGAATTGCTAAGCTCGGGTACGCCAGTTAAGACCACTACGAGTGGGGCTGCCTCTAGGGGTAGATTTACTACCTTTTTCATTCTCAATCTATTGCCCTCCAGGTTTTTTCGCTCATCATTCTCGTTAGGCTTCTTAGTCGTCCTGGAAGGGCTAGCAGGGACGGTAGTATGGGCACTCGGTGCTACCAGGGGTGGAATTAATGGGGCAGGGAGATTTGCTGTAAAAGGAATATTGGCTAAGGATACACCTCCCACATTCGCGTCAGACTTCCCCTGCATAGTTTCTGGTGGTTTCAAATGATCCACCATGCCTGATTTAGAAATAGGATTGCCCTTATGTGGGGGTGAAAAGGACACAAACAATTGTTTACTTTTACGAAATGGTTTTGTCCTATTAATGTAGTAGAGAAATGCTCTTTTTACATCTAATGTATGTAGAGCTCTTTCTGCAACCGTTTGCGGTTGGGGAAAAAATACTGGCAACTCAATCGATTGGTTGAGGTGGAACTGTGAAATGACCTTTGGCAGAAACTTTGGATTTGTTTTAAGAACCAGTTTATTGTGATGAAGTTGTATAAATGGTTCTTGAATTGTCAATACCTGAAGCTCACTTACTCTCCTCAGTGAGGTAATTGCCACTAGAAAAGCAACTTTCCATGTAAGAAACTGTAATTCACACTTATGTAATGGTTCAAAATGAGGACCCATAAGTCTGGTGAGAACAATATTTAAATTCCATACTGGAGAGGATGGGATTCTGGAAGGAATTATTCTTTTGAGTCCTTCCATAAACGCTTTGATTGCAGGTACTCTAAACAATGACAAATGTTGTCTGCTTTGGCGATATGCTGCTATAGCAGTGAGATGTAACCTGATTGAAGAGTACGCTAAGTTAGATCTTTGCAGATGTAACAGATTACATATGATGTTTTGTATGGAAACATCTAATGGGTTGACGTTATTTGTGCAATACACAACAAACCTTTTCTACTTTGCTGCATAGCATGCTCTAGTGGTAGGACGTCTTACTTCTTTAATGACATTCATGCAATCAGGGGGTAAATGTAGATATCCGAATTCTAACACCTCAGGAGCCAGATCGCTAGATTGAGCTGCATTGGGTCTGGATGCATTATCTCTCCATGGTTCTTTGTTAGTAGATGTGGGGAGAGTTTTAATTTGTGATGTGGTACTACTGAGAGGTCTAGCAGCGTGGTGTACCACGGTTGTCTTGCCCACGTTGGTGCTATGAGAATCAATGTGAGAGAATGTTGATGTAGCTTGCGTACCACTAATGGAATTAGTGGGAGAGGTGGAAAGGCGTAGGCAAATTTGTTTGACCAGTTCATCCATACCGCATTGCCTTTGGATAATGGGTGTGGGTATCTGGCGGCAAAGCTTGGGCATTTGGAGTTGTGATGTGTAGCAAACAGATCTATCTCTGGTTGACGTCACATTTGAAAAAATGTCTGAAGAACTTGAGGATGAAGTTCCCATTCGTGTATCTGTTGTCTCTGACGACTTAACAGATCTGCCACTTGATTGTGAACTCCTGGTAGATGTTCTGCTAGCAGGAAAATGTTTTGAGGAATAGCCCACCTCCATATGCTCTGCGCCAACCGGGAGAACTGGAGGAAGTGTGTCCCTCCTTGCTTTTGAATGTAGTACATTGCTGTCATATTGTCCATCCGGACTAGTACAGCTTTGTTTGACAGGTAATGTTGAAACTATTTTAGAGCTAGAAAAATCGCTAGTAACTCCAGATGATTTATGTGGAGTAATTTTTGTTGCAGTGTCCATGTACCTTGTACTGTGTGTCTTTGTAAATGTGCTACCCATCCTGTGAGAGATGCGTCTGTAGTTAGTATCATTTGTGGAACAGGCTCATTTGAGGTCTTGCGCGATGCCATCATTCCTATTAGTTGCATGAACACTCGAGCCTGTAGTGAGTGTTGTGGCTGGAATCTTTTGATGAGATTGTGCATATTTTGAATTCTTGTTGGGTTGGGGTATGCTATTGTCTTGGAAGTATCTATTGTGGCACCTAGATACTGTTGAGAGAGGGACGGTTGGAGATGTGACTTCTTTTGATTTACTGTAAACCCTAATTTGTGCAGCAGACAGATTGTCTGATGCGTGTGTTGCACACATTGGTTGTATGATTTGATCTTATTAACCAGTCGTCCAGATATGGGAAGACATGAATCTTTGTCCCTTCTTAAGTGTGCAGCTACTACTGCTAGACACTTTGTGAACACTCGAGGTGCTGTAGTTACTCCGAAAGGGAGTACTCTGAATTGGTAGTGTTGGCCTTCTAATACAAACCGTAAGTACTTTCTGTGAGATTGATGAATGGGAATGTGAAAGTAGGCGTCCTTGAGGTCTAGTGTGACAAGGAAGTCGCCTTTCTTTAGCAATGGTAGAACCTGTTGTAGTGTGACCTATGAAAGTGGTCTGATTATATGTATAGGTTTAGGGGTCTTAGATCTAGAATAGGTCTGAGGGACCCGTCCTTTTTGGGTATGAGAAAATAAAGAGAGTAAACCCCTGTGTTTTGATGCTGTTTTGGGACTGGTTCCATTGCATTCTTTTGCAGTAGAGATTCCACCTCTTGTCTTAATAGTATGAGGTGTTCCTGTGACATGGGACGCTATCTGGGTGGTATTGTTGGAGGAGTGGAAGTGAGCTCCAGGCAATAACCTGACTGAATTATTTGTCACCACCCACCTGTCTGTGGTGATGGAGTTCCAGACAGGTAGGAACTGTTGTAATCTCCCCCCGACAGGAGTGGAATGGTCTAAGGGGATGGGAGGGAAGTCACTTATTGGGGGACGAGGCATTACGATTGTTGTTGCCTCTACCTCTGCCCTTATTGTTGTTTCCTCTATACCCTCCTCTATAATATCCCTTACTGGGTGAGGTTTGGTTGGGCGCTTTGTACGAAGAGGAGGCGTTATCAGTTTGAAAACCTTTAGAGGCGCCCCTATATGAGGAGCGACGAAAGGAAGGTCTATGGGTTTGCGTTTGTAAGGCTCACGTTGATTTACCCGTATCAGTATCTTTTTTCATCTTTTCTAGTGCACTGTCCACTGCTGGGCCTAAAAGATGCTGTTGGTCAAATGGTTGGTTTAATATACTGGCTTGTCCTTCTGGTTTGAACCCAGAGATGCGTAACCATTCATGTCTGCGCGACAGTACCCCTGTATTTACTGATCTAGATGCTGTGTCTGCAGTGTCCAGTGCGCATCTTATGGAGGTATTTGTTATAATCTTGCCTTCCTGTATTAGGTCAGAAGCCCTAGTCTTATATTTTTCTGGCAAGTGTTGCATGAGTGACTCTAACTCATCATAATGAGCTCTGTCAAATCTCGCTAACAGAGCTTGAGTGTTAGCAATCCTCCATATATTGGCTGCTTGTGAGATGGTGCGTTTTCCTGAAGCATCCAAAAGCTTAGACTCTTTATCGGGGGGTGGAGCATCCCCTGTTGTCTGCGAGTTAGCTCTCTTTCTCGCATTTGACACTACCATTGAGTCTAGTAGCAACTGACCTTTAATATATGCTGGGTCAGTTGGAGCTGCTTTGTACTTCTTTTCTAGCCTAGGGTTAACTACCCTGGCTCTGACTGGGTCTTTAAATATTTCTGGTGCGTGTCTTACCACTCCGTTAAGTATTGGCAAAGTGGTAGTGGTTTTATGTGAAGATAACAGTGTGTCCAATAGAAAGTCTTCTTCTATTGGATCTGTATGTAAGTCTACTCCATGGAAAGTGGCTGCTCTATGAATGAGCTGTGTGAACCCAATGGTGTCAGATGGCCTAGACAAGTATGCCTCGTCTTGTGGTAGATCTGGTGCATCTGGTGCATTATAGTCTTCCCAGACATGTCTTCTAGACATGTAGGCAAGCGTTAATGGCATGCCTAAACCCGAATGACGTATTTATGAATTCTGCATTTGTAAAATTTTTAACTGTAATTGGTAAAAAACTTGAAGAAAATATTTTATTTTAATTCTACAAATTATGTGATACCAGAATAATTATATACACGGTGTTTTAAATTTTTTATACTATGGTGATATTTTAAATGCATTTATGTAAGATTTTAATTAATCAAACAAATAAACTTGAACTGAACTGAACTAGTCTTCCCATGGGTCACCTGATGGCCCAGCCACATCATCTGGATCATTAATATCATCCATTTGATGTTCACTCTCTACCTCTTGTGAGTAGGTATCCCCATAGTCCTCATTTTGTGGTATAAAGCTATGTGTACTGGCTGGAGAATGTACAGGAGAGATATCTACTGGCATTTCTACTTCTGGTGACTGAATTCTTATAGGGGAAGTTTGAACATTCTTTTTAAGAGGAACTGGCGGTGGTTTAGGATAGTCCATTTTCCTCTTTTCGGGTACTGTGTATACATGTCCAGTCTTTGGATGAATTTTAAGAGTTTTTTGCCTTGGATCAGGCTGGAAAAGCTCTTCTATTGGCAAATCCTTTTTCAGCGCAGATTTATCTTTTTTGGGGCCGAAAGTTTTAGACTTTGCAGTGTCTATTGTCTTTGGAACGGTTCTTGGTTTCGGTTCCGAAGGCTTTTCTTGTCTTTTCTTTGGATCTGTGCTTTTTGAATCCAAAGCTTTTGTTCCCATGTGTCTAGATTCGTTTGCCTTTGGAGCCGAAACATGTTTCGATATCGGAACTGTTTTCGGGTCCGCTTTTTTCAGAACCGGAGTAGTTTTTGGTTCGGTAACTTTGGGAACCTCTTTCGGCACTGAACCTGGTTTTGGCTCGCCTGTTTTCGGTACCGAGGGATGTTTTGGTGCCGGTGTTGACTTTGGCTTTAGTACCTTCTGCTTTTCGGGACCGACAGAGTGACTCAAGCCGGAGTCGACTGGAGGCTTTTTAGTACTCTTCGCTGCCGAGCCTGAAGGCGGGGCGTCGGAAGGTTTTGGTCGATGTGCACCTGGAACCGAAGGTGGAGGTGGAACCGAAGCCTGTCCCGATATGGTGGGGTGAACAGGGTCGACGCTCTTACTCACGACCTGTTGACCAGCTGGAAGAAGATAGTCATCCTCGGATCGATCCTCATCTCCGGAAACTGAATCCCCGCTCCGGAAGCAACGTCTTCTTGCTGTTCTTCGGCGTCTACCTCGATCGGCGCCTCGTCGATGATGAGGTCTGGTGTCGACGATGACTGCTCCATAGCTCTTCGAGCTAGACTGTCTCTGATGGTTTTCTTGGACCGGAATGAAGCGCAGGCCTCACAGTCTCGACTCTCGTGCTCTGGAGACAAGCACAGGTTGCAAAGCTCATGTAGGTCAGTGTGGGGAAATTTGTGTACACACTGAGGGCACTTCTTGAAGGGTGTTCTTTCCATGAGCCAAAGGCCCAATGGTGCAGTTGGGCCCGACGAACGGTGGAATCGAGAAGTGTATCCTTTCTTCGACACGGGTAACCGGAATCAGTGTCGAAGACGATGTCGATGTTGTAGATTGATTTATGGGTTCGAAAAGAGATCGTAACGGGACCGAACGATGAACACATCCGAGCCCGATGGTGGAAAAAAACAATCTGAGGATGGAATTGATGCCCATGCGCACTACGATCTAAGGGAGGAGTCACCCAACAGACAAAGACTCTTCCAAGACAACAACAAAGTGTAATCATCCGGGCCCACCACCAGATGGTGATCTAATGCTATAGTGTGTGGTCTGCAGCCCATATGTCTCAAACATATATTTTCCTTACACAGTTATATTAAAAGATAAAAGCTAATGTTTACTTTGCATACTGATTTTTTGCGTTATTTGGAGAAATGTTTCTCTATGTTTTGAACTTTCTTAATCGCACACGTTTGCAAAGATTTTCAGTGTTTATGATTAGTATTGATGATTTGGCAGTAGGGAACAGTCATGAATATATGCATAAAATAGAACAATGCTACCAATATCAAGGTTACAGTAGTGAAGAATTAAAGCTAGCTTTGCTCTTCACAGCTCAATGTAACTGAAGGATAATGTTACTTACCCAGTAAGCGTCTGTTCTTGGCGTGTAGAGCTGAAGACTCACATGCTTTGCATACTCCTGCCATCTAGTGATGAACCTGGATGTTTGCAAGTTGTTTTTCTTTGAAGAAGTCTTTCCAGTCAGGAGGAAGGTGACTCCTCCTTTCGGTGATAGTTGCCATGGGCATCAACTCCATTGTTAGATTGTTTTCCCGCAGAGGGTGAGAATGGCGTTAATAAATGTAGAATAGAGCTATATGTCCATGCGTATGTATGCAAAGTAAGAAAACTGCAACAGGTATAGGTACCCGGGGAGGTGAGTGGGCACATGTGAATCTACAGCTCCACATGCCAAGAACAGATGCTTACTGGGTAAGTAACATTTTCCGTTCGAGGCATGTGAGCTGTAGATCACATGCTGTAGTGTAGTTCCTATATCCTTTATAGGCTCTGCGCATTGGAATAATATACACTACAGATTTGACATAGGACTGAGGTCAGTAGGTCTCTATCGAGCACATTAAACTTAATTACTTCTGTGAGCCAGCTAACTCGGAGGTCACTAGAAACTTCTCGAATGAACAAGAAGGGATTAGTCTCTGACAACCGCATAAACACGACAACTTTGTTTCCCTTAGAATCGGAACAGTTCTTCTCAGAATCGTGGTAACAATAGATAACAGTTTTACTCAGTCAATCGTGCATGCTACGTTTCTACAGAGTTACACAGAAATAGGTAGATGGACGTTTCAATAAAAAGGGTTTATTGAACAGTCTTATTTCTCGTGCAAGGGACATGAGCTGCTACAATCATAAGACAAAATGCGAAATATAATACGTACAGCGTCAGCAGTAAGATAAAATAATACTGCAAAAGCATAGTTTGTAGCTATGACATATATTCATAAAAATTCATACATAAATAACACTGGCTAAAATGTGAATACTCATCTGGTGCTTCTAAATAGTTCTACCCCAGTGTAAATAACCTAAGTGTAGTACGAGGTAAGAAGTAGGTGCTGTTTACTAAAGTATAGCTAGCTATAGTTTTGTTTTGCCAAAAGTTGCCAAGAGTCCCTCTAGGTTCTAGTCTGCTCCATCCCTTAGAATGAGAGAGGTTGAATCTCTTTCCGGGTTCTGGATCTCTAACACCCCCCGCAAGGGGAGTTAGAAATACTGGAGCTGGATTCTCTGCGAGGAGGATGACAACGCCTGGTCAGTGCGTCAGGAGGGACTCTAATTCCTTCCGAACTTGCCGTGGCGAGCCGCGTAGCTGTGCTGTGCAAGTATGCAGGCGAACCATGGTTTGCCATGGCAAGTGAAGGTATATTTATACCTTGAAGGTGTTTAGGAATGCCAGTATTGACGTAAAAGTCGGGCAGAGGAACGTCATGAATGAACCCCTAAGGAATAGATGTTCATGCTTAATACATGAGTTCTTGGAGAAATCAATAATCCAAGCAAGGGGAAGTCCTAAAGGCTTAAGAGTCTGGTTTTTCAAGAACTCGTTGTGACGTGGATGGACGGATGTAGGTGACCATGCCTGTA
Source organism: Lissotriton helveticus (assembly GCF_964261635.1). Taxonomy (NCBI): domain Eukaryota; kingdom Metazoa; phylum Chordata; class Amphibia; order Caudata; family Salamandridae; genus Lissotriton; species Lissotriton helveticus. The sequence goes on along the minus strand of NC_136061.1, from coordinate 420,497,287 downwards.
TTTGGTTAGCATGGATAATGCCTAAATAAGGGCTGAATTTCTATGCCTAAATAAGGGGAATGTGAATTGTGCCTATTTAAGGGCACAAATCGGGAAACCTATATACGGTATCTAAATCGACACACAACAATGCTTTGCATAGACTGTACAGCAGTAAACTCACAAAGCGGTGGCTAATCTGTAGCTGTTCCAGTTGTTTGAAATAGTATTATAAGTACTGCCTGGCTTACATTAGCTTGTTGCCTCGCTAACACATCTACACAATAGTGTTTGGTGAATGTGTGCGGTGTTGCTGCCTTACAGATATCAGCTAGGGGAATATTCTCTAAGAAGGCCATAGTAGCCCCTATTTTGTGGGTGGAATGTGCTCTAGGGGGTATTGTCAAGGTTCTTTTCACTTTCACATAACATGTTTGGATACATTCCACGATCCATCTTGCAATGCCTGATTTAGAAATGGGATTGCCTATGTGTGGTGGTGAAAAAGCAACAATCTTTTGTTACTTAGACATAATACAGTACAGCTCTTCTAACATCTAGTGTATGTAGAGCTCATTCTGCTACAGAATCAGGTTGAGGAAAGAACACGGGTAACTCAACTGATAGATGTGAAAAGCAGAAATCACTTTAGGAAGAAATTCGGGATTTGTTCGAAGAACCACTTTGTCTTTGTGGAGGTGAAAGAAAGGCTATTGTATAGTTAGTGGCTGGCATTCACCCCCTCTCCTTAAGGAAGTGATTGCAATAAGAAAAGCAACCTTCAATGAGAGAAATTGTAGTTGACACTTGTGCATTGGTTCAAAAGGTGGACCCATTAGCCTCGTAAGGACTATGTTCAAGTTCCATACTGTTGCAGCTGGAGCTCTTGGTGGAATTATTCTTTGTATTCCTTCCATAAAGGCTTTAATTACTGGTACTCTGAATAGAGATAAGTGTTGTCTGTTTTGTAAGTATGCAGCTACTGCTGCTAAATGCAATTGAATGGATGTGTAGGCTAATCCAGAATTCTTTAAGTGTAAGAGAAAACAGGTGATGGTTTGCACTGAAGCATCAATAGGATAGATATTGTTATTGTTACAGTATATAACAAATTGTTTCCACTTTGCTGCATAACATGCCCTAGTGAACAAGTTACTTACCTTCGGTAACGATATATCTGTAAGAAACAGTAGTTAGTATTAGATTCCTTACCTTAGAATATCCCCAGGCGTCAGTCTGGATCCGGAAACGTTTGCGTAGCAGTACCCCTGCGCGTCGGTAGGCGTACTCTGCAGGCGTCCCCTGCGGCTCCGCGTCCGTCGTTGGCGTCGTGCGCCGTGATGACGTCGCTGGAGTATATAGACGCCGCCTCCGCGCGCTGACGTCAGTTCTTTGCACACAGCTTTTCCGCGCCAGAACACGCAGAGCCATGTAAGAACCAACACTGGTGCCATGCGAAACTAGGGCCCTGAAGGGGATGACCTTAACCCTATGTATCAGTTCGCAGAACGAGGAGGATGGGTGGGGCGGTAAGGAATCTAATACTAACTACTGTTTCTTACAGATATATCGTTACCGAAGGTAAGTAACTTGTTCATCTGAAAGAAACAGGTTAGTATTAGATTCCTTACCTTAGAATAGATACCCCAGCAATACCAACCCCGGTGGTGGGTCTGCGTACCAATACAGCTTACACCAGAAAGTCCTGGAGGACAGAACGGCCAAAGAAGCCATCCCTCCGGACTTGACTGTCCAGGCAGTAGTGCCTTGCAAACGTGTGCAGCGAGGCCCACGTAGCCGCCTGACAAATGTCCTGCAAGGGGACTCCCCGGCCCAGGGCAGTAGTAGCCGCCGTGGCCCGAGTGGAATGGGCCCTCAGCCCAACAGGAGGCTCCTTCCGAGCCAAAGAGTAGCACGCTTTGATGCACAGGACGACCCACCGAGAGATGGTCCGCTTATGCACCGCCCGTCCCTTCTTCGCACCCACGTAGCCAACAAACAGTTGGTCATCCACCCGGAACTGGCGAGTGCGATCCATATAAAATGAAAGCGCACGTTTTGGGTCCAGACGATGGAGCAGCTCTTCATCCTTTGAAGGATGCGGAGGCGGGAAGAAGGAGGGTAAGGTGATGGACTGCCCGATGTGAAAAGCAGAGACTACTTTGGGCAGGAAAGAAGGTCTAGTTCTCAGAACCACCTTGTCTGGATGAATGGACATGAAAGGAGGTTTGACAGAAAGAGCCTGGAGCTCACTCACTCTCCTGGCAGAGGTGATGGCAACCAGGAAGGCCGTCTTTAAAGTCAGGAGACGGAGAGGACAGGAATGAAGTGGCTCAAAGGGAGCACACATCAAGAAGGTCAGAACCAGGTTCAAGTCCCACTGAGGCATCACAAACGGAACAGGTGGATACATGTGCGTGATGCCTTTCAAGAATCTCGTTACAATAGGGGACTTGAACAAAGAAGGTTGATCAGGCAGCCTTAGAAAGGCCGAAAGGGCAGAAAGGTAGCCCTTGATAGTGCCCAGAGCAGAGCCCTGCTGGGCAAGAGAGAGAAGAAAGAGGAGAACCTCGGAGAGAGGGGCAGAAAGAAGGTCCACAGCCTTTGCTGTGCACCATGCCACAAATCTGTTCCACCGGCAGGCGTATACCGACTTTGTGGAGGGACGCCTGGCTGCCAGAATCACATCACAAACTTCAGGAGGCAAGTCAAATGGCCTCAACTGTCGCCGCTCAATCTCCACGCATGGAGGGAGACTGGACAGGTTCGGGTGGAGGACCGTCCCCTGCTGCTGCGACAGAAGGTCCTCCCGAAGGGGCAGGCGGATCGAGGGACCGACTGACATGCTGAGTAGCTCGGGATACCAGTACCTTCGAGCCCAGTCCGGAGCCACAAGGATAACTTGGGCCCGGTCGCGCCTGATCTTCTTCAGCACTCTGGGCAGAAGTGGTATAGGCGGAAAGGCGTACAACAGACTGCAACTCCACGCGCGCCGAAAGGCGGCGCCGTGCGAGTGCCGTCTTGGAAACTCCAACGCGCAGAACTGATGACATTGCGCGTTCTCTTCTGTGGCGAATAGATCTAACCAAGGCTCTCCCCATTTCAGAAAGAGGCCTTGCGCCATGTCCGAGTTCAGACGCCATTCGTGATCCACCGAGCACCGACGGCTGAGTTCGTCCGCTCTGGCGTTCAGAGAACCTGCCAGGTGTTGAACCGTCAGAGTCACGCTCTGACGGTCCAGCCATTGCCAGAGACGCAGAGCCTCCTGGCAAAGGGTCCACGACCCCACTCCGCCCTGCTTGTTGCAGTACCACATGGCGGTGGTGTTGTCCGTGAACACCTGCACTACACTCCCGTTGACAAAGGGGAGGAATGCCTTCAGTGCTAGACGGATCGCCCGCAGCTCCAACAGGTTTATATGGAGCCGGGACTCCGCCGGAGACCAGATGCCTCTGATCTCCGCCTCTCCCAAGTGGCCTCCCCAGCCCTGGAGGGACGCGTCCGTCACAACCACGTGCTCCGGTTGGGGAAGGGAGAGGGATCTGCCTCTGACCCAATCGCGGTCCGTAAGCCACCACTGCAGTTGTCTCGCAGTGCCCTCCGAGATCAAGACATGGTCGGACAAGTTGCCCTGATGCTGGGCCCACTGAAACTTCAGGTCCCACTGCAGAGCCCGCATCCGCCACCGGGCGTGATGCACCAGAAGGATGCAGGAAGCCATCAGCCTCAGCAGCCGCAGCGTCAACCTGACCGAAACCCGGGATAACGGCTGAAAGATGGGAATCAAAGCCTGTATATCCCAGACTCGCCGTTCCGGAGGATAAACCCGAAACTGCGCCGAGTCGAGAACCGCTCCGATGAAAAGGAGCTTTTGAGAGGGACACAGGTGTGATTTCGGCACATTGATGGAAAACCCCAGCTCGTGCAGGTCTGCCGTCATCTGAAGGTGGTGGACGACTGTCTGGGGCGAGCCCGCCTTCAACAACCAGTCGTCCAGGTAGGGGAAGACTGAAACCCCCAACCGGCGCAGATGGGCTGCGACCACCGCCATCACCTTTGTGAACACCCGTGGGGCGCTGGTAAGGCCGAATGGGAGCACGATAAACTGAAAGTGCTCGTGGCCTACCGTGAACCGCAGGTAACGCCGGTGGGCCGGCAGGACGGGGATGTGAAAATACGCATCCTGCAAGTCCAACGCTACCATCCAGTCTAGCGGGTCTAGAGCAGCCAAGACCTGAGCCAAAGTCAACATCTTGAACTTCTCCTTCCGGAGGAAGCCGTTGACGTTCCGTAGATCCAAGATAGGACGTAGGCCCCCTTTGTCCTTCTTGGGTACCAGAAAGTAGTGGGAATAGCAACCACGCCCTACTTCTGGCCCAGGAACGTGCTCGACGGCCCCCTTGGCCAAGAGGGCCGTAACTTCCTCCTGCAGAAGTGTCAAGTGGTCCCCCGACACACGGTGGTTCTGCGGTGGCATGGCTGGAGGAGTGGTCTCGAAGGGGAGGGAGTAGCCCCTAAGGACGAGCTGCAGCACCCACCTGTCCGATGTGATTGCGCGCCAGCGGGAGTGGTGATGGCGAACCCTGCCACCCACTGGCGCACGGACTAGGAGGATTTGGAGGCAGATGCTGCGGGGGGAGGTGTGGTCTGACCTCGCAGTTGTCCCCGACCGCCTCCACGGCGGATTCCAAGGCCGCCACCGCGTTGAGAAATGTGTTGCGGCGCGTGGCTGGCAGCACGTGTGGGACCGCCCCTTCCTTGGCCACGAAAGGAGCGAAACGAACCCGTTTGCTGGCGCTGGGTCGAGAGACCCAAGGGCTTGGCCGTGACCCTGGAGTCCTTGAAGCGCTCCAGCGCGTGGTCCGCTTTGTCGCCAAACAGGCGACTGCCATCGAACGGCATGTCCATCAAGGCATTCTGGACATCTGCCGAAAAGTTTGCGGACCTCAGCCAGGCGTGGCGACGAATCGCCACCGTCGTGGACATCGCTCTGCCCAGCGAGTCGGTCGTATCAAGACCACACCTGATGGAGTATTTTGCTGCGTCTCGGCCTTCAATCATAGCCTTGCCGAGCTTTGCCCGTACCTCCTGCGGGCATTCTGGCAGCAGGTCCGCGACCGTATCCCACAGAGAGTGGGAGTAGCGGCCCAAGAGGCATGCGGTGTTGCAAGACCGCAGTCCCAAACTCAGGGACGAGAAGACCTTTTTTCCATACTGGTCGTACCTCTTGGATTCCCGGTCGGGCGGGGCCGACGGGAATGCGGTCTGGGAAGTCGAGGCCTGGATCACCAGACTCTCAGGGGTGGGATGGGTGGACAGGAACTTAGGGTCATCCTTACACGGACGGTGGCGTCTGGCCACGTTCCTATCAACAGGCGAACCTGAAGCGGGCCTGGACCACGTGCCCAAAAGAACGTCAGACAAGGCTTCGTTGAACGGCAGCAGTGGCTCCTGTGGGCATGACTGCGGTTTGAAGACCTCAGTGAGGATGTTAGGCCTCACGGCCGCGACGGGGAGCTCAAGGTGTAAGGCCTTGGCAGCCCTCATCAGCACCACTGAATAAGCAGCCCCCTCCTCCGAAGCCACGGTAGGAGGCGAGACAAAGCCAGGGTTAGGAGAGTCGTCCAGACCACTGGCGTCACCCAAATCACCTGTCCAGTCCACATTGTACTGACACTCGCGTGACAGAGGGTCCTCAGACCCCTCCCAACCCTCTCCGTAATCTACATATTCACCATATTCGGAATCAACAATGTAGACCGGCTCCCCGGGGTCCACAGGCCCCATCGGCGTCGGACTCGGCGTCGGGCGACGCCGGTCCGACTCCGCGTCCGGAGTCGGAGAGGGTATTGGGGCGGCGCCGCCCGGAGCCGGCGCCGGAGCACCGGCGCCGCGCGGGGGCGGCGTCGGGGGCAACCCCGATGGAATCGGCGCCGGAGAGGCCGGTAGACCAGCCGGCGTCGACCCTGAGGGTCCCTGCGGCGCCGGGGTCGGAGCCGTCGGCGGCGCCGGGGCCGGAGCACCCGACGGCGTCGAGGCAGGAGCACCCGAACCGCTAGGGCCCCTGGACGGAAGCACAGGGCCCGAAGGCGCCGTAGGCCCCGTCGGAGGAGACAGTGCCCTCATGGCCATGAGGAACTCCTCTATCTCCCCGGGCGTCGCGCCTAGCCCTGGGACCGTATGGTATGGAGCAGGCCGCGCCGGCGACTCACGCGGAGCCGCGGGGGTGGGGCCACCCGAACCCCCGCCCGCATCGCGCGAGCGTCGGGGGGAGTCGGGGGTACGATGACGACGCCCCGACTTCTTGTGTTTCCTACCTGAGGAACCAGAGGAATGGTGACGACTTCCGGAGCGCTCGTGGCGGCTCCGCGACCGCTCCCTCGACCTCCGGCCGGACCGGGACCGCTCTCGACGCGGGGCCGACACCCGCAGCTCGAGTAGCTTGCGGGACCGCTCCCGCCTAGCTTTACTCGTCAGGGCCCGGCAGTCGACACAGTCGTCCACGGCGTGGTCGGGGCCCAGGCACCGGAGGCAGAGTCGGTGATGATCCGTGACCGACATCGTGCGGTCACAGTCGTCACAGTTCGTAAAACCGGGCATCCTACCGGCACCGTAAGAAGAATCAAAGATTCACAGAAAAAACTTTGGCCAAAAGACCGGAGTACTGCACTTCTCGGATCTGCGCTAACTGGCGCGGAAAAAAGAAGAACTGACGTCAGCGCGCGGAAGCGGCGTCTATATACTCCAGCGACGTCATCACGGCGCACGACGCCAACGACGGACGCGGAGCCGCAGGGGACGCCTGCAGACGACGCCTACCGACGCGCAGGGGTACTGCTACGCAAATGTTTCCGGATCCAGACTGACGCCTGGGGATATTCTAAGGTAAGGAATCTAATACTAACCTGTTTCTTTCAGATAGTAGGTTTCCTAACCTCCTTTGGGATTTCATACAGTCTGGTGGTAATTGTAAATAACCAAACTCTATGACTTCGGGAGCCAAATCTCTAGGTTGAGTTCCTTGGAATTTGGATGCGGGATTTATCCATGGCTCTGAGTGAGGAGACTGGAGTTGAGATGCAGCTTTTGGTGTGGAACTACTGCGAGTTCTCGCATGGTGGTGAACCAAGTTTGATGTGCCCATATGGAAACTATAAAGATGAGTTTGCGGGATTATTGTCTGAGCTTTCCAACTGCCAGTGGAATGAGTGGGAGAGGTGGAAAAGCGAAGGCAAATATCCCTGACCAGTTCATCCATAGGGCATTGCCTATAGAGAGCGGGAGTGGGAACCTGGAGGTGAAGCTTTGGTATTTTTGTTTTGATTTCTGGCTAACAGGTCTATGTGAGGAAATCCCCATTCCTGAAAGTAGGGAAGAAGAATCTGGGGATGAAGTTCCCATTCGTGGATTTGCTGTCTCGGTTTGCTAAGAAGGTCTGCAATTTGGTTGTTTACTCCTGGAAGATGTTTTGCTAGGAGATACATTTTTTGATGTATGACCCATTTTCAAATGGCATGTGCTAGGCGTGACAGTTGGAGAGAGCATGTCCTCCCCTGTTTTTGTATATAGTACATAGCTATCATGTTGTCTGTGTGGACTAGGACAGTTTTGTCCATTAGGTGAGTTTGAAAGGCTTTGAGCGCTAGAAACGCTAGTAGCTCTAGGTGATTTATATGAAGGCTCTTGTACTTTAGACTCCATAACCCTTGAATTGAGTGACTTTGTAGGTGAGCGCCTCACCCAGTGAGCGATGCATCAGCAGTTAGCACTGTCTGTGGAACAGGGTCGAGAAAGGGTCTCCCTTTGGATAAACGTTGTGTGTTATACCACTGCAGAGAGCGATGGGTGCGGCCATCTGCCAACACTAGATCGGTCAACTGAGCCTGCGACTGGCTCCACTGACTTGCTAGGCATTCTTTAAGGGGACACGTGCAGGGCCGGACTGGGAGCCGAAATCAGCCCGGGCAAACTGCAAACGGTAGTACTGTGAATTGGTAATGATGACCTGCTATGATAACTCTGAGGAATTTGCGATGAGCGGGTCGAATTTGAATTTGGAAATATGTGTCTTAAGTCTAGAGCAGACATAAAATCGCCCTGCTGTAGAAGTGGGAGCACTTGCTGTATCATCACCATGTGGAAATGCTCGGAAAGTATGTAGAGGTTTAGTTCTCTGAGGTCTAGAATAGGGATCAAGGAGCTGTCCTATTTGGGGATGAGAAAGTACAGGGAGTACACGCCTGTCCCTTGATGTTGTAACGGGACAGTTTCTATGGCTCGTTTGGAGAAGAGAGATTGGACCTCTTGCTGAAGTAGATATAAATGTTCTGGTGACATTTTGTGAGAATGTGGTGGAATGTTTGGAGGATTGTTGATAAGCTCCAGGCAATAACCATGTCAGATAATTCCTAACAGCCATTTGTCTGTGGTGATAGATTAGCTTGTTGGGGGAGGGGGAATTACGTGGTGTGGAACCCCTGCCTCGACCTTTGTTATTGTCGCCTCTGTATCGTCCTCTAAAGAAGCTCCTTGTAGAGGAAGATTGATTGTTGCTTTGTAGGAGGTGGCAGTATTGTCTGAGGACGTGGTTTTCAATCCTCCACGGTAGAAGGAGCCAGGAAAGGAAAGGAGCCCCGATTAGAGGGAGACTGCAGAGCTCCCATAGACTTGGCTACAGAGTTTAGTACCTACTAGGTTTCGGCTTGGTGCCAGACTTTAGCCGACTCCATCACGAGCCGGAAGGCTTAATGACGTTTTTCGGTGCTGAGCCAGAGGGCGGGGCGTCAGAAACATCCTCTCGGTGCCGACTGGCCCGATGGCAGGGTGGGACCGAATCCTTTTGTTTCGACTGAGTTGGAGTTTGGGTCAAGGAGTGTTCGGTACTCACGGGACGCTGTCCTTGAGGCAAGTCTTCTTCCATCACAGAGTTTTTCTTGTTCTTCCTTGGCCCTTGTGCGTCGAATTCATGCTTGGATCCTTCGCCGAAGATGTCCGGTGATTATTCAACATTTTGACTCTGCATTTGGCGACGTTGAGCCGGACTATCACAGAGCATTTTTTTCGATCGGAACAATCTGCACGCGTCGCAGTCCTGTTCGTTGTGCTCCAAAGACAAGCACAAGTTGCACACTTTGTGCGTGTCAGTGTGCGGATACTTGGGGTGGCATCGAGGGCAGAATTTGAATGAAGTCCGTCCCATCGACTAAGCAGTGGACCGACATGGTTAGGCCTGACAGCCTTCCCGAAGAACGTCGATCGAAATTGAGGTTTTCCTCGACGGATACGATACGCGGAGCAGTGGGATATGTGTTCGAAACAATATCGAGGCGGGTAGAGTGGATTGCGCACCAAGGCAAACTTGAAGACACGGTTTTGAAGCGCAGCACAGCAATACACGTCCAAACCAGATGGCGGAAAAAACAATCTAAAAATGAAGTCTGTGCCCATGCACACTATCACCGAAAGGAGGAGTCACCTACCTCATGACAGGAAAGACTTCTTGAAAGAAAAACAACTTGCAAACACCCGGACCCAACACTAGATGGCAGGAATATGCAAAGCATGTGATCTACAGCTCACATGCCTCGAACAATAATGTTGTTGGCCTGTTCTCAGCTTGATCTTGTTTATCCACTTTTGGATAGTTACTAGGTTCATTCTTATTTGCGCTTAATGTTTCAAATAGTTTACTTTATTCACACATTATTGGTATTTACAGTGAAGTGTCTATAAATGGCTGTAACATGCATGCTGACCCGTTCCACATTCTGAAATCAAAAAAGACTGATCTATAACAAATGGATTGAAGCTTGCTGTGCTGTAGATTCACATGCTCTGCATTTATCTGATACTTTTAGGCGTGCATTGAGTGTGTCATGGTCAAGCTTCACTAAACATACAATGCACAGGGAGACAGGCCCAACCTTAGATTATGTCCATATGTTTCTCATTGCAATGGGTATCTTGTGTTCTCCTTTCTGCCCTCTCATATTACAGGGAAAGGTTCACACACGATCTACTATAACAAGCTACACACTGGTTGTTACAGGTGAACAAGTTACTTACCCTTGGTAACGCCTTATGTTAGAGACTCTATTTTACCGCACATTCCTTAGTTTAGAATAATCCCAAGGAGTTAGATTAGATCTGGAGGATTTTGAGTGGTACCCCTGCATGCCAGTAGGCAGCATTGTTTGGCTCTGCATCGGCTGCGCTGGAAGTGATGTGCGCAATACCTATCTATTTATCATCCCACGTGCTGATGTCAGTTACTTTCGTGACTTTCCACACCAGTAGCAGAGCCACGATGAGAACTGACACCGTTCAATGGTGTAAAAATCAAAGGAGAAGGGTGTTCCTTACACTGCAATCTGTTTGCAGGGAGGATGGGAGGGGTGGGAAGGAATCTGCTGCTAGACAGAGTCTCTACCAGTTAATGCTTTACCAAGGGTAAGTAGCTAGTTTATCTGGTACAGACTTGTAGCCAGAGATTACTTACCTTAGATTAGATACCCAAGCCATGCCTCCCAGAGGTGGGTCAGCGAAGCCCATTTAAACCAGAAAGTTTTGTAGGATAGAAACGTCGAAGTGCCCGTCACAAAGGACCAGAACTGTCCAGACAATAGTGTTTGGTAAACATTTACAAAGATGCCCACGCTGCTGCCTGACAGATATCCAGGACAGGGACTCCGGGATAACACAGGGTGGAATGAGCACGTAAACCCCAAAGGGGGAGAGGATGATTCTTGGCCAATGCGTAGCAGATCTTGATGCAGAGCAATATCCATCTTAACATAGTCCATTCCTGCACAGCCTGCCATTTCTTAGCTCTTATGGACCCCAAGAAGAGTTACTTTCCAACCGGAACTGTTTTGTTTTTGTGTGATCAAGGCAAAAGACTACGCTCTTTTTGGGTTCAGATGGTAGAATCTCTCCTCGTCTTTGCGCAGTGAGGCAGAGCAAAGAAGATAGCCTAGGCGGTGTTCTGGCTTACAAAGAAGGGACAACCTTCAGTATGATAGAGGCATGTGTGTGGAGGACCAGCTTATTTATGTAGCAGGTGGTGTGGGCAGGATGCGCCGAGAGTGCACACACTTCACTGGCCTTCCCGGTCGAAGTTATGGCCATAGAAAGGAGGTTTTGAAGGTCAATAGCTTAAAAGAGCAATTATGCAGAGGCTCAAAGGGTGCACACATCAAGAAGGTGACAACAAGATTTAGATCCCACTGGGGTATGATGAATGGCCTGGGGGGGAAACATGTAGTGCAAGCCTTTCAAAAAGTTAACAACAGGTGACTTAAATAAAGAAAGGTGGTTTGATATGTATCAACTTGGTGGAGGGACGCCTCGCTGCCAGACTAACATCACAGACTTCGGGAGAAACATTAAAAGCTGTCAACTATCACCACTCAATCTCCACGCATGAAGCCTGGCTGGACAGGTGATACCCCGAAACCAGTCCCAGGATGTTTGTTTCTGTTCCAGGGAGGACCTGGCCTGGCAGTTCAGGCCAGACTGTTCCCATGGGGAGAAGGGTCAAGACTGATTTGCATATGGCTGGATCTAAACTGGAATGTCCTGACGTGCAAAAATCTGTGACTGGGGTGAATTTTTGATTTGTTAAGCGTTCTGTCCATCATATGTTCTTTTTGCATCTCTTCCATCAGCAATAGCTTGGACGAGGCTGGCTCAGGCCTCCCCTGAGACCATAGGCAGCCCTTGCACAACCGAGTCTCAGATAGCATGGGAATATTTTCCAAAAAGGAATGCAGTGTTCATCAACAACAGTGCAAGGCTGGTGGAAGAGAACATTCCCATGTCAAAGATATCCAGCCTGTTGGATTCCCTATTTGGTGGAGTTGTAAGCAACGAGCCGGGGCTTATCCTAGAGGTGAAGGCTTGGACCACCAAGCTGTCCGGTGTGGGGGGCTGGGTAAGGACACTACGGTCCCAAGAAGTGGAGTGATGGGAGCGGGCAACTGCCCTATGCACAAGAGCCCCTGTCCAGGGCTTTAACGTTGCCCTGAGTAGGGCATTGGCAAGGGCATCATTAAAGGGAAGGAGAGGTTCAGAAGGTGCGACTCCCGGCTGAAACACCTCCGTCAAGATGTTCGTCTTGACTGCCACTGTCGGTGGCTGAAGGTCCATGACCTCAGCTACCCTATGCACCAACATAGTGAAAGAGTCTCTCTCCTTCATAGCCACGGTAGGAGGACACACCAAACCCAGTCAGGTTAGGTGTCCCACACACTAACCTCCACCAGTTCCTCATTCTTATCCAAGGTATGCTAGTCTCCATAAGGATCCTCAGACCCCTCTCATTCGTCTTTTGCTTTCCATGCATGCCAAATGCAAAAGGCAGTGGCGGCGATCCAGAGAGCATGGTTTCGGTTGGCACTGGTACCGTTGTCAGGCGACACACCGTCCAGCACCATGTCAGAGTCGGGAATGAAGATGGTGATGATGGCACTGCCATGGGGTGTTGCTGGTCCCGGGGGCATAGCATTAAGCAGGACCAGAGGGAAGTCTCAGTGTCACTGGTAGCTCTGCTCTGGATCCAACATGGGATCCATGGGGCCCAACTGGCGCAAAGGGCAAACCTGCCAGCAAGGATCCAGAGAGGGCCTCCAAATATGAGGTGCATGGCCTCATAAATTCTTTTAAGCTGAGGAGGGATTGCTCCGGCTCTGGGAAAGTCAAGGAGGCACAGAGCGTACCCAGACTCAGGCTCATCCGAAGCGCGAGGCCTGTAGTGCCGACGATCCAGCGCCTCGTCAGAAGACTTCAACAGGTGCAACGAAGTTGAAGACCTCTCAGACTTCTTCGATTTCTTGTGCTTGTGGCACTTACCTGACATCCACGACAAATTTGAATGTGACGATCGCTCGGTGCGGCCCTGCGAGCGGTCCTGAGACCTTCCATGTAAGCAGCGTTCTTGAGCGTCACAGGGTTGGGCGGGGAGGAGCTTCAGGGATCGCTCCCTCAGCGCCTTTGGATGCATGGTGAAGCTGTTCACGCAGGTCTTGGAGTCATTGTCCCTTTCCAAGCACCATAAACACACCAAGTATGGGTTGTCACCGACATCTGCTGTGACAGGCAACTCATAGATTGAAACCAGCCAGTTCCTTAGGCAAAATCCTGTCACACCAGGAGAGAAAATCTGTCAAAAAAGTGTTGACAAAAAGTAGAGAAAAAAAGCCAATCAAAAAATAACGGAGTTTAGCTCCCACATGATCAATGCTATCTGGAGTGGAAAGAAAAGAATGGACGTCAGCACGTCGGGTGGCACCTGTATAGGTACCGCGCATGTCACTTTCGGTGCGGGAAACGCAGACATGGAGCAGAATGATGCCACCTACTGGTGTACAGGAGTAATGCTCAAAAACACTCAGATTTAGCCTGGGGAATATTCTAAGGTAAGGAATCTGCGTCTAGAAGGCTTTATCAGATAAATACAATGTTCTGTTTGTAGCATGTATGTTGTAGATTCACATGCTGTGCAGAAGTAGTCAAGGACTATCTCCTCTTTCTCCTAATGCCCTCGCTGGTAGAAATTACCAGAAGAGAAAGTAAACTATGTTTTCCAAATAATGTGTCAAGTTCTGGACAGTTGAACAGTCTGCTGATTGCCCGAAGAAAGGGTAATTCCTCCCAGTAGAAACAGTGCCACCCTGCAAAGAATACTGTACAAGGTGCCAAGTGTTTCCTTAAGAGTGACCCAAATTGGAGTAAAAACCATAAGGAGATACAACCTCCTGGAAAACGTAAGTCTTGATTAAAGATTCAGAGATTGAATGATGAGAATGGCAAGCATCAGTCTCCTTCTGAATGAACAGATAGGAACAAAAAGCCTGACCAACATCCAGATAAATATCTAAATATCCAACATATGTTCCAGGTGCAAGAATAAAAAATGAATACAAGGAAAAATAGGGAATGAATGGGCTATGAAGCACCTATTGTTTAGGTAAAGTCATATTGTTTGGTGTCTATAGTACATGCTCCCATAAAAGTAAAACCACAAAATCACTCATTGTGTACCATCTCATTTTAGATCTCCTTCTCAACTGCAACATTTCCAAAATTCTTCCCTTCCTCTGGCCTCTGAGATCTTCTGCCAGTTTTGACAACACAGTCGATGCTGCCAGAAGGTGGGCTTCTGGAATCCGTGCTATAATCCTTCCAGGGGTCTATTCGTAAAATATCATAATCATCATCATCATCTGGTACTGGTGGTGGAGAGTTAGTTGGTGTAATCAGTAAATGCTGCAATGGTAGAGAAGTTGGTGTAGGGGAACGTGGTGTAGTAGAAGGAGAGGAGGGGTTAGTACCTACAAGGTTTCGGCTTGGTACCAGACTTTGACCAACTTGATAACGAGCCAGAAGGCTTAGCAACGAGTTTCGGTGCTGAGCCAGAGGGCGGGGTGTCAGAAACATCCTCATGGTGCCGACTGTGGCCCGAAGGCAGGGGTGGGACCAAATCCTTTTGTTTCGGCTGAGTTGGAGTTTGGGTCAAGGGGTGTTCGGTACTTACGGGAGGTTGACCTTGTCGCAAGTCTTCTTCCATCACGGAGTCCGATTCTGGAATGGAGGCAAGTTTTTCTTGTTCTTCCTTGGCCCTTGTGCGTCAAATTCGTGCTTGGATCCTTCGCCGAAGATGTCAGTTGATTATTCAGCGTTTTTACTCTGTATTTTGCAGGGTTGAGCCCGACTATCACAGAGCGTTTTTTTCGATCGGAACGATCTGCACGCGGCCCAGTCCTGTGCGTTCCTGAAGTTCAAGGACTGGACACTGAAAGGGTCATGGATGGGATGATTTATTTTAAGGTTTCCATAAAGGCTCTAGCAACTGGGATTTTAAACAATGGAAACATATTATTTACTTTGCAAGCAGGCTACCATAGTAGACAAAGGAGCTCAAATGTATGTAAAAGCCAAGTCTGGCTTAAGCAAAAATGATTTGCTCCTGGACCTGAAGGAAATCAATGCTTAATAAAGAACAGTTGTTTGCATAGCATTTCCACATTGTTGCAAAGCATGCTCTCATAGTTAGATTTCAAATCCCCCTTAATATCTCCATACACTATTTATGGAGCTGAAAATTACTGAGTTCTCAGATGCAAAATCACCACTCGAGTGAGTGGATGCATAGCTCGTCCTGAGAGCATACCAGAAACCACTTCCTGAGGTCAAACTTCTTTTTGGGTTCAATTATATTCTGAAGATCTCACCCCTTTTTCCAGTAAGTCCCCCGTATGGTTTCACAGCTCCTTTTGAAGTTAATCCTTGTGTTAGTCCGTGTGTCGAGGTTGGTCATGTTTTTGAGTTTGACAAAGATGTTTGTGGAAGTATGAATCTTAGAAGTAATCTATCTTTGGAACACTAAGGTTCTGTGTACTCTCAGGGCTCATTGTGGTGCCATTGGGTCCTTACACTACTGCCTCTATCCTGGATCTTGCAAACTAACTATTGAAAAGAGCTCTTCATACAAATCATCCCTACCTATTTCAGTGTCTTTCTCAAACGGGTCCTCAAATGGTCTTTGAGGTGACTTGGTATAATCTCACTGGGCCAATAATGCATTTCTTTCCAAGTCAAATCTAATTTTTACATCAATAGACTTTACATGCCTTACAAGTATATCCAGCTCTGGAAAAACAGAGATTGAGGTCCTCATGGCAGTCCTTCCAATATTACAGGATGAGCAAAATTTGAGGTTGCATTTTGCATATCCACTTCCCACTCACTCTACATAGAGATTCATTCTCACAAGACTTGGCAGCTCCAACTGGAGATTACTTTTCAAGCATCAAACACAATATGTGGTGGCAAAGTCTTGAGGATTCATCTCCATGACTAAGTTGTGTTCTCCTTGCAAAGTTATTGGAGTGGGCACTACCAAAGAACATTGAACCCGATGGTGGAAAAATGTAATCTGAGGTAATGCGATCAATCAATCAATCAGAGTACTTGTAAAGCGCGCTACTGACCCGTGAGGGTCTCAAGGTGCTGAGGGAGGGGGGGGGGGGTTCCGCTACTGCTCAAAGAGACAGGTCTTGAGGAGTCATCTGAAGGCAAGTAGGTCTTGGGTCTGCCGTAGGTGGGTAGGGAGGGTGTTCCAGGTCTTGGCGGCGAGGTAGGAGAAGGATCTGCCGCTGGAGGTTGTTCGTTGGATGCGGGGGACAGCGGCGAGGCTGGCGGAGCGGAGATGGCGGGTGGAGGTGTAGAAGCGGAGTCTGCTGTTCAGGTAGGCTGGTCCGGCGTTGTGGAGAGCTTTGTGTACGTGGGTGAGGAGCTTGAAGGTGATCCTCTTGTCGGCGGGGAGCCAGTGTAGGACTCTCAGGTGGGGGGTGATGTCGCTGCAGCGGGGGACGTTGACGATCAGAAGGGCAGAGGCGTTTTGGATGCGTTGTAGTCGTTGTAGGTGTTTGGCTGGGATTCCTGCGTAGAGTGCATTGCTGTAGTCCAGTCTGCTGCTGACGAGGGCCTGTGTAACCGTTCTTCTTGTTTCGGTCGGGATCCACTTGTAGATCCTGCGGAGCATGCAGAGGGTGTTGTAGCAGGAGGAGGAGACGGTGTTGACCTGTTTAGAGAGAGGGAGGAGTCGAGGATGAATCCTAGGTTGCGTGCATGGTCGGTGGGTGTTGGTGCTGTTCCCAGTGTGGTCGGCCACCAGGAGTCGTCCCAGGCTGAAGGGGTGGGTCCGAGGATGAGGCCCTTCGTCTTGTCCGAGTTTAGTTTCAGACGGCTGCTCCTCATCCATTCGGCGTCGGCCTTCATTCCCTCGTGGAGGTTGGTTTTGGCGGTGTGCGGGTCCTCGGTGAGGGAGAGGATGAGCTGGGTGTCGTCGGCGTAGGAGATTATGATTAGGTCGTGATAGCGGGCCACTTGTGCGAGGGGGGCCATGTAGACGATGAACAGCGTCGGGCTGAGGGATGAGCCCTGGGGGACGCCGCAGATGATGTCGGTGGCTTCGGATCGGAAGGCGGACGCTCTGGGTTCTGCCGGAGAGGAAGGACGTGGTCCAGTCAAGGGCTTTCTCTTGCATTCCGGCTTCTAGGAGGCGTGTCTTTAGAGTGCGATGGCAGACCGTGTCGAAGGCGGCTGACAGGTCCAGGAGGATGAGGGCTGATTTTTCGCCGTTGTCTAGTTGGCGCCTGATGTCGTCTGTGGCGGCGATGAGGGCTGTCTCGGTGCTGTGGTTTCATCTGAACCCGGACTGGGACGGGTCCAAGATGTTGTTGTCTTCAGGTGGCGGGCCAGTTGCATGTTGGCGATTTTCTCGATGACCTTCGCCGGGAACGGGAGCAGGGAGATGGGCCAGAAGTTTTTGAGGTCCTTGGAGTCCACCTTGGGCTTCTTGAGGAGGGCGTTGATTTCGGTTTGCTTCTAGCTTTCCAGAAATGTCGCTGTTTTGAAGGAGATGTTGATGACCTTCCGTAGTTAGGGTGCAATAGCTGTGTCTGCTTTGTTGAATAAGTGGTGTGGGCACGGGTCTGACGGAGATCCTGAGTGGATGGAGTTCATGACCTTGCGTGTCTCGTCGTCGTTGGACCAGGAGGTCAGGCGGTTGGCACTGGTGGTGTTCACAGGGGAGGTGGAGTCTGGCGAGGTTGGGGCTGTCGTGGTGTAAAAGCTGTCGTGGTGTAAAAGCTGTCAGGGATGTCAGCAATCTTGCGGTGGAAGAAGATGGCTAGTGAGTCGCACAGTTCTTGTAAGGGTAGTATGTCGTTGGCGTTAACGCTGGGGATGGAGAGTTCCTTTACGATGCTGAATAGCTCCTTGCTGTCGTGTGTGTTGTTATCCAGGCGGTCTTAGAAGGAGGATCTCTTGGCTAATCTGATGAGGTGGTGATGTCTGCGGGTGGCGTCCTTGTGGGCTGCGTGGTTGTCCAGTGTACGTTCGTGGAGCCATGTCTTCTCCAGTTTCCGGCATGTGCGTTTGGAGGTCCGAAGCTCGTTGGTGACCCAGGTGGCTCTCTTGCTGACGTGGGCGTTGGAGGGTTTCTTGAGCGGGGCGAGGATGTTGGCGAAGTCGTCGATCAACTGTCCGAGGTTGCGGGCTGTGGTGTCTGGGTTGGTGGGGTCGGTGGGTGGGTTCTGGGCGAGGGTGGTGATCAGCTGGTCTTCGGTGACTTTGCTCCAGCAGCGGCGAGGTAGCTGTTGGGTGCCGTGGTGCGTGGTTGGTTTCTTGAAGGTGAAATAGATGC
Source organism: Lissotriton helveticus (assembly GCF_964261635.1). Taxonomy (NCBI): domain Eukaryota; kingdom Metazoa; phylum Chordata; class Amphibia; order Caudata; family Salamandridae; genus Lissotriton; species Lissotriton helveticus. The sequence goes on along the minus strand of NC_136061.1, from coordinate 420,479,100 downwards.
AGCGATGGTTGGTCCAGTGGAGTACGGTGGTGTGGTCGAAGGCGACGTGGGTGCCTGTGGAGAAGACGGGGTCCAGCGTGTGGCCGGCGGCGTGGGTGGGTGTGGTGACGAGTTGTCCGAGGCCGAGGTTGGCGAGCTTGTAGATCAGGGTGGCGGAGTTGGCGTCGTTGTTGTTCTTGAGGTGGAAGTTCAGGTCCCCGAGGAGGATGTAGTCCGTGGAGGCGAGTGCATGGGTGCTGGCAAGGTCGGCGATGGAGTCGCTGAACTGAGCACGGGGTTCGGGGGGTCTGTAGATGAGTGTTCCTCTGAGGGTGGTGTTGGGGTCGGTGGGGATCCGGCAGTGCAGGTGTTCGGCGGTATTGAGGGTGTCGTCTGCGTGGGTGGCGACCTTGTGGGTGAACTTGTGGACGATGGCTCTTCCTCCTCCGATTCCATTGGCGCGATCCCTGCGGGTGATCTTGTAGCCATCCGGGATGGCTATGGCGATGTCGGGCGCCGAGGAGTCGTTCCACCAGGTCATGGTCAGGAAGGCCACGTCTGGGGCGGAGGTGTCGAGCAGATCCCAGAGCTCGACGGCGTGTTTGCGTGTGGAGCGGGTGTTGAGGAATATGCAGCGGAGGTGGTTGGGTCCAGTCCTTGGAGGTTTGGTGGCTCTGTCACAGGTGAAGCTGCAGCTGTGGCAGGAGAAAGGTCTGTGGGTCCGTTTCGGGGCAGCCTGGAAGCAGGTTTAGTTTCGACCGGCGTGGAGTGCGTAGAGGGTGCTGGCGTCGTAACGGAGTCTGGTGTTGTGGCGTTCGCGGGGACCAGGGGTTCTGGCGCTGGGCGCGGTCCAGGCGCGTACGGGTTTGCCTTTGGCGGGCCTACAGCGCGGCAGCGGCGCGCCCGCTGTGCGTCCTCCATAAGAGTGGGAGAGGGAGGGAGGAGCAGCTGGGAGCGGGGTGTCCAATGGGAAAGCAGGGGGCGGGGCCACAGGGACACAGCAGCTGGAAGAGTGGTAACAGCGGGAAAAGGCGGGCAGCAACCGGAGGGCACCGGCGGAGGAAACCTGAGAAAGAAAAAAAGAACAGTGACACAGATTAGGGTGTAGGGAACCAGGCAGCGGGAGCAGAAGTGAGCAGCACAAGAGTCAGTCACGAAGCAGCTGGCAGCCGTGTGGTGGCGTGGGGAGCGACCTGCCTGCGAGCAGGGTCAGAGGTCGCTCCTTCACCACTGCGCGGCCTCCATAAGAGTGGGAGAGGGAGGGAGGAGCAGCTGGGAGGCGGGAGCAGGGTAACCAATGGGAAAGCACGGGAGCGGGCCACAGCGGCAGGAGGAGTGGTAACGGCAGGGAAAGGCGGGCAGCAGCCAGAAGGCACCAGCGGAGAAAACCTGAGAAAGAAAAAAAGAACAGTGACACAGATTAGGGTGTAGGGAACCAGGCAGCGGGAGCAGAAGTGAGCAACACAAGAGTCAGTCACGAAGCAGCTGGCAGCCGTGTGGTGGCGTGGAGAGCGACCTGCCTGCGAGCGGGTTCAGAGGTCGCTCCTTCACTACTGCGCGGCCTCCATAAGAGTGGGAGAGGGAGGGAGGAGCAGCTGGGAGGCGGGAGCAGGGTGGCCAATGGGAAAGCAGGGGGGCGGGCCGCAGAGATGCAGCGGCGGGAGGAGTGGTAACGGCGGGGAAAGGCGGGCAGCAGCCAGAGGGCACCGACAGATGAAACCTGAGAAAGAAAAAAAGAACAGTGACACAGATTAGGGTGTAGGGAACCAGGCAGCAGGAGCAGAAGTGAGCAGCACAAGAGTCAGTCACGAAGCAGCTGGCAGCCGTGTGGTGGCGTGGGGAGCGACCTGCCTGCGAGCAGGGTCAGAGGATCACATGTCATTCGATGCATAGCTAAAACAAAACATAAAGAGGCCTTAAGAAAAACTAGTGGAAAAATTCTGAACCTGTTACTAATTTACATGATAGTGCACAGTGAGTGAACGTACAATGTGCAGGCTGTAAACATACACTTCCTATAATTACAGTTGCTGCTGGTATCGGACAGAGGACAAAAAATATAATACTAGTTTTACATATTTATTAAGCACTTATTATCACTCAATTCCTATGTGTTTAAGGCTCAGAAAGAGTTTAATAGATTAAAAAAGTTTCATATGATTAACTTACCAGTATCTCTGGATTCCCTTGTGACATGAAAGAACGTGACTGGCTCTTCGGAACAAGAGCCTTGACTATAGGAATGTCATTGCTGATTCCCTGAAAAGAAAAAATAGGAAAATGTTAAAATAATAAACTAATCCTGAAGAACAAGTTACTTACCTTTGTTGAAGCTCTTTCTCATGGATTCTCCATATAAGCGCAGACTACTCATCTATTAAAACCCCCAACTTACCCCTCGCCCCCAAGAGCCACCCTGGATATAAAACCTTTGTAGCCACTGCTCCTGCGTGCCAGTAGGTGGTACCATCAGACTTTGCAGTAGCCTCACAACTCCTTCAGAAGTGACGGTGCAGAGCTGTATATAGACCTCACCCCCTAAGCTCTGACTTGAGTTTTTCTTTTAAATTCTTCTGCACTCTCAGACGTGGACAGGCCGTGACAGATTGCTAGAATGATAGTGTGAGAAATCTAACTTGGTTCCTTTCTGGAACTTTAAACGTCCACTCTACAAAGCTGGGAGGAGGGAGGGTGGTGAGGAGTCTGCAGTTACACAGAGTATCCACCAAAAAGAGCATTATCTGTGATAAGCAAATTGTTCTTCTGTTGGATACTACTAACCACAGATTCTACACCTTTTGAATAGGTATCAAAGCAGTATCACAGTAAGGATGGAGCGTCTGAGTCGTGAAGTTACACCAGGAAGTCCTTCAGGACTGAGCAGGCAAAATGGCGTTGCCTGAAGACATGATTGTCCAAAAACATCATGCCTGGTGAAGGTGTATACAGACACTCATGGGTCAGAATGGCAGATGTCCAACATCAGAACACCTCCAGCCAACGCCGTAGTTGTGACCTTGGCTCTGGTCGAATGAGCCGGAAAGCCCTCATAGGCAACTTCTTTTTTTTTTTTTTTTTTTTATTAAATTCTTTTTATTAACTTTGCAAGAAACAATGGTGATCATCACAGCCATACAGTTCAAGACTTACAATTGTACCTTAGGAAAGTCAATCAAAGGAAAAGGGTTGTGTACCTTTGATATTACTCATTACAGTTTAGCATTATACATTCATCAACATGGTTGGTTCGTCAGCCCGGGTAGTTTGGGGGGGTCCGCAAATATGACCCCTATACTCATTCCAGTTGGACCATATACCAACCCATTTCTGTGGGCATCCCCTGGCCACATAAACTGCCTTCTCCTGGAGCATGCACCAGTCCATGTCTGTTTTCCGGGGACCAAGCTTAGGAGGCCCCGCAGCCCCCCACAGCCGAGCAATGTTCCTTTTTATGATTGCAAAGCCCAGTGTGGCCCAGTTCCTCCCACAGGCCGACAGATCAGTAGGCTCCCATATATTTAGTAGACACCAACCAGCAGCTCCACCTCCCACACCTCTCGCATGCACTGGTGTATCCGTCGCCAATAAACCTAGAGCAATGGGTACTCCCATATAATATGGAAGAATGTCCCTGCCTCTCCACATCCCCTCCAGCAAAGCCCATCCGCACTGCGGCCAATCAATTGCAGTCTAGTCCCTGAAATGTAGACTGGATGGAGAATTTTGAGCTGAATCAAGCGAAGTCTAGCGGATATGGCCACTTCCTTAGGGGACGCTTGCGCACTTTTCCACTCCTCCTCGTCTATTTCATAGGCAACTTCTTGACCAGGGCATAGCATCTTTTATGTACAGCATAAGCCACTTAGACAAGGTTTGCTTCAGAACTGCCTTTCCCTTCTTAGCACCTTTAAAGCCAATGTAAAAGTCAAGGGATCTTTTTGGGTCCAATCAGGTAAGCCTCTGCTCCTCCTTCGAAGGGCTAGGACTGTCCCACCTGAAAGGAAGCAAAACTTTGCAACACCAATTTATTAAGGAAGAAGGTGGTTTGTGGACGCCCCTGACAGAGCCTGCTGCTCACTGAGCCGGAATGAGGAATACTGTCAAAGAGCAGCAAGCTCACTGAGCAACTGCTCATATGCTAGTAGGTTATGCAAACCAAGAACACGAGGACCAAGTTAAGCTCCCAGTGAGGCATAATAGCGGGTGCACTTATATTTTTAACACCTTTTCATTAACACATCATAACAGGTGATCAAAATAACCATGGTTGGTAAGGGAAATGTAGAAAGACCAAAAGGGCCAACAAATAATCTTTAACGGTGGCCACACCAAAGTCTTGCAGGGTCAGCAACGGAACAAACAGAACACCACACTCCTTTGTTTGGGGAGGGTCAACCTGGCAGTCTCAGCACTATGTCATGAACTTCACCAAATGACCTGAATAATACATTTACAAGACTGCCTGCAAGTTGCAAGGTTACCATCCAATTTTTCTGCCAGCAGGTCAAACCCCCTCTGTTGGTGCCACTCAATCTCTATGCTTGGAGGTATAGTTTGTAAAGATGAGGATGCAGCACATTGCCCGGTTGCCTGATGAGGTAGAAGGCCTGGAGGGCCAACGCTCACTTTCAGCAAGTCAGAGTAATAGACTTTGCCTGGCCCTATCTGGGACTATTCAGCAGTGCTTAAGTTGAGCCAGTGGGGGCCACCAGCACTTTTGTGGCCCGGCATTTATTTTTCTACATCAGATAATTACTGTGGGCAAAGGAGGGAAAACTACAGAAATCGGAAAGATAAAATAAAAGAAAGACCGGAAAAAACATCACACAGTGAGGAAACAGCAAGAATGAGATAAAGGAGTAGGAAGTGTGTCGTGGTGTATTTAACACCACTAGCCTTAGTATTTGGTGAGCCAACATTTAGTTGCACCGGTGCGGGCATCTGAATAGAGCTCTGGGCACTGGCACTCTTTCTTTTACAAACACTGCTATTAGGATACATTAAACTTGGTTCCTTCTGACCTTCTTAACATTTCAGGCCAGAAGAGAAAGAGCCAGGAAGGGACACAGGAACCAGGATTTGAATGCAGACAGAATGCATCTCCGAAGGATCTCACAGGGAAGCTGGAGGCGGAAAGTCTTTCGTGCAGTAATATTAACACTTGCATTCTTTTGCACTGGCAAAAACAAATCGACTTAAGGCACAACCCCCAGGAGATGAAACCTTGTAGAACCTCTGGATGTAGACGCCATTCATGGTCTGCCAGATGAAGTCTGCTGAGCTTGTCTGCCCTGGCATTTAGTGAGACGGAAAAATGATTGGGTATAAGAGATCCCTTGGAAAATGAGTCACCTTCAGAGTTCTGGCACAGGATCCTCGACCCCACACCATCCGGCTTTTGCAGTACCACATGGCAGTTTATTGATGGACAGGAGGAAGGCCTTCAGAGCATACCAAATGGCATGAAGCCCCAGAAGTTTGATTTAGTGCCTCTGCTCTTTTGAGCACCAAAAGGACCCTGATATCCGGCTCTCCCCGGTGCCCACACCAGCCCATATATGTTGCATTTGTTATTATTGTGTTCTATGGATAGCGTAGGTAAGGTTGGTGTCCAACTGCCACCACCAAAGGTCCATGGAATGCCTCTTCCAAGATACAGATGTTGTTCCAAAGGCAACCCCATTAATGCATTCACAACAGGAAGATGTTCTACGGCAGAGCCTGCATGTGACATTGAGCACAAGAGACCAGCAATATGCACGAGGCCAGGAAAACTCAATCATCTGCACCAGAACCGAGGAGTGAGCCTGAAACATTTGAATCAAACCAAATTACTCAGACTCATTCAGGGTGTGGAAAGGCCTTGAATGCCACCATGTCTATGATGGTATCATGTCTATAACGAATGAAATCATCTGTATGAAATACAGGTGGGATTTTGGCTCATTGATAGATAACAGGAGGGTAACAGTTATCTCCAGGTGATCCATGACTGTCAGTCATCGAGGTATGGGAATATATGTATCCCTGACATGCCAAGATGGGCCACAAACACAAGCACCGCCATCACATTCGTAAACTCCCAGTGTGCTGAGATGAGGCTGAAGAGACGGAAGGTACGATGAAAGTGTTCCGACCCCACCACAACTTGAAGGAATGTTCTATGGGCCTGTAGGACAGGCACATGAAAGTAAGCATCCAGGAGGTCCAATGACACCATCCAGTCCCAGGGATCCAGGGTAGAAAGAACAAGGGCCAGAAATAACATCTTGAACTTGCCCTATTATCGGTAGGTGCTCAGAAATGGAAGGTCTAGTATCGGCATGAGTCCTCTGCCTTTTTTAGGGCACAAGTTGTACCAAGAGAAACACCCCTCATCCTTCTCTGTCTTGGAGGACTGTCTTTGCTGCACCTTTTGCCAGAATGATGGATTGTTCTGACAGGAATTAATATAATCAACAATGTCCTAAAGGTACCATTCATAAATCAAATACTATAAAAATTTATTGTTTATTGCCACATATCAATCGAAAAGAAAGATATGGCCAAAAAATGTAAATAAAAGAAATTTGATATATTTAGTTAGGTTTAACAATTAACATTTAAGCAGCATCAAAGAAACATTTAAAGTGAAAAGTAGTCAAAGTGTGGAGTGTGCATAACGTGCTTAGGATTGTGCAGGTGCCGCAGAATGGGAGGCAATGGGAGGCAAAAGAAGCCAAAAAGGGCTCAAAGAAATAAAAATTCAATAATGTGCTTGCAAAAGTTAACAATTTATAATAATACCATTGCTCATATATGTGTTCAGTAATCCACATCTTTTTCAGCCTATATAATGTCGGCAGCTTTTTAACCTTTCATAATTCACCAGGTCATCATCAGGACAAAACATTAAAGAAACACCAAAAAATTAGATTGCTGCATAAAAAAAGAAGAGTCTTAGAAAAAAATTAATATTTTATTCCACCTAAACACAAAATATGGTAAGGGATGAAAAAAGGCTGTATCACCGGTATCTGTTAGTTCAGTACTGGGGTCGTCTGAAAAAGGAAACAAATTGAAGGGTCAATTGGTCTAAACAAAGGTGTACAATCATTACAAGGCATTCTGCTTGAAAAGGAATGGAGACTGAGCCTGGAATTGGCCAGTCACAGAGAACTAAGCCTAAAAGTGGAAAAAACAAGGGGCCAGAGTGAGCCCGTAATCTTTGATAGCGAAGTATAAGGATAGAGCAAGCCCAAAAAAAACTAAATGAAAACAGTACCTGGTGGGGAATAAATCTTCCATCAAAATGCAGCGGGCACCCCTATGCCCATAGAATCCGTGTACAAAAACTTAGCGCAACACCCAGGAGTTAAAAAGGTGAGAGAAGCAAGGAAAAAAAATACATGCTACGCAACGCACCCATCACAGCTGATGATATGTTAGTGCGCAATGGTAAAGGGAGATAACACAATTTACACATTCACACAGTATGTATCTTACAATCTTTCTTTCCAAAAAAAAGAAAACATACCCTACTCAGCCTCACAAATAATCATGAACTGATTATCAAGCCAGTGGATAAGGGTTGGGGCATTGTTATAATGGACCAAACCAAATATCATTCTGAAACACTGTGTCACCGTTCCATTATTCCATTATTGTTCCCTACTGTCCTCTTAAAACAAACATGTGATCTCATTCAAAAGACTACCAAAACATCCCCAGAATAAGCCATCATTTCCAAGAAGAAATACCTGTTTCTTAATAACAAGACTTCAAGAACATTGGTACTCTACACATCATCTAAAATTCACAAAAAAGCACTGATCCTCCGGGCCACCCAACTGTGGGTCTATTTTGGAGCCCTGGGCAAATATATGTATCCCTTTATCAAGGATGTTGTACCCCTGACAAATACCTATATGAGAGACAGTATGGACCTTATATGCATCTTTGAAGACCTGGATTTTGATCCTAATATGAATCAGTTAGTGTGACTAGATATAGAATCTCTTAACAATAATGTTCCACAACAAGATGATGTTGCTACACAACAAGATGATATTGCTATTAAGACGTTACTCGATATGAGAAACACCAAAGTACCAAATGACTTAACTGTTGAACTACTTGCAATAGCACTCAAACAAAACTACTTTTTGCACAAAGATACCTTCTACCAACAAAAGAAGGGGGTTTCGATGGGGACTTGCTTCGCTCCCAAATTCGTTATTCTGTAGGGATGATTTTGAGAGCTCAGCAGAGCTTGCACCCAACAATCCTTTTTTTCTATAACATCAGTTTGTGGGAATAGTACATTGACAAGGTCTTGCTAACCTGGAGAGGTAATACCGAATCACTTTTAAGCTTCATTAACTGGTTGAATAATAAACATTCCCATCTCACATTTACTTTTGATGCCATACCTAACGACTTCCCTTTTCTTGACTTGACGATTTGTGTTTATAAAGGCAAACTGGGGACATCACCGTATCGTGAACCAGCTGAGGGAAACATGTTCTTACAGTACTCCAGTAACCATCCTAGGGGTTTACGCGAAGGGTTGCCATTCGGACAATTTATACGGATCTGTCGAATCTGCAAGTGGTGCAGGGACTATTTTCGAAAGGCAGAGTTACCCAAAGCATTTCATATCTCAATCTTTAAAAAGGGCTTGGTATTGCCCTAAGGAGTCATTACTAACACCTAAACAGAGAGAGGCCACTACTCACATCTCTTTTGTAACAATTTTTTCTCACCGACAACAATTGACAAATTTAAAATCCACTAATGTGGTATACACCATTTGGTGTCCTTTAAAACATTGCCAAACTACCAAATGATTAAAATGCATAATATACAGATCACAGATTGCAACCACTGCAAACCTGACAATGCCTTCTTGGTATTCATTTTATTTGACAAAATCACACCGCAAGAGATATTATATCGCAACTCATTGAGTAACACCACTACTCAGTATGGGGTGGCGAATTATCACAAATACACGTTGTTTGTTAATGCTGCTAAGTCTCCAGTTGCAACTCTGTTAACACTTGACTAAATAATTTGGATGAGTGGAATTATATAATCACAATCTAATTTTTGGACTCTTCATTAGATTGTAAGCCCTATCACATGGATATCTTCCTGTAGTTCTTTAGTCTTTCATCTGGTTTTTTCTTTCCAAATCTGTTATACCATTGAGATCTTCCCCATGTACTGTTTTCACACTGTGAGGATTATCCCTCTAGTGTAATTTTATTTCAGCCCCCTCCATAGGGACCAGATCATTTGTAATTACATTATAGTTGGGATGGCTCATGGCTTCTATCTCTGTCTCCGTTTCTCAAGCACCACTAATTAGGATGCTTCAGTGTCTTGGTGAATGTTGAGTAAGTAAGCCTATGGGGTAAATTCTAGTGTTCTTTTCCTTGACAACGTTTATATACATTCTTTTTTTGATTTTGAGTGCAGAATAACCTTATTCGATTTATACTTCATACATCCTTTTCATGCGCCCATACAGCATTTTGCATTTTTATTTAACATTCCAAATGGATATTATTCTTTTTTGGGGTCTGTATGACAGATTAATTATTATTGGTACTTCGTACCACCTTTGCATGCAATACCCTTTTTCCTCCAATTTTCATTTAATTTGTGTTTCTCCATTTTTTCCACACACCCCCTTGAGAGGTCTAGTGTACCTTTCACGTGTGCAAGATGCTCACTTTCTATGCTCTATCAATCTATGCACCCTAGTGTTTCTTTACCTGTAACGGGTGCTTTATGTACTACATATGTGCATCTCAAAGGGGCACCACGTTCACTTTCTCAGCGCCATTAATCTGCATGCTCTAGTTGATCTTCAGCTGTGATGGCAGTGTTACATAGCACATAAGAGGAGTTGGCCTAACGGCTAGGGCGCTCGACCTCGTACCTGGGGATCTGGGTTCGAGTCTCGGTAACGACGCCTAAAAAAACTCCTGTGACTCTGGGCAAATCACTTAATCTCCCCGTGCCTAAAATTAATGCGTGTCCTCATGTAAACGTAACTGGTGCTATGTAAAGCGCTCTGATACCTGATTCAGTTCGGGTCTAGTTCGCGCTATATAAAATTTTGGAAAAAAAACCCATAAGGTTTTTCCTTGTGTCCCTCCCCTTTTTAACTCCTGGGCGTTGCACCAGGTGTGTGTATACAAAGTTCGTGCATCAGGGTGCGATGCTGCATTTTGGTGGCCGATTTATTCCCCACCAAGTACTGTGTTTTTTTTGTTCTTTTGAGTTGGTAGTACCCTTATACCTCACTATCAAAGATTAGTATGAGCTCAATCTAGCTCCTTACTTTCTATTTTTAGGCTTAGTTCTTAGTGACTGGCCACTTCCGGGTTCAGTCTCCAAGTTTTCTAGCAGAATGCCTTGTTATGATTTCTTGTGAATATGCCTACACAAGCCCTTTTTAAATGTAATTAATTCTATCATATCCAGTCTGTGTACTTTCTTCAATCTACTTTTGATTGAACTTTTCAGGAGTACTACAATTACAAGTTAAATGTGTATGTTTTTTCAATTACTCCTTTAACTGGATTTCGGGCCAGATGTGCGACCATGTTTTGCGGTCGCAAATGGGAAATCGGCCCGTTTGCGACCGCAAAATAGATCTGGTCCATGTACAAACCCTATTTTGCGAGTCAGTAACCTATTACCGACTCGCAAAATAGGGTTTGCGACTCGCTATTAGGAAGAGGTGTGCCAAGTAGGTGGTAAGCCACTCCCAAACGGAAATAGGTCCCTAGGGAACTTTGAGAAAGTGGCTCTATATATACTGAACCAAAGTAAGGTACAGTGTGTATAGGGTCCACAATCCCAAGAGGTATAACGGAGTTTAAAGTCAGGTCTGACCTTACTCTCCAAAGTGGTAGCTTGGTCGAGCAGTAAGGCAGTACCAGAGGACAGTTTGAAGCATTTGTTGTACCAACTCATTCAGCAAAAGGTTTCACACACTCAAGAACTGAACTCTAGGCCAATTGTTTTTATATCAAAAGATAGAGTTGTTTTGTTTTTAGAATCAACAGGTATCAAAATATACTTTTCTCGATATAAGCACTCTCAGGTAATTACTTTGCAAAGAGGGAATACATTTTGTAAACACAATAGGCACAATGGTTGCAGTAGGCAACACAATTCTAAACACAATGTAACATTGAGATCAATGGATGTTTCTACATAAATACAGCTGATTACTTTATAGATTACTTTTGTAATTCCAGGACTGGATCTTAGATTCAGTCTTGGGGTCTAAGCTGAAAACAGTTTAGTAAAAACATTTTAGTTATTGCAATGATTTTTAAAGAATATGAAGGTATTTCAAAAGTTCACACTTGGAAACTTTTCAGTGAAAATCTAGCAATGTTATCCAATGGGAGAAAATTCAGGTTACAGGTAAAGTACGTTCTTGTTACTTTTTTAATCCAGTACTGGGCTCCTAGGTCCAGCACTGGGATCTCTACTTAAGACGGGTAAGTAATTACGTTTCAGTAGTATGTACGATTTTTAAGGAATATTTCAAGTTTTCAAAAGTAGACAGAAGAAATTTCATAGAAAAGCAGACAATGGATTCCTATGGAGAAAATTCAGGTTACTAGTAAACCCGGTTAGGATTACTTTTGTGGTTCAGTACTGGGCTACAAGGTACAGTACTGCCTTCTCTCCTGATCCCAGGTGAGTACTTCGGAATTCGGTATTCGGCTGATTTTATAGGAATATTTTAGAGTTTCAAAACTTCACACAAGATTTTTCGAGTCAAACCAGTCAATGTTATCCTATGGCAGGAAAGTGAGTTATCGGTTTTCAGGTGAGTACTCGACTGGTAAAGTTAGGGTTCTGGGCATAGACTCAGGGGTCCTCCAGGGTCAGGTAGGTACAGTTGGTACACCCTCAGCGGCACAGGGGCAGCCGGGTGCAGAGGTAGTTAGGCCCAATGTTATCCAATGCGAGGCAGGGGGCCTTCGGTTGGTGGCTGCTGGCTAGCAGGCCACGCGGCTGTGGGAGATGGGCTCCTGGTCACTTGCTCAGGGCAAATGGGGAAGTAGATAAGGACAAAGGTTGCACTGCCAGGGGTACTCGGGCGGCTGGGTGTAGGGTGCTTTTGAGCCGTCGGGCGCTCAATGTTATTCAATGGAGATCTTGAAAAGGGAACAAAGGCTGCAGGCTCGGGGACGGAGGATCTTCTGGAGCGACCAACACTTCGAGGGGTAAGATGGGATCTTGGAGGATAGGTAGGCACCCAGGAGTTGGGCACAGGGGGCCGTGGGGTGCCGGGTGCAGGGGTGTCTTTTGAGGTCGGGGTCGTCGAGGAGGGTCCTTGGGCATTGGATTCCAGGTCAGAATCGCTGGGGGGGACGTCCTCAGGGTCTTGATTCACTCCAGCAAAGGCCAGGCTTGGCGGGTGCAGAGTATGCAGGGTTCGTGGTTCCGGGCTGATGTCAGGGCTTGTTACTTGCTTTGAGCAGTATCAGTGCTCGTGGGAGACCTAGGTAGTCAGTCTCACAAGGCAGTCAGGTCCTCCGGGGTTTTTGAGGTTGCTGACCACTGGAGACGCCGGGGTTTAGCAGGAGCAGGTTCGAGGGTGGACAGGCCGGTAGGGATAGGGCCAAATCAGTTGGTGTCTTCCTCTTTTTAGCAGCTGCACGGCAGGTCTTCTTGTTCCTTGATCTTCTTTCTTGTTTCGTAATCTGGATCTAAGGAAGAAGGTTCAGGGTGCCCCTAAATACTAAATTTAGGGGAGTTACAGTTAGGGCAAGGGCAGGAACCAATGGGTCCCTGGCCTGGGGTGGGTACACCCCCTAGCCTGCTCCTCTCCTGTGGGAGGGGGCAGGAGCCTAGCTGTGATTGGGCAGGGCTCCCCATCTTCAAGATGGCTGGAGCCCGGGGTCGTGCATCACCTCGCCTCTCCCACCTGAGGGGTGGAGTTGGCACAGGTTGGCACACACCCCTTTCTGACGTAGGGTTTCCCACCAGTCTTCCCGCCAGAGTGGGGATCAGAACTGGTGGGGGCCAGTTGCTGATTACAGCAAGTGGTCTGGAGAAGCTCACAAAGGTGGAATGCCTTTGAAGCTTCCCCTACCCATCCTGGGGGAGGAGGCTTGGCACCTCGTCCCAGGATGTGCATTGTTGCAGGCCCAGGAGAGCGGGGGCTCTCAACCCAGGGGTCCAGCAAGATGTCTGCTATGTGGCAGCCTAGGCAGCCTCTCAGACCAGACGTGGATTGTAGGTTAGGTTTCAGGTGGCACCTCTAAGATGCCCTCTTTAGTGCATTTTACATTAAATCCCCCACTGGCATCAGTGTGGGTTTAATGTGCTGAGAAGTGTGATATCAAACTTGTCAGCCTTTAGTGTAGCCATTATGGTGCTGTGGAGTTCGTAATGACAACCTCCGAGCACCATACACTGTTAGTGGCATCACTGCACTTACAGTGCCCAGGAATGGCCCTGGGTAGTGTAGGGGCACAGGGCTCATGCACCTGTGCCCACACCACTGGCATAGGGCACCCAGCTAGAGGGGTGGCTGATGTATGCCAGGGCTATGGGTTTGTGGGCATGGCACACAGGGTTGTGTGCCATGTCGACTCTTTGTTTAGTTCTGCACCAGGACACTCAGCCTGCAAAGGCAGTGTGTGTCAGAGTACAGGGCCCCTAAGGGTGGCACAATAAGTGATGCAGCCCTTAGGGGTATTCTCTGGTCACAATGCCCTGGGTACCTATGGTACCTATTTACCAGGGGCTGACATGTGGCCAGAGATGCCAATTGGGTTTAGGCTTTAGTACAGTTTTTAGGGAAGGAACACAGGCCCTGGGTACCTGATTGGCAGGAACCCAGGGCACACCAAGGAAAAGTGCATCAGGTATCAGGCAAAAAGTAGGGGGGTACTGCAACAGAAACTCACTTTCTCAAAGGAACCCCTTCCTCTTTGTGACTGGCATTCAAAGTATTTTTTAAGAGAAGGCAGTGGTCCCAGGGACCACTGCCTACTCTTAAAAAATGAAACAGTAACATTTAATTTTTCTTTTTGTAAATACATCCCGTTTTCCTTTAAGAAAAACGGACTGCATAAAAAAAAACGTTTTATTTAAAAAGATGTCACAGCCACAATCCCTAGGAGTGCTAGCCATTCCTGATGGGCTCGCAAACTGCACCTGCCTCATGAATAATAATGAGGCAGGCAATATGCGACCCCATTAGAAATTGCAAACAGTGTCTGAGACACTGTTGTACATTCCTATTTGCGAGTTGCAAATTGCGAGTCACATAACGACGCAATTTGTGACTCGCAAATTGGTAGGGTCGTACATCGGGCCCTTCGTCATTGGTTGCAAACCTTTTATAGTTTTAGACCAATTGACCCATACCCTACAATTTGTTTCCTTTTTCAGATGACCCCAGTATTGAACTTGCAGGTACCTACGATATGGCCTTTTTGCAACCCTTACCAATATTTGAATTTTTTTCTTGGACACTTTCTTTTATGCAGCATTCTATATTTTCGGTGTTCCTTTAATGTTTTGTACTGATGATAACCTGGGGAATCATGAAAGGTCGAAATGCCTCTACATTATATCGGCTGGAAAAGATGTACATTACTGAACACATGTATGAGCAATGGACTAATTTTAAATTGTTAACTTTTCCAGGCAAATTATTGAATTTTTAATTCATTTAGCTGTGTTTGTCCTCTTTTGCCTACCAATCTGCGTCACCCGCACAATCCTGAGAACTTTCTGCACACTCCACACTCTGAGCACCTTTAATTTCATAAGCATCTTTAATGCTGCATTATTGTTACATCTAACTAAATACATAGGATTTTCCTTTTTGGCATATCTTTCTTTTATTTTTGATTGATTTATGGTTAAAAACAAGAAATCTTTATAGCATTTTATGAATTATAGTGTTAGATTTATGAATGATACCTTTAGGACATTGCTGATATTAGTTATACCTTGGCACTTTTAGGTTTATGGGTGACTCCTGTTGAATGTGTCGCCAACAAGACTAGAGGCATGATCTCTCAAAGTCTGAACAAAAATATATAGGAAAGGAGGGGGAGCAAATGTAAAAGGGAGGCGTAATCATGCTGAACCTGTAGCACTCAAATGGTCTATGGCAACAGCACGCCAACTGGGCAGGTAAAAACGTATTCTGTATTTTACTGGTCGTCCATGCCCATGGGAAGAAAAATCATAGTGGCTTGGCTACAGTTGTGGCAGGAGAGGAGGAGGAGGAGGAGGACTGCTATCTTAGCTGTTAGCCATGGCCTCTGTGACCACTCTGTTCTTTGGTGCTACAAAAGGGATGTACTGGCTGTTGCATGGGTTGTGAGGGCTGCCTCTGGTGATAGAACAGACCCTGCGAGTATCCTCAAAATGTTGGCATTGCTATTAGAATTGATGGGCCAGAGCTCATAACCCCAAAGAGCATTGCTGACTTTAAAGTGCTACAACACAGATCTACAGAACATCATGTAGCACACTTTCAAGCATGACGCCTCATCATCATTACTTTCATGATGCACGACAAAAGAAGTCTGTTGTCTCCAAATTGGTTCACAACACACACAAAGTCACATTCTGTTGAATTGTTTGAGAATAAGCATTCCTCAATTCATCGGGAATTGCTATCAATATCTTGCTAGCCATATCCTAAAAAAGTCAGTTTATAGTGTCCCAATAGGCAGACTGCGTTCTGAGGCTTCAAAGCCAAACTGGCAGTGTCGTCTCCTTAATGCATCAATGCACTTTGATTCCCTCTCTGGTGGAGCAGTGGGGAATGAGCTAGCTGGTGGGTTTCTGAATCACCAACTAGGTCACAAAAGCTGCACCCCCAAGAGCAAGAATTTGATTCCTAGCTACAGGGTGACTTACTGGGGGAGCAAAGCGTGGCTTAGGCCAGGTCACCATGGATTTCTCTGTCAAAGTTGAACTAAAGGAAAGGGATGGCTCTGAAGTAGCAGGTCCTGCTGACTACTTCTACAAAATAAACACACCTCTAAGGGGACCCTCGATAAGAATCTGGGCTACCGACATTCTGTAGATCTGAATATAATTCATCATCACAGTAAACCAGGGTGGGGAGGAGGTTAATCGACTTCCTTATCAACCTCATCATGTGGGATATCTTGAAAGCCCTAAAGGGCACCCAAATCTGATCCAAATGAGGCCTCCAGCCTATGGTAGTTCTGGGTTGAGGGCACCTCTGGGAATCTCCCCAAGATGGGGTCTGCAACAGTGTGACATGGGCCTGTCATGGGCCAATTTCCACTTTGGATCACCTCCAAAAATCAGTGTTAGATCCAGAGTTGGTGTCACTGGACTCGTTCAAGAGTGGAGGCATGGTTCGGTGCTGGAGGGGGGAGGATGTGGGGAGGGGCAGAGAGTTCAGTCGAGGCCAGGCAGGCACTGCTGGGGGGGGTTACTTGGAGTTTCATGGGGATCATAGATGATCAAGAGAGAGCCAGCATCATCTGGAAAAGTTACAGCATGGCCTATCTGAAGGCCTTTATCTGCTGCGGAGTAGACAATGGCATGGGGAACACTGAGCATACCAATACAAGCCTTGGAATAAGATCTGAGTAGGATGAAGAGATGGAGTCTGGTTCTTTGAATGCCAACAGTGTGACTTCTCCCAGCAGTGGGAGTGATAGGGGTGGATGCAGGACCCGGTTGGACTTACTATAGGACAGTGAAGTGGACCAGGACTGGCATCTGGAGCAGGGCTGCGAGTTGGGGTGACACAAAGTCTGCTGTTTGGAGTGTTTTGTACTGCCCACTGCCCTTGTTATCAATGACATACCATTTCAATTACTAGTGCCGGACGACAGATCTTTGAGTCATGCCTAGATAATAAACACGTTACACAAGGGGGGGTTTTACCCATGCAGTCGCGGGGACCTGGGCGCTATATGATATGTGTAGAAGGGGGTCCCCGCAAGGGAAACGTGTTATGTGCAACACACACGAACAACAATACTTGTTAACACTTTCTCAATTATATAAACATCAGTCAAAGCAATAAAGAGAGGTATTGTCATTTATATTATTATCAGTACTTTTGAGAAGCCCCAGATGGGGAGAGGGAGAAGGAGGTGAAGGAGGGGGGTGTGCTTGACTGTAATAATCTTGCGATGAACGCCTTAAATATTTAGGCTTTTTGTGTTAGATTTGGTCTGAGTCATATGCTAATATCGTTTATGATTGTTTTCATTTTGACTATGCCTAATTCTTTTTGACTGTACACTGCCCTGAGCACACCCCCCTCCTTCACCTCCTTCTCCCTCTGCCCATCTGGGGCTTCTCAAAAGTACTGATAATATAATGACGAATGGTTGAAAATTGGTATTGTAAAATAAATGACAATACCTCTCTTTATTGCTTTGACTGATGTTTATATAATTGAGAAAGTGTTAACAAGTATTGTTGTTCGTGTGTGTTGCACATAACACGTTTCCCTTGCGGGGACCCCCTTCTACACATATTAGATAATAAACAACACAGGCATATGTAGTGTGGATCCGTAACAGACATCTGCTTCCTGTAGTTGTGGCATAGCTTGTAGCTCGTTGTTTTTGGAGGGTAGAATATTTCCCTAGCACACTGTGCGTAAAAACGATTTTGTAGTCAATGGAACAACGACAATATTTTTGTTCGGGCACAGAGAAAAAGGAATGGAGGTTAGCGTGCTGGGGTGTTACCTATATGCTCTGTACCGTCATTTCTGAGGCAGTGTTAAGCTGCTGCAGAATCTAATGGTGCTACATATTTGCAAAAACAAGCAACTGCTGAAGAGGGTCCAGAACCTGTTTGGTGCAGGGGGGGGGATTGAAAAGGTGAGGAATCTGTGTTTACAAGTATCCATAGAAACATTAAATTTGCTATACAAACAGATGCTTGGACTGATGTTTAAAGAAGACCAGTCATCAGGAACATCAGGACCACTCCTCATAGGAAAGTGTGTCTGAAAGGCTGTTAGACCGGAAGGTGGAGTTTGTCACATTATAAGTGAATCTGATGTATGACTGACAACCTCTAATCAACCACCCTTTCCCATTTTCCCCACAGGCCAACCCGCCTATGGTTGGCATGAGTGCATGTCCCTATGTACTGTGACTCAAAAAGTAGTACTGTGTATGTTGAAAAGAGGGGAAGAGGAAAGGTAAGAAAACACAAGCATTGGAAATGCAATAGGTCTCGGATTTATTTGAGTTAGAGCTAATGGCATTGTAAATGGCAATGTCTTTTAGCCATGTGTTATGGAGTGTATGCATGTGGTGTCTTGTGGAATTATGTGGGTTGGATTGGAATTGTAGCAATGGTGGCATGCTGCATTTAGATGAATATGTTTAAAAGTAAAGTGCACCATACTGCGATTGCTACAATAGTTAATTGTGGATGCGTTAACAATTGATGTGTGCACTGATGGCTGGTGGTGTGTGTGCCTGTAGAAATTGTGCACTGATGGCTGGTGGTGTGTGTGCCTGGTGGAAGCGTGCACTGACGGCTGGTGGTATGTGTGCCTGGTGAAAGCGTGCACTGATGGGGCGGTGTGTGTGTGTTTGGTGAAAGCATGCACTGACATCTGGTGGTGTGTGCCTGGTGGAAGCCTGCACTGACGGCTGGTGGTGTTTGTGCCCGGTGAAAGCGTGCACGGACGGTGTGGTTGTGTGTGTGGTTGTGTGTATGTGTGTGTGTGTGTGTGTGTGTGTGTGTGTGTGTGTGTGTGTGTGTGTGTGGTTGCGTGTGTGTGGTTGCGTGTGTGGGGTTGCGTGTGTGTGGTGGTGCATGTGTGGTGGTGCGTGTGTGGTGGTGCGTGTGTGGTGGTGCGTGTGTGGTGGTGTGTGTGGTGGTGAGTGTGTGGTGGTGAGTGTGTGGCAGTGTGTGTGTGGCAGTGTGAGTGGCAGTGTGTGTGGCAGTGTGTGTGTGGCGGTGTGTGTGTGTGTAGGTGTGTGGTGTTGTGTGTGTGGTGTTATGTGTCTGGTGTTATGTGTGTGGTGTTATGTGTGTGGTGTTATGTGTGTATGTGTGATGGGCTTAGTTCGAATTTTTGTACCCTGCACACTCACACACTGCCCCTACACACTCACACACTGCTCACCCTACGCACTCACACAATGTTCACCCTGCACACACACACACACTGCTCACCCTGCACACTCACACAATGCTCACCCTGCACACTCACACACTGCTCACACACCTCATCATGTCCAGCGGAACAACAACCATGGTGGCGAAAGCGAAGAAACCGAGTATCCTTGTGACCGTGTAAGTGAGCAGGGCAAGAAGCCCCCGTGCAGGCGGGTAGGGGTGGGAACATGGTGTGACTGTGACAGATAATTAAAGGACTACTACTAACTCGGGCACACTGAGCGATCGTCCTGTATTGTTGCAATGTCCGACGTGCTGCAGACTTTTCTCAGTTTGTGTAGTTGCTGTCTACCCGCTTCTGTGATGACACACTGCAACAAGAATTGTCGGGTTTGCCAATTTCTTAAGTTACTTCAGATGTTAAATTAGGGAGCAGAGCTCATGTGACATTTTAATTAATGGAGTAGCTGGCTGAATACACGTCAAGTGATCGAAAGCGATCGCAAACAAAAAAAAACAACCCCCGAGAGTGGTGCGCGGCGCCACTGCGAGCATATGTTTTGAATTATTGCGGCTGTCAAGCCGCGATAATTCACAACATATGGCCTCTGGTGTGCGTAACAGACACCAATAGGCCATGGGCAAAGCTACGCGACTGCCCATGGCCTATTGCGTGTTCTGTTAAAAAACAGCACGCACGCCAAGGCCAATGGAAATGGACCTTGGAAATAACACGCACAAATGCGTGGAATTTCCAAGGTGCATTTTCAATTCCCCTCGGGAAAGGACTCTCTGCGCGACACTGCTGCGCAGTGTACGGCAGGCCCGAGCCCTAAAAAAGGGGGTGCATTTGGAGAAAAAATTGTAGCACAGTGTTTGTTAAGCCAACTATCCAATAATTGCTGTTATTATATCTGAGAATATTTTCAAGTGGAGCTGGTAACATGGGTATGGTCTGGCTCTTCACAAAACTTGAACTTTGGCAAATGACAAACGATCACATTCTGGATATCAAAACTAAGACTGTCCATACATTTTTCAAACTTAGGGACTGTCAACAGAGCAGCAATTTGCAGCCCTCTGTATCTAAGCAGATATCTCGACTGGCCAGCTTCTGAATATATTTAGAGTCACTGTATACCACCCCATCGTGGGGATTAATACAGTAGAACCTTTGTGGGGTAATTATTGCATAACACCCCCTGGTGGATAAATACTGTGAATCCTTGAACTAAATTTGTTCATTAATTGGAAGCTGATGGAGAGAGGTCATTGGTGGCTCGGTGTGCAACTAGGGCTTAGCTCTAAATATCAACCTGGCTGTTGATATTGGGTGATCCGTAGTTTCTCAGAAGTTCACTTGAGGCTGCTGATATTAACTGCTCTGAACAGGAAAACCCTACAATTGATGGTTAGAAAACATTCTGGCTAGCCTCAGATAGCAAATAACAATTTGAAAACATGTATGACAATGTTTAGGAGACTGCATGAGCAAACAAAAAGTTTACTTAATAAACCACTTGTATGTACTGCTGTATCTCTTTATGACACACACAACCATCATCAATGCTCTCATGAAACTTAGCAGGTTTACCAGTGTTTCACAGAGCAAAACCCCACCAATGAGCACTCTTAACTTAAGGTGAAAGATTTGAGAGGCAGGTAAATATATCAGTGTGTAAATATGTGTCAAACAGAAGAAAATGTCCAATTTTTGATTAATCCAATTTCAACGCCTTTACAATAGTAGGCATCAGGGAAGAAATATGGATTCTTAGTCACGTGCAAATATATAACAGCTTGAAAAAATCGTTCTGTTTTTTTGAGATTCATATCGTGTTGTCAACCAGTAATCCTGTATATAAAAATATCTTCGCTCCTATTAAATCCACTCTTTAGTCAAGGCTGCAGGAATTCTTACACTTGGGGCAGTGCTGTAAATGCTACTGAATAAGAACAGAAAACATTAAGAAATATAGAAAGATAGGGCAGAGCATGGTTTATGTATTTCTGATTTCCTTGATTTACAAGTGGTGACCTGTCTCGAGTGACTACTTGAATCTAATAATACAGTTTGCCTGCAGCTTTGGCAACTAGGCAATTTTATAAATAATGAAGGATAAATCGACGGTTCATAGAGTGTAACAAAAAACACTTCAAGGAATCACCTCACACAAAATATATAATGTGTGGCACTGAATGGTGTAATAGTTATACTTGTTTGATCCTCTGCAAAAATGTCAAATATATAATACATACCTGCTTCTATACTGATAAGTGAAAACAAGTATTTATTTTATAGGTGTGGGAAGATGCGTCGAGGGATCAAGGAATACATTCCGAATCGTAGTCAAAATCAAGTTGTCTCCAATGTTAAGAACTCCTAGTGATTTAGTTTTTTTTTTTTTACGTTAATGCAGGTCCACTGGCACTTACAATAATCAGATTGCATTACAAAAGTGTTTTTCTTAAACTGTAGTCAGTGGCTGAGCTGGGTGTGGGTGAAAGGGGCAAGACGACCTACTGCCACCCCCTATGGTAATTTGGATGCGGAGAAGCATACTGGATCACAATACTTTTTTCCTAAGAGGTTCTGCTACTGCCTGCATGACTGCCGCAACCCAGAGCGAAATGGACGGTGAACTGCCCTACCATCCATCATAATGATCAAGCCCCTCTAAATGTTACCTCTATGAAGAAAGACTTGATCTCAGTAAGGTTCTGGAACAGGTTCAAAGTTGCAGTTTCGACTTTGGTTTGTCTATGCACTGCTTCCTCAGTAGAAAGACGGACAGGGTGAGGCTCCTGTATTAAAAGATTTGGAAACAAAAAATAGCATAAAAGATTGTGAATCTCATTAATGGTTGACAATTCAAAAATAAAAATATTTAATTGTTTTAATATTCGACTGCAGGAACATAATACAATAAAGACCTTTTGAGATGCATTGTGCCCACAAGTGACCAGATCTCAGGATACCTAAAATTAAAATTCTTGACATTAAATCCACAAAACCAGAGCATGTGAATGGACCTATACAAGTTCCTGTTAGATATACGAAAAAACTAATGGGATTGAGAACTGCAGTAGAGCACAGCTGGATACGATAACCCTATAAGTTGCTTGTGTGAAAGTAAAATTCATAAACAAGGTAGAAGTCTCAAAGAACATTCATGGGAAAGATAGCAAAATGGCATGATCATGCGGGTGACCAAATTAGAGGATGAAAGACAGAGGCATTGTTTACAAGTTGCCTGCTAATTCTGATGTTAGTTACCAATCCCACTGGAAGCATGTGATGTGGTGTTTCACATGGAGAATTTGGATGCTCAAATCATACGAAAACTATACCTGAAAGACTGGGGGAAACATACAGGAACAAACGCAGACAAATAAAGATTAAAGCTACTTAATAAAAACTCCAGAATCTTGCCCCATTCCTTAACCACGTGCACACAACTATTGAAATATTATTACCCAACGGGTGTGGAAAGGAAACTGATGTACAATGGCATGCCCATCTCTCCTGACACAGCCATAGCCTCTTTCTGCAGTAAGCACACTTCCATGGTTCTTAATAAACCAGGCACAGAATCCTGCATAAAATGCAAAGCTGAAGGATGTTTATTTAGTGATAGATTGTTATTACACCTATTTGTAGAACACAGTACTCCCAAAAGGGCTTCACAATATATTAGAACTTATATTAGGAGTTACAATAACTAAGAAGGGTGCAGGGCTGTAAACAATGTCATGTAAGCAGCACAAGATCAGGATATGGGTTGTAATGAGAAGGTCCCTGAAGTAAAATTTGCTGTTTATTAGTGGGAGCTGTATAGGTGTGTCTCTTTAGTCTTGTACACTGGGCGATAAGCTGATTTCCACAGGCAAAAGGTGTGAAACAAATGAATGACAGTTTTAGTGGTCTCAATTTTCTTGGTATGTGGGATCCCTAAAGAGAGGCATGCGTTACTGCTGACAGAATGGGAAAGTGGGTGAGCACCTGTAACAAGAGGAGTCCAATGGAAAATGAGTGCAAGTTACTGGTTTAAGAATTGTTCACTTCCAAGTAGCAATTGCTGTAGCCACATGCAAGCAAACTGGACGTAAAATTCAACACTCAGCCATTGGATTTACTTTAATGGGCAAGTTGGAAATACGGTCTTGACCTGTACCTTTAGTATGGCTGATCTCAGCTATAACCTCAATAAACTTATCTAGGGTGATTTGCTACTCACATCTTGGCAATTTTTTGGTCCCTGCAAGAAATGTGATAATGATATGATCCTCCTATTGTACCCATTGAGTGATAATGAGGTACCACTCTGTTTTTGGCCGAAGTTTTGACCAAGGAATCTTTTTTCCTGGGCCAATTCCAGTAACTGCTATGCCTTGGATATCACTTCTTTCTTTTTTAACCATATCAAAGCTTTATATGCCTTTAAATTCTGTTTTACTTTACCAACTCTAGTATAAGCATCTATATGGAGGTAACGCCTTACAATCTGCCTTTAAGGTTACCCAACAAATGAAGGTTCCAATTATATTATATGGGCTAGTGCACTACTTTTGGAGTCTAAATAGAATTTTGAAGACATTGAAAGTAAAGTTCTGAAAAACTGCTAAATTTGCTGCCCTTAGTCTCAGTTCATGCATTATGAGTCAAGACTGGAACCTGTAAATTAAATTTAGAAGCTGAATCATTAAAGATTAAATTATTTTCTTTAAATAAGTTAATAAATCAGGGGACCTTGTATGTTGTCACAATGCGAGACAGAAAAACACAATATCAGGTAAACACAAGTTTAGTTAGCAGATGCATTTGAAAAAATAATGTAAAAAATGCAATTGTTTGTTGAATACATGAAATATATAGATGGTACAAAATCACTTCTCTTGCAAAATTAAAAACCAGCCAATGTCTCTCAGATTATCTACTGACACCTACTTATCCAATTATTTGTGAAAGAATTATTTTAATGCAGGGAGGTCAGATAGTCCTTGATGTTGTTTCTAAAACTAACTGGGCTTTTGTCACTGTAATCTAAAAAGATCAGAAGATTTAAAACATGCATTATTGTTGTGTCCTTGATTTTAATGTGAACATAACTTTTTTTGACAAACTATGTTAAATCAGGCTAAAATTAGAATGGTAACGGGGGTATTCGACTACTTTTTAAGCATGAATCTCACACTATTTGCATTAGGTTGGGACATTTTCTTCAAGTGTGTATTAAGAAAAATTGGACCATGGGTTTTCTTACAAAATAAATGTATTTTGAATATGTAGTGTAATTATGGATTTCTATGGCGTGAAAAAATTGTTTTATTAATAATTATAATAATCTTATTTAGCATTGTTGGACATGGCCTCCTTAGGGGAAATTACCGCAAAACTTTTAACTTTTTCCTCGTAGTCTTTGCCAACTCTTGCTGCATAACCTTAGAAGAGTGGGCACCATCCCCCTGTAAGGCAGAGAATTAAGGTGCGCACACCCACCTCACCCGAATTGGGCTGGATTGCGGATACGATGGGGTTTTGGCACCATACCTCTGTGCGTCCTGTAAATAGGTACACCACATACTCACTGCAGGTACAGTGCTCGCTAGTAGTGGGACGTACCACTGAGTGTGACGCCCACCGGACAGCCGTCAACCCGCCATCTCCAGATCAGGCATGCCGGTAAAGGCCTGTATCTACGTGCTTGCCTCCATGGTGCTAGCGGCGAGGTGCCCAGTACGCCGTTACTGACTGGGAGTGCACAACTATACCTGTGAGGGAGTCCACCTATGTCCTGCTACGCCAAGCAGGTGGTGTGTGGACAAAGGTGTTAGGCCCTGGGTAGCCATGTGCCCGGCCTGTGCTTGCCGCATGAAAGTGCGCACCCCCTGAAACACGGGCCGTTCTTTTACAGAAGACTGGTGGGTGCACACTAACATCGATCGTGAGTAAACTAATGAGCAGCTTGCCGTTGTAGGCCCCTGTGAGTGAGTACCCACACCTATGGTGCTCGTGACTGCATTTGCTGCCTGCGCACACAGGTTAGTGCGTCCGCACAGACACATGTACTGGTTAAACCCGTGTCTAGTCTGCTGTGCAGTCTCGGGCAGGTGCACTGGCACCACTGGTGCTGTGAACTATGTGGCCCTCCTGCTAACACAAGTCAGGGTGCACAATGGCGCACTTGTGCCCAGGTAGTGAGGAATATCTATATGTGTTTTCACTACCTATGAGGCCTGCTCTGCCTATACGTTAATATGGGATAGTAGTTGACAATACTTCGCAGTGCAATGGTGGATCGCAGGGGAGCAGCTTCATGATGTTTCATATAAATGGATTCGCAGTGCCAAACCCTTTCTATTGGTAAGTTTTTTTTTGCATAATTCACTTGGATATGCCACTTCTAGAATACAGACATTTTGATGCTCCAGGATTCTCAGGGACCATGGTGTCTGGCTCCAGTAGACACCAGGGGTCAGGGGAGCACATCTGTACATTCCCCAATTGACAGCCATAAAACATAGGCATCCCACGGAAACGGCAGACCTCTGCAATTTGGGAGCTGAATGGGATAGATTGAAGATAGAGGTTGTGACATTTAGCCTCTAGAGGCCGTATCATGACCCCACTAAAGAATAGGATCTGCATTTGTCGGCACCATGGCCGACCTGCCTGCAGTTTAGGGGAGACCTCTGTGGTTCAAAGGGAAAACCCCTTAAATCACCCCGACTTCCAAGACACATGACGGTATAACTATGGGTGCATAATTCAGCAAGGGGTGAGATACACTAATGGGAACATGGAATCAGAGAACCAGGACTGCATGGTGCACCCTGTCAGAGGACTCTGCTGTGCACATGTTGGATAACTGTTTGAAAAGTGACTGGTCTGGGTGGAGGACCTGCTGAAGTGTGGCACCCTGAAGTGTGCTCTCCAATGGCTCGACCGCTGGCCTCCTGTTCTTTGGGAGACATCAGGGACATCAAAGATCTCCCCGAGAGACCTATAACATCTACCTGTGACCTCTGGAGAGCTGTGCCCTCTCATGCGCCCACATCAGCTACTAAATCCAAACTGGTAGCGTGGTGTGAGCGTGGACCTAGGACTTGTGTCTGGAGACTGGATTGCCTACTGCGGAGCCCCAGAAATGTTGTCCTTATCCAAGGTGTGTGGTTCCCATACTGCGGGGACCGCAATACTCACAAACTTCTATTGGTGGCGAGCAGATTCACAGGCTGCAAGACCCCACATGGTCCCTTTCGTCGATCGTGCCGCATTTCTCTTGTGCGACACGCTGACTACATGCTCATTGCATACGGTGTCCGATTCACAGGGCGCGACCCTCGGAGGTGGGGGTGTACCCAGAGTAGTACTTCATTCTACCTCATATGGCTCTGCTGAACTTTCGCCTGTTTGTCTTTCACCAGACTGATCTGGTGCAATCTGTATCATCGTGCACTAGACGTTGTGCCTAATTTCTAGAGATGTATGGAATTGCAACTCTTCGCTGTGTGTGAGACCGCAATTGCCTGGTGCAACCCCACTTGATATGACCAGTCATTTTTCCTCCTTTACAAAGAGGTGCCGAATTTGCAACTCATCGTGTTTGAAATTTGAATGGCCTGGTGCGACTCATCCCTACGAGCAACAGTCGCTGTGCCCAGATCGCCTGGGCAGGACTGGATCATCGTGTACCGATCGGGACACCTCATCCTAGTTCGGAAGCGGGTCAAAAAACTGCGTGACTTCTTTGTGTTTTGAGACCAGTGGGTGAACTTAGAGTGGCTGCTAAACTCTCCCTTGTTTAAGCCTACCTCCTAAATAAAACTGCTACATGTTTCCACCTGCTTCCCGATGACCGACACTAAGTGTGACTACAGCCACGTGCGCCCAGTGTCCGGGAGGTGGGGTTGGTTGTCTTCCATCCGAGGGTATAGGACAATCGGGGTGAACTAGAGGGTGGAGGGAGGCTTGGGCCACTGTGTCTGCAGAGGGTGAACAATTAACCTGCTAGGTCACGTGCCAAATGGACTGGTTGATACCTGTTGCACCGCGTAGTGGTGCAGAGTTACTGTGTATGAGTGAGAGTGATTGTGTGAGGACCACCTGTGAATCACAGCACTTGCCAGTGGTGCCACCTTATACGTTGATTGGTGCCAAAAGCACGTTACCTTTTGACATTGAGTTTTCCCCCATGACTTCACCCCGCGGTCCTGCTTAAAAGTGTTCTATTCTTACGTAAGTAAATCATTTTGAATCGTGCACTGCATTAGGGTGCTCTCTCTTAATTGGGGGGGAGGTTGTTCGATTAGGAATTGTCCACAATGTGCATACCAGTAATATATTAACAATACGAGTGGGCCTAGTATTGATAGTAATATTTCTGATTGTGTTTTATGCCCAAAGATATATGTTGGTCATGTTATAATGATTGAATATGTGTGTTGAATATGAACTTTTTACATACATTCTGTGTGTAGTCTCATGTGTGATGCTCAGAGCATTTATCGCGAGTGGCCGCTGTGCCTTTGCTTTACACATTGCCTCTGTAGTGAGCCTGCCTGCTCAGTGTCAGGCTACCCAAGGGTGAGCACGGGTTATACAGCAAGTGTAATCACTTGCCCTTGACAGGAGCGGTAGTTCTGCCTGGACGAGGGCATCCCTTCAGCCAACCAGATACTGCCGGTTCCAACAAGCATCGATTCAGGCAATGGTTCTGATGCCACCATATAGATCGACATTCATTCAAGCCATCTGCAGAGGTCTACAGGACTCTTCTCTTTCGCCCTTAGTTTTTTTAATTTACTTTCTGTGACTGAAGAACACTATTGGGTCACTTGGCTACATGTTGTATAATTATGTTGATCTTATACAGTCAATATTGAGTCTGCCTTCTAGAGACACTGAAAAAGTTAAGTCACTGCCACTTTGTAACAAGGACATTGACAGGTCAATGAACTGTAATAAATAAGAGCTCAATCCTATGAAAACTGAGATAGTGGTCACTGAGGAATCCCAGACTGTAGCCAATATTCTGTAACTGCAGGCATATTCCTGCCTTGACAGTTATGAATCATTCTTTGAAGGCACAAGCCTCTGCAACATCTAATGCTGCTGTCTGTTGCTTCAGATAAAAGGGTTACCCACATCTCTTCACATACCAGAGTAACCCACACAGTTATGCAGCACAAGGCCTTCTTATATTCAGATGCATTATGAACCAGCATTGAAAATGCAATCGGTCTCGCCATTTATTAAGTTAAAGCCATTTGCTTTGCTATACAATTCTATTAGCAAAGCAAATGGCTTTAACTTAATCAAAGGCGACGCCTATTGTATTTTCAATGCTTGTTTAGGACTTGTGTCCTACCCTTCATCCGAGTTACTTTGCCCTTTCACTGCAGGTCACGATGGAGCCAGCAAACGTGTTTTCAGCATGGTTTTTTTCACACATGCAAAAAGAGGTATTCTACCAATATTAGCAATACAGTAAATAGTAAGACTGGTAAACAAGAAACGTTTCCAATAAACTTGAATACTGAACATGAATGGAGATGGCATACCTGATAAAAAAAAAGTATGTTTTGTGAACGAAGCAAAATATTAAAATTGAGTGTGAATATTTCCATGAACCGTGATATATCAAAACTATTGATGTACTATTTAGGGTTGTTTAAAGACTTTCTCTAGCAGTTAAACATCCCTAGTTTTTGCTGCTCATCAAGAAATCTATGTGTGACTTTGTATTCATTCAAGACCAACTATGTATTACTTGCACCAGCCAAAAACTTCTCTCATCAGCTCGTCACTGTTTTTTCTTTCTATTCTGGCGTTGTATGAGGCAACTACTCTGTTCTGAATCGAATAGATATAGCACCCATTTTGCTTGCATTTTCACTGCATTACGTTAGTCTTTGAGTACTTTGTAAAATTGTGATTAAAATGCAACAAACTATAAACATTGAGCACCGCATTTCATGTTCTGGACATTTCCTCCAACTTACCAATTTGTTTCTGGTGCGACATTTCTTAAGACCTACAGCAGCCAGGCATTTATTTGGCCATGGGACGCATACTGGGCGAAAAACTGGAGTGGGGACTGGGGGAATGGCGCCTAAAGCTGTAAATACTGATGGGGTGGGGATGGGTAGGGGGTAGGTAATTGTTTATTTGTTGATTCATTAAAATCATTACAAAAAAGAAAATACATAACAAGCACAAAGTCTGATTGAACATATATGAATACAATGCCAAAATATAAAATGCTCGACAATTGTTTAACCATTTTCCAGTTAGGGATTAAAGTGCATGATGCGAACAACACATATTATCAAAATTTTGATAGAAGCCTATAATGTCTATAAAGTGCGATGTGCTAATATGGCAAATATTAAGGTGCGATGTGCTAGCAGCAAATATTCCATTATAGTTAGCAGCAGAGTAAAAGAACACATTTGCAGATTATCTATAACTATTAGCATCAAAAATACAATAGTATCTCAACATCAATGCTAAAGTGACTTATGCTACCAGCAGCAAAATGAAAAGTGCATTAAAATTTTCACCCACAAAGCTAAAGTGCCTTATACTAAGAGCAACAAGTTATTGATTGATTTTAAAACTAATCTTTAAAACATAGCACCTTTTGGAGATGAAGTGCACATACTCAAGTCTTTAAAATCATAAAATAAATGGACATGATGCCTAACTACATACAAATATTCCACAGTTTTTAAAATGGATTAAAAATGTCTTAAAATTGCCCATCTACTCCCTAAAAACAGTAAAATCTTTATTTCGCAGCCATAACGGGTTTATCATTTACTTTGGATGTTAACCGTACATAATTTCTTTTCCGCTTTAAAAATGAATTGAACAAATTTGCTGTATACTATAAACAGCGACACCACTTAAACAGGATAGTAATGCCGATCTACAAGTTCTGACTCCCATTTCTTTAAAGATAGGTTTTAAAATTGTCATCCTTTCCTGCCACATTTTTGGGCATGTTACAAAGTGCAGCAAAGTTTCCTCATACAGCCCACAAAACCTACAATTTTTTGATGACCACTTATACTCCCACCTAGGAGTTTCATCTTTGGTTGGATATATGCCAAACCTTAAAAGCATAAATTTCTTTTTAAACAAAGGTTTTAGATGAAAAAGTAAATAAGGTTGGACAGATAGTTTCTCAAAGGAGTTTGCTATAGACCAGAAGTGTTTTTTTTCTCAGATCATCTTTATCCATTAGTTCTGACAACAGAGCAACGGTTGAATTAATACATTTTTTATAAACCGAGTTGCTCCTCACTTCATCAACCAGATTAGGGCATTCGAAATTTAAAAGACACACAGAAAGGTATTCCTGCCAGCTTCTCGAATTTTGGCCTATCGAGATCTCTCGCCAGCACAAATTTGCTAACGTGCCCCCATCTACTCGAGAAAGTGCCAATAATGTTTTTTAAAATGTAGCTTGGCGGACCAAGAGCTAATTCCTTAAACCATATTCCAGTCTTAAATTAGCGCGAGAAATCTGTCTAGGAATCCTAAAAACTGATTTACAAGTCCTTACAACTATGCCCTCTAGCACTTGGCCTGGCAAGCCAAAGAAAAGCAGGCCCGAAATAGGATAGACCAACTAACCAACCCCATCACTAAACTACATGTTAAGACCACTGCCTCCATTGGTGAGTTGTTTTTGAAACACTACGAGGGAGTCTATCAAGCAACCGAAGGGGCTACATCTGATTCCATTGGGGAATTTTTAGAGTCACTCGCAATACCTAAATTAGATGATGGGGGCAAGAAATGCCTCATCGAGGACTTTTCAATGTTATAATTAGATGAGGTGATTGGCTCTTTCCCCAATGGTAAGGCTAATGGTGACGATGGTCTTCCTATTAAATTTTTTTTAAATTTGGAGGAACCCTGCGTAAAGAACTTCTGCTTTTAGTTAACTATTTACTTCATGGAGGACCTCCACCGGACTCTTTCGATTCAGGGGTGGTGGTTAGCATTTTAAAAAAAGGAAAGGACAAGGAAAATATAAATTCGTACAGACCCATAAGTCTTTTAAATACAGACTATAACATTTTTACAAAACTTTTAGCAAACCAATTGAACAAAATAGTGGGGTCCCTGGTAGCCCATGATCAGTGTGGTTTTATTGCAGGCAGGCATCTTCATTCGAATACAAAATCTTTAATGGAGGCACTAGATTATTTTAAGACTAACAAGGTGAAGGCTCAAATCTGGCTTTTAGATGCAGAGAAAGCCTTCAATCCAGTGTCATGGGACTGCCTTTTTGCTATTTTGCACAGTTTCAATTTCCCGATTGTTTTTATCTCTCTTTTAAAACAACTTTATATGAATTCTAGGGCACAGATTATCATTAATAATACTAATATTGGGACATGTCAGGTCACAAGAGGCACCAATTGTATTTGCGTTATTTATTGAACCTTTGGCGATTGCAATTAGAGATACAATGACTGTCACAGCCCCAGTAGTTGGAATGACAAATATAAAATTATACGCGGATGATATTGCCCTTTTTTTAGATTCTAAACCCTCAAGTCAATTAAAAATGTAAAAAAAAAAAAAGAATTGTCTTCCAAAAATTAGGGGGCTACAAGATTAATGTCAACAAAACGGAAATTATCTTAGCCAACTGCACTGTAGACACTTTAGTACCGGAATTCAGGCAGATATACAACACATGCCCAAAGAGATATCTGGGAATATTCATATCGGACAACTTGGAAGATCTGTATTCGTTGAATTTTACACCTCTGCTAAAAAAGGTTGGGTCTCTTTTAGATCGCTTGAATTTATTACCTTTGTCTTTAATGGGACGGGCAGCGTTAGTACGTATGTCGATTTAACCTCTTTTTAATTTTCTTTTCACCGCCGTACCCTGTGCAATCCACGTCTCCTTTTTTAAAAAAGTAGATGCCTTGATTTCCTCTTTTCTCTGGGCAAAAAAATCTCCTAGCCTTGCACTTAGCACTTTAAATGTCCCATCCGCACAAGGAGGGCTGTCCCTTCCAAATATTAGAGAATATTATTTTGCGTCTTTTGAACACCATAGTTTTAGGGTTTTTTTTTTTCCAGAAATCCACGAAGCAGACAATTTTTTTATGAAGATGTTGTCAGAATCAAAAATCACTGACCCGGTTAGAATTACGAAAGATCCAAAGAAAGTTTGTTATAAGTCCCTACAGTGGATTTTTAAACAGAAAACTCCGTTTTTGAAATTCTAATGTATCCCTAAAATAGGTAATACAACGGATTTAATCAACCTCAGTTTAGGAGAAGAGGGCTGTATGGACAATAATATAATAAATCTCTGGAAGGAGAATGGCTTTGAGAAAATTGAGGACTTCCTTATGGGTAATAGGTGGAAGTCTTGGGAGGAAATTTCTAGACAGATACACCCCTCCCATACAATTCTTAACTGGTCTTTTCTTATGCTTAATCCAAAACTCAAAGAGCTTGATACAGGCAATTTATTTCATTAAAGAAAATATCTCTAATGTTTTGAACAATCAAATAAAAAAGAAGATGAGTATTTGGATTAAAATACTAAAAGAAAACAAAGGGCAGGAATCCTCCAGTAAGATCATTGAGAGGTGGAAAAGAGGGAAGACATTGAAATTAGCCAGCAGGTATGGGATAAGATAAATAAATTTAATAAAACCATCTTCCGCGGCGCTAATTTGAAACGTATGCAATTTTATAATAAATGGTTAATTTACAGAACCCCCTCTTTCCTCCACAGTATCTTTCCCCAAGTCGCCGACAAATGCTTTCGGTGTGAAGAAAAAGGCACCTGGAAGCATATCGTCTGGGAGTGCTCAAAAATTCAGATATTCTGGAAGGAAATAGAAAAATACCTCTCTATTGAGCTCAAAGCCATTATAACATTCGATGATTTAATTCCTGTCCTAGGCTGCTCTTCGAGCCACACTCCATACGATGAGTCCCTTTTTATAGCCTCTTTAAGAGCTAAATCCCTTATTTTGCAGTTCTGGAAAACAGATCTAGTGCCAACCTTTCAGGCATGGAAGGTAAAATTACTACGAATCCAGGGCAGGGAAAGAAAATATGCATTGAGATCAGGGGCCCTTAAGAAATATGAGAAGTTCTGGAGTTTGTTTGAATCCTAGTTTGTTTTCTGTCGATATCTAATTTTAACCACATCTTCTTAATATCAGTCTGCTAGATTGCTTTTATTTATACACATTGCACTTTACAAGTAAGTTTTGAACTGATGAAATCTGAACACGTTTTTGTATTAATGTGCCCTGTACTGTATTACTCTTACTACAAATGTGTCTTGTAATGTTTATTCTGTCTTTATGAACTCTCAATAAAAATATATTAAAACAAAAACTATGCCCTCTAGCAGTTTTGCATCCCTACCCCTGAAAATTATAAGCTTTGCTCTCATGACTTTGAGTAAGTGATCGTAATTAGGACATAATAACTTATCTCTCAGTTTTCGAAACGCAAAGGCAAGAGAGGTCCCTTTAGCCTCTAAGTTATTAAAATGCTGTCTAAATGTCAATCCATCATCAAATGTGATTCCCAAGTACTTATAGGATTTTACACAGTCAATAGTCAAACCATTAATATTCAAATACTTTACCCCTTATTTGCCTTTCCCTATTGACATTATTTTTGTTTTCTTTGTATCAATTATCAAACCATTTTGAGTAACGTATATATTAAATGAATTTATTAGTCTCTTTAAGCCTATGATAGTTTGGCTGAGTAAAATGGTATCGTCTGCGGACTGCAAGTATTTAATTTCTTTACCCATTACAGCCGGGGTGTGCAAAATTACATCATTAAAATGGGCTGGGAGATCGGACATAAATAAATTAAAAAGGCAAGGAGCAAGCACACAACCCTGTTTTAAGCCAACATTTGTATCAAGGCGACGGGTGGTGTGACTACCGTCGCCAATTTTGATCTGAACCCAAGTATTGGAGTACAATAATTTAATCATTTTAATAAGTGTTTCTGATATGCCCCAATGAAATAACTTAATCCAGAGATTATTTCTGGGGACAGAATCAAAAGCGGCTTTTAAGTCAATAAAACAGATATACAATTTTTGTTTCTTACATTTTGCTCTTTCGCCTAGTAATGTCAATAAATTCAAGTTAGTGAGAGTTGACTCACCCTTCCTAAAACCAGTTTAGAAAATTGGAATCAATTCTTCTCTTAACACCCAAGATTCCAACTCCTCTAACAGACAACTTGCAAATATTTTCGCCTCTACGTCTGTGAGGGTTATTAGGCGATAATTTGCAGGGTTGTCCTGGGGGCCACTTTTATAGATGGCTGTATAATGCTACCCCGCCACGATTCCGGGATATGACCAGATTTGAGAACGTCATTAAAAAGGTTTGTTAATAAACCAATTCGTAAGTTTAGCTTTAAAAATACCAATCGGCATCCATTAGGGCCAGGTGCTCCATTAGATCTGATCTTAAGTAAAACTTTTTTAACTGTCTCAACCGACCATGGCTCAATATCGTGGGAGCATAGTGAGTCACTGATACACCCTCCTACTGGTTCCAAAATACGGTCATGGTCGAATCGATCAACATCGTCGATCGATTGACTTTGATGAGCTGTTTTCATTTTTTTTTAAAAATTCCAACTTAATTTATCTATATTGGCACTTTTACTTCTAAAATTGCCATTTTCTAAATTAATAATAATGCCCCAGAACAGTCGCAAGTCCTTAGATTTGCATGCGAAATGGAGTTTGGCCCAAGTTTCTTCATAATATGATTGTATAGCCCTCCAGATTTCATTCTTATAACCCCTCTTTAAGTCTCTGATTTTAAGTGACATTAAAAAGTAGGAAGTCCCTTTTGCTTTTCTATACAAGGATCTTATTGTTTTATTAAGGGTTCTTTTCCAGTACAAGCGATTAGAAAACCAACCAGGGTTCTTCGGGTTCAAAATAACACCCCAAGAAGGTTCCTTCTTAGAAAATGTATCCAAAAGGGAATCACATAGGTAGGGCCAAAGAGCAGCCATTGAATTCCCATTGGAGTTGGAAGCCAAGGCTTCAGGAATTAAATGAGACAGAAATTCAAAAATATCCTTCTCAGTTTTGTCACTCCATATTAGCCTTTTGAGATTAAAAGCAACGGGGGCAGATCTTAATATTCTGGCTTCTGGTAGATACTCAGAGGGGAAACTAAAGAAGATAACTTGGGGATTGTGGTCACTCTCAATCCTTGGAACAACCTCATAGCTTTGAACTAGATCAGAGAGTTTATCTGACAATATAGTGTAGTTAATTATAGATGAACTATCAGTTTTATTAAATGTTGGAGTATGTTCTCTATCATACAAAATCTTTAGGTTATATTTATTAACTCACAATTAGGCCATTGGGCCAAAAGATCTGATTGAATATTTTGCTTTTTATAACTTACAAGATGAGTATTAAAATCCCCAGAAATGATCAACTGTGAATCCATATGAACATAATATAGCACTTTCACCATTTCCCATTACTGGATAAGTTGTAACGATCGAACCTTTTTTTTTACACTTAAATAAACATTTTAAAAAATTAACGAATGTCTAGCAATCAATTTAACGCACTGCATCCATTTAACTTTAAGGTCAATCTCGTAGTGTTTAACATCAAGACTTAAAGAAACATATATAGAGAGACCACCACTCGGTTGACCAAAAGCGGCATCCCTAAATACCGCATTCAAGTATTCATAGTAGCCGATCAGTGGAGAGCTACATATATTCCATGTTTCTTGCAAAATTATCATATCAAAAGATTTTAAAAAGCCTACAACATTAACATCCTCTATAAGTGAATTAAAACCATTCGTATTCCAAGAGCAAAGTTTAAAGGAAGGTACATTAACTAGGGTACCCCAACATCAGTCTGTTTTTACTGTATTTTTTCTTAATAGTGTAGATGGGAGCCAACTCCAATCATCAACCGCCTTGGGGGCTCTCTTGGTGGGGCGTGGCTTGGCCGCTGCGAGGAATGGGCGCGTGAGCTCTGCGCTCCTCACCGGTCTTCCCAATTATCCTGTTCTGAATCCCCTCCGCGGACTCCGCTGGCAGGGGCTGGACCACATCTCCACCCGCGCACCATCGGATCCTCGTTGGGACGGAGGAGCGCTCCCGGAGACAGCAGAGAGACGCGCTGGCCCTGGGGTCTCCGGTGCGGCGCCGGCCATTTTAAGCGGCCTGGGCGTTCGGTGGGATCCCCGGCCTCGCGTGAGCGGGTGGCCGACCCGCGGTGCGAGCTGCCCGGCCACCGATCACCACGCGGACCAGATCAGCGACGGTGAGACTGGAACCTCGGCGGCGGAGGACGGGCCGCCCCGCGGAGGCGCTGGGGCAGGAACAGCTGGCAGGGCCCATCGACGGGGAGACCGGGCCGGCACGGGTGGCGGCGGGGGCTTCTGGAGCCCGGACCCGGTGACGCACAGCTCACTCCCAGGAGAAGACGTCTGGCGGTAGGTGCCCCCCTCCTCCCCCTCCTGCCTACTTTAATCAGATCCCTGGCAGTGGGAGCCTCGGGGACGCGGCAAAGGGGGGACCACCTAGGTGCTTGAGACCTGGGGCACTCTGCTGGGCAATGCCGGCCTGGGCGCTGCTGTACTGAGGAGGCCTCTGGACTGTGAGCTCCAACCCCCGGGACTAGTGCTGGTCGGACACGCGCTGGAGTTGACCCCCTCACCCAGGGACAGGGACCCGTCCCATTAGAGGGGCACACGCACTACCGACTACCGGATTCCTGGCTGTGGGGTGCTGGGCCCGGAGCCCCCCTGCGCTGCAGTGAGAGACTTGTGGGAGTGGGACTGGGGGCCCTGGGACTGGGGGCCCTTCTACACACCTTGCATCCTCCGAGCCGTGGTGATTGAGGAGACGCCTTACGCCTGGGGCCGGCTGCCACCATGGGACGTCGCCAAAAGCCCTCAACAGATGCGGAGGAGGGGACAGCGTGCAGCCAAGGTTCTACAGTGGACGAAGGCTCGAAACCGGGCCTTCCGCAAGGCCAACTGGAACAGATTTTACAGGCCATCGCCGACACCAGGGAAGCACTTCGACTGGACATCGGCCAGGTGTCCACGGGCCTGGGGCTCCTGCGGGCGGACCACGGCAAGTTAACGGACCGGGTCAAGCAGGCGGAGATTCGACTGGACGCACTGGAACCAACGACCAAAGCGAATGAGGTTGCGATGGGGGAGCTGCAGCACAGGGTGCACCTACTGGAACAGAGAGCGGAGGATGCGGAGGGGCGCAACCGCCGCAACAACATCCGTGTGGCTGGCCTGCCCGAGAAAATTGAAGGGGCGGACATGCTGGGCTACCTGGAGCCTTGGCTGCGCGACGTGGTGGCACCGGAGGGTCTGACCCCGTTCTACACTTTGGAGCGCGCTCACCGGGTGCCGGCTCGGCCTCCGGCTGAGGGCCGGCCTCCACGACCAGTGGTGGCGCGCTTGCTGCACTACAAAGACCGTGACTTTATCCTACAGAGGGCGAGGGCACTAGGGCCCTACCGGGTGGACAATGCTCAGGTCTCCATATACCCGGATTACTCTTTCGAGGTACAGAGGCAGCGCTCCACCTTTCTAGCAGTCAAGAGAGCACTACGGGAGGAGGGAATCCGCTACTCACTTCTTTTTCCTGCACGCCTGCGGATCATGTTGGATGGTAAATCTTCCTTCTACAATTCTCCGGACGAAGTGTGGGATTGGCTGGAGCTCTACAAGGCTGGAACGGATGCTCGCCCTGCGACTGAGGAACAGCGGAGGAAGACACAGAAGTCCAAGCGGCCCAGAAGACCCAGGAGGCGACCGCCGAAGGCTGGGACACCCTCTCTCTCGCAGACCGAGCTAGAACGCAAGGAGGCCCTTTGGGCGGTCTCTACTATTTCCAAGGCGGTGACAGCGACGTCGGCAGCGGAGACGGGCTCCCGGGAGGGCTCGGAGGAGGCAGTGTCGGAGGAGTCGGGCGCTGGTGGTACGGGGCCGCCTCATGTCACGCCTGGGACAGCTGATGGCTTATTGGACGAATGACCCTCAGAACCCGTCGTGCTGGTATTGTATTTACAGCTGGACCCTTGTTTGGGCCTGGGGCGGAGGCATTTGACTGGGATGAGCAGAGTGATGCGGGGTTGCGGAGGGGTTCCCTTCCGCTGCTGATGGTTTATGCCTTTGCGGGGGTAGGGATGTGGGGCAACTGGGGCGCACGAAGGAGGGCTGTCCTGGTGGCATGGTTAGCTCGAGACCTGCTGGGTGTAGAGACAGGCCGCCCCCCCTTTCTCACACCTATTGTGGGACTCTGGTAGTTACCGGAGACTGTTGTACTAAGGTTATTGACTTTTGGATGGGTCTCAGCTGTTTGGGGCCTATTCTGGGGGTGGGTGGGACATGGGGTTGTTGAGGGGTCTTCAAGGGATGGTTCTGGGGGGTTGTCAGTGTGCCTGGACTTTTATCTTTCGTCAGGACTGCAATTGTTACTTTGAATGGGGACCATACCTGACCTAAAGTGTGTAACCTGGAATGTGCGGGGACTGAACTCTATGCTGAAGCGCCACAAGGTGCATGCCTATCTTGTTCGTAGGGGGATACAAATAGCCTTTCTACAGGAGACACATATTGACCAACGTGAAGGGCGGGCTTTGCAGCGCAGATGGCGGGGTCAGCTATTCCACACGAGCTATTCGGCCTTTGCGAGGGGGGTCTTGATCTGGGTGCGGGCGGGGGTCCCCTTTCAACCATTGCAGACAGTGCTCGATCCTGAGGGGAGGTTCGTAGCAGTACAGGGCCGCCTGGACGGGAGGGATGTGACACTTTGCAGCATCTACGCCCCCAATGTGGACCAACCTGCCTTTTTTGCATGCCTGTCGGGGAAACTGGCATCAGTGCTAGCCAACACGGTCTTACTGGGGGGGGACTTTAATTCTGTACTTGATGTAGGGTTGGATAGGTCTCACCCTCCACTGGCGCAAGCAGCGGCGCACAGGCTAGCGCAGAGCAGGCGAGAATGGCAGAGTAGCTGGGGCCTGGTTGATGCATGGCGAACCCAACACCCAACGGAGAAAGATTTCTCGTTCTATTCCCCTCCGCATGAGCTTCATGTTCGCCTTGACAGCATTCTATGCAAGCCGGATGTTCAATGCTTGGTCCGCCACAGTGAATACCTGGCTAAGACAATTTCTGACCATAACCCTTGCCTGGTGGCGGTCCAATGGACGCGGCAACGCCAAGCTATACCGACGTGGCGATTGAACCCGTTGGCACTGGAGGACGCGGTGTTTAGGGCCGAGGTAGGCAATGGGGTGGATGGCTATTTTGGTGCTAACGCGGGCACGGCTTCCAGTAGGGCAATGGAATGGGACGCCTTTAAGGCAGTGGTTCGGGGAGTCTGCATTTCAGCCACCGCGGGAGTCCGCAGGACTCTCCTGCAGGACCTTACGCGGAACGAGGATCGCTTGCGCGAGGAGGAGAGGCGTTACCACGCGACCCCGGAAGCTCGCGAGGCGGTTTCGGCGGCGCGGGAGGAAGTGGCGGCGGCAACGGAGAAGTTGCGCTGCTTCGATTATAAGGAGTTCCTGGTTCGGGCTCATGCTGAACGCGACAAAGTGGGCTCACTCTTAGCCTGGCTGGCCGCTCCGGGAGCCCGCGGCACCCCGATTGTAGCTCTAACTACTCCGGACGGGAACGAGGTTTACACTCAATCGGAGATCAATGGCCAATTTTTCACGTATTACGCGCACCTCTATAGGAGCGCGATGCCGTGTGTGCCAGAGGAATTGGATGAGTTCCTCCGGGTGGCGCGGCTCCCCCGGCTTGACCCTGAGCACGTAGCTCACTTGGGCGGGGACATCTCTGAGGGTGAGGTTCGGGTGGCCATTAAACAGATGGCGCGCCGCAAGACTCCTGGCACAGATGGGCTGCCGATCGAATTTTATGCAGCCTATGCAGATATATTGGTACCGCGATTGCTTGCGGTATACTGAGAGGCCTGGGAAACTGGGACCCTCCCTGCGACTACCCGAGAAGCCTTGGTAATCCCCTTACTGAAGCGGGATGGCGACGCTACCTCACGCTCAGCCTACCGACCACTGTCCATGCTCACGACGGACTATAAGATCTTGAGCAGGGTTCTTGCGACGCGGCTGCTGGCCCACATGCGCGCCTTAGTGCATCCAGACCAAGCAGGGTTAATCCCCCAACGCACTACTGCCACCTGTGTGCGTCGACTGCTTCGGATCATGGGGGGCTGTGTTGATGGTCTACCAGGTGCCGCTGTCCTGTCGACCGATATTGAGAAAGCGTTCGACAGCGTTGAGTGGCCGTATTTGCTTCGCGTGCTGGAGACCTTCGGCCTGGGCGAGTGGTTTGTGAAATGGACCGCTTTGCTTTA
Source organism: Lissotriton helveticus (assembly GCF_964261635.1). Lineage (NCBI taxonomy): Eukaryota > Metazoa > Chordata > Amphibia > Caudata > Salamandridae > Lissotriton > Lissotriton helveticus. The sequence continues at coordinate 420,438,554 of NC_136061.1, read as the reverse complement.
TGCTGCGGCCACGGCCCGAGTCAAGACCGGGGCTACTATCTCAGCCCCATATAGGGTAGGGCGAGGGACCAGGCAGGGATGCTCCCTGTCCCCCCTCCTATTTGCGTTAGCTATAGAGCCCCTGGTGGCTCACGCCCGCCTGGGCCATGCATATGAGGGCCTTCAACTGAGAGGCGACACCCACTACATATCCCTTTATGCCGACGATTGCCTACTGTTTTTGGCTGACGCGGACGTCGCCCTGCGCGGGGCTAGACGCCTGCTGTTAGAGTTTGGCCGCTTCTCGGGACTGAGGGTCAACTGGGGGAAGTCCTGCCTCTTCCCGTTGGCGCCAGGAACAGACGACTCCCAGCCGGAGGATGAGCTGAGATGGGAATATCATTGTCTCCCTTATCTAGGCACGCACATATACCGGTCACAGTTGGACCTCCTGGAGGGTAACATTGAGAGAGCGATTCGAAGCCTGCGTGGCTGCATGGGTGTAACGGGCCGGGTCTGTCCCTAAACCAGGGGAACATAATAAAAAGAAAGGAACAGAACGATGATACCGTTTACTCCCAACAGAACGTCGACGACGAACTGGAGCAACAAGAAGAGGAGACGGGTCAGTGGCCCTTTAACTTTGAATGGAGTGGCGAGTGGGAGGAGTCACGTCAGGACGCGGAGGCGTCATATGCAGAGAAGGGCGAATCAACGGTGTGCTTGTTCACCCGGAGGCAGAGTGGAGAAGGCGGAAGGAGAAACCGAGGAGAGGACAACGCGGAGACGAGGTCGGAGCAGGAGAGACAGACGGAGAAGCGACGCCAAGAAGCAGACGAGAGCCAGGAGACGCCAGGAGGCCAACGACCCCGCGACTCGCCCAGCCATACACCCGAGGGAGGTGTATGGCTAGCACAGGTACGAGACAAGATCAGGGGCTGGGTGTATCATAAGGGGAAGCCCGCTGGATAACCTGAGCACTCCCACATCCTTAGCACTGTGTTACCCCTCCCTGAGCACTTCCCTCTCACGGCGTCGGTAGACTAAGATGTGTGGCACGTGTTATTAGGTCCTCACTCCCTTCCCTATTAAAGCACCGTAGATACAGTGAACCTGAAACTGACACGGTGTATTCTCCTTTTTGTTTACATTGAGCTACAAGACGGATCCGGACAAATCATTGTATCGACGGACACCCGAAAGAGGCCGTCGAGTAGAACACCCCGAATCTCACCATAGAAGAGCAGCCAGGAGCCGTTCACCTTGTGGAACTTTACCTAAGGGAAAGAAAAGCTCAGACTTGTTATTCTTTAAAATAAAAGATAAGAAAACCAGAATACATTTGTTACCTATTCATCCCGCACCTGTAACAGTGGTGGAGAATGCGGGGATAGATACCATCTCTGAAGAAAAGATGGAAACGGTAGTACAACAACTCGTAAAAGGGCAGGAAAGACTCGAATGGGTACTAGAACAACATTTAGTGTCCGCCCAAGCAGATAGAGAAACACTAAAAAAAGCCATTGAGGAAAAACCGGATCTACCATGGACTGACCCAGTGGTTAGGGGAGGAACAGCCGAAAGACCCATGGCACATGGAGCTCCATCAGTGTCTCTACAAAAATACAGGTCAGGAGAAGACCCGGATGCCTTCTTATTAAACTTTGAAAGGGCAGCTAGAGCATGTGGGTGGCCGGTAACAAAATGGCCTTTTTTCCTAGCCCCACTACTAGGGGGGGAGGCGCAAGCCGCCTATCAAGTGGCCAACCCCAACGGAGACACTACATATGTAGAAATAAAAAGAATAATACTAGACCACCTAGGACTAGATCCGGAGGCTTACCGGCTGCGGTTTCGTAAGGAGAGAGGCACGGTGGGCGAAAACCCAAAAACCTTGTTCGTACGCTTAAAAATGGCCGCAGATAAATGGCTCACCCCTGCCACTAGTAGCAAAGAAGAAATACTTGACAAAATATATCTGGAGCAGTTTTTGGAAGCTCTCCCCTATGCCACCCAAAAATGGCTTAGACAACACCATAGCCTAACCACCGCCCAAGCTGTAGAGATGGCATCATCCTTTTCCAGAGCCCAGCCAAGAAACGTCCCGTTTGACATGGAGAGAGAAAAAAAAATGTTTACACGACCGGACAGAAATGTCCCTAAGGGAAAAGAACCAGTAAGAACCCGTACTTGGCGGACAGAGACCCCAGGAACATTTGGCCCTCAATGTTTCGATTGTGGTCAGTGGGGCCATATCGCCCGTTTATGTCCAAAAAAGAGAGTGGATGAGGAGCCTATGGAAGTTGGGTATCTCCCAAGAACTGTTCTCTATTCAGCGGAGCTTGGCAGTGCCTTCCGAGTAAGTGTGAAAGTTAATGGGAGTTCACTATTAGCGTTGTTAGACTCCGGCTGTCGACAGTCAGTCATACAATCACAATACGTTACCTCAAAACAATACATTCCTAGGGGCACTGTTAATATTAAATGTGTTCACGGGGATATCAAGTTATATCCCATAGCTAACATTGAGATAGTACCTACAGGGGGGACTCCCCAGACAGTGAGGGTGGGTGTGATGTCCAACTTGCCTGAAGACATAATCATTGGGACAGACAATCCCCGCTTCTTGAACATGTTTAGAAAAGAATTGGAAAATACTCCCAAGAAAGGGATAAATAACTCCACCCCTACACGGGAGAGTAACGACGAACAGGGGGTAGGACTAGGGTTGACCTGTCTGAACTTTGTAAAGTTATCAGCAAACGCAACATCACCCACCAAGGGTTCGGACAAGGCTGCCGGATATGACTTGTACAGTGCGTATGAATACGAAATACCGGCCAAAGAAAAAGCCTTAGTTAAGACCGACCTACAAATCGCAGTCCCGCCCGGCTGCTATGGCAGAATCGCTCCTCGTTCTGGTATAGCCGCTAAATACTTTATAGACGTGGGGGCAGGAGTGATTGATGGTGATTACAGGGGTAATGTAATTATTCTCCTCTTCAATTTTGGGACGGAGACTTTTTTGATACGAAAAGGGGACAGAGTGGCACAAATTATATGTGAACGGATAGCATCACCTATATTACAGGAAGTGGGGAAACTAAACGACACTGGTCGCGGAGATAAGGGATTTGGGTCCTCCGGACTAAGTAGCAAACCGGTACATGCGGTTCTGGCACAGGACCCTTGGGTTCTCGATAAAAGTTTTAAGTTCGCTCAACTAAATGACACCACTCTCTTCAATGCATGGGAACAGGCACACAGGAGGCCCGAGGAGGCAACTTCATATCCCGGGTTTATTATTCAGGATGAGCTGTTGTACAGGATTGGAAAAAGGGGGGATTCACCTCAACTCCTGGTACCTGTCTCATTTCGGGAGCAAGTGCTGTTTTTTGGTCAAAGCCATCTGATCGCCGGTCATGCTGGCGCAGAAAAAACGACCCAAACTATACTCAGAAATTTTTTTGGGCCAGGTATTTATAAAGATACCGAATCGTATTGTAAGAAGTGCGAGATTTGCCAACGGTTCAATATGACTAAACCCCCGGCTGTCCCACTCCAACCGTTGCCAATAATTGGGAAGCCGTTTGAACGTGTTGGTATGGACCTTATTGGCCCTCTACCTAGGACAAGAAAAGGCTTCCAACACATTTTGGTCATAGTTGACTATGCGACTCGATTTCCGGAAGCTTTTCCATTATCGGTGGCGAACTCCAAACAAATTGGGGATAGGATGATCGAACTGTTTAGTAGAGTCGGTTTTCCCAAGGAGAATTTAACGGACCAGGGTACTCCCTTCATTTCACAACTGATGAAGGAAATTTGCAAAATGTTGGACATCCACCAGATCCGTACCTCTGTTTACCATCCCCAGACGGACGGACTGGTGGAACGTTACAACCGCACCCTGAAGGCCACGCTACGAAAAATGATGGTGGTCAGCGGAGCGGATTGGGATAAAATGCTACCCCTTGCTCTCTACGCCATAAGAGCTCAAAAACAGTCCAGTATGGGGACGTCGCCTTTCGAGTTGCTTTATGGCCGACAACCACGCTCGCTTTTGGAGATGACTAGAGATGCATGGGTGAATGAAGCTACTGAGGAAACGGCTGCGGCTCTAGACTATGCTAGGGATCTGAAATCTAAATTGGGAAAATTGCGGGACCTTGCCTTTACCAATTTGGAAGATAGTCAGCGCAGACAAAGGGTTGCTTATGACAAAGGAAAAAAATGGCGACAGCTCAAGGTCGATGACTGGGCCTTGGTCCTACTGCCCTTCTCTTCCCACAAATTTAAGGCCGAGTGGATGGGTCCATATAGGGTCGTAGAAGTGATAGGTCGCACTAGCTATAGGTTACAGATTCACCGTGACAAACAACAGTCGTACCATATCAACCTTTTAAAGAAGTGGATAGGACCTCCCCCATCTCAGGTGAACTTGGCGGATGCCTCCCGCCCCGGTGCCTCGACTATGGAATTGCTTACGCATAATGAGGAATTGACGGATGTACAACGGGGTGAACTGATGGGTACGTTGAAACAGTATGAGAGTGTCTTTTCCAGTCAACCGGGACGTACGTCCCTGGCTGAACACTGCATTGTGACCCCTCCAGGCAAGAAAGTTAGAATTAGGCCATATCGAGTCCCTGAAGCAAGGAGAGAGGCCATTAAAAATGAGGTGGAGGAAATGCTTCGTCTAGGGGTCATTCGTCCTTCTAAAAGTGACTGGTCTAGCCCCATTGTCATGGTGCCCAAACCTGACGGTAGCAGGAGGTTTTGCATGGACTTTCGGGCTTTGAATGAAATCTCCCTCTTTGATGCATACCCCATCCCCAGGGTAGACGAGTTGATTGAAAAACTGGGCAACTCGAAATACATCACTACCCTGGATTTGACGAAGGGTTATTGGCAAGTTCCATTACATCCGGATGATGCCAAGAAAACTGCCTTTTCCACACGGGAGGGACATTTTGAATTTACGGTGCTCCCCTTCGGGCTACATGGGGCGCCCGCAACGTTCCAACGTCTAATGAACACTGTCCTGGATGGCTTGTCTGAGTTCACGTCGGCATATCTAGACGACATCGTGATATTCAGTCCGGACTGGCATACGCATATGGGCCATCTACACACAGTGTTCACTGCACTACGGAAAGCGGGGCTCACTGTCAACGCAAAAAAATGTAAGATGGCCTTTCAAAAGGTTAAATATCTTGGCTACGTTCTGGGCCACGGACTCATTGAACCTCAGATTGAAAAGGTCCGGGCAATTGCCGACACCCCTTTTCCATCAACCCGAAAGGAAGTCAGGTCCTTTTTGGGGCTCGTCGGCTACTACCGGCGCTTTATTCCTCAATTTGCGGAAATTGCCGCTCCCCTTACAGACGCATTGAGGGAACCTGGAAAATCGTCCACACCAGTGAGACCTTCCGATAGAATGCTGGAAGCCTTTCGAGTATTGAAGTCCATCATCACATCTACTCCGGTCCTGTCTTCCCCAGACTTTTCTCGGCCATTTTCGTTGCATACGGATGCTTCTGATTACGGTATTGGTGCTGTGCTTTCCCAAAGGGGTTCGGACGGGCACGACCACCCAATACTTTATGTCAGCAGGAAACTGTTCCCACGTGAACTGAAATATGCTACAATTGAGAAAGAGTGCCTCGCGATTAAATGGGCTATTGACAAACTGGCCTATTATCTCGAGGGGAGGAAGTTTGACCTCTTTACGGATCATGCTCCGCTACTGTGGATGGCTCGCAACAAGGCCAATAATGCTAGGGTGTTGCGCTGGTTTCTTTCGCTACAACCCTATGTATTTTCCATACATCACAGAAAAGGCATTGAGAACGTAGGCGCTGACTTTTTGTCCCGTCATCCACTCACCGATCGTGAGTGTCCTGAGGGGGAGGTATGTAACGGGCCGGGTCTGTCCCTAAACCAGGGGAACATAATAAAAAGAAAGGAACAGAACGATGATACTGTTTACTCCCAACAGAACGTCGACGACGAACTGGAGCAACAAGAAGAGGAGACGGGTCAGTGGCCCTTTAACTTTGAATGGAGTGGCGAGTGGGAGGAGTCACGTCAGGACGCGGAGGCGTCATATGCAGAGAAGGGCGAATCAACGGTGTGCTTGTTCACCCGGAGGCAGAGTGGAGAAGGCGGAAGGAGAAACCGAGGAGAGGACAACGCGGAGACGAGGTCGGAGCAGGAGAGACAGACGGAGAAGCGACGCCAAGAAGCAGACGAGAGCCAGGAGACGCCAGGAGGCCAACGACCCCGCGACTCGCCCAGCCATACACCCGAGGGAGGTGTATGGCTAGCACAGGTACGAGACAAGATCAGGGGCTGGGTGTATCATAAGGGGAAGCCCGCTGGATAACCTGAGCACTCCCACATCCTTAGCACTGTGTTACCCCTCCCTGAGCACTTCCCTCTCACGGCGTCGGTAGACTAAGATGTGTGGCACGTGTTATTAGGTCCTCACTCCCTTCCCTATTAAAGCACCGTAGATACAGTGAACCTGAAACTGACACGGTGTATTCTCCTTTTTGTTTACATTGAGCTACAAGACGGATCCGGACAAATCATTGTATCGACGGACACCCGAAAGAGGCCGTCGAGTAGAACACCCCGAATCTCACCATAGAAGAGCAGCCAGGAGCCGTTCACCTTGTGGAACTTTACCTAAGGGAAAGAAAAGCTCAGACTTGTTATTCTTTAAAATAAAAGATAAGAAAACCAGAATACATTTGTTACCTATTCATCCCGCACCTGTAACAATGGGGTTCTGGCGGACGCTACCGCTGTCGGTCGCGGGGCGGGTGGTGTTACTAAAAATGGTGGCGCTGCCCCGCCTAATGTACTTGTTTCGCACGCTACCGGTCTGGATCCCGGCATCGGTGTTCACCAGGCTACGCTCCTTGCTCACCGAGTTCATTTGGGGAACGGGCAGGAGGCGAGTGGCGCTGGCCACTTTGACGCGCCCCAGATCGGACGGGGGACTAGCTGTCCCTGATTTCGAATGGTACTATATAGCGGCCCAGTTGCAGTGGCTTACCCAAGCGGTGGCTTTAGAATTCAGAGGCCCGGAGGGGACTGCAGGCAGACTCCTTCCGAGACACATCATGTCTTTTATAATTCTGGCCCAGAAATTGGACCTTTCCCTGCTCACGGGGGAAGAGCGGACGATTCGCAACTGCTGGCTGCGGTGCCATAGGCGATCTGGCGTCGCTCGCCCATATGCCCCCGAGATACCACTAGGGATGTGCACCGCCTTCCCGCATGGGGGGGGGATTGGTCGGCGCTGGCGACTTGGGAAGAACTAGGCCTGCAAATGGTCGGTGATTTGTATAAGGAGGGATCGCTGCTTTCGTTTCAGGAGCTGCGCGACGTTTACGGCCGCCCGAGGGGGGATTACCTGTTGCACGCCGCGCTAGTGGCTAGTATCCAGACTCACTGGAAGAAGGGCCTTTCTGAACCACCGACGTCTGAGAGCTGTCAGTATGTGGTTATGGCGGCTGGTACCTACAAGGCCGTCACCTGTCTCTATCGGAGGCTGTCGACGGAAACGCTGCAGCCCCTGGACGGGTTGAAAACCAAATGGGAAGGGGATATCGGGCGACCGATCCCTGAATCGACTTGGCCGCAGCTTTTGCGGCGAGCATGGAAAGGCACTAGGAATGCCAGGTTCCAGATGGTCCAATTTTTCTCTCTCCACCGAGCTTACTTGACACCGGTTAAGATCTCGCAGTATTTTGAGGGCGCGTCTTCACTCTGCCCTAGATGTGGAATGAAAGGTGCGGATTTTGCCCATATGTTATGGTCTTGTGTGAAGCTAACTGATTATTGGGAGGCGGTGGTGGCCTGCCTGAATGCTGTCACAGATCGGCAAATTGAAGCAGATATGGGCGTTTGTTTATTATTGTGGTTCCCTCACACCCCCCGCACTCGCATCACCAGCAAATTTTATGACTTGGGCCTGATATTGGCCAAACGGGAAATCACCATGCATTGGAAATCCAGCCGGGGCCCCAGCTACTCACGCTGGAGATCTACCCTGGAGCGTTGGGCGAAAGCAGAGAGCGCGTTGCGGCTGCAACAGGCCAGGCGACTAGATAATGACAGGGCGCTAGAGACGGCCAGGGCGTGGGAGGCCCTTGTGACCGAGCTGCAACTGCCTGAGGGTGACCAAAGCGAGGATGGTGAGGCAGCGACGCCGTAGGGTGTTTTAGCTGGGAGGTTCCCCATTCCCGGTACGGTACACAACTGACACGAGTACCGACGGAGGTTCTGGGAGTTTAGGTCCCCCGATGGAATGCATCACCTACCTCCTCCTTTCGACTGCTTTGAGGGAGGGACAGATTGTTGATTATTGGCTGATGAGAGAGAGGACACTGGCGCACTGACGAGGGGGGTGGGATACGGGGGGGGGACTAGTTGTGGGATTGTTATCATAAAAGGCATATATTCAGAAAAGAACTGTTATTCCTTGGGGGCCCTCTTTAATTCCTCACAAACACATGATCCTGGCTGATAACTTTTGATTTTAATGCCGCATAACTTGTTTAAATCTAATGTTGGGACTGAGGCGCCTTTCAACACTCTAAATTGATCAACCTCAATTAATTTTAGAGCATCCTTCTTCACTATTGGACCACACAGCAATTTAGTCGGGATTAATGGGGTCGGGTATTGCAGACCTTGGAGTCTCCCTACCTTAATCCCCAACTTTCAAAGTTGTTAGCATTGGCTAATATTTTTCTAACAATGTCATCATTTAGCCAAGTCGTGATGGTTGTCTCCCTATTACCACCATCGGTCTTAAACTCCACAGAATCCAGATCACCCGATACTACATCCTTTTGATCTGGAATTGCTTTTAGTAATTTTAGGATGTTACCCCTATTCAAAATATCATGAGTACCTCGAGTAGAATATTGGGGACAAAAAAAACACTTTTCTCTTTTCAACCAATACTTCGGGGGGTTCTATATCGCCCCTTGCCCTTGAATCAGTTAATATCATCGACCCAGCAATCATTGGCAGAGCCGAAACCTGCAGGTTTGTTCGTTCACTCTGCTCTGAGGGTGATTGGATCAGAATGCGAAACCGATCTTCCTGTTCATTCGTATTACATTGTAGGTAATCGGTATTTACAAATTTCCCATTAGGAGGATTTTGATCTTGGCTGCAGCGCTGTTCGCTCTGAATGATCTGGTTACGTTGTAAACAGATGGAATTTACACTTTTTTCGTTAGCCATAAGTTGGACTCCCTGTGGGATAATTCCATTGTCTCTAGATCGAACTTGCACTAATTCTGCTGGATTTCTTTGCGTATTATCTTTGGGCCCTACAATTACTTGAATGGTAGCATTCGGATGCTGCTTAGTAAAATTTTGCTTACCATACTGGGAATCTGATTCTTAAAGTGACTGGACTAGCCCTCCTACAGGCCCCTAAATTACTTAGGCCTGGGGTTTGATCCCCACATTAAGTTCAGACTCCTCCCTTGTCCCATTACTCCTGTGTTTACTAGATTGTTTTTCCTTTTTATCGACTTGAGAGTCTTTCGTTGGTCTAAAAATAGGGAAGAGAGCCACAGATTTAGAATTTGTGGTTAAAGAGGGACTATTATTTACTACCCCACTATGGGCTTTTTTGTCCTGGAATACTTTATTATGTGTTTTTCTTAGCCTTTTTCTCGCCCTTTTCGATAAAACCTCAGGCTCTACGCTAACTTCCATAGCCCTACTTGCTTTGATACAGATCTTATTCGATTCCAATTTTGGGGATTGATCAGGCTCAGGAGGTACACAGATGTTACCAGCTACCGTCGGGGGGCATTATTTTTGACACTATTGGTCAACGAGTGGGTAAGTTTCAAAATTTGGGGGTTATTGACTCCATTTCCTGAGTTTGCTGATTCATCACACGCCTCAACTTTTCTACCAGACATCAATTTTACTTTGTGGACCATAGAGCTAACAATTGAAGGCAAATCAGCAATTTTATCAATCAATTGAGCACATGTGCAAGATATTAGCTGATTCTCTCTATCTGCTTGTACCTTAGAGATCAGTTTAGTTAATTGAAAGAGCTTTGCATCAATTCCTACAACATGTGTTGCTAAAGTATTTAAAATGTCCACATGCATGTCTAGTTTATCTGAGTGAAAATTAAGGGCGTTCGTTATAGAATCCATAGTGTTCAGCATACAATCCCATACACCACGCTCTGGCTTTTTGGAATTATTTTCAAAGGCACCGGGTCTTGCCTGAAAGTTTCCATCAAATTTTGTTAACAAAAATAAGTCAGCTGTGTTAAAAGATTGACATTGCTCATTTGTATTGGCCTTAAGGTTATTGCGTCTACTAGCCACACCTGGAATCAAAATGGACTTATTGATAGAAAAACTATTCTCCAAAATTATACTGGACTGGTCCAAATTAAAAAGACAAGCATCACCAGTTGATAAGGGTTGCTTATTAGGGTTTGACACTAAATCATCCACACCACCTTTATTATTTAAATTGTCAGCATTATGATCCGACACTGCGGCCATGTCACTCACATTATGGATCGAGCCAGAGGAGATATCGATTACTGAGCCGACAGCATTTACGCTCTCAGTGGTTTTTTTGCAGGGCTCCTCTGGTCCGGTACTGTGTGAGTCCTCCACCATGATTGACCCTGTAGGGTGATCCACCGTATTTTGGCAATGAATTTGAGCTTGCGTCTGCGGCCTGCTAGACTGCCCCAATAAACATTCGGGCAGTAAGAGCGCTGAATCCAGTACCACTATGTCAGACTTTGGACTCCTCTCCTTAAGGCAGCCACTTCATACGACTTGAATGTACCCGGGGCGGATTTAAACTCTTTTACTGTACTGAATTGATCAGATTTTACACTCCTTTCTGGAGAATCAGCCCCTTTGCATGACTTTGCTACTTCCGAGCCAGTTTTAGACTCAATTGATTCACAAGGCTGAGCACTTTTTAGACTTAATACCGGAGATGATGAGTCAGATATTCTACATTCAGTAATAGAATCGATATTCTTAGTTGTGTTTCTTTTTTGTTTATGAGTAAGACTATGGTGGTACTTAAAAAAGAAACTCTTAATCGACGGTTGGGCGTCGGTCTTGGAGATCTTTTGAATCTTCCCGGGGTTTATGGGAGATATGGGTGATAAAGGTGAGGAGCTCAACTCAACTGACTCATTCTGGAGCTCTGTTGATAAAGCGCAGCCTCTACTTGCGCGGCTTGGTCCACTGACCCCCTCATTTTCATCCTGCTTTAACTGGGACCCCACATTAATTGATGTATCAGGCTTCTGGCGTTGTTTTAGTTTAGGCAAAGCCCCGCGCTGATGACCAGATCTCATCATCAACCGTCTCCCGGCTAGGGGTACAAATTATAACAGTAACAATAACTAATAGCAAATACCAACACCAAATAAAATCAAAACAGACTATGTAGGGCTGACTTCAAGTCTCACAGTTCAATGTTCAATGTTCAATGGTCAGTGAGCAACTAAACGCGGGTTTGCGAGTACTTAGTCGGACTTAGACAGACCACTGTCGGGGTCTTTTTTCCAATCACATTGGTAAAAAACACATGCAGTGGGTACTCAGCTCAATGGTATTAAACCGAGGGCTGCCCTCCAGCTGCCTTGTCTCCACAAGCTTTATATCAATGAGGCTCCTACGGCTCACTGCCCTTGGCACTCGTCCAGCAACCGTTGCTCCTCCCGCAATTGCTCGGCAGATGTTAGGTGTTTCAGGAACCACACCCAAGCCACTCGCCTCTCACAATAAGCGGCTCAGTAGTCAATAGTCAATAGTTCTAGCACTACCTTTGTAAATCAATAGCGCCCCGCCGCATGATCCAACCGCAAGACTGCCACACGCCAGCAACAACAGAAATTATATTAACTCACACTGCCTGCTACTCACAGGTCTCAGCACTCAGCTATGTCGTGCTGTTCGCAATAATGGCGTTAGTGTCGGTGCACCGCTACCGATAGTCCAGCTGCCTCAATTCAACAGGCGTTTCTTTGCCGCTTTCTTTTGCCTGCTTTCTTTTTGCCCCTTACTCTGCCCCTCGCTCTGCTCCAGCACCTCACGATGACTCACGGTGACTCTCGGCGGGAGCTCCTGGAGCAGCGGAAGCGGCTCACTCACTCGCTCACTGCTCACACCGCAAACGACTGCGCGCAGTGGCTTTCCACAGCTGTGGAGCACCCACGACCCGCGGTAACCGCTCCGTCTCGGTGCTGGCGTTGGCCGATTGTCGCCGGTTCTCGGCGTTCCCGGCTCACTCGCTGCTCGCGTCACAGCTCTAGGTGCCGGCGTTGGCCGTTAGCCGCTGGTTCTCGCTTGCGGCTCACTCGCTGCTCGCGTCACAGCTCTGGGGAACCTACAACCCACAACCCGCAACCCGCGATAGCCTCTCCGTCTCGGGGCTGACCGCTGGTCTCGGCGTTCGGTCTCAGCGTGCTCCGCTCGCAGCTCGCAGCTTGTGTCTCAGCAGTGTAGCAGTAGTGGATCAGAGGTGTTTGACCCCAAGTGTGCGTACTAAAGGATGTGACCAGTGTCTCTGGAAACAAACTGTTGTCTTCCCACTCCAGATATGAAGTAGTGACACTCGAACACCGTAAAAGGGGTACTTTGGGGTGAGTTCAGATAAAAAGTACAGTAAAAAGTAGAGTAACGTGACAAATTATTAGTTATTTCCTTACCGTTTCGCAGCCAGTAAAATTAACACAACTCCATTGGCAAGCATGGGTAGACATGATACAATGAAGGGTGCTGTCGAGAGATGGTATTGGAAATGCCTTTTAGTTCCCTGTCATTTTCATGGTCAGCCTTTAAAGCTAATGCCCTCCTCCTGTAAACTTTGGGGTGAGGTGGTGGGTGGGGAAGTGGTGCTGGGAAGTCCATCAGTAATCCTGAGAGCTCCAAGGTGTTTGGTTAAATACTACTTCACATGCATAGATACCAAAGTCTACAAACCAGTGCTGATGGCAAGTGCAATGTCGTAGGCTCGTCCCTACGTACAAAACTGGGTTTGGTGGCTTAGTACACAAAGCTGGGTCAGGTGGCTAACTGGACTAATGCAGCCACGTTAGGGGCCTGTGTTCTACCTCATGGTTACAGATTCTAATCCACTTAGACTTTCATCCTTCTCAGGTTGATAAAACGAGTCCCACTGAGTTGGGTAACGATAAACATCTGTTATTCAGCACCAAGATACCCTTGGGTGAGCAAGCGCTTTGCAGATACACATGTTATGATAAAACCTATGAATTATATTTAATCAAATTTTGTCTTGCCGCCATATCAACCTATCTACCAACCCAGTCCATTCCTAAGTTGTGCTACTGTCACATTTCTAGAATTGCTAAAATGCTACACTCGCTCCTATACAATTACCTTCAACAGTTGACAGGGTGTTTGTCCAAAATTGTTTATCATGCCTTCCAAAGCTTTTCTTTCTTTTTCATCTACAATGGCATCAAGATCAACAGCCCCTGAAGAGAATGAAGGAACAGAGGTAAGAGAATTTCAACACAAATAATACATTTTCTAAGTATATTGTCTGAATAAACCGGGATTGGCGCAAGCACAATTAAAGGGCATCTTCACCCTGGTTTGGCTTTCTAGCACTATGAGGGGAGAAGCCTACTAAGAAGGAGCTTAGCTTGCGATTTGAAAAATGTTTTCCGGGCACTGCATGTAGCAGATTTAGGCACATGAGACAGCACTAGATAGTAAGGACCCAAAACTACTTGATGTTTCATAACTGCATTATGCATGTTTACCCTACACATTCCAAGTGGCAATAGGAATGGACCCTTCCCTACCTCTATTATTCTTCCACCTCTCGACTGATTTAGAAGCAAAATATGTTCTGCATTGGAGGGGAGGTTTTTAATGGTCAGCAAACTAACACCCAGCAAACCCCCAAATTCAAACATGTGCATGCAACGATTACTTGTGCAAGTCGAGCTCAAACATATACATCCACAGAGAAAAGACTCAACAGTGCTGATCTGTAATATCTTGTGGAGTTTTAGAATACAATGTCCTAACATTGAACAGACAAACACTGCCCAGCCCATTCCACTCTCAATCAGCAAAAAAAGGGCTGAGAAGGGGAGGGAGAGAGAGTGAAAAATTAATTAACGTCCTAATAAATGAAACTATTGATAAGGTGTTTTTTTGCATACATTGCTGACTGAGGTAAAGGTGTCTTCCAACATGTTGGGCTCCAAGAACCCTCTAAAGTCCTTTTAATAAGCAAACCTTGAACAATTATTACTTGAATGAATCTTCTATATTATAGAAAATGGTTCAGTCATTTGTGATTGAATTGTGCTCTATCCTTTCCAAACTGTAAACAACAAATACACGAGGTTATCTTGAACAATGTAACTGTAAAAAACTAAAAATATAAAGTTTGGTCAACAAAAAGTTCAATCGGTCTATAAGACAGGTACACTGGTTATTACCAATACACCAATTTGCGATTAGGGTTCTTTATAACAAATTTAATTGTAACAAATCATTTATATTTAGGGGACGTTTCTCAGACCACTGCCCTGTTAGTACTGACTTTTGTCAATTGTTTTTTATAATGGATGGCTGAGCTTTTAATTAAGGAGACACATTTACTGATTCCAATTAATGATGTTCCCATTTGTGTTTACCGCTAAATCATTCTTTTGGAAATGTTGTTCTTCTGATCCTGGACCAGTGCTACTATGGCACCATGAGGATAATCTCTACGTGTGAAAGTGAACCTATGTTACAGTGAGAGTAAAGAGTAAAGTATTCCTCTACACAATATTAACCGTGCCAGTACCTTCATAACTACAGTAATAGAACACATTAAGAGCTTCCACTGCAGCCGTCCCTCTCTGTTTGTAGCCGAAAATCAGATCAATCCAATCATGCAGGTGAGCAGAAACATAGTCAGACTCCTGGAGAGAAAGGAACAGGATGTTAGCAAACCACTGATTATGTGTATTTTGTAATTACTGTGAGTTTGAGGCGAGTATCTGTTGCGGAAATTGCTTAGTTAATGAATAAAGTCTTGTTCATTACCGATTTGCCACAATAAGACAGTATGGAATGGTATGCAGAGAGTGGCCTCAAATTTAGATTATCAAAAACCTACTACATTTATGTACTCACTAATACAAAATATAACATCAAAGTAACACAAACACACAAGTTGATAGTGACACCAGTGTTTTGTTTTTCCTTCACTAGTGCAAGGCAAAATTGGAATAAAAAAGATTAATGTAATTTTTTAGAAGGCTTTATGCTTCCAATTGCAGTATTTCAATGTACCCCAGAACTTTGTTAAAAAATGGATATATAGGTTTACCTTTTAAAATGTGTGCACATTATACCAATGGCCTTGTTAGTAATATCATTGATATAAATGTATGTATACATGTGTGTGTGTAGTCACTGAAAATAAACACAGTTAAAGATGAGCTCTGATTCAACAAACAAGAAAATGTAAAGAAACTTAAATGTGCTATTATGGTATGTAATATACAACATAACTAACACCAACTTGTCTAGGTCAGAAGGGCGGCACTGAGGCATCCCCCTTCGATGGGACTACCCATGCTCTGTCAGTGTACACACACGATTTGTGGCTGTACCTTTGGGACACAGCGGCAGATATTTAGTCGATCTCCGAAACTTTCCGGGACTTTGAGGAGGACGCAGGCCTTTGTGTGAATTAGAGGAAGTTGTACTTCTTCCCATTCCAGCAAGACATGGCACCTCGGGCCATATGTCTGGGTGGCAAGCCACTGGATTGGGTGTCAGTGGCGGTCCGCTACCTCGGTATTAAGGTAGTCAAGTTATACTACTCGCAGCAGGACTTGTTTGAAGGCAACGTATAATGGGTTTTAAATCCCAAACATAATTGTGGCATCTCCTACCGCTCGCAGGCATAAACGCTCTTGCAAAAGTGATCGTCCTTCCCTGTCTCTTATATTATTTCGCCAACTAGCTGGTGTGCCTCCATCCTAAGTTCTTTCAGGATCTTGAACAGATACTGAGAGACCTGCTCTGGGACGGTCAATGGTGGCGAGTAGCCCTCGCTAAGCACCAGCTGCCATCATTTGAGTCCTATTACCTTGCAGCACAGCTCCAGTGGGAATCCCGGTGGTTAGTAAACATTGCCATGAACATACTCGAACTCTCCCAGCTAGTCACAGACCCCACACACATCGCTGTACACACACTGTATCCCATATTCTGGGCCAGTAACAAAGTCAGATACAGCCGCGCCAGCGAAGTCACCTGATTAGGCCACTCAATATTACACTTCTACGTATCCACCATGACCAGCCCTCCTAAAAACCGCTCTAGCACTCCCTACATGAACTGCAGTAAGGACTCACACCCTCAACTCATCACCACCGCACTCTTCCCCCAACTCAGATGCAGACATAAAAAAACTTCAACATCTGGATTTACAACTGCGCCGACATAGTCGCACTACCAAACATAACATGCTCCCCCCATCACCACACCAACTGGTTCAAAGACGACCTCGTAATCTCAAAAAGCAACTGCAAAAATTGAAAAGGATCTGATGCACTAGCAAGACTCCCTCCAACAGGGAAAAAGTCAAACTAGCTTTAAACAACTACCACACTCAACTAAAGAACGCAAAGAAAGACTCTCTCAACACCCGCCTTGAAGCCAGCTCCACCCGTAGCAAGGTACTCTTCTGTATCTTCAAGTTCACCAACCCCACGGCAACAGAGAACACTATCACCCCCTCCCAGGACCTCTGCGACTCCCTTACAGAACTCTTCCACAACAAAATTGCAAACATATACGAACACTTTCACACCCAACCAACCCTAGACAGCATCAACACTCTCCCCTCCAACAAGGTCCACAACCCAGCAACAATCACTACATGGGGCATTGTTCCAACGCATACCACCACCACCATCATGTGCACC
This sequence comes from Lissotriton helveticus, assembly GCF_964261635.1. Taxonomy (NCBI): domain Eukaryota; kingdom Metazoa; phylum Chordata; class Amphibia; order Caudata; family Salamandridae; genus Lissotriton; species Lissotriton helveticus. The sequence goes on along the minus strand of NC_136061.1, from coordinate 420,421,564 downwards.
CAGGGACCCCTGCCATCAACATATGTTCAACAAGGAAACCAACCCTATCAGCCAAGAGCTCACCACCATCCTCAACGCTCCCATCTCCGCATACTTTTCAGCAGTCTGGAAGCACGCAGAGGTCAAACCTCTCCTTAACGAAAAAAACCTCTGCAGACCTGAAAGATCTAAAAAACTACTGACCAATTTCCCTACTCCCCTTTCCAGCCAAATCCTGGAAAAAGCTATAAACTAGCAACTTTCCAACCATACGGAACCCAAAAACCTCCTGGAACTCTCCCAGTCAGGATTCCGCACTAACCACAGCACGGAATCAGCCCTTATCGAGGTCACAGGCAACATCAGAGCCCTCATGGACAAGGGAGAGACCGCTGCCCTTATCTTTCTCAATCTCTTCGCATCATTCGAGACTGTGTCCCACTACACCCTCATACACAGCCTCTACAGATAGGTATCCAAGAGAAAGCCCTCAAATGGATAGCTTCCTTCTTCACAGGAAGAACCCAGAGCATTCGCCTCCCACCATACTCCTCGGCACCCAAGGACATAGTCTATGACGTTCCCAAAGGATCATCTTTAAGCCCCACTCGCTTCAACACCTACATGGCCCCGCTAGCCCCCTGTCACATCACACAACATGAACATCATATCCCACGTGGATGACACTCAACTCATCCTGTCCCTATCCTCAGACCCCACCAACACCAAAGCCAACTTTCACAGATGACTGACCAGCGTCGCCAGCTGGATGCAAAGCAAGTGCCTCAAGATCAACCATGACAAAACTGAGGCACTCCTCTTCGGAAGCACCACCTCTACAACACCTGGTGGCCAACCGAAATCATCCCCCCCCCCACAGAACATGTTAAAAACGTAGGCATCGTCCTCAACAGCAAGCTCTCAATGAGAAAACAGGTAAACACAGTCTCTTTCGGCATGCTACCATATCCTCCACATGCTTCTCACCGACACCAGAAGCACCATCACCCAAGCCCTTGTCACCAGCCGCCTGAACTATTGCAACACCCTATACTTAGGGATTACCGCCCAACTACTAAACAGACTCCAGACCACACAGAATGCAGAAGCAAGGCTTGTCCATGACCACCCGAGATGCACCCACATAACATCCCACCTCAAAGCGCTGCATTGGCTTCCTGTTAACAGGCAGTGCCAGTTGAAACTCCTCACCCAAACTTACAAAGCCCTACACAACACGGGCCCATGGTACCTCAACCACAGAGTAAACTTCCCCCAACCCTCCAGACAACTACGATCCCCGTCCCTCTACCTTGTCCACACTCATCTGCAGTAGCTCCGGCTGTGCCTTCTCCCATGTGGCCTTAAAACACTGGAACGACCTCCCTCTACAACTCCATTCAGCCCCTACCCTTCAGGAAGAAGCTGAAAACCTGGCGATGCAACAGAATGGCCGGAGAAGCAGCACCGCCCCTGCACTCGCACCTGGATACCCTCACAGGTGATAAGTAGCGCTCTATAAATACCATTTGATTGATTTATTAATTAGTGGCAAAAACCTTATATGAGGTTAGCCCCGTTATGATTCGGAAATGTACCACAATATAGGCTTAGGAAGTAACCCAACCTTTCAACTACATTTTCCTACCAATATACTACATAACTGTTTTGGTACTGAGCTTTTGCCTAGTTAGATGCTGCATAAATGTCATGTGGTTTTCTCCGAAAACTAGCCTCATTTATTATGCATGAGGATTCTCAGAATCACATCAGGACTACCATCTTCTGCATAATAACTATGTCTAAGGGTCATCCCTTTCGTCATCCTCGACCAATATGACAAAGCAAGGTAGAACCCCTGAGAGTACCTTTTTGGGTACATAAACGCCATATCATTGCTGGGGCAGGCAGAGGAGAAAGACTTCCATGCTGACACGAGATATTGAAGCTCCTGAATGCAGACACTCCAGCACGCAGTGGTCTGACATCCCTCGCGGGATGTCCATCCCGGGACGAAGACAGGGCCCAACAGTTTCTCACTTCAGGTAATGGGGTTGGCTACATCCTAGGGGGATTCTTGGCTATACACTTACATACATGCTAGGTACATTTAGGTACATCTAGTTAGGGTTAGCATTGTAGGAGTACGCATGTTACTGTCATGTGTATATATACTTACATGTACTCAATTGTTTTAGCACTATGGTAGAACCTACCATCCATTTACTCTTCTGGTGCTTTTAACCGTTTTTATGCGTTTCGGACTCATGGTAGTTGCAGCACACATATTGTACACTACAATGATGCTGGCTCAATAAATGCTTATTGAAAACGTCCCGATAGTTTATTGTGTATCTCTCTGAGACAAAGTTAGCACGAGTGACTAAGCGAAAAGTACTGTACTGTTTGCACGATCCCCGAGGGGTCAGGGTTGTCATGTTCGATAGTTGCCAGAAACTATTCTCTCCTTGGTAAGTGGGGTTCATAGGGATACTGGGAGCTAGCTGGTATACAGGCGAACATATCAGGTGGGGGTGTATGGAATCAGTCTGGACAAAACTCCCACAGTTAATGTTGTCTAAACGTGCAGATCCTATCTTGATTCATAGGTACTACACAACAGGTCTTCTCTATGATATTCTTTACCAGCTGCTTTACCCTACAATAAAACTACACTGCTCCTGGTCCCTACATGTTTGGGTGGCCTGGAAGTGCCTCACCAGAACCACTCAACTGACAAGACAGGTGCAACCCTATTACTACGCTATCCCACTTTAAGGACTGCCCCTTGGACGCTTCATAGCCGACCAGTTGCGTGCATGGCACGATTTTTCCCTGGAAACTCACTACTGAAGCATAAGAAGGTTGAAGCCAGTCAGTGATACGCATGTTCAGAGGGAACCTTACCTGGCAGTTTAAGCTGAACTGTTCCTCTTGGGCAGGGCCACAGCTGTTGGCATATGGCTGGTCTCTGTCTAAAGCGGAATAGTATGTGAAACAAGCATTGGCATAGCCAATAGGTCTCGCCTTTGGGACCTTATAATTGTTTAGCCATGCAACAGTTAATGTTAATGCAGTAAGGATATTGTGCTGCATAACTAAATACTTGTAAGGTCACAAAGGCGAGACCTATTGGCTATGCCAATGCTTGTTTTCATATCCTCTGGACGTGCCCATCATTACAGCTCTACTGGGTGGGAGTGCTGCAGATAATGACCAGTGTGCTTGGACATGGGGTCTCCCGGATGCTAAACTACTTCTTTTAAATGTATTAGGGGAAGAGTTCTGTCCGAGATATAAAGGATCTGGCTGACAAAGGCAGCAATTGTGGCCAAGCCTAACATTGCGCATGCCTGGGGTGACGAACAGAGTTATTTAGGCTAATGCGGGGCTGCTGCCCCCTCCCCCTCAAAAAACCAAACAAACAAAGAATTGCAATGGCATAGTAGTAGGTAACTGCAATTTCTAAAAAGTGGAAAACCAAAGAATATACATAAACAGCAGGTCCTCTATGATAGGAGCAGGACTTTTAGGATACTGAAAGTGAATCTCACCAAAGTGAGAATGAGGGAATGTGCGAGATCTAACACTAATCATCCACCTATACATTCCTTTCAACAAAGTAAGCACTCACGTCAGAGATTGAAGTGTCACCAATATTATTTATGCCTCAACTGTACATGTTTTGTGAGCGATGAAAGCTTGTACTTGTCTGCCCTCCTAAATCTATTCTGAGGGGAAAAGAAGATTTCACTTACTGCTTACAGTGAGAAGGAAGCTTGCTTTGCTTCCACAAAGAACAAGCAAAGCATGGCAGTAGCAAATACTGCACTACTGCTGCCTGATATGCAGCTGTCTGGAGAAGGGAAAAGCTTGTGTTGTTGCTGCCCAAGCTTTTCCTGTCCTCTAAAGGAAGGAAACCTGAATTATTTCTACTTAAGGTGTACCTGTTCTATGAAGGGTGTTTCAACTGATTTTGCATCATCTTATGGAAAAGCAAAAGATATACTGAATGTACTTGCATAACAAGCCCCCATGAACCAGAGGCAATTTCACAATATTTGTTGCGAGAGATCTGTAGCTGGAATGTGTTAAGAGAAGAGAGCGGTAGGATTCGTTGCTGAATATGCCTGTTTTCAATCTTGTGAAGAGGAGACACCATTTAAACAATCTTAGCTCACACACACTATTTTAGTATGGGATGACAGTTTTACAAGGAAAATAAATGCAGTATAAGAGATCATCTCACCCACACTATGAAGTCCATAACCAGATAATGGTACAAGCAGTGAACAGTAGTACTGTTGGATGCTTCCAAGTGCCAGACGAGAAGGCTCCCTGATGAAGCATGCCATGCTAGGCAGGTCAGGGGTCATCATGTTATACGAGTACATTAATGTATAGTAATTCCATAAAATGTTTTGCGGTTTTCTCCAGGCATTTTGTACTTCTTATATTTTTATGAAGAGCATACACCAGTCCTGTATCTCCTCTCACTTCATCTATAATGTGTTAGGTACCTATATTGTACTTGATGTATGAGAGAATTGTGTAGTGTTTCTTCTGCTATTGTCACCTCTTATTTTTTGTGTAAGGGTAGGCTGTGCTGCTGAAGTATATGCTGTACCTTTGTTGTAAAGTTTGGTAAAAACCTTTCCAAAACACAAAAGACAAAATAGTTTGTATTGCCAAAGCTTGTTTTAATGAATGACTTAGATGAAAGAGCCCACACAAGAAATGCGTGCGGAATGTATTTTTGGTTTTACGTGTAAGCACATGTATGACACATTCAACATTTTAGCAGACAGCTCTTTGCAGTTTGTGATTTTTGTGCCCATAAGGACACTGTTACACAAAACTACAAGTCCCAAAATGCAATATGCTGAAGAGTTAAAAACTGAGGACTAGCGGATGGATTGATATGTAATACCAGTGCCTGGAAGATTTGTAAAATGCAAAAAAAAAACAACAAAAAAAACAAACAAAGGTCAGCATTTTCCGTTCTTTTTGTACCCCATGATGGTAAATCATGGGTTAAATGAGGTACTGAGAGGTAAGCTGGAGCTTTCAAATGCAGATGCTGTAGCAAAACGGGCAGGCGAACAACGCCCTAACACTGAGAGCAGCCACCTGACGTGTCTGAAGAGAAACCACGAATGAACAAGCATTTAAAATGAATGCTGCTCTCGGAGGGAGAGGTTATGGTTCAGCGGTGAGAGCTGCTGACTTGGGAGCTGAGGACCAGTGTTCGAGCCTTGTTGTTGGCTCAACATATGCAATTATTAGCAAATACTTTATATTAACAAGAAAAAAAATTATACGTGTGCACTTGCCTTTAAGTATGGGAATTACAAATAAATCGACGCAATTATTAGCAAATACAAAAAATATACGTGTGCGCGCTTGCCTTGAAGTACGGGAAACACACAAATTCTCTCAATATCAGCGCTTCAAAAAAAAATGAAGCTGACGAGGAGGGAGTGGGAGGGGATTCACGTGCTGTAGAAAGCCAGATGGCAGCTGTGCGTGTGTGCGCTTGCCTTGTAGTACGGGAAACACACAAAGTCTGTCAATATCAGCGCTCGAAAAAAATTAAGCTGACGAGGAGGGAGTGGGAGGGGGTAGGAGAGGGGATTCACGCGCTGTAGAAAGCCAGATGGGAGCTGTGCACGTAGAGCACGCTTGTGCGCATAACAGCAAGCTGGTGGCCGGAAAAAGCCTGTGGGTAGCACTTTGAAAACCCCCTTACTAAAAGTTGAACAAGAAGCACATGCGCTGCTCTAGGCTCGACCTAACAAGCAGCGCATGCGCTGCTCTAGGCTCGACCTAAAAAGAAGGACTTGGATGGAGCCTGAACAACTACTAATGGCTAAGACTTTTGCAAGCATTCAGCGCATCATCTTTCTATTTTCATTAGCGCGATGACCTAAGCGTGACAGCTGTGCCTGGATGTGTGTCTCATGCACACTGTGCCACAGAACTCAGGCTCATCCTCACTGAGAAGAAATAAAAAAGCTGAAATCACTATAGGGATGCTTGTATTTTTCTTCAGAGAGGACCCGGTATGGCAACTAGGCTGGCTGTTTCTATTGGAGGAGGCCAAGGTTGATTTGCACATGGGTAGTCTGTCTCTGAACTGACAAAGTGGGTGTGAAATTATTGATTGGAATGAGGTCAGAAAGAATACCATGACTTCTGCAGGCATTACAACCATCACCTTTCAGTTTTATTCAGCGTGATACCCTAACTGCATAAATATATACCTAAGTCCTAAATCAATACCCAAGTCCTAAATGGCAAAAAGTGTTTGCTCTTTTTTGATATAGTGTATTGCTTAGTTGTCCTGGCAAGAAGCAATACAATTGAACTCACTTGCTTGTTAAACAAAGGACCAACGTTGAAAGAGCTTACCAGAGCTTTTCTGTGCTTATAGATGAAATCCTCTGGTGACCGAGCCCATTTTGGAAGCTGTACATCATTCACCTTTTCTTTAGAGAGCTGTAATCGTCCTAGGTCGAATTCTATGGAACACAGCAAACAAATATGACTTAATGTGGACTGTCATGTAAAAGAATTGAAGACAAACACATTTTCATCGCTATAAAGACGTATGTAGAAACATACAATAATTTGGGGGGGAAAGCACTTAGCATTTCTTTATTAAATAATAATTTGCAATTAACCCTGTGCCCAATTTAGTTTTGTTTATGTCCAACACCATTAGGAAAGGCAAGGCCAATCTATGTGTGGTCTCTTTCTACCCCTCTTCTAAGGGTAGGAGTCAGTCTCTTTGGACAAACAGTACCAACATGAAACTCCCTGCCATCAACCATGTGGCTTGAACCATATTTTGAAAGATTCAGTCCAGCAACTACATCTTTTCTCTTAACATCAGGTCTCACACAACTGCTGCTGTAGTCATGACTGAGTCAGCCCAGTGGTTGCTTCTTCTTGTTCTTGTCACAGTGCAAGTTCATAAACAACAAATTTCAGAAGAATCCATCAAGATCTTGACCCTTTCATTTTCCGGTCACAAACCAGTATATTCCTCCTTTATCTAATTATCACAACAGCATTATAGTAATCTTATGTGGCTTTTACGTAGCACTCCTCTTTAGTAATGGCTCCTTGTTGATGGTTAGTTTGTACATTGCTGTCTGGACATTTCAGCATGTGCTGCACGACTTATTTCAACTGATCAACCAACGTAAGTTAATTTTGGGCTTCTGGCCAATAAAACCTTCATTGTGATAAAACATACTGCAAAATATGTTTGTACATATAAATAGACAGATAATAAAAGTTCATAGCTTTACGAAACAATTGGTAATTACTTCCCCATGCCCACTAGCAGGAATGTTGCACCTTCGCCTAATCAATACATAGTAGAGAGCAATGTTGGCCACTACGTTTTTCATTTATATAATTCTGATGCTTACTTGTTTCTATGGTGTTTAACTTCACACTGTCTATTTCATAAAAGGCAAGGTTCGCTGATTGTCCTTAGACCAAATCTGCCATATGTTTTCATTGCTTCTGGAAATTATTCTCTAAGCAAGGCTCCTAGCCTTGTACCAGATTATTTATTCCCTATGCCCATTTTGGTTCCAAGGTTTTCCTGTGAACTATTTTTAGATCTATGACAGCCCCCTCTTTCAGCTGCAAAATCAGATTCAATTGATGTGCCTGCTGAGATAATGTTACCGTTGTGGACCAGTCTACCCCCAGTAGATTTTCTTACAATGAATTAGATTTGAAGACCCTATGATTTACCACTGCTGGTCACACAAGCAATATTTGCTCATGATGGGCCTATCCTAACCATCAGGGTAAGGTGAATCAGAAGTTGTACCCTAGAAGGCATGCAACGTGAACTCACACCAGTGCAATAACGTAGTAAATGGTAAAGATTTCAGTATCAGAAAAGTGCAAAAGTGATGCCCGTATCCAAAATATAGAGGCAGTAGGACCCTGCAGGCCTTTACGTTAATCAGGGAGAAGTCTTTATGTTGTGTTTTATGGCTAATAGCTGCAGGTCTGCTGGACATAGTCACATGTATACCATGGCAGCAAAGCAGCCACTGACATCGAGCCACCAAAGGCAAAACATGCCTACAACCTGAAGATTCCCTTAACACCTAATCCTACACCATATAGGAGTTCTCCAGCCAATTACACCCACCTGCAGCCTCCAAGGCTGGCCTCACTTGCCCAAAACAGCAGCAGGAGGCAAACAACCTGTGCTTGCTGTGTCAGAACGGCAACTATGTCTATTCTAAATTACTGTCCCTGGCAATGGTAAAACAACTGAAGGATTCATTGTCAGTCCCAGTGGACCTGCAGAGCTCTTGAGACGTGTAAAGCTGCAGGCCAGGTTCCAAGAAAAGCAGAGTCAGGGTCCTGGCTGTGCACAGTACAAGAGTAGAGTAACAACTCTCTGGTCCTTACTACTCCAGCATAGCTCTCTTATAGGGTGACCGTACAAACAATGATTTGGGTACAAATGTTGATGTTTTCTGAGGTGATCACTCATTTTTCCATACTTCTTTATCTGATTTTCAACAGACAATCGTACATTTTCTAATAATTCACTTTAACTTTGATGAGCACAGAAAGATGAAGGATCAGTTACATACTATCCCAGAATGACAAGGACGTTCCCAATATCCAGTATTCATTCCCCATCATTTGTCATAATATAGCCATAACAGCATTGCGAAACTCATCAGACTTGGCATGCATTTTAACCATTTCTAATTCCCAGTCCCCACGCGGTATGAGCGGTGCCACCACCCTATGCTGCAGTATTATTGTTGCGAGCTCAACTCTGGTGCTGTTATGTACATCCTGCAACGAGCCTGTAAACCTGGGGAAACCCACACGCCTGCCTTCCATTTCATCGAAATCATACACTTACCAAATAAAAGGCGCTAAATCTATGAAATTACAAGTCTGTTTATTATCCTTAGTTCTAGGTAACTTACCCAACAAACAAAGCTTCACTCAGAGTCACTTGGAGACAGGTGCCTGCAATGTCATTAAATAAAGAGATACTAAATTGTGATGCTTCCCCACAGTCGCACATCATATGATAAAAATCTGCATGTAAGGATCTACAGCGTGCACAAAGGTCAGCGGTGTCGGGGTATATCCTGGCAATTCTAGCCAGTTCAAAATAAGTTTGGTGCACATTGTTAATTTGCCTGTATTAGAGTTGCTGGTTTCTGCTGACTATCTTTACGTATTCCAGCATACAGGTCCACTAAGTATTGGATATCTCTGTAGAGACTAGCCTCCCATGGCTGCTTATCCTGTGTGATAACCGAATAAATGGCCGGCGGCAGCATGTATTTAAAGCACTGACAGCTCTTCTATTCGCCCCATGAGTCAACAATGACATTGTTTCCGAGCTGTTCAGCCCATAGGATTCAGGTCACTCTGCAGCATTATCCAAAGCAATGAATTGACCGCCACCCAAATCAAACTCTTCCCGTAGCATTTAAACCACTCACATCCAGTGATGAATGGCCATCGCCAGTCTACGCTTATCAAAGGCCACATACCAGGGTACTGCAGAGCAAGGGTAGTTTTGTAAAAGGAAGATATTTTGGCAGGGGGCCAAGCCTCAAAATGCCACAATAACCGAGGAAACACTAGCATTTTGGCTATAGTGATACAGCCCACTGAAGACAATGGCAGCACTGTCCAAAATGGCATTGATTGTCTCTTCACCGACAAGGACTTGCCCAGGTTCCCCAAGTCACCTACACCTAAGTATTTAAACGAGACAGGCTCCAAATGAAGTGCAGCACCCAGCCTAGCCCAACCATACAGAGGAAGTTCCTGCCTTAGGGGAAAACACACAATTTCCCCCAATTAATCTTCAGGTCACAAACTTGAACAAATTCCGTCAACACCCACATCACAACTTTATGGGGTTACTCACGAATAGCAGGGTGTCATCTACCTATAGTGATATTAGCCACAGTTCCTTGAAGGGTGAACCACAAAAAGTCACTAAATTAACCTGTGCTTAACCCAGACTAGCTTGGCACAAACAACAGCCAGGCTTAACTTAGAGGCAATGAGTAAAGTATTTATGCAGCACACAAACAGTAAAAGAAAATGAAAACACAACTCAAGAAAAGTCCCAAACCAATTTAGAAAAATGTAGTACATTTTAATAAATTATTGACACCACAGGACAAAATCCAATCAGTAAAACTGGAGTAATTAATTTTTTAAGATTTTAAGGAAAATAGCATCAAAAAGCACGAAAAAGCGGCAACTATGGAGATCCGGTGACGTTGGACCAAGTCAAAGTCACAAGTTCAGAACAACCGCAATGGAACGCAGGTCTGCCACAGTAAACATGTTAGTCCCTCTGAAAGAGTTACCTTCTCAAATAAGCACTAGGAGTCACGTTCATAGTGAAGGGGGCTTCGAGGACCAGGGAAAGCATCGCAGGAAGCTGCCAGAATAGCATGAAGAGTAGGCCAGGCGTTGCTGGAGCTTTGCACTTGCGGCCACAGTGAGAAGTCGATGCTGTAGCGTGAAGAGGCGGTTGCCGGAGCTTTGCATTGAATGGTGATGCAGGTGGCAAGGTCTTGGTGCAGATGGGCCCGTCCGTGGGCTGAAAGAGAAATTTCAATACAGCTATCTGATGGCACGCCAAGCATCCAGATCCTGAGGGGCACCACCTGGAGGTCAGGAACTCACCTCGGCTGAGTTCAGGTGCTGGTGCACAAAGTTGGGGAGCCTTTTATGTCCCTGAGGCTGAGATCAGGAGGCCAGCAGACTAGCCCTTGGAGTCACTCTAGCAGGCCCTGGGTTCAAGATGAAGTTGCAGGTCCAGGTCTCCTCTTTCAGGCATGAGGACAGCAGGGCAGCAGTTCAGCAAAGCAACAGTCCAGCAGAGCAGCAGTCCAGCAGAGTAGCAGTGCTTTCAGAAGCACAGCAGTACTTCTTACTGAGTCCACAGGTGCAGAAGTGTACTGATGAGTTGATCTCTGAGGTCCACTTTTTAGGTCTTGCCTAGGCAGTGCTTGCGCTTCTCTTCAAGCATTCTTTATTCAGGTATGGGCTTAAAGCTCCACCCATTTTCCACTCATCTTTTCAATTGGCTCCTGTTACTGTACTTTCTAAATGGTTGCTTTTGGTTCATGAATAGACTTAGTAGTCCCTCCTTAGTACAGCCTCTTCTACTTTTGTAACTTCCCATGAGGACTGAACCTTTTACTTTTATTGCTCCTCAGCAGGTTTTATTAAAGGTCTGTGGGCACGCCTTATGTTTCACCACTTCCAACACTCAAATGAAGCTGCAGGACGTGAGGGGCCATCATGTACCATTTTCTTCCAGAGCGCACACCGTGCTTTATCTTTAACATGCCACCCGCTTTTACTTTCACAACACGGGTGCACACATTTAACAGTGGCACCCCTGGCTCCCAGCCCGTCATCCCTGTCCCGCCCCTGGACGCTGAGCTTAATGTTTCAGCACGGCGCCCGATTTTACTTTTACAACACGGACGCAAACATTTAACAATGGTTCCTGTGACTCTCAACCCATCATCCCCGTCCCACCCCGGGTGCCATGCTTAGTGTTTCAGCACGGCGCCCCCTTTTACTTTCACAACATGGACGCACATATCACAGACCAACAGGACGCTTCAAACCTCCCATTAGAGGGCTCTGTCACTCCCACAGCCTTCTCCTAACAATCCAGGTCACTGTGCTCCACCCTCTGCGCAGCTGCCATTTTTGGTAATAGAGAGCAAGCTTTCTGTCCCGGGCCAATAAAAAAACATCACTTCAGGTGACACCAGTGCATGGTCTGTGGTGCAAACCCTCATAGGAACCTGTGGGGCAAAGGGAGGGCACACAGAGAGAGAGAAAGGAAGATTATTGTCTCCTCGGGAAGGGAATGTGATTGTGTTTATTGCATAGTGTTAGTGTCTGTTTGTGATGTGCTTACATTTGTTGTTGACGAATGTGCGTCTCTTTGTAAGTACGCTCTTATTGCCTTCTCTGTGTGAGCGCGTGAATTATTGCCTTAAGTCAGTGTGTATTTTTGGGTTATATGAGTGCTCCTCTGTGTGTAAGTGTGTGCACGGGTCTGCGTTTGATGCTGACTCCGCTTGCATTTGTGTTGTGTGGTGTCTATCTCGCTGTGTGGTTTTATGTGCTGTTAATCGTGTTCTGTGTGCATGGAATGATATGTGAGAGTCCTTCTACAAGCTCGCACCAGAGAACTACATCTATAAAACTGCAATGCACCAATTAGTTTCAACAAATTAGCTCGCAAAAGATAGGTGGTGAACTTCTATATCATTGGCTGTATATGCCTGATAAAACCGAAAACCGCAATAAAAACTCTGCCGTACAATCAGATTCTGCCTGGGTACAGTATTTGGAAGAAACATGCAGTGGCTCTGTGCTTTTGACTCTCAGTTGTCACACCTCGTTCCAGCTCCCCACTCAACCTCCCATGCTCTGTGCAGACATTTTATTCTAGCTGATGCATGTCTCTATCTCTCAGTACATCCTGTTTCCCGGTCTCTCATTCATTCACTTTTTCATGCTATCTTTCTAAGTGTTTCTCTCTCTCTCTCAAAATCTTGATCTACCATCCTCCTTGTTTCCATCCCAATTTACCAGTTCACCCATGTCTCTCAATCTCTCCCTCTCTCTTTCTCTCTTTCTCTCTCACATTTCCCTATCCCTTGCCGCCTCATCTCTCTCTCCATCCTCTTTGTGTCTCTCTCACCTTACCCATCCCCTTGTCTTTTAATCCCACTTCGCCATCTCCCTACTTAAGCCACCCATCCTTGTCACACAATATCTCACTCCCTCTCTAGTTATCTTTCATCTTACCCACCCGAATGTCTTATCTCTCCCCCTCTCTCTTGCTCCCACATCTTACTCCTCCATCTCTCTCCCTCCTTCTCTCTCACCTTACCCACTCACATCTGTGTCTTCATCTCTCTCTCTCCTTTCTCTCTTGCTCTCTCGCCTTACCCATCCATCCATGTTGCCCCATCTCGCTCTCTGTCCTTAAAATCTATTGTTTCTTCACATCTGGATGCTTCAAACCTCCCATTAGAAACCAGTGAACAGCAGGGCCCTCTGGACTATCACAGCTGTGGTTCAGGAAATAGGAAATGACCTCTACATAGTTGAAGACACCACTCGTGATCTGTCAGGCATTGATGGCTGAGTTTGTCCGCCCTGGTGTTCAGGGAACCTGCCAGGTGTTAAATCATCAGGGATATGCCTTGCTGTTTCATCCATGTACAGAGATGCAGGGCCTCTTGACAAACAGTCCATGACCCCTCTTTGTTGCAGTACTATACGGCGGTGGTTTTGTCTGTGAACACTTAATCTAGCTTTCAATGCCAATTGGATCACTCGAAGCACCAGCATGTTGATTTGTGGTCCTGATTCTGCCGGACACCAGAGACCTCTGATCTCCACCTCTGTCACTACTGTGAGATCTGGATGGAGAAGGGAGCAGGGTCTGCCTCTGATCCAATCACGGTTCGTCAGCCACCACTGCCGATCTCTTGCAGTTCCTTCCAAGATCTGGACCATTTTAATGAGTTTTCCCTGCTGCTGCGCCAACTGGAACTTCAGGTCACACTGCAGAGTCCGCATATGTCATCAGGCATGTGTCACTAGCAGGTTTCAGGGGGGCATCAGGTCAAGCTGCCTCAAAGTCATTCTCACCAAAATCCGGGATAGAGGCTGAACCATCAGTATTATGGCCTGAATATCCTGGACTCGCAACTCGGGGGGGATAGGCCCGAAACTGCACCATGTCCAGGAAGGCTCAGATGAAAGGGAACTTCTGAGAGGGAGTCAGATGTGACTTTGCCACTTTAATACTGAACTCCAGTGAATGCAGAAGGTCCACCGTAGTCTGGAGGTGGTAGATGACAGCCTAGGAAGAACCGATCTTCAACAGCTAGTGGTCAAGACAGGGAAACACTGGCACCTCTGATCGCCGCAGATGAGCTACGACCACAGCATCATATTGGTGAACACCCGAGAGGCGCTGGTAAGGCCAAAAGGTAGCACAGTGAACAGAAAGATCCTCAAGGGCCACCGTAAATCGCAGGTAACGCCTGTGGGCAGGCAGGACGTGGATGTGAAAATACGAGTCCTGCAAGTCCAACGCTACCATCAGACAAGGCCTGAGCCAATGTGAGCATCTTGAATTTCTCCATATTTAGGAAGTAGTTGAAGGCCCGTATATCTAGGATAGGACGAAGGCTCTTGTCCTTTTTTGGGACCAGAAAGTAGCAGGAATAGCAACCACAGCCCACTTCTGGCCAGAACCCTCTCTAAGTCTCTCTTGGCCAGTAAAGCCATTACTTCCTCCTGGATCAAAAGTAGATGACAGTTGATCAAAGGATGGAGGGAGGGATGATCTTGAAGAGGATGGAGTAGCCCCTCCGAATAAACTCTCCAAAGTAATGTTTCACCATTGATGGAGCTGATGGCAGATCCTGCCACCAGATGGACACCTATGTTCTTGAGGGGCAAGCCTAGGAGAGTTAGGAGGCTGAAGCGGACAGGGTTGGAGGCTTGACCGGACCTCTGGCTACCAGACCACGAGGTCGGAATGAAATGTGCCCTCATCCCGCAGGGGCTGTGAAACTTGCGTGGCTTGGTGGCTGGGGTAGGGCTGGTGTGGTTGAATGCACCTTATTTAGCCGCAAAGGGAGAGAAAGGCAGACAGGAGGCAGCTGAGAGGCCCAAGGACTTGGCCGTAGCCCATGAGTCCTTAAAGTGTTCCAGTGCTGTATCTGTCTTATCTCCGAAGGGCATCAAAGGGCATGTCCATGAGCGAAGCCTGGTCATCCCCTGAAAAGCCAGAAGGACTTAGCTCGGTGTGGTGACGTCTAACGGCCACAGTCGTAGACATTGCTCTGCCTAGCGAGTAGGTCGTGTCTAAGCCCCATCGAATGGTGAACTTTGCTGCATCTGTTATGGCTTCGGAGAGGATGGCCGAACACTGAGCAATCATTTCCCACAGAAAGTGGGAATAACGGTCCAATAAGCATGCAGTGTTCACCGACTGCAATGCAAGGCGGGTGGAAGAAAATGTTTACTTGCCCCAAATGTCCAGCCTCATGGATTATCTGTTTGGGAGAGCGGCAGGGAATGTGCCATGGGAGCTAGCGGCTTGGAATACCATGATGTCTCGGTGGGGTGGGTAGTGAGGTCGTTTGGGTTGCCCGGGGCAGGGCAGTGGTGGCGGCGGATGATCGTCTTGTTCACAGGAGCCCCTGTGCTGGGTTTGGACCATGTTCCCAGAAAGATGTCCCTGAGGGATTCATTAAAAGGAAACAAGGGATCCGACGAAGAAGCTCCCAGCTGTAGCACCTCCATCAAGATGTTAGTTTTGACCGCCAATGAGGGTAACAGGAGGTCAAGGGCCTCAGCCACCCTATGCACCGCTATTGCGTAAGATGCTTCCTCCTCCCTTGCCACGGTGGGGGGAGAAAGCATGCCAGTATCTGGAGAGGTATCCAGGTTCGCTGGCTTCACCCCATTCCTCATACCAGTCCATATCCTGTTAAGAAGGCTGGTCTTCTAAAGGGTCCAGTGACCCCTCCCATTCTTCTCCCAATCCTTGAACTCCAGAATAAGGGGTCAGGAAACTACCTAGGACCTGTTGATCCTGTCAGCGCCGCAATCGGCGTCGTTCGCGGATTCGTGTTGTCGGGAATCAGAATAGGGCTTGCGTCGCTAGTGGGTGCCGACGGCTCCGGTACTGGCTCCAGGGAAGGTCGCAGTGGTATGACTGATGTCAGCCTGGATCCATTTCCGGATCCATGGGAGGGCCATCAGCCCGGGTTCCGGAGCTGTCAGTGAAAAACCCAATGGGCCCCACTGACCATGCGGGGTACGAAGGTGCACCGGAGGGGTTAGGCAGCTCATAAAATGAGGGCCATGGCCTCATAGAATTCCTTAATTTGAGCCAGGGTCACTTCGGCTCCCGGAAAGAATCAGAGGCGTGGATTCAGCTCAGGCTCCGGAGAACGAGGCCTTGAATGCAGCCTCAGCCAATGGATGGGGAAAAGTTGAAGCACGCTACGAGTTCTTATGTTTTTTGTGCCTCTTACCTGAATGCCCAAACAATCTTGGTACTCTTGGAGCGGTACCTGGACCTTCCTCTCGACCGGGATATTGATCTCCTAGGAGTCGGGTATGGTGTCAACTGCCGGGCCACAAGCAGCTTCAGGCACCGCACCCTCAAAGCATTCAGTGTCATAGCCCGGCAGTTGAAGCACAACTTGGAGTCGTAGTTACACTCTAGACACCACAGGCAGACCAAAAGGGAATCAGTCACCAACATGACGCAATGACAGGCACCGCACAGCCTGAACCCCAAACTCCTCCTAGAGGTCATCCTACACACCAAAAAAGGGGTCGACAAAAAGTCAAAAAATCCTGTCAAAAAGTAGTGTAGCTCTCTTCATAGATCAGCGCTTGACTGGAGCGGCAAAAAATGAACTAACGTCAGTGCGCCGAGGTGGTGTCTATAAAGCCGACGCAGACGTCACTTCCGGCGCGGATGATGTCACACGAAGCTGACTGATGCCATCTACAGGCACGCAGGGGTATTGCTCAAAGAAAAATCTTCGGATCCAGATAAAATAAGGAATATGTGGCTCAATGTCTCTATCAGATATACAAAGTACTCAGTACTATGAGCTGGAAGCCACAGACCAAGCCATCTTCCCCATCCTGTCCTGTCCTGAGGCAGGGCTCAAAACCTCCCTCATCCATGACATGTATCCGTTCAACAAAGCTCATTCATTATCTTGACGAAGGCACCCGTACACCATCCTTACTGGTAATACCGTTCAGTTCTTTGAAGCACTTAGAGACAATTTGATATTGCCCCACTCACAACTTTGGCAATACGGGAAATTACTTAATTGTTGTATGGACAAATTGGTCAAGCACCCATATCTCTTCCCCGAATCCCCATATCTGGGCTGTATACAAAAGTGGGGAACCCCCAGGGGAGCTGTTTCCAACTTGTACCAGATTCTCGTTGACAACTCAAACTCGAAAGTTACGCAGCTGGAGCTTTAAGACCA
Source organism: Lissotriton helveticus (assembly GCF_964261635.1). Classification (NCBI taxonomy): domain Eukaryota; kingdom Metazoa; phylum Chordata; class Amphibia; order Caudata; family Salamandridae; genus Lissotriton; species Lissotriton helveticus. Next base: position 420,404,471 of record NC_136061.1, on the reverse strand, counting down.
TAGGCAGAAGCGGTTAGCGCTAGTTTATTCAGATGAAAATTGGTCAGAACTTATGTCTAAGCATGACCGCACCTTGTGAGAAGCCTGTCTGAAGTACTCCTAATTCCGGATCCTCAACAACTGGTACAGATCCTCGCATAAATTAGGCAAGGCTAGATTGATACTTGCTGGATGTGTGCTGGGGAGGGATGTGACCTATACCATAAATTGTGAACATGCCTGCAATTCATCCTGTATTGGCGTGAAATATGGAGCACAATGCATCTTATTAGCTCGGTCCACTTCCTGGTCTAAGCTAAATACACTGTGCTCTATGGACATAGAAAGTACCACCTTGCAGTGGTGAAGATAGATGTCAACAGCTCTCATGGTTGCAGAGATCTGTATACTCCGGCACTGCTGTTCTCCTAGGACGCCAACTTATCAGGAATGGCTGACAGAACTATAAAAACTGCCCACTTATAAGATCACAGAACCAATGCATCTGTTTGATACTATCTGGGGCCTTGAGTCTTTATAAAGTGATGGAAAAAGTCTTATGCTTCTTCATGTGGGCAGTGAGGAGAGGTACAGTTCCCTACTGCCTGCTGAGGGAGAGCCAACTCTGTGGAAGCAGTAGACTGTCAACTCTGTGGAAGCAGTAGAGTGTCTGAACCCAGTGTCTCTCACTCTCTCTCTGTCAGTCCTTTCTTCTAGCACCATTTTCTCCCCTGCCTGGCAGCTCCCTTAGCAGACACTTCAGTGCAGCTGCCAATTAACCCAAAGCAGCCTCTTTTAGTTTATGCCTTGGGCATGTTTCAGGTGATCCTTCTCCCCATCTGATCCCACGTCTTCTGCAGGATTCTTACCACCACACTGCTTTTGAATTCTCTTCTCTTGTGGTATTTTCACAGCCCTCTGCTGCTGCTCCTACTTAGCACATTCATGGCATTTCTTATCTAAGGCGGGCGCTGCAGCGTTCCAGTGTTTCAGGCCCTGCTCCTATCTTACATTCTTGTAGGGGCAGGGTGCTGCTTTGCTCTTTCTCTGCCGCTACGCTGTGGTCTCCTTTATGTACTTGTATTTTTCATCTGTTATGGCATGCATGCAGAACATTTTTCCAGGACTTGTGGCTCACTCTGTGGAGTTCGAAGATCAGATGGCCATTTTATCCTGCATGGCCGTTTTACCCTTCTGCCAAGTTATCCCCCATGTTTGTCAATTCTTGGTGTTTGTCAGCCAGCTATGAGGGCTTCAGTACATATGCCCACTAAACTGCAATACTTGGAGTAGGACTCGAGGAGCGATTTCTGTTTTGGCTGTGTGATACTTGAGCAGGTACTAATGTGGTCAGCTGGTTGTTACTGTTATTCAGACTCTGCTGGTATATAACTTTAGTGCACTGGGATTGTTTCCTAGATAAGGAACTTGCAGATGAGCTATCTATTGAAGAAAAAAAATCATCATGTTTTTATGATGAATAATATTGGCAGATTACATTTCACCCTTCCTTCTCCCATTTTCTCAGAACAGGATGCAATTAACATATCACCCCTCTTATGTGTTCTACTTTAGTTCAGTCTTTTCTGTAGCCTCTGAGAAAATCAGGTGGACTTATATCACAATTGCTTTATTTCTGCTGACAATACCCATCCTAAACTATGGATGAAATCTGTTCTTGACTTATTTATGGCAGTGAAAATTAAGTGGTTCAATTTTGATATCTGGAATGGTTTAAAAGAAACCACCCAGAAATAGAATCCATGTAAAACCTTGTCCCGTTAAGATGTGCAGCAATAAGGCCCCCAAGACAAAATCAAAACATTTGGGTTAGGAAACAATAATGGACGGAAAGTAGCAACCAATTTCTAACGTTCGTCTTTGGTTACTTAATGTTAATCAGACTAGTGACTACATGCTAACCACAAATGGCAAAACGTTTGCTGAAAATATCTAGTAACAACCTATTGAGTGCAAAACAATAATAGACTAGAGTCATATTATTGTCATTAATGCAAGACTATATTTTGTACCTACCATTTTGGTTCTCCAAGAACTCTGGAAAGTAGAAGAATTCTGGAATAAGCTCCTTAACATCATTCGGATTATCCATAAGTGCCTGCCAGGTGGCTGGAATAGAGTGGAACTGGCGATCTGCGCAGTCAAATCTGTATAATAACAAGGTAAAAATAGAAGTGGTTACTGATTTTGCTTGGTCTGTTTCTCTACACAACATTTTTTAGAGATTACCTTACCAAGTAAGAGAATGAAACCTGTCTTTTCACTTTAAAACCTGTCTGGTGACTTTAAAAGTAAAAAGCAATATGCACATGTGTTCTTCCAGCACACTGCTAGTTGTGCTAGGCAATGCTTTCTCTGAATGCTAGGGCAAACAAAAGAGTTTCAAGGAGGGGCTTGACAGAGCCAAAATGGCTGCCCACTAGTAGAGCTTTGATAGTTGTTCTACACCTTTGCCCACAATGGCGGCAGTGCCAATACTTTTTAGTCCAGTGGGGGATTCGGTTTGGGTGTGGAGCCCAGGGGGCATCATGTGACTGTTAATAATTATTATTCTAAAGAAGCCTTGGATTTAAAAAAGATGGTTTACTACCATAGGTAACTTGCTTTTTTTCCAGCCCGTTTGTTTGTCTCTTGACCCCTCTGCTAGAAACACATTACCAACCAGAGGAAATGGTGTCAGAGTTTTAACGTCAGGCCAAGCTGGAGAGAGAATGAGGAGTCAGTTGGCAAGCAGTAAAAAGAAGTAGCTGTGTTCTGTTGGTGATCCTCCGTTACCCCCAATGAAAGCTTTCTCTCTGCTCCTCATTGTATTGTATTGTATTGTAATTGCATTTATATAGCGCTTACTACCCCTGACGAGGCGTTGAGCGCTTTTTCGGCGGGTAGCACGCTACTCCGGGACCCACAGAGGACTAGTGTTGAATTAGTATAGTGAAACATGCAAGTACATTTTAAGTGGTGGATAGGTTAGTCAGTTATTTGGATTTGGAATGAGAGCAGAAGGATAGAGTAGGAAAAAAGTTTGTATTTATTTATCGCTCGCTTGTTGACGTGCACATCAATCTACACATACTGCTGCTGCAGTGAAGGGGCGTGATATCGGGCATGTGAGTCTAGAAGCTTGAGTGCTGTTGTGCAATACTACAGTAATGGCAGAGGGGGCTGTGAATCCCGGACTCAGTTGGAGTGAGCCCTCAGCATGCAAGGCAACACACACAGGAGATGCAAGCGGAAGTGGTAGCCCATGTCCTTGAGGTGAATAGGGTCTGGCGACAGCAATAACTAGAATTCGTCACTCTACCAAACACTAATTATACCCTTTCATATTACATCACCGATACTATCTGAATTCATAGCATTTATAACATTTATGACATCTCAAATTCCATCATTTCTGATAACACAGTACATGGTATAGTGGCTGTGTGAGCGCTAGTTATAATAATGTGAAGCTGGTGCATACATTTCAGGTGTAACTAATTTTTACATTTTAATTTTGTGTGTACTTTAAGTTTGGTTTGTATCAAAAGGAAGAAATAAAGTTATAGCAATTTAAATGAGGTGCGTACATTAGACATTTAACTTATAACTATAACTTGTGTTTGCTTCATTTAAGTTTGGTTTGTATGAAGAGAATAAATACAATTTCCCTAACTATAACTATGTTTTAACCTTTATTTTTTTATTGAATATGTATCACTGAAAAAACCAAAGTTGAAAGTAACGTTAATGGTGAAATGTTCAGTAACAACGTTTTAAACTCTAAAAACCACAGAAATTCACCAGTTATAGTTATCTCAAGCATCTATTACTCGTGCGCCCGTCATGCAGTTTTCTCATCTTCAAATGTTGCAGTGATATTATCAATGATGCATTGGAAGATTTCATGAGTGAGGTAATATATGGGGTAATTAGCAGTGCATAGTACGGACCCCCTCACCGAGGCTTATTAGACCCTGGGGGCCTTCTGTGTTTGTTTTTTATGGGAAGAGTGGTCATGGGGCCCCTTCCCGAGCCTCACCTGGGCCTGGGGATTCCATCCCCCAGGGCCATATATATTTTTAAGGGGAGAGGGGACACATGCGCCCCCCACCCCCACAAGATTCTTTAGGCACTGGGGACCCCATCCCCCAGGGCCAATTGTTTAATTTAAAGGGGAGGGGGTCCGAGTGGCCCCACTCCCTGAGCCTATTGTGGCACTGGCAACCCCATTCGCTGGGCCCCTCCATATATATTAAAAGGGGAGGTGGACCGAAAGCCTATTATGGCCCTGGGTGCCCCACCTCCCCGGGCCACTCCTTAAAATAAAGGGGAGGTGGGCCACACAGCCCTCCTTCCCCGAGTTGTTATCGGCCCCAGGGACCCCTGCCCTTGTGGCCCACACTAATGTTGGTGCCCTTGTTGGGGACTGTGGGGGAGCCCCAAGGACCCAACGTCCTCAGCCTTTCCCCAACATCCTTCAGGAGCTGGCACTGCCCCCGCCTACAGGGAGCAGCTACTTATACTGGTCCCTCTGGACAGGAGCAAAACCTTAATCTGTTTCCATTCCCCACCGCTGCAGGCAGGAAAACAGATTAAAAGTCCCCTGCAGTCCCCTTCTCCTTCAAAAAATACGGCGGATGACTCGGTCTCTCAGGCCCTTGATACCGGTTTTGCCCTCTTACTCTACCCTGACATATACTGCACGTTGGAAGATGTACATGTATGTACAAAATGAGCTATGCTGCAATGTTAGTTGTCTTTATGTTAACAGAAACCCGTTTAATCAAATTTACAAAAAATAATTTTACAAGACACTTTAGCTCAAAAAGCTGTTTTGATATTGTTTGTTCTCTTTATTTTTAAAATGGTATTTACTGAGCTAATTGATTATGCACAGTTGAAACACTCCTAGTATTTGTCACATTGCTATATGACTTATGGCTCTCATACTGGATCCAACATGCAACAATAAAAATATTAAAAACATTTTTTCAACTTGAAAAACAGGTGTTTTTTAATGAATTTCTGTTCAAACAAATGAACCTTAGGGCTATTTACTTATGGTTTAAGGAATCCTGATTTGCTAGTAGAGGTCTTAATAATAACGAATCTGGCTTGCACCATTTAAATGTTGTAAATCATGGATGCTACTATTATTCTCTCAGGCCTAAGCTGAGGTTCTCCTGCTGACACAAGATCAAGCAAGCAGGTATGGGTAGAGGGAAATCTGAAGGAGGCAAAAACAGGATCCGCATTACCATTAGACATAGTTTATATTCATAGCAAATATTCATATGAACACATCAGAAAACCAAAAACAGTCATGGCTAGTCATAGAAAATGCCACATTTGTATAATGATAGACAGCTATGTAGTGAAAAAGTAAATACACAGTGTCATGGCTATAGTTGATACCTGCCGCTCTGGAGCTGGATATGGAGTGTGGTAAAAGGCTCTACGCGCATGAGGTAATGCATCACTCCAGCGGCATTGGAATAGTGAGTCCCGTAGTGGAATTTGTCAATGGTCCCAAGGGGGTCTTCAAAATTTTCATACCTGAAGAACAAAAAGGTACAGTTGTGGAAGATACAAGTAGCTTGAACAATTTGGGATTTGTTGGGTATCACATTAATGGAACCAACACATACCATAGTCCATTACTAAAGGGCAGTCTTCAGCAATGGATGCGATAAAGACCAAACATAAGAAAAACATTTGCGCCATTAACTCACCAGTTTACATCTTGCAACACATCTAACGCTTGTAGTGTACCATAGTTTTTAAAATATCAATTAATGGGCATTGGGCCAGATGTACGACCATTTAGTTTTGTGGGTTGCAAACTGCGATTTGGGACTCGCAAAATGGAATGTACTAATGGGTCTCATACACATTTAGCGATTCCCAATGGGGTCGCAAATAACCTGCCTCATCAATATTCATGAGGCAGGTCACAATATTCGACCCATTGGGAATGACCAATACTGACAGGGATGGTGGCCTACTGGGGTCAGCAGACCATCATGTCTGTGACTACTTTTTAAATAAATCAATAAAAAAAAGAGAAAACGCACCCCCTTTCCCTTAAAGGAAACCGGATGCATTTACAAATGGAAAATGAAACATTTGTTTTAAGAGTAGGCAGTGGTCCGTGGTGCCACTTCCTGCTCTTAAAAATGTTTTCACTGTCAGCCACAAAGGGGAAGGGGTCCCCTTAGGACCCTTTCCACTTTGTGACTGGCTTACCACCGACTTGAAGTAGGTGGTAAACTGCAATCGTTTTGCAACCGCATTTGCGATTGCATAACAATTGTACATGGCCTTGTGACTCGCTATTAGGAAGGGACAACCCTTGGCAGGCCCCTTCCTAGTACCGACTGGTAAACCCTATTTTGCGAGTCGGTAATAGGTTACCGACTCGCAAAACAGGGGTTGTACATGCTACAGCCCTTTTTAGTGGTCGCAAACAGCTCGATTTTCCGAGCGCTAAAAACAGTTGTACATCTGGCCAATTGTTTTAATCTGCAGAACCAGGAACTGCGTATCAGAGTTGTTTATTTTAAAAATTGGAGCACAACCAACTACATACATGCATGCCCTATGTGTATGGTCACACTGCCTCTCTGTTGTGTCCCCGACTTACACTTCCAGATATGTTTTTTCCATTACTGGAATCATTAAACACATCAAGGATACTATTCCTCCTTGAAGATCGTACTACTGCGGTTATGGAGGGTCAGGTATGTCCTATTCTGGATAACAGTAGTTACCTGTATAGTGCTGTGCATCCTCCGGATTCTTCCTCTTTTTTTTTTTTAAAAACATATTTTATTGATTTTGATAGAGATACAGGATATTTAAATGACATGAAACATGTACCTCATGGTAAAATGACACAATTAAATCATTAGTCGCCATTTTATTTTACATAGTTTAAGAGCAACATAAACTTTAAATACCACAACACTGGTAGTTACCTATTTTTAGTAGTACCCAACATGCTATTGTATGTACACTCTAGGTCTCGTATCACGTTGATCAGGCCCTTTTATAGCTTGTACATATAATCATCTTAGTACTGTTTCTGTTTCAACTGTATGACCATCTGTTACCTTGTATGTCTTAAGGGGAATGCATCTATAGCTGGCCGACCTTGTCCAAATCTTGGTGTGCTTTTGTGGGAAGCCCAGGACTATAAAAACCGGAAGTTCCAAGTCCATTGTGTAATCTAGGTTAGCTTTCCACTGCGATAATCAGGGTGCATTTACTGCCTTCCATTGCCTAGCAATGTCACATTTCTCTAAGGTGAGGCCCAAGAAAAAAAGATGCCTTTTATTTTTATTCCCACCTATGCCCCCAGTGCTATCTAGAAACACGAATTTGGGAGATCTCAGAAGCGGCCATGCTAGAACCTCTGCTAGGCACGTCAGCACCTCCTGCTAGAAGCGCTCAATTACCGGGCATGTCCATATCGTATGTATGAGGGTGTCTTCCTCCGAATGGCTGCTGAGGCAGTGCAATGAAGCTATCACCCCCGCTTTCCACAGTCTGGATCTGGTATAATATACCCTGTGTGGGTATTTGAACTGGATAAAGCGAAGCGTGGTGGGAATTGCAGCCTCACGGGGGGGGGATTGCAATGCCTCCGCCTAGTCGTCATCATCCACAGGCCCTATGTCAGCCTCCAATGCAGCCCTGAGCGTATCAAGGGTTGTGGGACTATTATGTTATGTTATGTTATGTTAAGGCTATTTGTATTGCGCACGGCTGCTCCAGCGAAGGAGCGTCCCGGCGCACCGACAAGGTGGCGAACACAACACAACAGAAAACAGAAAATATTATTTAAAAATGGGGGTATGGATTTTAACATAACTCAGAGAACAGAAGGGTTTTAGCGGCCTTGCGGAAGGTAAGCAAGTCGCCAAGGGTCCGGAGTTTCAAGGGGAGAGCGTTCCAGAGCGCGGCTGCCCGCACCCTAAAAGAGCGACCCCCCGCCCGACTGAGTTTGAACCGAGGGGCTGCCGCTAGTTCTTGGTCCAACGAACGCAAAGTGCGGCCCGGGATGTAAGAGCACAAAAGTTGGCACAGTAAGGGAGGCGGTAGGCCCTTCAGAATCTTGAAAGATATGCACAGTACTTTAAAATGGATCCGCTGCCTAATGGGTAACCAATGCAAGGCTCGCAAGGTTGGACCGGCCGAGCAAAACCTAGGAAGACCTACGATTGCTCTGGCCGCTGCGTTCTGCACTCTTTGAAGTCGGGTTAGCTCGGCCTGGTTTAACCCTATGAAAAGGGAGCTGGCATAGTCCAGCCGAGCCAAAAACGTTGCTTGTACCACAAGTTGACGGGTTGCGGCATCAAAATATTTAAGGGCAGGTCGCAGATTGCGCAAGATGCCAAAGCAGCACGCCGCCGTCCTTTTAGTGTGACCAACAAAGTTGAGGGAAGGGTCCAGCCAGACACCAAGATTTTTGATCTCCGCAACCGGAGTGGGGGTGGGACCCAACTCAGGGGGCCACCAGGTATCTCCCCAAAGGTCCGTCCGCTTCCCAAAGACCATCACCTCCGTTTTTTTGGCGTTAAGTTGGAGACAGTTGGACGTCATCCAACCAGCCACCGCCCTAAGTCCTTCTCTGAATCTTGGGGCATCCACCCCAGAGTCCCCGCTGATCGTGACCGCTAGCTGGGTATCATCTGCGTATGACACCATGGTCATACCACAGAGCTTCACCACCTCAGCCAGCGGCCTCACGTAGATGTTAAACAACGTGGGACTCAGCGAGGAACCCTGCGGAACCCCAAGAGACAGAGGATGACATTTGGACTGATAGGGCGGGGACGCCACACAGAAGGAACGATCCCTGAGAAACGAACGAAACCACTGGTGTGCAGTGCCAGTCACCCCTATCTCCTCCAGCCGCTGCAGGAGAATTTCATGGGAGACCGTGTCAAAGGCGGCGCTTAGGTCTAACAAAACAAGCGCCGCCGTTTGACCTGCATCCAGAACTGCCCGCAGGTGCTCGACCATAAATAACAATGCTGTCTCCGTACTGTGGCCGGCCCGAAAACCATTCTGGGTGTCGTCCAGAATGTTGGCACGCGACAGATGATCAGTGAGGGCGGTGTTAACATGCACCTCCGCGAGTTTGGCTGGCCACGGGAGAAGCGAAATCGGGCGGTAGTTCTCCGATTTTAAGGGGTCGAGAGATGGTTTTTTCAAAATGGGCATAACTACCGCATGCTTCCATTTCAAAGGCACCTGGCCAGATGATAGCGACATGTTGATTAAGTCGCAGACCGGGCGAGCAAAAGTCTGGTCTCTGAACATTGGTGGCTTGAGCGGGTCAACAGGCGACCCAGACTTGACTCGAAGGGCCAATGCCGTGTAAGACTCCAAAGAGAGACAGGGGAGAGAATCTAGCACCACCTGATCCTGCTGGATGGGTGGCCCCGTACTGGTTTGTGCAGTGGTGGGGAAGGCCCTATAGATGGTCTGGACCTTCTCCAGGAAGAAAGCCGCCAGCGCTTCACAATGGGTATTGGAGCTGATGGAATTGCCGGCAGGCTTCCTAGCCACAAGGTCTTTAAGGGCCTTAAAGATGGTTTTAACAGGATTCCCACTGCTGCGAAACTCCAGAGCGTAATATGCCGCCCGGGTTCTACAGACCGCGCGGTGATAGGACTTAACCGCAGCCATATACAGGTTTTTTTTGCTGCTGTCATACCTCTTCCTCCAGTCTCTCTCTGCACGTCTACAGACACTTTTTAGAGCCCTCAGATTGCCATCATACCAGGGGCTGGGGGCGCGGAGGCCACACTTACTGGAAACCATCGGGATAAGGGAGTCGAGGGCTCTGGTTACCCATCCGCAGAAATAGTCATAACCAGATTCCACGTTCTCCACTGCACCCAGAGGATCATCAGTGAGAAGGCGATGGAGATCTTCCGCCTTAAGTTTGCTCCAGCGCCGTCTGGGCATAGCTCGCAGTGGCGCCTTAAGTGGGGCTTCTATAAGAGGACAGTAGATAGTCACGAGCGAGTGGTCTGACCAGGTCAGGGGGAGAGGGGGGGCCACTGTAGCCCCCTCTAAGTTGGAGAAAAAGGGGTCCAGAATGTGGCCACCCTTATGAGTGGGGTCCGAGACCAGCTGGAACAGTTGAAGGGCCTCGAGATCCGCCACCATCCCTCCCACTGAAGAAAGACACAGAGTGTCAAAATGGAGATTCAAGTCTCCAATGATAGAAAAATTGGCAGACCCTACTGCTAGTGAACTAACTGCCTCGGGAAGAGCCTCCCTAAATGCCACAGAACTACCAGGTGGGCGATAAATAAGCAATCCTGACATGGTAAAATGCGATGTAACTGCAACCTTGAACAGGGCGCTCTCGCATCCCGTGATGTTCTGCACTCTCCAGGCGCAAGGATAACAAGATTTAACTGCAAGAGCGACTCCACCCCCTCTCGAAGAGCGGTTGAGCGTGTAGATGGAATACTCCGCGGGGAGCGCCAAATTCAATACAGTAGAATCGGTATCCTGCAGCCATGTCTCTGTCAGACAGAAGATGTCAGGGGGGTCATTGTCCATAAGATCAGCAATATCCTGATAATGCTTGACCGCCGATCTTACGTTCAAATTCCAGATGGTGAGATGTCGCGAAGAGACGTTGCTGCTTATGGCAGGCTGCACTATACTGGACCCCAAGCAAGATGGTGCTTCGAGTAGCCAACCACCACAAGCACAATGGTGGGGGCCACACAAAGGGTCAACACGGGCTCAAGACAAGACAAGAGTTTGGTATATTTTGGATATTTTGGGTTCCTTCAAGTCTCCTATAAGGAGTTTGCCTTCAAAGGGGCTGAATTCTGATATGTGTATTAGGTCCTCTATGAAGGGAAGAAGGGCACGTTGCAGCTGTAAGTATTTGAAAAATTGAGTATGTGGCATGGTGAATTATCCTTGGAGGTCGCCAAAGGATTTCAGGCTAGTCCCTTTAATGACATCTCCGAGGGTTGATATGCCTATATAGTCCCAGTCTCAGAACCCCCGAAGGTCTGCAACTTGCGGAAGCAAACAGTTCTGCCACAGTGGAGTTTCACGCGTAAGGCGGTTCCACCATCCCATGCGGCGTAGAGTTTGTATCCAGGTCCTTATTACTACTATTGGTGCCAGGGGAAGGTGTTTGGGGTCAACCCTACTGTAAAGAAATGAATGTACTGCGTATTCACCAATAATCCATTGTTCAACTTGAAATGAGGGGTCCTCACGGGACCCATACCACCATTTGGTTATTATCTGGAGATGTGCTGCAGGATGGTAGAATTGTATATCAGCAGAACCAAAGCTTCTAACATATGTGGATTGCATGCAAGTGTGTAGTGCCACCCTGGCTGTGCCTCCTCCTCATAGGAAGCACCCCATAATCGCATTAATTTAGCGAAACCATGAGACAGGGATTAGGTATGGGTGCGATTGGAGTTGGTATAAGAGCCGGGGTAGAGAGACCATCTTAAAGATGGCTGATCTTCTGTAGAGGGACAAGGGAAGGGTTGACCAGTATTTCACGTCGCTGGTTCTAGGTTGCGTTCCCACATTGTCTGTGACTTATACTTCCAGATACGTAAAGCCATATGTCACCCTCATTTGCCCCTCTGCCGAGTGGCCTTCACCCATCGTCCCTTTTCTTGCCCACAGCTGCAATTTAGAGGTATTCATATACAGCCCAATGTCTTGCAAAAGACGCGCATTACTTAGAGTATCCTAAGGCCTGATCTTTGAGGGTCTGTAGGGAAGAACAGGATATCATCTGCATATCATGTAATGCGGTTGGAGATTTTGGGTCTACATTCAAAGCCATGGATAAGGGCATCTTTTCTCACTGGCCAGGTGCTCAATGGCAAGGGCGAATAGCAAGGGGGAGAGAGGGCATCCCTGCCGGGTGCTGCGGTGTATCGGAAATGGCACTGACGTGGCCCCAGCTACTCGGACTGCCGCTGTGAGGTCAGTGTACAGCAATCTCACCACGGCAATGTATCAAGGCCCCATATTGAGGTGTCTCAGTAGGATGAAAATGTACAACCAGCTAACAGGGTTCGAATGCCTTATCCATGTCAACTAGGAGGAGGGCTGAAGGTCGGTCTAATTTATCACAAGCAGCAATCGCAACTATGTTATGCCGGGTCCCTCTATGAGGCCAGCCTGATCTGGATGAATCAAGTCCTGGAGATATGTTTATTAGTCTATTCGTTAAAATCTTGGCAAGTAGTTTTGCTTCCATATTTAGGAGAGACATTGGCCGATAGGATGAGCATGATTCGGGTGGACGCCCTGGTTTAAAAAAAACTACGGTCTCAGCGTAGCGCCAGTCTTGAGACAAAAATCAGTTTTCAAGGGCTTCATTGCGAGTTGCTAGGTATATAAGGCCCAATATCGTTGCATGCATTTTGAGGAATTCACTGAGGAATCCATTGAGACCCGTGGACTTGCCAGTGGCCATCTCTGCAATAGACGTGGTTAACTCATCTTGTATAATCGGCAGGTCTAACAAGTCTTGTGCATCTGTAGCTAGTGCCTTAGTTGGTATGTCCTGAAAGAAGTCCTCGATCTGGACTTTTATTTTTATTTATTTATTTTTTACACTTGTATGGCACACAGCTACCCAAAAAGGGTTTCCCAGCGCCGAAACATATCACTGAACGGAGGTATGAGATGAGCTGATCATTCAAGTTATTTCTCGAAAAGCCAGGTCTTGATGCTTTTCCAGAACCTGGCATAGTTGTCTACCTTGCGAATGTGAGGAGGGAGTGCATTCCAGAGAGTGGGCCTTAGGAATGAAAAGGACCTCCCTCCCATTCTCGCCAGTTTGAACCTAGGTACCCCAAAATTTGCTGCAGTTTGAGAGCGCAAATTCCATCCAGGAATGTAAGGGCGGCCCAGTGCTAGCAGGTATTTTGGTGCCGTACCCGCTATGATCCTAACCATGTAGCTCAAGGCTTTGAACCTGATGCGGTTTTCAACCCTGAGCCAATGCAGGTCCTTCAGGTGTTTCGATACACTGGCAGTTTTCGGAATTTTGCATAGAAGTCTTGCGGCTGAATTTTGAACAAGTTGCAGCCGCCTGATTACAGCCTGATTCGAACCCAGATAAAGAATGTTGCCGTAGTCAAGACGAGAAGTAATAAGTGCATTGAATACGGTCTTTTGGGTCGCAGAGGGCAGCATCCAGAGGATTTTCCTCAGCCACTTCATGATGTTAAAACAGAGGCCTACGACTTTGTTGGCTTGTTGTTTCATGGAGAGAGCATTGTCGATCGTGACCCCCAGGTTTCTTACTTGGGTGGCTGGTGTGGGGAGATTACCTAACTCAGAGGCCAGTGGGAGGAGTTCCATAGGTCTTTGTTTTTCCCCAGAAGGAGGATCTCTGTTTTCTCACCATTTAACTTCAGCTGGTTGGTAGACATCCAGCTGAAGATGTTGTGAAGCCCCTGTCTGAGAAGGGATGGGGCTAGGGGATTAGATTCAGACAGTGAGAAGATGATCTGCGAGTCATCCGCATAAGTCATGAGGGTGAGTCCTGATCTGTCTGCTAAGTCAGCCAGGGGTCGGAGGTAGAGGTTAAAAAACAGTGGAGATAGAGCCCTGGGGTACTCCATGCGGGGCACTGAACGTTTCTGAGCAAGCAAGGGAAGATGTGATCTGAAACGTCCTTTGTGTCAGGAAAGACCTTATCCACTTAAGTGTGGTACCACAGATACCAATTCTACTAAGCGTGGCAAGTAGTTTATTGTGTGAGATGGTATCAAAGGCCGCACTCAGGTCTAACAGAATGAGTGCGACTGTTTGACCCTCATCTAGGAGTTTCCTGATGATTTCGGTTACTCCTAGTAGAGCAGTTTCGGTGGAGAAACCTGCTCTAAAACCGGACTGTGACGGGTGAAGGAGGGAATTTTCTTCAGTGAAAAGGGTAAGGGCGGAGTGGATGTGTCTTTCTAGAAGTTTCGAGAAAGCTGGGAGAAGAGATATGGGTCGGTAATTGGCTAGCAGTTCGAGGTTGGCTGTGGGTTTTTTCAGAAGTGGGCTGACCATGGCGTGTTTCCAGAGTGTAGGGACTGTGGAGACTTAGAGGGAGGAGTTTAGAGTGTCGTCGATGATGTTCAGGGATGGAGCGTCCAGTTGTTTCAAGACACTAATGGGTATAGGATCACGGGGGGAGCCTGACTTGATTGTCTTGAGGGTGGACCTTAGTGACTCAAGGGTAATAGGAGGCCAGATGTTCATTTTAGCCGGCATGTGAACCATGTCATCTTGTGGGTCATTTGCAGTGGTGTTCTTATTTATGTCAATAATGATCTTGTTTATTTTTTCAGAAAGGACCTCCTGCTTCATGTAGAGTGTTCGGTAAAACTCCGCAAAGGACTGTGCAATTTGTATGGGGTCTGTGATCACCTCGCCTGATTGTGATGTAATGGTAGGTGTTTGTACTGGTTTCAGGGTGTTTTGGCATAACCGGTGTAGGAGTTTCTCTGACTTATCCCCCTACTGGTATATCCTACTTTGTGTAGCTTGCCATATGCGTTTGGCCTCATCCAGTTGAATGCTATGGTACCTTCTCTGTAGAGCGCCTAGTTGTCTACGAAAGCTATCTCCATTACGGTGCTGTGCCCAAGACTCCATTTGTATGATCTGGGCTACTAGTTGGATTAAGGTCTGTAGTATTTCACACTGAGCTACGGTGTTAAAGCTAATATTGAAGCATCTGATAGTTGGCTTCATTGCTTCCCATATGATGGTGGATGATGCGGCAGCCTCCTCGTTTAATAGAAGTATTCTAACGGGGCTTTATGAAGGTGGGTCTTATAACTCGGATGATGGAGATGCCAGGGTGATAGCCGCCAGTGCATTGGAGACCTTCTGGGACCTAACCGTATCTGCAACTGAACTGGGGAATGATCTGATAAGCCTCTAGGTAGAATTTCAGCCCCGAAAAATCAATGTAAGTGTTCCCTGGTAATAAATATATAGTCCAGTCTGGAAAATGACCCATGGACAGCTGAATAGTATGTGTACTTTGCGGTGACAGGGTGTAGTGTCCTTCATGTATCTGACCATCCCAAGACGTTCACCACAGACACGATATGCGATCCTCTCAGTGTGTGTTGCGTGGCCATTGGGCAACACCTGTCGAGGTCGGGGTTCATAACATCATTCCAATCACCCCCAATCAGAGCAGGCATATCGGGTAATGATCCCCAGATGTAAATGATGCGTTCCATAAATATGTGAATACGTGATTAATTGAGGTGGAGGACATACATGCTACGTAGAACAACTGATTCTCCATTAATAGGGCCCTGGATGAAGAGATATCTGCCCATAGTGTCTGCCCATGTGCGGGTATGTGTCAATGAGAGTCTACAAAGGATCAGAACAGCCACACCTCTAGAGCCCCTTGTGAATTAGGATTGAAATACATGCAACTACCCATAGCGGGCCAGACATGGAGCCCTGGACCCCATTAAGTGCATCTCCTGCAACAGTAAGAGGTCTATCCATAGGCGTTTTGCATGCCGAAGGACCGCCTCTCGTTTAATCCTGTCGAGAAGACCCTGAACATTCTAGGTGAGCACCTTGACTTTACCCATTTAGTATGGTTTGGATGTACTGTCGTGTTGAGAAACCTATACAGTTGTGACACACATCACACAAGCACCAGAAAAAGGCATTGCAATGAGGAAAAGTAACAACAATACGAAAAACGGTAGCACGAGTCCCCAACCCTCTCCCACCCTAATACCTCATGAAACACTGAAATATCTGTCGCGGACGGTATACAGCCTCCACACCAACAGAAGATGAAGGCCAAAACAGTCCAACAAAGCCCCACAGATCCCATCCCTCACAAATGTCTCTGGGATCTTAAACAAACAGTTCCAAACGGTAGCCCTCAGTATGTGCTGGCGAATGAGCATGGAGATTCAAGTTCACATCCCCGAACTCCATGTTACCCAAAATGTCGATGTGGTACTTTATTCCAATCATTTGTCCTATGATCCGATTTGTTTATTGATCTGGCAGCGAATGCCAGGATAACCTCAATCTGTGCCGTTGGCTGTCTTTTCCATTGTTCGTCTGATTCTGACGTGGGTCTCCTGAGTAGGAATCAGAGTCCCGGCTGTATATGAGGTTTGATCGTTTTGCACTCATCTCCCCATTGGAATACAACTTCTAGTGTATCAAAAAACATGGTATTATTCTTATAACTAATTCGGCGACGAGCTGGGAACAGCAGCAAACATGGAATTTGGAGTTCCCATAGGCGCGATCTGGCTGCCGTAAAGGATTGTCTCTGCTGCTGAACTAACCTGGCATAATCTGGGAATATCATTATCTGATGAGAGTCAAATGTTAAGGCTTTTTGGATCCGAGCCTGTTGCAGGATGACATCTCTGTCATGATAATTGAGGATTTGAGCGATGATTGGTCGGGGCGAGCGCCCAGGGGAGGCATGACCGCCAGGGCTCGGTGAGCCAGCTCCAGGATGAAGCAGGAGGACAGCTTCCCATCTGGAATCCAGGATTTGAACCACTCTTCTAGGAACACGGAGCCCTAGCTGCCCTCTGGGAATCCCAAAAAGCGTACTTTATTGCGGCCGGCCCTCTCTTCCGCATTCTCGACACAGTGGTTCAAGTGAAGTAACATGCTTTTGTAGCCCTGTGATGGTATCCTCGGCCCCAGAAATCCAAGTCTCAGCCTGTGCCACCCGCTCCACCACATTCTGTAGATCTTGTCGCAGCAACATAACATCTGCTCCTACTGCACTGATTTTTTAATCCAACATATCGCGTGATTGCGTTATTGCAGCAGGGATTGTGGTGGTGTAAGGTGTTGTGTTAGGGGCATCTGCCACCACAGTAGAGCTGGCGCCACCATTTGTAAATTTGTCCATTGTACTTTGTTTTGTTGAGGGACCAGTTGATTGATCTTTCAATATGTTTGCAGCGTGGTATATGCTAGCTGGGGGTAGCGCTGGTTTTCGTTATGATATATGGCGATGGATCATTACACCGAAGGCAAACAATTCGGGGTTGAGTGCACGGGGGGGTCACCTGCACCCACAACCTGCACTGGGACCTAGCCTGGCCGATCCATAGATGGGGCAACACCCCCCGTCTCTAATGGGCACCACCCCTGTACTTCTCGCTCCACCCTGGGTTTTTAGTAAATCATGGTGGCCTATGTGAGGGCCACAATGGAGATCGGACCCTACCAGAGGTATTATATTGGTCTCTTGTGAGCGGCCGGGTGGCACTATAATGCACTTCTCTTCTCCGATCTCCACTTGTCGGGCCCACACAGAATGGAGGGATCTGGCGAGTGGATCACGAGTGGTTCAGCCAATGCGCAGTATTCCACACCCGCCAGATGCAGTTCCAGAAGGGGGTGCGCAAAGATTTCCTCTGCCCTGGGGGGGTGTGCGGACCTCACCTGAGCTCCTCGAATTGTTGGCGTCAATGCAGTCCACCGCGTTCGCCTCAGCCTCCTCGTGCCCAGGGTGGGCATCCCAGCAGACTCCGGCGAGATCTATTGCCGACGAGGGACCGCCCAGGTCAAAGTCGTTGGGCCTCCGCGATGTGGCTATCTAGGTGTCATGACCCGGCCCCAGCTGCCGGACGACTTCAGTGCATCAGCTCTGGGGTAGGCCCAGTGCCCGGCGCCACAAGGATCACGGTCTCTTGTCTTACACGCTTTCTTTGCCTCCAGTATGAGCATGGCGGCTCTTCGAGAACGAGCCGCAGGGATCGATCGATCTGTCACGGGGCCGTCCCGCTTGGCCCCTCAGTCCGGTCCGACGGCCGCCGCGCTCTCCTTGCCGGTTGCAGGCCACTCCGCCCCGAATGCAGTGCACAAGCATCCAATGGCGTGCAGGCAACGCAGCAAGGATAGTGAGGCTGGATCACGTCCCCGGATCCAGGCTGATTCAGGTGTGTCCGGTTTTGGCGTCTTAATCACGAATAGCCAGCAGGATTATGTAGGATGACTTTTGGGCTACGGGAACTCAGCTAACTCGTGTCCGCCATGATGGACTGCTAGGCCACCACCTCCTTCCTCTTCATTTTGATAAAAAAATATGCCTTCGATTGTGAGTTCACCCAATGCTAGGATTCGAAGAGAGGTTATGAGGTCCTCTAAAAAGAAGTGTTGTGTTTCTGGACGGCTCTCTAGGTCGAATGGACTACAGCACTACTTATTTTGTGCATTTGGACATTTTGTTTGAACAGAGTAATCTTGCCTTCATTGGAGAGATCATAATTTGCTTTTCCTTGCTTTGATCTACAGGGTAATCTTTTCTTCATTGGAGAGGTTCTGTTCCTCGTTTCCTTGTCTTTCTATTTCTTAGCTCATCTTTCAATTTCCATTTTTTGGGTGTTTATTATTCTGGTTCTCAAGCTGTCCCCACCTTGCCCATTTATGACTTTTGGAAAAAAAACATTATCATTACAATGGGGCATGACTACCTAAGTCCTGTAATGGCTGCTGCAACATTGTGTAGAGATGCTGAGACTGGCTAATCACATTGGAATGTACTGGAGTACTCTCACAGTTACTCCAGTACTCATTGGCTGACAGGAGAAAAGGCTCCATCAACCAATGGGATTCAAATATTTGAAAAATTTCAGTACCACAAGAGTTCTGCAGTACATAATTGTTTAGATATACCCAACGTTTCTAGGAGATTAACTCCTTCTTGACACCAGAGCACCATTTTAAGTGCACATTTGTCGATAACTATTGAACAGATTTACACCAAATAACTAAAAGCACGCTTTGTAAGTAAAGTTCTAACATTCAGCCAATTTTTGGTATAATTCCGTTCAACTGTTTATTTCTGTATTGGAGTGCAAAGTCTCTTATGAGAATTTTAAATGTGAAATCGATATTTTGGAGGCCGCTCTTTTTCTTGGCAACACATGCTCAAATTTGGCAAAAAGTTATAATTTTACACAGGAATTATTAATAGGGCTTGGGCATGAAGGTGTTAAAAAGTTAGGTATATCTTGACCGTTGATGTGCAGATTTGATCTAACTGGACACTTTAAAGGGCATCAGTCTTTCCTGATAGGCTAGCCATGACATGAACAATATGTTGTGGCAGCCATTGCAGGACTGAGTATCATGGTCCCTGCGTAATTAAAATAAATTAAAAATATATATATAAGTCGCCAGGGAAAGCACACCATGACCCACAGGGGTGTGAGAGGGACACCATGGACAGCACATTGTGGCAGCATTAGAGGACTCAGGGATTTGGTCCTTAATGAAATGCATTGTAGTGAATGGCAGGTTTTGTGGGTCACCAGAAGAAGCACATATAGAGGTTGATAACAGATTTTATTCACAGTATAAATCATGTGTTGATGGAATTGTACACATTTTAGGAATTCTGGTGACGTCTTGGGTGATTTTACCTGGTGAAAGATGCAGAACCTCTGCTGGGATTTGATGAAACATGTTTGAGAGAAAAATGTTTTATCTCATTCTTTCCTCATAGCTGTAACATGTTCCTGTATTGGATCAAGGAATATCTGTAGTGAGCACTCATGTGGATCTGTGCTCGGGCGGCCGTCAATGATTTAGCCGTGGTGTAGCACATACTCTGAATGATGCGTGCCAGGGCAGGAATAGATCTCCGCGTGTAGAATTCAATCACCGCATTTGTTTGAATTCTACACGCGGAGATCTATTCCTGCCCTGGCATTCCTTGATCCAATCATGATGATATGCTAACTAACTACCCACCAGTCGAGTTACCGGACCACCTCTAAGCATGCCCTAAATCAGACAACCAAGTCCTGATGATGATCCTAATTCATGAGGATCGAAACGCCGTCGACCTAACAGCCCATCAATAGGCGCACCCTGTATCCGTGGCTCAACATTGAATTGAAAGATCAACTGATTACTGTGATATCACACTGTCACATGTGTCTTGAGCCACTCACTATAAAATATATGCACTTTTGCTCACAGTGCGCCGCCCACGCTGTTCACTTTTTCACTTGCGTCGCCACCTTCACTTTGAACACCTTATGCACCGAGTATTATATGGTTGTCACCAAATTATGTTTATGCAGTGTTGTTATTTAAATATAATCAGTGATATTAACAGTGTTGGGGCGCAAGTTCTAGTTGGTTCTCTAAAACTGTAGTATTCAGTGTTTTTAAACGTTAGCTCATGTATCATTTCAAATCTAAATATAATCTCACTTTAACTGATATGTTGGCGTTCAAAAGAGACGGAGACCAATTTAGCCTTAAATACACTTTTGAAAGAGTTAGACAACCATGTCCTCTTTGTTATCACATAGAGATAATTGGAACGGTTCTTTAGATGATAATGGGTATCCAATAATACCAAGAATGGTGCCTAAATAAAATAAATAACTGACTGCATAATAATGAGCCATAACCTTCCTTAGTGGACTATTCAAATAAGAATATTTATTTATTTATTTTATTTTGCGATTTCTAAAGCGCCTGGTGACTCGTAGGCATCCCCGCGCTGTAGAATCCATGAATCTATACATGGATCTAAAACATACTGAATAATGGAGTAGTACTATTCCCAGATGTGTGAGAATATGTTACACAATATAACTTTTATGGCCTAGTCAACTGAACAAGGAAGATTCCGCAGTTACTTGTGTGAGGGGGGAAAAAGAGGATGAAAAAAAGTATACGACAGCAGGGAAGCATATTCACATGAAATTAATCTACTTTTTTTTTGTACATCAGCCAATAACCTTACTCTTTCCCTACATTTTCTCACTTTATTAATTCTATACTTTTCCGAATTATGAATGTTTTCTGTCTCCCCTATATCATTTCCATCCTCACCGCTTTCTCTTCGGTTCTTCTCCTGAGGGACACATCAAAAAAAGGAATCAGTCTACAGTGAGTAGGTACTAAGCAACTTTACACAGCCTATTTTTCCTCTTTCACCCTCATTTTGTCTTCTTCCCTCTTTTGCTATCCTCCTTCTGTTCACCTGCAGCATTTTTAAGCAGCTTTAAGTCCACAGAAATTACCAAGGAACTCATAAGTAATGCTCTGGGGGAGCCCAGAGTCAAGACCTCAGTCTTCACAATGTTCAGACAGAGCAGATTCTAATTCATCCATGCCTGGATATTTCTGAGGACAAATGAAATTTGAAATATGTACTAAGATATACTCCCCTGGATGACTTCAGCTGATACACTTATTTGCAACCTTGTCTGATAACAAGTGAATGGAAATGCTAACCTGTTGCCCACCTTCCCAAGAGCAAGCGTGTGAAGACAGATTATTCTACAAGATATGACCAACCACAAAACAATGTCACATGTCGTTGGTTTGGATGAATGTTCTGGTTTTGCAGATAGAAAAGAAGAAACCAGCACCACCTCTGTACAGTCAAAGCCCATGCAGAAGAAAAATGGACAACAATGTACCATGGTTAAGCGTAACAAACAATTTTGAATAATCTAAAATAAACATCACAATCATTCAGTACAGGACATCTTCAACCGCATAAATTATCACCATCTCAGTTCTGCCGCATGCATGGAAATCAAACTGATAAAAACATAGTAAAATATTATTGTCAATGTCGTTTTTAAGCTTCTCCAGTAATTTGAAGTTAAGTAATAGTACGCGGAAATTATAGAGACTGGAAAAGTTAATTTGTTTGTAATGGAGCGGTGCCAAATCTTAATAGAAAAAGATATTGTAATAGGGTTAGCCAGATTTAATTTAAAAAAAGTGTTTTACCAGGAAAGAGATGTCCAGAATACACTTCACGGGACTGAAATTATCAAAATGCAGGGCAGGGTTTAGAGAAGCTAAAATGTTATTAAAAACAGAAAAGATAAGTATATGAAAGGGAGTTGCATTTTAATGTTCATCTTGGAGCAGAGTCCATGTCTTCTATATAGTTCTAAATATTAACGAGTGGAAAATGGTTCAATATCAAATATAAAAAGTTCAAAACAGGAGAAAATTAACCTACTTTTCTTTCACTGTTACAGCATTCTTCTCATTAACTACTCCAATGGGTCTGGAGAGGTCTCTGAACACTGCTGGGTTATTAAGGTCCAACTCATCAGAAGTATAATCTCGCAAAACCCAGGGAAACTGAAAAACACAAACAAAATAGTATGAAATTAAATTAGACGGTCACATATAGTTCTACGTTCCCTGCAGAGTTTCACATTTCCTCCATGTGTAATATATGGCTCTCCCATTCGTTTCTGTGAGAAACCAGATTCACAGCCCGTACACACACACATACATTTTGAACTTTTCACTGTATTTGTATTACTGATTGTGGACATTTTAGTGAAGCACCAATTTAAAACAAATTAAAAGTGTATACAATGGGTAATTTATGGAGAATATAATTAGGAAAAATAATACTTGGTCAAAGTATACATATAGTAGGTCAGTTTTATTACAGTTCATTAGTTTATTTGTTTATCACTTCCCTTTTGCAACCTGCTCGCAGATATAGAATTGAGGCTGACGGAGTTACAAATATAACAAAAGAAACAAATTACCACTGGATATTGTGCAAGGTCATTATATGTCCTCCCAGCTATTGTGTTCAACTGAATAAGATAGTCGAAGTTCGAAATCTCCCTGTTCACCCATTTCTATAAAAAAAACAAAAAACATTAAACAACACATTCCACATGAACAGGATATTTTGGTCAACACAAAGCCTGGCAGGTATTTAAGTGATTCACAGTTACAGAAAAAGGATGAAGCCTTGAAAACTGTACAGAGCTAAGTTGTGAACCATCCTACTAGACAGAATTTCTCCAAGTGGAGGTCAAGCTGCTCAGTAGTCCCAACGCAAAAGACTACTTGATACTGGCCTAGCCCTTTTACGAAATTAAGCTCATCTCCATGACCTGCTACATGCATTAAACCCTATAAAAGTAACCTATGAATTGTGGAACGTTCCCTTTTACAAATGATTTCACTGAACATAAAATACATTTATAGGATTAAGGCCTGAACCACAATTAAGGATCTTCCACTGATGCTGTACCAGTACTGCATTCTCTTTCGTCTTCATGGTCTATTATGTTAACTTCTTTAGTACCCTCTCCCAAAGTTGCGAGAACTAAGCAGGACTTTATCCACCTTAGGTTTCCACATAATTTACAGGTAGTAACCTTTCACAGCTTTAGCTTTTCAAGGAACACGACTTGTTACAGGGACCTTCTGCTACAATTCATGCTTTCTGAGTGCCTGGGTTTATTTCTGAGGTCAATCTGCTGCCTGGGAAAATAGAATGTGAGACTACTGTTGCCAAATTAAATCTACCACTCTGGTAGAGTTATCACACACAGCCCACAAACCTACGATGATTATGGGGTCCCTTCAGTTCCCATCTTTTCTCATCACTGCCAGTTCCTTTGCATTTCCAATAAGAGGCATCTGGTGATTTATGCTATGTTGGTTTCTTCAAAATGTGGATTCTCCGATAGCTATGTTTGAAGAAAATCCATTACATTCTGTGATTATTCACATGCTACAATTTAATTTCAAGCTGTAGGTCTTCCTTGATATTTTACATTATCTATGACTTCCAGTGATTGAATGTGCAACTATATGATGCTGCTCCCAGGCAGTTCTTTTTGATAGCATTGATTTTATCCAATTTAACTTCGGTCAGATGTTCCACGCTCCATCCTGGGGATCATATTCCCAATTTCTAGCGAGCACACAGAAAAAGGCAGTCAGAGAGAATTATATGCGTGTCTTCTTTTGAGTACAAATAATTCTATTGTATACCAAAGGCTATCATTATGCATTATATATTTTATTATGCAAATCCATCTTTAAAGAATTCAGAACCTCATAAACAACAAGTTCCAAATAGAATGCACCACTGTCTATAAAATCAACATGCGCATTCCTTAGCTCCAGGGGTTATTGTGGAAATTAAACAGAACCTTCTGCAAACCTCTGTTGTTCGATATTCACATTCCTTGCTTCCCCAGTGTTGCAAAGCTGTATTCCCTTTAAGGCTGAAGTCTGTCTTTAAGTCTCCTGACAACAATTTTCAAATACAAATACGAAC
The DNA here is from genome assembly GCF_964261635.1 of Lissotriton helveticus. Classification (NCBI taxonomy): domain Eukaryota; kingdom Metazoa; phylum Chordata; class Amphibia; order Caudata; family Salamandridae; genus Lissotriton; species Lissotriton helveticus. The sequence goes on along the minus strand of NC_136061.1, from coordinate 420,380,365 downwards.
GAATCTTTCAGCTTATTGTGGGAAACACCAATGTTTGTGGTGTATGTAATGTAAAGTAAGGTGGATTTGTAGAGCATTGCTTGTCAACCGTGAGGGTATCCAGGCAGTGGTGTGGCCCAGCAGCTCCGTTCTAAGATTCCAAGGATTCAGATATACGGAGATTCTCCTCCCTCACTTTCTTTCACCCTCTCTCTAAACATCTTTTCTGAGGTTCTTAAAAAGCTTATCAGGGGGACCATGCAATCCCAGTGATTACAAAATTGCTCTGGCTCTCAGATGAACATGGCGTTCAGAACCAGCAGAGGAGACAACACTCTCTACACCTATGTAATTCGACCTCTCATTACAGAGTGGAACGCAGCCTAAGGTCCTGCAGTATCAAACTGACTGATATCCCAATAAAGAAGAAATAAACAATAAGCATTTATCTTACCCTTCATGCACTGCAAAACTGTTTTAGCAATATGTTGCTGCATTAAACATTAAATTAACACATATATATGCAACTATTCATTAGTATTTATATGGTGTGAACCAGCTGGTGAGCAATGTGGCTCTGTACATAATTACATATTTGAATTATACAATTCAATTACATTGCATACATCTACATTTTAGGCACAAGTAGATAGAGTGATTTGCCCAACGTAAGTAGATTTTCAATCAATTGCCAAACACTACAACTAGTCGCTTAAAATAACTAAATAAAGAAGGAAAACAGGTTAGCACGAGAGAGGTTCATTGGCTTTGATAAATACATGATGGAGCAATGTATTGAGAGAGATCCTTATAACGGAAGCTTAGACACATACAGATGACAAGTTCGATGCTGCTAACTTAGGACTGCAGTAGCCATGTGAAGGTTTGAGAAGTGAAGAAAAGTGAGGTGTGGCACCACTGTTGAAGAACAATGGTGTTGTGGTGTGCAATTTTTAGTAAGATGGGGCAAAAAGCAGGCAGGTGGCATTGGTGTATGTGTGGTTGAGTTTGTTTCATATGCTCTTTGGGCGCTAACTAACAACAGAGAGTGACAGTAGAGCTACATGCAATTTTATAATGACTTCATCGTGAATGCACACAACATGCAATAACATGGCAGTACATAATCAGAAAATGCCCCAACCAACTGGAATGAATCCATTTAGAATATAGTTGTTACAGAGATTTTTTATAAACACAAATATTATAAAATTATATAAAAATAGTGCACAAGGCATGTTACACTGTGATATTGTTTTATAAAGCACACATATTTGTGTGTTTTAAGGTGCTGATTGTTAAACTAATGTCTGCACAGTTAGATTTTAATGGCTACAAAAGATTTTAAACAACAAACATTTAGAAAGTAAGATTCAGTACGTAGGAACACAACGGCTATTCAATGAACCTGGAACTAAAAAAAGACAATACAAGAACCCTTCCGTTTTCAGATGATGAATTTGTGGGAGGCGGTTCTGGCTACAAAAATGCAATGGTTACAGAACCACATAATGTTGGAGCCTTTTCTACAAGAAGAGGAGGTGGCTATAGTAACTGCACAATTGAAAATTATTTAGGAAACATATAACAAGTGGAAAGGATAGGTAAAAGACAGTGCTTGACAACACTAAGGAAGGGGCCTGAACAGCCATGCAAAACCGCTTCAACCATTCAGCTGGTAAAGGGGTATACTGAGCTACCACAAAGAAACTCGCCATCGGAAAATAGAGTGGTGGCAAGGCTAACTTGTGTCCTTAAGACACACAGGTAGTATTAATCCAGCAAACCACAATCCTGGGAAAGAAACTAAAAGTCTAAGCATTAGACATATAAAAAAAAACAAAGGCAAACCTACCTGAGTTAACCCAGATGATTTTAGTAACTCTTGTGGTGACCTGGTCCCATAAAGATTTGGAGGACGTAGTGACAAGATTCGACTGTATATTCTGTTTCTGTCCTGTAACATATGTAATCTCATGAATCAAAAACCTTTAGCTGAATGCACATTCATAAAATGTAAAAACAACAAGTATTAGCAAATTCTATAGGTCTGGCCTTGGAAAGCTTGTGTGACTGATTTTTTTGGATGTTATTCTGGAAAATCATATAAAAGGCCATTGGCTGCATTCGTGGAATTCCAGAACACCCTTCACCCCTCTCAATCAGGTTTTAGAGCGGGGTTTTCTACGGAATCTTCTCTTCTTGCAGTGACCGAATTGATAAGACACAGGTTAGATGAGTATGAAACCGTGGCCCTTATATTATTGGACCTCAGCACTGCGTTTGACACAGTATCTCACTCTATCTTGCCGAAAGCCTTGCAGGCGATGGGCCTAGCGGGACAAGCCTTGCAGTGGATTGAATCTTTTTTAGCTGACCGAACCTTTCAGGTATTTTCTGCGTCAGCGAATTCCAACTCTTACTCGTCCCCCTATGTGGTTCCCCAGGGGTCGGTGCTGAGCCATCTGCTTTTTAATGTGTATGTCCGTCCGTTGGCGGATGTGGTGGAAGAGGCTGGTCTCTCCCTGTTTTCCAATGCTAATGACACTCAGATCATGTTTTCGCTTTCCTTGGCAAAGAGGTCAGACCCTTCTGCCCTACAATCAGGTCTGAGTAAAGTTGCATCTTGGATGCAAAACAATCTACTGAAACTGAACGGTGGAAAGACTGAAGTTATGAATATAGGAAAGGAAAACGATCTATGGGGTCCTCAGCACTGGCCCCCCGAATCGGGAATGTTGCCTTTGCCGGTACACCATGATCGTAATCTGGGTTTCACCATTGGCAAACAGCTTTCAATGAAGCAACAAGTCATTAGGTTATCAGCCATCTGTTTTACCATGCTAATATGGATGATTTTTTTTTATGGATGAGCCCCCTCTCTGCTAAAAAAACGGTAGTCCATGCCCTAGTCACTTCTAGGCTAGACTTCGGCAATTTACTCTACCTGAGCTTCAAAAAAGCTATAGTCCAAAGACAGCAAGAGTTGCAGAACGCTGGGGCAAGACGTTTATGTCAAGTACCTAATTCTTTATCAGTCACCAGCTTCCTCCTAAGCCTTCATTGGCTGAAGGTGGTGAACCATATAAAATTCAAAGCTCTCTGTTATATGTTTAAAATCAAAACTGGAGTAGCCCCTAAATACTTAAAAAAGTTAGTTCAACTTTACCAACTCTTGAGTCTCCTTTGAATCACCAATCAGATGAGGTTCTCTGTCCCTAAATTTAAACTCTCCCACATGCGCGGCCAGTCCTTTTCCTATTTAGGACTTACCTTGTGGAATTCGCTACCATTCTCACTTCATGAGGAAACTGTTTACGGCCTATTCCGCAAAAGTTTGAAGACTTGGATCTTCAATGCTTAGTTTTTTGACTAGTCTTCTCAGAACTCATATCAGGCCGGCGCCGGGAAACCCCTTGGGGTAGCTGTGCGCCTTACAAATACAATACAAAATACAATGTTTTAACATAAGCATATGGCATAAAGAGAAAATAAATGTTGCCCCGAAATATGGTAGCGTATGCTTGCAGTACAATATTTAAATTTAAAAATAAATTAACCTTGCATATGATTTATAATAGAATATTATTAGTGCTACCTAGCAGGTGGAGGAAAATATTTGTGGAAAAGAAACTATCGGCTTTGAACTACTGTAATCTGAATAAATAGTTTAAACACACAAGGATGACTAAAAAAAGTAAATAAGAAAACAGAATGGACAAAAGAAGCAGTGGCAAAGTATTGGGCACCATTCATGGGACTGAATTGCACTTAATTGTAAGCAGATGTGCATATGTGATCATGCAAAATGCCATCACTCACAGTGCAAGAGAGCCAATGGCTTAAGCAGGCTGACCCAATGACCCATGATGTATGATGTGGTGGGTTGATGGAAACCGTGAATGGCAGCTTAATGGACCCATAAAAGAGAAGTGCTGATCCAGGGTCTTTCAGTGTCTATATATATGTATGTATTGTTTTAGGAAACATGTTGATCACATGACTCTGGTAAAACGAACGAGTTACTTACCTTTGGTAACGATGTATCTAGTAGAGACATAGTCTAGCCCCAGATTCCTTAACTTAGAATATCCCCAGGCGTCAGATTGGATCCGGAAAACTTTCCGCAGCAGCACCTCTGCGAGCCCGGGGGAACGACATCAAGAGGGCAACGGCCAAAAAGGGACACCAGGCAGCCAGGTACCACATAGAGGTGGTGGCACAAGCAGACCGGGTCAGTGACCACGGACACCACATGAAGGAAAGAGCCCACATGCGTCCTCTGTGCAAGACAGAGCAGATTCAGAAGAGAAAGAAAAGAACTAGATAAGTTAATAAGCAACATCCTACCCTTGTCTGGCAGGAACCACGGTCCCCTGCAAGCTAGGTGGGAGAGAACATGGCACGACAGTGGAAACAGTCAGGATCAATGGAAGTGCCCCGGATCACAAGAATCAAGTATTCTAAAGAAATACGCCCCATGAAAGATCACAGTATGCAGGGAATAAGGAAGAAACTGCTGTACGAGAAGTGGTGGGAAAAAGAGGCAGAGATATATAAATGCTAATCTAGTACCTTGGAGGACGAGCCCAATAAGAGCGTGCCCAACTCTGTACTAATAGTACTAAGCATTGCCGCACAACGGTGGAGAAGGTGTGAACCGTAAAAGCAAGGATAGAAGCACTACAGACAAGCGGGACCAAAGGGCACCCGAAGTGCGATAGGGCGATGCTAACAATAGGATCGCAGGAGAAAAGACAGAGAGGGACTCCCCGAAGGATGTCCGTGAGGAATACTCCATAGGAGCATACCAAGGCAAAGGCAGTTGCCTAGTACCAGCATATACCACACATAGGGTAAGTGTCAACCCTTGATCCTCTTGGGCAAAACACACAAAGGACGGAAAAGAAGTTAAAACCAGCCAAACAGCTGAACTTTAACAAATGAGAGAAGGTTTAACAGTCGCAGACATCAACCGGGCAACTTACTATACCTGTGTGTTATATAGGTTGAGGAAAATAATGCAGAGAATCGTGCAAGAGTTATTGCAACCCGGACAAGAGCCGGGAGACTGCCGAACCTGCGTGACGATCAAAAAGGTCCACACCATTGAATGATACATCTCTGAGGGCATCCCGAACAATATCCGGGAAACAACTGCCGTGCAGCCTTGCATGGCGGCGCAAAGCCACAGATAGAGCAAGAGCTCGTCCCACAGAGTCAGTGGCTTCAAGGGAAGAACAGAACGAAAACTGCGCCATTCCCCTGCCATCAAGCAAAAGCCAAACCAACTGTGACAGCGGCTCCTCTGGAACAGAAGGGAGAAGGTTCTCGACCAAGCCCCAAAGGGTCGCGGATGCACGCGGGAACACACACGCAGTATTCAATGCGCACATACTAGCACTGGTAGAGGCAAAAATCTGGCGAGCACACGCATTCAGCCACCAAGACTCCCTAGTGGGAGTGGCTGACTGCAAGTCAAAGGCCGCCTGAACAACGAGTCCTTGAGCCGTAGGGTGACTGGACAGGCAGAGTGGATCACCTGGAGCAGGACGGTGCCTACGAGCAATAGCCCGATCAACAGGGTCACCAGAAAAGGACCTTGCCCATGTGCCATGCAAAATGTCAAATAAAGAGCCGCCAAATGGCAGCAAAGGTTCCACCTCAAGCACCATATGGAGCAGATCCATTAAAGGATCAGAAAGCAGGGGGACCACAGGAGGCTAAAATCCAAGAGTAGCAGCCGCTTTGTTAATAGCACGTGCATACGCAGCACCAGTTTCAGTTGCCATCCGGTTAGGCGATAATAAACTGTCTGTAGGAGACGGTTGGAGACTAAGCTGTCCACTCGACAACAAAAGTGGAGGAGTGGAGACTGACCCGAAGGCCAGGCAACAAAAGGCACTTGCACCATGGGCCCCGACCCGGGGAATCCAGAGAAACATCAACCTCCTGACAAGAAGGAGGCGTAGTTGCCGGCACCGCCGTCGATCGACACAGTGTGGAGGTCGCAGCGGCGTCCGAGGAGTCGGGGGAGCAGCAACCTCGAGGAAACTTGGACGTCGGCACCGGCGTAGATGGACGCCAGGTTGGAGTTGTCTGGATGTCGACGACCTCCAGAGGGGACTAGACCTGGATGCCGTCCTATGTCGATCCCACCACAAAATGTGCACGTTTGGACGAGCCGGGCGTCGGGGCCTGCGCCGTCACCGATGTCAGTGCACGAAGCCGTTCAGGGCTATGCGATGACTGATGGGGTGGGCTGGATGGGCGACTGGGAGGACCTACTGGGCCGTGTCCCGTCGGCGTTATATCGGCTCTGGAACTGGAGTCCATGCACACAGCCGGTACCGAGGAAGAATCAGCCGGCGAGGACCCGAGATGAGTGCCTTCCACCTCTTTGGGACCCGAAGGCACTCCAGGGAGAGGGGGTGACCTAAAGTAAGACTGGAGTGCAATAGAATAAGCCTCCATTTGGGCACGCTTTGCTCCAACCCCCGGAAAGGTAGGGTATGGAAGAAGCGACTGCCGGACACCCTCTTCTGGCACAGAGCGAGAGGAGCAGGCGCCAACAGTACACGTATGGGAGGAAGACCTCCATGCTTGCGCCTACCTGCCTTCGAATGCCGTTCATGAGAATGACCTCTGGAACAAGCCTGATCCTGAGGGGGAGCGCGATGACGCAAAGGTGCTGGACCGGACAGCCGTGCGGCCAGCAGTTTCATATGACGCTCTCTCAGGGACTTGGGCTTCAACCTCTGACAGGCGTCGCACTCTTTCGAGTTGTGGTGCACGCCGAGGCACCACATACAGATGAGGTTAGTGACAGACATCTGATGCGCACAGGCTTCACACGCCTTAAAGCCTTAAGGCATTGCACACTGTTCCGGCGACACCGAAGGTGTCGAGAAGGCCTAAAAAACAGGTCAAGGAACTGCTGGTTTTCCAGGATCCGCACTGGGGCGCAGAAAAGGAGAACACTGATGTCAGTGCGCCGAGAGGGGTATATATGGCTCCACTGACGTCATATCCATGGATGACGTCCGGGCGGAGTTGTGCGGAGCCGCCCCCTCCCCCCCGGCACGCAGAGGTGCTGCTGCGGAAAGATTCCAGATCCAGTCTGACGCCTGGGAATATTATAAGTTAAGGAATCTGCGGCTAGACATCTCTATCAGATAGGTAAAGCTACCACTAGGCTAGACCTAAAAAGAATATGACCCCTTAGTTTTCTTCATCATTCCTATTTCTTTGTTTACACAGTTCTGGCTCAGCAGATGTTGCAAATTAAATGGTGAAAGTCATAAAAAGTTGTGGGAGCTATAGGCTGGGGGCACGTGGTAAGTGAACAAGCTGGGAGGGAATTCCATTTATTGCTTCTTTAGATTTCAATACTTTTTACTAAGTAAAAACAAACACGAGCTTCCTTGCAATAATATAGTCTTAAAACCCCATAAATCGCTGTCACTCTTCGGGTAGCACATACAAAAAAAACTAGTTTTACTGGAAACAGACACTTGCAGAACATAAATGCAATGAATGGATTATAGATGACAGGAAGGGAACCCAAAGAAGGAGTTCAATAAATGAAAACACCATTTCAAAGTAAAACACAAATATATGGTTCCTCTCTTCCTCAATGTGTGCAATCAAGCCACGTTCCAGCTTGATAACATTGATGGCTTCCTACTCCACCGAAGACACTGGGCAATCAGCCAGAGAGGGATCCTTCAATCTCTCCAGAAAGAAATTAGCTGTCTCTGGATTTCTGAAGAGATGTGAAGTCCATGGAGTGGCAGAAACTCCCTTTGCCAATGGGCACTTAAGTTTCTCTGCAAGCTTTTGCCATCTCTCCTGGGTAAGAGCGCTCATTTAAGGGAATAGGAGAATTCTGTTGTGGTCCTAATGGAGCTTTTCTTTCAAGGATACAGTCCCCCTTCACGCTACTCTGATCCAGCCAATACCACCATCATTGTGCCACTAGAATGGATCTAGAAGGGAGATGATCAGCACTTTTCACAGAGGAAGGCAGGGAGGAGTCAACATATTTGGGAGGGGTCAGGTGGGCTATCAAAGGACTGCAGAACTACTGTAACACCCACATCTGGCACGCCACACCAGGAATCTGAGCAGCCAAATAGTGGTCGCTCTCCTAGCATTGTTTAAGACCTCATACATAAGTTGCAAGAACGTTTTGATGGATCATGGCCAAAATGTCGCCACTTCCTAAAGTCCAGAGAACACAGTTGCCAAGCCTCTGTCCACTTGTCACACATGTGAAGGCATCTTACTATCTGCTCCCATCATCCGACCCTCCAATTTTTACTTCCTCAACTCAAAAACCACGATAGATTAGTCGACCCGCTTATGTTTCTTCATGATGGTTTTACAATGCTCCAATTATTTCTCTATGTCCCTTTAGGAGCTTGCTCATGGCATCTCCTTGGTGTCATTCACATCCGTTCCTTTTTTCCATCCCATATATTGTATAAAGAAGTCATGTTTGACTCTTTTGGATTGCTTCTCTTCCATAGTCCTTGATATTTAGCCTGAAGCTATTTTTTAGCAGCTTTATCACAGGACGGCCACTTCAAACATGTGGATCCACTTCCCCTGGCAGCACATCCCATTCAGCCAGCATGCTTGGCTCCTGACGTAGAAGCGCATCATTGTTAATCCTGCTTTCTCCTTACCACACCAGAGTGGTAAGGAGAAAGCAGTTATATTAGGCTAACAGAGCATAAATATAGGAATGTACAAATCTACAAGCAAAAAGTTGTTAAACTACACTGACATGATGATTATTTCGATGCAAAGCAGTTCAGAATAATATCTTTATTAGTGCTTGCCTCATGTACCATGAAGTTGGCAGTTTATCTGCTGTAGGCATCATATCATACCATATCATATATCATACCATTTCATATCAAGTATATACATATTTTTTTCAGTATTTGACACCGGGGTGATAATTTATCTACACCAAGTTCAAATGAGGTTTTTTAATTTGCATTCAGTTAGATGTACGAGTTGGTGTTGATTTGGTGGAAGATCTTACTCATATCCTTATATGTGGTGGTAACGTAACTGCATTTATTATTTATTTCTATTTAAAAGCTTGTCTAAGCAAGTAAACAAAAACATTAAACAAATGAAACAGATTTATTACCACAAGAACTGCCAGAAAACGTTCTTGACTGAGACAAATTGTGATGTGTCCTTTGTAAACTGCTGCAATGTGTATGTGGTCATGACAAATCTTCATATAGAAAAAAGTCGTAGCACAAATGTGCTATCTACTAGCACCACATATCAGCAGATTTGTTATTTCCTTCACAGCCAGATTAAGAATCTTTGCTCTAATAATAAGTTTAGGTAATAGTCACTACATTGCAGCTTACAACTTCTGAGGCTGAATCCCCCTATTAGACAAAAGCAGGGCCTTACCTCTTTCTTGAAATTCAAGAAGTAGTTTGTCTGGTCAATTAGGAAAATCTCCACAGCAGATCTCCTCAAGTTGTACCTACGCAAATGAATCTCACGGATTTGTGAAAGAGGCCATTTAAAATCATAACCCACTCCTAAGAAAAAGAATACTTATTGTGAATAAAATTATTAGGCACACACAGTTCTACCTTACACAGATAGTCTAGTATTGTAGTACAGAGAAGTACTACTGAATAAAACCAAACACAAGTATGGGCAAAGGGCACTAAGAAAAGTCAGCCAAGGGTTGAAAAATAAGTGAATCATATATCCTCTTTTGTGTATAAAGTAAAAAGGTGCTTTATTGAGGAAGAAAGCTTGAAACTGGACCAGTGGAGGCATATGCATTAACCACTCTAAATGTTGAAAAGTGATAGAGTTTCAAGTTACAAATTACATTATTATACTCCCATTAATCCCCCAAATAAACTCCTCCATAGAGAATCATTTCCCTTATTGTAGCAGCTCTCTTCCTGTTGAGGTTTCATCTAGAGAGGTATAAGAAACTAGTTATCAGAAGAAAATTGGTTTGTATCTCAAAACTAATCTAGATTCACATGCTGTCCACTAATCTGCAGTTTGTCAGTTGGGTCTAGAATCGTTCCTCAAGTAAATACAATTGTTATTGACTTCCGAGGAGCCAGTATGATTCGCTAGGATGTTGAGCATAAGCTCAGAATGTTCCAGTACAGTGACACAATCCTTAGATTATTTTTTTATTTATATACCATGTGCGTGCAAATAAGGGTTTATGTTTCACAGTACACTCTTCTCAATTTTTTAATATCTTATGGACCGCACTAATTCCCTTTTCAAGAGATGGTGGCAAGTTTATGTGAGACTAGAAGAGGTTGAAGCTGAAGAACTATTTCTGGACAGAAGTAACAAGTTTCTTTTGCACCGTAAACCTATTCTAAATTCAAATGGAGTGTAAAGATTATTTACCAGTATTATCCCTTTGTGGAGTTAGGAGTGAAGTGAGAGCACAGCTGAACAGATGTTTTACAACAACGTGCTCCACCTAGTTTCTCTTTGAAGCTGGACATTTACTACTGTCCTTTTTATTTGAATTTGGAAAGCTTTTATTACACACAACACCATCTTTAGTTCCAAGATATTTATGTGTTTTATTGCATCAGATGGTGTCCAGTGACCTCCGACTTTCAGTTTGCTCAGATGTGTATCACAAGCTGTTTTGATGCATCTATTATAACTGTCACTGGCTGTGTGAACATTCTGCTGTTTGTCATGTTGCTTATGTCCGCCACCTTAATTCGTTTTGTACTTTGCAAGTGACAACCAGCAGATCTATCCACTTCTCCAGTGTCAGTGACCAATGATTTGATAATCATTCTTATACTGGTCTTACGTAGAGCCATGCAGGTGGTATCAGATGGATAACATTTTCATCACAGTTCTCGCTGCCAGAGACAAAGAACATTGGTAGATGCAAACATGCTCTTGAAATGGCATCACTCTCTTTTAATTTGATAGAGCTATTGTGATCTGAGCGTTTCATTCAACTCCAAAAAGGTTTTCTTTTGGGATGGGGTTGGGGAGGACTTTCTCATACTGACTGTGAATCCCAATTCAGCAAGTAGCTGTTTATGCAGGTTTGTCATTTTTGGATCAAGACCCCCTTTACCAACCAGTCAGCCACAATATAATTTGATGATCTGTCATCTGGAATGCGGAGCGACCACTGGAGGACATTTTGCAAATATTAGGTGAAGACATACATCTGAAAGAGAATACTTAGAATTAATAAAGTATATGTATTTGATTTCTAATGTTGTTATAAGATGTGTTCTGATTCTAGCAAGAGAATGGTATCTTTAAATGTAGTCATGTGGAACCAAAGTTCATGACTGACTTTAGTTTAAGGTCTTGCTTTGGTATGAGAAAGTATATGGAGTAAAGTCCCTGGTTCAATTCCTTATATTACAACTTTGCTATTGCTCTCTTGAGGACTAGTTCTTGAACCTCCTCCTGTAGTCAAGGAATGTGTTCCTTTTCATAATTTAGTAGTTTCGATTTTATCCTTGGCGGTTTGTGTAGCAGTTCATTGAGGCACTCTTTTTCCAACTCATGACACAGGATATCATCATCCCCATTCAAGATACTGTGATCATTTAAGTGCTCATGATGTGGGATGGGTGCACTTTGTTTATTTATATCCTTGCTTCTCTGTTTCCTTTCATCTTTCTGTCATCATTCGAGGTTTTTTCTAAATGAGATTTTCGACAGTCAAAAATTTTACTATGCAGGCCCTTCAACATCCATGACTCTGAAAAGTTACATTACTGCGATGTCCTAAGGGTCTCAAGTGTTTCCACAATATAGGATATTGTACCCTAAGCATCAGAGCCCTGAAATTGTTACTCCTGTGCCTCTCCAGTGCGCTCTGACCCATCCTAGTCCTTGCCTACAGAGACCCCAACTCAGACTATTATCTGTATAATAGTTTGGTACACCCAGTGTTGTTTCCCTCTGTTCTTTGTGCTTCAATAAAGAGCTAGCAGCACAGCCTTCATGGGTCAGGTAAAAGTTAAAACCTGTATGTTTTTTTTATTACTAACACATTTTCAATGAGACTTTAAGCAAAATGTAAAGGGAGTATTCCACATCATTTAGCCTTTAAAAATAAAGCCAAAGGATGTAATTCAGAATTAACTCTCCTCCCCTACAAGACATGCTTTCTTGAGCATGTCTCTCTCTCCGAGAGTTGAAGAACCCACAACAAACTTTATGCCCAAAGGTACTGTCCAATTACTTCCTGTACTTCTCTGTTTGGATAATTCTCTTTCTTGTAGTGGATGCATATCTTCAACATCCAATTTGTATGTTGTCCCACCTCTCCCTTTCTCACTAACAAACTCACCAGTGGAAATTTGAATCTGGCAGGTACATACCAGTCTACTGTTGGATTACACTCTATGTCCTAGTGAGTCATACTAACTTGTCCTATGGTTGATGCCCAAAAATAAAAACATTTACTTGGAAAATTATTCCAGAGTCAAGCACTAGCTATGTTCAGAGCAATTTTTAGTTTTTCACTTCTATCTGATCTAGCTTGCACTTCTGAAACACTAACCTGTAAGATGGTATTGCTAAGACATACTTGTCCCGGTCATGGAAAGTGTGTGTGCATCCCACCTAAACTTCCTCACCTTCCTCTTTCTCAATGCTCCCATCATGGAAGCAGAGGTGTTGAGTTGTGAGCTCAAGTCTGCCGGAAATGACATCCATGATTGTAATGAGCTCACATTCTTCAGACAGAACCAGTTTTTCCTTCTGATTCTGCTCCTCATTCTCATTCCTGCATCAAAAAAAGGATAACATGTGCGTAATAATGTACGTACTTCATATTACCAAAGTCACAATACTGATTTGTATGGAACAGCACGTTCATCACAGTATTTAGCTAAATCTTACTTGGACCTGTAAGACTTCAAGACACTAAGCAGAACTAACCAAGATGGAAAATGTAGCATAAAAGCTAAGTGAATAAATCTGAATGACTTCTGAATTCCTGATGATGGCCTATGTTGTGATTAATCACAGACAGAAAGATTCACATGCAAACCTCAAGAACCTAAATAGATTTTTCTCCAGTAAGGCTTATACAAAATGATGGACTTTCTAATAGTCATTTCAGACAACTAAATGTAGCATTATAGTTGGTGGTGTGTACGTTTTTAAAATCAGAAATAGTACTTGTCAATTAGGAGATGTTCCTAGGGCAGTTAAACATTTTAGCATAGAGAGCAAGTGTAAAGTCTAGAAAACAGAACAGGTAGGTCTTGAGAACTGAGTCCCAACATATGATGAAAAAGAATACTAGTGATGAGGCAAACCCATACAGACAGACGACAGACAAAAACATACATACACAGAAAGCTAAGCAAGTAAGGACTAGAATGTGAGAGACCAGGAGTTGCACAGAGAAAGAGACAAAGTTCAGGGGAAATTAATTTAAAAAAAGCTGATGTAACTAAAGCACAACTCATCTCAAATGTAGGATCCTAAAAAAGATACTGCCTCATATATGAGCCGAACGGGGTTTGGTGTTGTAGATAATATTGAATCCTATAAACTGTCTCTTTATCCCCTAGTCGAATACCACTTATCTGTGGCCATGTGAAAATGAGGCTCAATTGAGAGATTATATAACACTGTGGTGAGGATGAAGCATAGTAAAGGAGACTTTGCTGCATCTGGTGGGTGCTTGGGTGTCCATATAGAACTGACCCATTTCAGTGCTTTTCTGACTTACATTACAATGTCAAAAGGGGGCTGCTCTTTAACATATAAAAGTGTACCTCTTTGTCAGATTGTCTTGAAATAAGATTGAGCTATTCAGTTTTGGGTGGTTCTTTAAGTGGTCCAAGAGGAATTGTGCTGCTTTGGATCTATTTGGGTGGACTTATCCATGAAAGCTTTTTTGGACTAAGGTTTGGAATAGACTTTTTTATGGTATTCAGTGCAGGATTTTCAGAGTTGGGCTGTCTCCTCCCTAGCCTTGCAATTCATTTTCCTTTTGTGTGTTTTAGGATCTATGCTACTTGTGCTAAAAGACAAAACAAAATGTTGTATGGCTCCCTTAACTACAGTACACGTACGTGTTTGTGCTGGGTGTCAGGTCCTCTTCTGACAGCTCAAGTGCATCATCTTCCAGGTCACTCACTTTCACCTGCTTTACAACTTCGAAAAGAAGCGATCCGCTGGAAGGCTGCGACTGTTGTACTCCTGCAGTAGAAGAAGGTTGGGCCAGCTCAAGGACAGTAAAAACAATCAGCAAGACATCGGAGGGTTAACATGGAAATAGCAGTGTTGTCTCCAGAGTTAGAGGCCATGAAGTAACCAATAATATCATCATTTACCGTAGTTTATTAAAATATTTTATATGTTAATTGTTTTCAAGTTTACTGATTGTAATCACAATAAATGGCTGGATAAAGTTTTATTTATTAGAAAGAGCACTTTATGCTTTGATTTTTGGCACACTAAAATGTAGAATTACCCATTAGCCTACCACAAACCTTCTGAGTAACTTATCATATCCCTGCAGATAGTCAAGAAAAAAGCTCAACAATGTCTAATTGATGTATTAGAGAGCAAGTGTTGCTTTGTGGATATGTCTTTCAAATAAAGAAATGTTGACAATGGGATTGGAGAATTTAGGGTCAATGTGTTGGTGGATGAGGGTCTGTTGCCAGACCACAGGGTTGATCCAATGAGAGAAAGGCTTCTAAATTAAGGCTAGTAATTAACTGCTGAGTCTGTAAAGTTTGATCCCTCCATTTTTTAAATATCTATCACGTAGACGTGGGACAGGCAAAACCTTGCTGTCTCAAACAACATCTAAATCATGGAACATTTGAACTTTCTTATTACGCATGAGATCATGATGGAATACGCCCTATTAGTACGTGTAACATCATAAAGCTCCTGGAAATATAGCTGGTATCGACATTAAACAGATAAAGCCCAAGAAGCAAAAAAATAGAGCAAAAGATGGTGGGTAATAATTATGGCTAGTTAGAGAGATATAAAATGACCTTGTTACTTTGGAAAATCCTATATATGCCAGTTTTAATAATAAGTGTTAAAATTCCTGACGAGGCATTAAAATGTACATTTTGTAAATGGTGAGCAATCTCAAAATTGACAATTTAGCTATTATCCAAAATTCCCAGTGACTTTAAACAACCAATTCGTGCACTTACATTCAGTTGTGAAAATGCTGGAATAAGTGTGAAAAATAGGGTGAGAAAGTACCCTAACCTTAACTATATTTTCGGGAGGTGTTGGTGAAAGAATGTTTTCACATGGCATAATACTCATCAAGTAGATAATAAAAGAAAAAGATACGATTCACTGGCACTTTAACCCCAACCTTAAACCATTGGATATTCTAGAGCCACTAGTTCAGGATAAGGCATGTGAAAGAACATTCATGTCCTTTGAAGATTCTCATGCACCATGAAAGGGATTTTGGGGAACCCCTAAAAATAAGTAGAAAGAGAAGATATTAACATATGACTAGCCGAACGAATGACTAGCAAGTACCAGGCTCACCACTGAAACATGGAGAAATCTGCATCTCTAATCCTGGAAAGGTCAACTAAGCCTTCCAAGGTCAGTAAATATTTACAGTGCTCCAAAACTTGCTATTTTTACCACCAATAAAGGTATCACGCAATGTCCATCTTGGAGCAAAGCATGCAAAACAGAAAAACCACAGACTGGGTACCATCAGTCAATTTTGTTATGCTGCAAATTAACATGTTACCTCCCTTCGGTAATGTTCTTTCTGGTGGAAACTTTATCTAGCCACATATTCTTCACTTTTGGAATTTTCTCCAGCCATCAGACTGGATCCACAAGCATTTCAGCAGTGCCTCTGCAAGCAGGTCGGTGGCGCACTACGGCTCCACACAAATGGCGTTCTGATCCAGAAAGGATGTGTGGAGCATATATAGGCGCCATGCCTCCAGCATGCTGACGTCAGCTGCTTTGGGGAGTGTCTGCGCCCCCTGACGTAGAGTTCCAAAATCATATTGGTGTGAACAGTGTGAAGATTCCTAGATATGGTATCTTATCAATGGACAGACTGCATTCACAGAACAGAGAGGATGGGAGGGTCAGTGAGGAATCTGCAGTTAGACTGAGTATCTTGAAATGAAATGCCAGCATTTGTAAAGTGCACAGCTACCTCCGGAGAGGTGTACCGGTGCTGGGAGCCGTTGGGAAGATTAAGCAAGCTATTGCCCAGAGTCACATGGTGCTGGGCTAACCAGCCGCCGGGGATCGAACCGTGAACCCTGTGGTCCGGAGTCAGGACCCTGGCTGCTGTGCCACACCTCTTCCACAATCTTCTGAAGAGACTTCTAGCTGCAGATTCCTCACCTTCTGAATAGATCCCAAAGCAGCACCTATTTGGAAGTGGGTCTGTGAATGGACTCAAACCAGAAATTCCTGCAGGACCAAGCAGGCAAAATGCCCCCTTCAGTAAATCTGACATTCTAGACAATAGAACATCGTGAACTTCAGGATAGATGCCCACACAGCTGCCTGGCAAAACATCCAAGACAGGTATTCCAAATGCCAACGCAGTGGCAGCAGCTTTAGCCCTTGTAGAATGAGCACACAGTCCTTCTGGAGTCTTCTTTTTGGCCAATGTGTAGCACATCTTAATGCAGAGTAAAATTCAGCAGCAGATGGTTCTGTTCTACACAGCCTTCCCTTCTTTCGCTCCAGAAAGACCCCACAAAGAGCTGATCATCCAACCAGTGTTCTATGGTGTGATCTTTGTAAAAGCTCAGCGCTCTCTTGGGGTCCAAGCAATTGAGTCTTTACTACTCCTTTGAGTGATAAGGCAGAGCATAAAACCCCAGCAAGTTGATGGACTGACCACCGTGGAACGGTGTCACAACTGGCAAGAAAGATGCCCGCGTCAGCAAAACAGGCTAACCTGAGAAGAAGGTGCAGTACGGCAGGTTGACACAGAGAGCTTGATGCTCATTCACATGCTACACCAATGTAATGGCGAGGAGAAATTCTGTTTTGAGGGTGTGAAGCCACAAGAGGCAGCTGAGAAACAGCTCAAAGGGAATGCACATTAGAAATGTAAGAACCAAGTTAAGGTTTCACTGTGGCATGACAAAGGGGAGAGAAAGGAACAAATGCTGTAACCCTTTAAAAAATAAGAAATGACACCTGGAGACTTATAACATTGAGGCAACAGCAAAAAAAAACAGCCCTTTAACTGTGCCCAGAGAAAAGCCTTGCGGGACTAGGATGTAAAAAAGTAACGAAACAACAGATAACTTTGCCTGGAGGAAGACTATCTGTCGACGGCTGCACCAAGCCACAAATTTGTCACAACAGCAATAGTGTAAAGTTTTGATCAAGGGGCGTCTGGCTGACGGACTTTCTGTTTTGAGTGAATTCTGGGTCGTCGGATGGACAATGGCATATTGCAAGCTGATGTGGCCAGGACAGTCTGAAACAGAGTACCAGTAAGTTAAAAGAAAAGAGGGATTCAGTGGACGTTTGCTCTGACTGAAGCCCTTCCATAAAAACTTTAGTCTGGTCCTCCACGGTCAAGGATTTTGGCTGCTCTGCGCATAACCATGGCGTAAGAAGCACTTTCCTCTGTGCCAGCCTGGAGTGTGAGAGGATGCCCATCTCAGGGGCAGTATCAAGGCCCCTGGCCTCCTGTAGATCGTCATAACAATTCTCCTCATAATATGGTTGGCATAACTTGTCACTCAATCACAGTCATTGTCCAAATCTGTGCCGAATAAGGAACGGAAGGGAAAGTGTGCGTGTGTTGCTGTGGAGCCAGATCAAGTGGAGGAAGCGGGGCTTCAATAACGGCAAAGCATCCCCTCGGTTGAGGTCGGACCAGCGCTGACTCGGTGTCAGAAAGGACAATTGGAGCCTCATCTTCTGCCATACATGGAGTCAGCATCAGCGCTGAAGTGCCTGGAACCAGTGTGGACGTGGTGTTGGAGGCGGAGTTGAGATAAGAGATGGAGGCAGTCCGTAAAGGGCATGGAGGATCCAGCTAGCACCAAGGATGAACCTTCTGGTGATAGTCCAGGTAGAAGAATCTCTCGGCTTTGCGGGGCCCACAAGCGTGCCACAGGGAGTCAGCAAGGATCCAAGGAGTCAGAGCATGGCCTCATGAAACTCTTCAATCTGTATAGGAGAGGTGGATGGCACCAGAAGCGCAGGTTGAGCTGGAACATGCTGCTTTATATAATAAACATCATTCATTTTGCCATGCCGAAGCCCCAGTCAGGCCGCTATTGTTGGTTCTTCGTGATAGCTCTGTCGCCGAACAAACAATAACAAACAATAACATTTTGCACAGTGAACTTAGCCAGTGTACAAAATGTTCAAGGTATTATGATAACGTGCTTACAAAGTGGAAATGTAAGCAAAGCTATTTCAGAGAATATTATCCTGCATGCAAGCAAATGCAAGTCAAATGCGACCACATGACAGGTGCAGAAGAAGGAGTTCTTATGACTGCAGCGCCATTATTGTGCATTTCACAGTATTAATCTTTGTTCTAGGTGTTTTGATTCTATGGGTAAGTATTGCAGTACGTGGTGCTACACTGTCCTGTTTCACTGCTATGTGAGGCAGATATTTAGGGGGTTCAATACCAGTATAGTGCGAACTGTACTTGAGCATATAAATATTAAAGTTCAGTAACTTCAACTCCTCCTTGATAATATGGTAGGGTAAAAAGCTCTCACTTCACTCTAGGCAATTTTCCAACTCATACTAGTGTAACCATAAAGGATCTTGCAGATTTGAAAAAAAGTTGTTAACAGAGTCCTCACACCATTTCAGGGGGCACTCAACTGGACATGATTTAGTGGGTGGGTGAGGAGGAAAATTAGGGATTTTCTCCAGTTGATTAGCAGCCAGGAATGCCATCTCTTTCCTACGTATTCTCTAATAATCGGAGAAAGATTTTCTTCGGGTGTCTAATATACAATACCATGTCATCTGCATATACTGCGAGCTTACAGTCAGTAAAAACCTAGTGCAGATTCCGAATCTATCCAGCATAATATGCATGTGATTGGTTGGAGTTCCAGAGTAAAAAGAAAAGAAGGCAATTTGTTCTGATATGTAACAATTCACCCGAATACAGGCACTAGGGCAGGCATACAACAGTCTAATCCCTGGCTACTTGAAAACATTTTCCCTGGGGTCACAAAATGTGGTCAATGATGTGCCTGAGGGCCGCACTGATGCCAGCAGGCAGGTGGTTGGGCGATAGGTTGGGAGGGGGATTGGGCGTAGGATAGGTGTAGGCGAGGTGAAGGATATACATCTAGTGTTTGAATTGAACAATGTGAAACTTCAAAACCTGGGATGACTCTAGGCTTCCCCACTTTTCCAAATTGTGTGATCTAAGCAATGTATTTAATTTCATGTTCTCTTCTTTTTCTTCATTGTCACTTATAAGAGGACCTTGGAATATATGATTTCAGGGTGAGCGCTGTGCAAAACCTGCTCCTGTGTTTGATTTAATACACTATAATGTTGTTCATGTATAATAGGAACCCAGGCTACCAATAAAGTGTACATAACAAGTGACTTACATTTTTAGTTCACTTTTGGCATTGTTGTCAGACGTCGGGGGATAAATTGTTATTCATGTTTGAAAACTATCACTTTTAAATTAATACTTCTCAGTACACTGATATAATCAATTGTACTAAGGTGAAACGTTCTGCATGTATAACTAATTACACATTTTGAATTTTGAAGAGACTCACAATTTTACACTTTTGCTGCAAGATGTCTTTAAAAATGTAGGTGTTTCTAAAGTTCAGAGCAGGACTCCCTAGTTACTTCCTTTAACACCAATTAATCTTGAAATAAATGACTGCCTGTCAATTTAATATATTTTTATTGTTAGTGCTAAATTGAGTAAACAGAAGCCTAGTGCTCCTGTTTACCAGGGGACTGCATGTAAATGTCACAGGAGCCACATGCCCCACTCGGGCCGTACTTTGAGTATTCATGGTCTACCACAACTTAAAAAGGAATTAGGCATGCCCATTGCTATAACTTTGCCAAGCAACAGTTTGTTTGCTATTGGTCTGTAATTACGAGGATCCTGAGGCTGCAAGTTGTCCTGGGAAACCTCCCGTTGATAAGGAGTTGTTGATCATTGTTTTGTTGTTGATAGGAAGCTGTTCTTGATGGTGAATAGGAACATATAATGTACTGGTTAACAAAATGAATATTCTGCTGTAGCAATAAATATAGAAGACAAGATGATGTACAAAACATCTTAATAGACTGAAATCTGAAACTTAGCAAACAGACAATCACTATTTTGCATTAGTGTCCACGATGAGATCCTCAGAGCAGAAAATTGTGTACAATTAAGATAGAAGCAAATATCTTGATGGATTTAAGAACTGGAACCTGAAGCTCTATTATTATTACCCAACCTGGTCACAGACCATCCTCTGTAACACTTACCCAAATTGTCCCTCAATGCACTGGCAGCTGCATGAGAGTCAAAGTGATAATTCTGCACCAGCTTCAGCCTCATGCGTGAGTAGTTCTCAACGTTGGAAAGTTTCCATCGAACTGAAGTCTTTTTCCTGAAAGAGGCAATACGTGAATGCATGCTTGTATAATCATTTGAAAATAGTTCAAACGATATGCCATACGTGCAGACTGTGCGGACAAGCAGATTTTTACACTGTGGTAACTCCACTTGATGCAACACACCACTAAAGAGCGCTCACCTTACTGTTGTTACTCTGAGAAAGGGAAACATGGCAAATGAGAGGGTATTGGAATTCCTGGTACTATGACTTAAAGACATCAGAAGGCCCCCACAAACACTTGCTCTGCACCCTCATCAATCCTGGAGGTTCAAGCATTCAAATGATACATGAGAAGATCCACTAAACTGCAGCCAATAAAAGGAACCAAAGGCACCAATGGCCATCTTATCAAAAACATATCTCTGTGAAAGGGTACCACACATCCATACCGGTCACTCACTGATACACAACAAATTGTCAGCTGTGTACTTCATTTTAACAGGATTGCACTTGCCAAAAAAGGTGGAATCTAATAGAACCAATTTCCTATAGGAACTGCAGCAGCCCTGTTGACCGATAAACCTATTAAACAACCCGGTCTTGCATGCAAGAACAGTAGCTGTTTGTGAAGGTTATACTCTGTGCCTGCTTAACTCGGCTAAATTCCGCAGAGAGATTGGTGCACATTAGTAAGCTGAAAGCAGACCTGCAAATGTTAAGGACTGTGCAAGGATACTGCAAGATAAAAAGAGAAGGACCTCTGCAAAATGATACAGGGAACGTAAACCTTAAGAACAAAGTAAAGAGATTCAGGAGATGTAGTTTTGGGAAGGAGTGCAATTAGGGCCTGTCAGGTGGATCACATAAATAATTATGCATCCTAAATGCACTAATTTGAACATCAATAATACATACAGATTTAGAGGGAAATCCCTCTAAATTTGAAGCCACAGATGTTTCTATGATCTTGTATATGACAATTAATTTACCTGTTTTTCAGTTCAGTGACTTGACATTAGGTTAAACAGCGGGAGCATGGCTTCTTCTTTGCAGAAACTCTAAACACTATAAGGTTGGCCACAAAATTAAGTTACGTTTTAGAGAATGGCAATACACAGATACAAACTATGCTGCTAACCTGTCAGCCCAAGGGCCCCGCTCACAAGTCAGGTATCGCTGTGCAGATTTCCATTGCCTCAAAGTAGCGATATATTGGCTGTTGACCTGTTTCAACATGTTATTGTACCGTAAATTCTCCTGCCGTGACTTGCGGTTAAATGGTTCTACAAAAAACTCCTGAAAAAGGTGAGATAGATGTAAATAATTTAATTTCAAGGACCTTTTCATTTTTTTTTAGGACTTCAATTTCACAGAAGGTTTTAGAACAAAGAGATAGGCATGAATGGTACAAATTATATCAAAAATAATTAAGCATGCACTTGTAACAAAGACAGAGGAAACGTACATTCATTAGGCGGATCTTTTTTCCGGAAATGTTGACAGGTAGTGTAACCTCTGACATTCAATCTTTTCAAAAGCTCTTGAGAAAGTAACTCGAAAATTTTACGAAATGAGCTGCAGGCAACAATGCAAAAAAGCAACATTAAAATCAACATCCATCCCATGTAAAGAACACCATGGCATAATGGAGTGAGAACAAAATCAATCACACCTAGTGAGAAAGCTCGACATTAGGATATACAATAATGGAAAAGCATTGCCAATCAATCCCAAATTACTGCAAGGCTTGAAGAAAAAGAACAAATTCTGTCAAAGAAGATAACACACAGGAATGGGGAAGTTAAAGAAAGCACATCTGACCTGCAACATTTTTACAACATGCTAGAGCTAGATTTAAGATTATGAGCACACTCAAAATGATTTGAGAATTAAGCTGTGTCATCAGGACATTAAGAAGGTTTTTGATGGCACAATCTCATGGGCCACAGTTGTCTCTTTCTAAATGTCGGAAACCTGCAATTGAGTAGAAACCTCATGACTGATCCAGCATGAAATGAAAAGAGTAGTTCTTAATTTCTACACTGCGTAGTGATCTACATGGAAACTATATGGAAACTGTTAAAGTCAACAATGGGCTAAAAAATGAAAAAGATTGTTGAAAAAGTCCACTGTATGTCAACCTCAACCACTCATCACATGAATGAAAGTAGGAGCACATTATATTCACTGAGCAGCATGCCTTTTCAACCACAGTAAGCATCTGTTTGATAGTGCAAAATGGAACGCCCCATGGGTTTGGTGGGAGAACAAGATGCTTCAGCCTGCAGAGCGAGGTTGTTGTCAGAGACACAATAGTTTAATACAAAGGGAGTTCAGAGTAAGCTCTAGAATTAGATGTGTTTAACAAGCCAATCTCTTGAACACAAACAGAAAAGTGGAAGGCATCACTCTTCGATATTGAGTCTCTAGTTAGCAGAGGAATGCACCCTGTTCAAATGGGGACCACAATCCTAGTCAGGGTAAGCTAGATACACACTAAAACATAACCTGTGCTCGCCCACTGGTAGCTTGGCACAAAGCAGTCGGGTTTATCTAAAGAGGCAATGTGTAAAGTGTTTGTGCAACACACATGCACAAACAATAACACAATAAAACAAACCACAAAAATACTCCACAAGCTTTAGACAAATAGAGCATAATTGTATGAGTAAAACAAGACCAAAATGACTAAAATCCAATCAGTAGAACCAGCGCTATGAATTATTAAAGAATAAACCACAAATAATGCTTAGAAGTCAATAGCCCTAATGGGTTACTTGAGGATGCGCTAAACCAGGGTAAATCTAAAGTTCAGGCCAACTAAGATGGAGGGCAGGCAAGCTACAGGATTCACGCAGGTACCGCTGACAAACTACCTTGAAAGGAGCAAGCGTAGATGTCGTAGACTTGATATGAGGAGTTGCCGTGTCCTCGTCGATTCCGTGGATGGAGGCGGAGCGTCGACACTGACCAGCGCAGCCGATTAAGGATTTGTCGGCGAACCCCTTTACGATGCAGGCACTGCGTTGTCCATGAGCTGCACTGTCTGTCGTCGTCCTTGAGCCGCGCAGTCTGTCCAGACGAGGTCATCAATCAGCTCCTGTGTCTAAGGGCATGTGTCGGTTACGATCGGCACAGTCGTCACTGCATCGATTTTGCTGGTTCTGCACAGCAGAAGTCACATTTCAAGGGCCCAGGACTGGATTGGCACCTCTTGGCAGGGTAGGACTCACTGATGGCAGAGTCCAAGTGCTGTTGCAGGGTTGAAGGAAGTCTTTGATGGCCCTGAGACCACGTGACCATCTGAACAGGGGGCTAGCAGCCAGCAAGCTTTTGGAGTCTCTCTGGGTTCTAGTGATATAGGTCCAGTCCTTGTCCTCAGCAGGGCAGAGATCAGCAGGAAGCAGGGCTGCTCAGCAAAGCAGAAAACAGTTCCTTCAGAGTAGCAGAGGCAAAGTGGTAATCCTTGTAGCACAGCAGTCTTTCATCCTGGTAGGGTTCTCCACAGGTCCAAGTGTGGGTGACTTCAATGTAGGCCCTTGAAGTGCACAGGTCCCCTTTAATCCCAGCCATGTCTGGTAGGTTATCTGTGGGGGGTTATCAGCCCTTTGTGTGCCACACAGGACACTGCCTATTCAGGTGTAAGTGTCAGCTCCTCTCCCTTCTTCTGCCCAGGAAGAGCCATCAGAATTTAGATGACTGCAGATGAGTTATCGGTCACACCCACCCTTCCTGTGTTTGTGGCTGTCTAGATTGAATGCACAAACTGTAGCAATCACCCAACACAGACGTTTATTGGAGACAGGCTGCTAGGCATACAGAGCAGTAGGAGCACAGCAATGTCCTCTTTCAAAAAGTGGCATTTCTAAAACAGTAATGCTAAATCCAACTTTACCAGTAAAGGGTATTTTTCATTACTAGCCCAAAGATATGAAACATGATGCAACTACTCCTTTCTAATCAGGAATTGCAGCTTTAAAGTGTTTTAAGGAATTCCCAATGCTAACCTATGAGAGGAGTAGGCCTCACAGAAGTGAAAAACTAATTTAGAAGTTTGTCAATATTAGAACACGTAAAATTGAAGAGTACATGTCCTAACTTTTGGTTACACAGCACCCAGCCCTTAGACCTACCTATGGCTTATCTTAGGGGGGACGTATGTGTAACAAAAAAGGGGAGTTTAAGGCTTGGCAAGTTATTTTAAATGTCAAGTTGAAGTGGCAGTAAACTGCACACACAGGTCTTGCAGTGGCAGGCCTGAGACAGGTTTAAAAGGCTACTTGTGTGGGTGGCACAGCCAGTGCTGCAAGCCCACTAGTAGCAGTTAAATGATAGGCCTTGTGTATCTGGCATACTAGTTTAGAAGAGACTTGTAAGTAACTAAATATGCCAATTGAGCACACACCAATGTCACCATATTTAGGGTAGAAGCACATACACTTTAGCACTGGTCAGCTATGATAAAGTGCTCAGAGTGCTTAGGCCAACCAACATATACAACAAAAAGTGGAAGTAAGCAGGCAAAACGTTTGGGGAAAGACCACCCTAAGGATGATAGGTCTGACAATCACTACCTATATATTGTAAGATCCTATGCTGCTCACTCGGTTATTTCAATCATGAACGTCTTACCTGGAATTTGAGTTTGCTTTCTCCTCTCTGTCGATCTCGCTTGTGCATATTCACATTCAGGGCCTCATAGCAGTCCTTCCAGAAAAGAGCCATCTGCTCGTGCCCTCTGCCCATCATGTCAACTTCGTACTGCTTCATATATGGAATGATCTGACACAGTGGTAACAAAAGAAAGTAGTTTCAGCTTTGCAAGGATCATTCAATGTATGCCGAATTGGGTAACAAGCAAATGTTTTTTTATTATAACTCACAAACTTATTACAACCCTACGCGGTCAACAACCCCTAAGGACTAAAATATTTCTGATCTCACCAATTAAAGGATGCCTAACACAGTAAACATTTTGCAAATATTAGTAATCAGTACTTAGTCACATAGTGGGTTTAACTCTAACAATCCATGGGCTAGAAGACTTCATGACCTCTCACTCTTATCATCCCCACCAATCTGTGGGGAGTTGAAAACATTTAGCTGTGTACATTGAACCCTTTCCTAAATCATGGAAAATGTTTAAACATTGTTTATCACCTTATACACGTGGACTATCCGAACATGCAGGTCACATCTTACCCCCCTTATCCATATTCAGAGGTTCCAAAAGCAACTTGACTGTGAAACTCAAGGAGGCTAAATCAGGTCCTACCTACCTGATGAATGAAACATGTAAAATCTACAGTGAGAAGCATATGGATCTTGGAATTAGAACAGGAATCTAATGAGTCATTATGATGTCATAGTGACTCTGATGTCACTATGCGGCCACAATTTTAGATGTGAGGGTGCAAATAAAAGCGATTTTAGGTTAAGCCAGCTGGATCAACAAGCTAATGAGCTCAGATTGAAACAATAACCTCATTTCATATATACAAGCACAAACAATGGCTGAGAGTGATAACTATCGATCCCTAATCATCTTTTTCAGACACTAAGCATGTGGACGGAACATGAATAACTACCACACTGTGACAAACCCTGGGCTAATTTTGTTACCTCAGCAATAACATGTCTAATGTAAACAATCACAACTTACAAATTTGTCGATAAATGTTCGCCATTCCTCCGAGTTGCAGTACTCCTGAAAGTCCTCAAAGAAAGAAGGGCTCCCATTGGTGGACGGCAAAGAGGGCAGATGCAGGAACATGAAGAGCAGCTGGTAAATCTTGGACACCAGAGTGCGCACAATGGGTATGAGGAAGGAGTACATTTCGGTTTTCTGCTTAATGGAGCGGCTGAGGATCCCTTCCAACATCCCCAAAAGGTAACATGCTTCCTCCTGGCTGGAGATCACCTTTGTTTGAAGAAGTGTGTTCAGCTTAGCTGTTGCCATTGCACATACCTAGAACCAAGTCATAGTCAATTAATGTAATAATGAGGTTCCTATTTATAGGTTCTTAGCTTAGATCGTAGGATAGCTCCACCAGGAGCAGCCTCCCTGCTGCTCAGCCCTTACTCCAACTGCCACTCTCAACCTCATAGACACCTAAACATTCCATTACATCACCATGCACTCCAACATTCCACACAGCACATTCATACTGGCTGAGCAGCAAGGACCATAGAGAGCATCAGGGAACATGCAAAGTAAAACACAAGATATAACAGATCTTCCCCTGTTAGAGAACACAAACAAATAGTGTGATTGCCAGATGGATTATTTTTTTACTGGAGTTTTATATAAGGCGAACTTGACCCGAAGGTTTGAGGTATCAGAGCGCTTTACATGAGCACCAGTTGCGTTACATAAGGACACGATAATTTTTGTTAGGCATGGGGAGATTAAGTGATTTGCCCAGAATCACAGGATATTGAGCGATGTTGCCGAGACTCGAACCTGGTTCCCCAGATTTAAGTTTGACTGCCCTAGCAGTTAGGCTATATCCTCTCCCCAAATGTAACGCGTTTACATTAGGATCACAAGTTACTAAATAAAGGGCTGAAGATAAAATACACCATACAGTACACAAGATATAACACATCTTCCCCCTTTAGAGAAAACATATAATAATATTGCGAATGCAAGATGAAACAGAGCATTGACATTAGGATAAAATGTTGCTAAATAAAGGACTGGAGATTGAAACAAAACAGTCCTACATTATATTTAAAAAAAAATAAAAGAGACCATATATTGCACATGAGAAATCACGCCATCTGCGCAGCTCGATAAGTAAGTCCATGCAATCGAGAGGTGAGTAAAATTGATATTTAAAGTGGGCAGCCATAAAAGGAGTTGAAACAACATCTTGAAACGTGAAGAGGAATACCCTTGAGATGATTATGAAAACTAACTTGCCCCCTGCACGACATGGAATTTACTCCTATGAGCCAAGAGAAGGTGGGCACTTTGTTTTTAAGTTTATCTACTGCGGCAGAAAATTTTAAATGAGTAGAAATAAGAAGGACGCTATGCCGTATTTTGGGAATACAGTTGCTAAGCATTATGGACATGGTAGTCATTATATGAGAGTTACTGGGACTGAGAGCTTGCGAACTTGAACATTGCTTTGGATATATGCAACAGAAATAGATAGGATAAGAGTACCAGCTGAAAGATATGTTTCTTGGTCCCAAACTATGAATAACATAAAGAAAATCGAATTGAATTACTCTTTTTCGAACCTACCATTTGCATACAGTGTTCTTCTTCACTGCTTATGATCTGAGTGCATTTAAACTCAAGTACAACTGATCCTCACATTTGCATATGATTAAGACCCTGCGAAGGTTGAAACGCTTTATGCTGCTACATTTGTGCTGCGTACTGGAAATAAATATCTATTTTACTCACATCTCAATTGGATGGGCTCATCGCTCTGCGCAGATGGTGTGATTTCGCATATGATATATATATATACATATATATATATATACACACACACACACACACACACACACACCACATGCATCCCACAACTCACATGCTCCTCATGCAGACCCAAACCACACACCCACACGTTTCATGCAGAAACATACCAAAAAACATGCCGCTCCTGTTACCACCACAAACCACACCAACTGGCCAGACTAGTGCGAAATGGGCTTAACACATAAAACCAACAATTAAGTGGCACGGCACACCAACCCACAGACCAACACACAGACCATCAAAGCACTCATGAACTCAATTACACAACATTGAACTCTCAAACTCACACATAAGAAATGGGTGACTTACACCCTCACAGTCATCCCTCAAACATAGGAAACAGTTACAGCAAACAATGGGTGACTCACTTTTTCACAGTCATCCCTTAAACAAATCATTCAGTGAACTGTAAGCAATGGATGACTTACTCCCTCACAGTCATCTCTTAAACAAAGCATCTAGTGTACAGTACACAATGGATTAATTACTCCATCACAGTAAGTCACCCATTCATGGCTGATATAGGAGTTATTCTGCCTTTATTACAGTTTCTTAGGCAATTATATTCTGCAACCACATCCCACATCCCACATCAAGGGTACATTATGGCGTCAAGGGATAGTGTACTACACCGCTCAGCGTAGAGAGAGGGGTAAGGCAGGGCTGTGAACTGGCACCCTTCCTATTTACATTGTACATCAATAGCCTAGAAAGTTTGTTGGTAGATCAATGTTGAGATGTCCCGCAAATCGGCCATTGCCCGATCCCTGCCCTCCTCTAAACTGAGGACGCCATCATAATAGACAGCCCTCCTGTAGGGCTCCAACGGTTACTAACGAGCGTTACTAAATATATGCAAAATTTAGGCTTGTCAATTAACAATGATAAGACTTTTATTATGAAGTGAGGGAAAAGGTCGTTAGGCTAAATATATTCCATTGCTTGACTAGTTTTCCAATGACAAATGATTGGTTAGGGAAATGTCCCTGTGATGATGTGTCTTCACAGACAGCAATGCACACTGTTTTGTTCTGTACATTTTACATTGAACAGAGAAAGTATTGTATTGTACCGATATTGAGGTTTCAGACACT
This sequence comes from Lissotriton helveticus, assembly GCF_964261635.1. Classification (NCBI taxonomy): domain Eukaryota; kingdom Metazoa; phylum Chordata; class Amphibia; order Caudata; family Salamandridae; genus Lissotriton; species Lissotriton helveticus. The sequence continues at coordinate 420,351,212 of NC_136061.1, read as the reverse complement.
GTCGACCTGCATTCCTATTCTTACAGACCTTACTCACTGTTCATTTAAGTTATGCTTTGTCGAAGATTTTAAAGGCTGCCATTAAAAGCAGAAAGTCCCTAATAACATGAAAAAATCTTTTGTGGTATTATAAAAGCTCATGCCGGTCTTTGATATATGTACATTTTTATGGAATGATTCTATTTCTTTTATACTGGTGTATACTTTTCTTTTTTCTATGATGAAACTGAATAACGCTTATTTGATTTGAACCTCATTACATTTGCTGCACTTTTCAGTGAGTGTAACATATTCAAAAGTATTAGTAAATTAATGGTATAGATTAGAGTACCACCAACTACTGTTAACAAAGGCATTTCCTATAGGGCCTCGATGCATATGAAGAAACGTATAAACTACATTTGTTTTATTCATCTATATATCTTTCGCAGGTAGTAAAATTACTCATGTGGACAATAACTTGCGTAATATTGGATGCAAAAGAAGCCAATACTGTCCTATAGTTGAGGTACTAGGAAAGAATGAAAAATTAGTCACACACAGCAGAAATAAAACTTTAAGTGTGGGTATTAATGTAAACTATAGAGAGCAAAAGATGACAGGCTGCAGGCAGTACAAATATATGGGATGTTCGAAGTTCCTTAGACGTAACAAACTAAGCACAAAAAGAAGCGCTTAATTGTTACTGAAATTTTGGGAGAATGAAACGATATACTCTTGGTATCGGATTTAAGAGTAACCATTGCTTTAAATGATGTTGCCTCTTCTTATGCTAAGTGACGGTGCAACTCCCTATAAGAGTTGTTCTGAGCTGTATATAGACACAAAATTAAGTTTCTGTGCTACCCACATAGAGTGGACTGTTTCAAAGTTAACATACCGTCGAAGGAACAAATACCCACTAGAAGATGAGACTGAGAGGTTTATGTATATCGTACCAGAGTTACTTACTTTCGGTAACCCTCTTTCTGGTGGCTACTTAACAACAGATTCCTCATCTTTAGAATATTCCCTAGGTAGCAGACTGGGTCTGAAGGTTTTCACAGCAGTACTCCTGCATGTCATGAGGTGGTTTGTGTGCCTCCATGTTGGACTTTTTCAGTTCCAAAAGTGATGGACTGGAGTCGGATATAAGCCCCACCCCTACACGTCTTCAGTTTCCTACTTGATCAATTCCTCTCCACGGACTCGAGGCAAAAACAATTGGAGGTACCAGTGCACAGATCTCTAACAAAGGGCCTTTTTAGATGGCAAAAAGGAGCCACTCCACGGAAGGGGGAGTTTTACATACCATCAAAAGAACAAATAGCCACTATAAGGTGAGGAGTCTGCTGTCTAACCTCCATCTGAAAAAACTTACCAAAAGTAACTTGTTATTCTGATGGAAACTTCTGACCGTACATTTCTCAAATGTAGGACAGACACCAAAGCAGAACTTCCCTAAGGTGAAGGGTCTGTGGAGTAGACTCAGACCAAACGTCCCTTGCGTCGCATGTGGCTGTCAAGGTAGTAGTGCTTTGTGAATGTATGCAATAACACCAACCCCATGGCCTGACATGTCAAGGTTAGGCACTTTGTGTGGCAACACAGTGGTAGCAACTTTGGGCCAGGGAGAGTGAGCCCTCAGTGCCCCTTGGCCAATGCATAGTAGATCTTAATGCAGAGAACTAACCACTTTGTCCTTTTCTGTATCATCTTACCTTTCTTTGCCCTCCAGAACCCCACAAAAAGCTTATCGTCCACCCGCTGGTCTTTGGTGCGATTGCTGAAAAAGCTTAAGCCTCTTTTGGAGTCCAGCCAGTAGAGTTGCTCCTCCTGTTTCAATGGGTGAGGTGGAGAAAAGAACATTTGGACGGTGATGGATTTCCCAGAGTGAAAGGAAGTCATGACTTTTGGCAAAAAGGCCGCTCTGGTCCTCAACACCAATTTGTCTGGGGAAAAGGTGGTGTATGACGGCTGCACTAAGAGAGCCTGAAGCTCACTTATGCGACAAGCAGAAGTGATCGCAAGGATCGAGGCAGTGCTGAGAGTCAGAATATGCAAAGAGCAACTGTGCGTTGGCTAGACAATGGTATAGAATCAATCCAGAGACTTTTCCATTAGCATTCATGCCTTCTAGGTATTCTCCACTAAGCAACATTGAAGAAAACCTTTCCCATTTTAACAAAATGGCCCTAATTGCCATTGACTTGACTGCCCCACTGAAAACCTGCTTTAAAGCACCTCGACAATCCCAGACCGTGTGGTTTACTCCCGAACTTCACAAGAATAAAAGCCACTGTTAAAATTTAGAAAGGAGATGGCAACGAACCCATCTTGAAGCTGATAAAGAGAATTATAGGTCTGCCCTCGCCCTCTATCACAAAAATATTTGGCAGACTCGCAAAACCCATATAGCATAGCAAGATCTTGAAAGACTTCACCTGCCCCAAAACCTGCGAACTAGAAGACAAATAAGATTAGTGCCTTCTTCATACAGAAAATAGACTCCATCTATAATAAATTCACCAAGACAAGTTGCTCTTCGCCATTAGACAACGCACCAGTACCCCTTAGCGCTGGGTCTAAAACACGGCTGGCCTTCCCTCCTCTATCGTGAGAAGAGACTGCAGTGTTAAGGTGCAAGGTTAAATCAAGCGCGTCCCTGGATGTCTTACCTGCAAGAATTTCAGCCTCCTTCGCCATTCTGCTATCCGATTCCGTTTGTTCTTTATTAAACTAATCACTGAAGGAAGGACCTTTTCCTTCAACACGGAAAGCGGCTCAGATCATCCAGTTGCGGAAAAACACTAAAGCTCCCATGGAAGATCTCTCAAATGTCCGCCCCATTTCCCTCCTATCCTACCTGAGTAAAGTCCTGGAAAAACAAGTCAATAAACATCTATCTGACCATATCGAATCGGCTGGCTACCTGGATCTATCTCAATCAGGCTTTCGCCCCAATTACAGTACGGAAACTGCATTGGTGGCCATAACCGACAACATCAGGCTTGCGCTAAAGCAGGGCAAATCAACCCTCCTGGTGCTTTTAGATCTCTCTGCAGAATTAGATACGGTCAACCACCAGACTCTGCTCAGAAGAATGAGGGAAGCAGAGATTGGGGGAGAGGCACTGCAATGGATGACCAGCTTCCTTTCTAATCACACTCAGACTATTAATCTGGGCCCATATCGGTCCAATACAGAAAAATTGACCAAGGGAGTGCCTCAGGGCTCATGTCTGAGCCCAACTATGTTCAACATCTACGTTGCCCCCTTGGCCGCACTTTTAAGGAGCCACGGGTTTGTCCCGATATCCTATGCAGGTGACACCCAACTCACCTTCTCCTTTAATAAATCATCCCAGATAGCCCAGGCCTCATTTCTTCCTGCATGCTGGCCATCTCATAATGGATGAGTAACAACTTTTTACAACTGAATGCCGGTAAGACGGAAATCATGCTTTTCAGAGAAGCTCTGCTTTTATGGGTGCCAAGCTGGTGGCCTAAATAGTTGGGAACTGTTCCTGCCCTAAAAACTAAAGAAAAAAATCTAGAGGTGCGTCTCGACCAGACTAACAATGAAAGAACATGTTACCCACACGGTTGGTGCATGCTTTCATGTGTTGGGCCTGCTGAGAAGAGCTTTCCCCTATCTCCCGGACCCATTAGGAAAGACTCTTATACAAGCCCTGGTACTGAGTAAATTAGATTATTGCAACGCTCTACTGATCACAGCCAAAGAGTCTGCTTTAAATCGCCTTCAAGTGGTACAAAACACTGCAGCACGCTTAGTTACAAATGCTCCCTACAGGTCAGCCTCGCTCCCCCTTCTACGACAACTACACTGGTTACATGTACGGAAACGTGTGAAGTTTACGATTTGCTGCCTGACACACGAGCCACTATGGGGAAACGGACCCTCCTACTTGGGGAAGAGGCTTCATGAATATATCCCCCAGAGGGACCTGCGATCTCAGTCGAAGTCCCTGCTCAAAATCACTAGGACTAAAAAACAGGAGGAAGAGCCTATTCATACCAGGCAACTTTAATATGGAATCAGCTCCCTTTGGCCCTAGGACAATGCCCTGATCACCTGAAATTCAGAAAGGCCCTGAAAACCACCCTTTTTTAGCATAGCATACCGTCACAACTTCTTCTGCAATTCCGGAAGCACCGAGATACCCCTCTGGGGGCAATTCATGCGCTATATAAGACTATACACATAAACAAGAGGACATAACTAAGGTCCCACTGTTGCATCACCAACAGTTTGGGAGGGAACATAGGTCTCAAACCAAAAAGGTGACTTAAACAAGGACGGCTGGTCTGGTAAACGCAAAAAGGATGAAGGGGGCAACAAATACTTTCAAATGGTGCCCACTGCAAGATCTTGCTGGGCCAAAGACAAAACATAAAATAAAAACAAAATTGTTACTTACTAGCCGGAGTAGTTTTGCAGCTTGAACATTTTTCTAGATTTACATGCTGTGCATCAACCTAGTGGTGGAGAAGTGTGGCTCACTGGTTAGAGGAGGCAGACCTGGAAGCAGAGGTCAGCCGGGGACCAGGGTTCAATTCCCGGCTCGGCGGGGTCTTGAGTCCTAAAATGTCCATGGACTTGACAATTCTCGCTCCGGTGCCTACTCGATTCACGGGTTCACACTCTGCGACTCTGGGCAATAGCTTGCTTAATCTCCACAACGGCCCCTCGCGGCGGGATGCCTGGCTTTCACCTTGCGGATACCCTGCCGGGGTTATCTCACAGGGGAATACCAGGACGGGTTCCCTAAGCAAGCGCTTAGAAACCGCATGGTGATTTGCGCTATATAAATTCCTGTACATTTACATTTACATTTACATTTGGGTCTGGAATAGTCTTTTTTTTTTTTTTTTTTCTGTTTCAGGTGTCGTCGACCACCATTTGGTGCCAGGTACGTCAACTGTGTGGCGTCAGCAGCGCCCTGTTGGTCGTTGTACGTGGTAGCCATCTTAGGATTCTTTTTTCTCCTTGTGTTTTAGTCTATAATCCTTTAGATGGTTCTTCCTGATAATTTTTCTATCTATATATCTATATATATATATCTTTATATATCTTCGAGCTACCATTCATCAGGACAGAACGAACGCGGTAGCCAAGCACATGGAACACCACCACCAAAGTGACTGGACCCAAGTAAGATTCTTCGGAATTGAGAGTGTCCCCAAAAAAGAACGAGGGGGAGACAGAGAGAGACTACTTAGACAGAAAGAGTCCCGTCACATTTTGAACTTAAGAACATTAACCCCACATGGGTTAAATCAATCGGAAGAATTGTATATTCATTTGTAAAAGCTTCTCGTTAGAAAATGGTAATTTGCTCAAAATGAAATGCCAGACTCTAAAGTTAAAATATTATTAGGCAATGGCCCACTGGAGGGCAGGATAAGGATGTTAATCGCAATGGCTGCTGTAGAAATGATGCATTAGGCAGCTGCGAAGTCCCACTGGAGGGATTAATGGAGATTATATATTGTGATAATATATTTTGATAATACCTTTTGGGTTGTCTTATTCAAAACAACACGCTATACTGAGAGTCAGAAAATGAATAAGATCAGGCATAAAAGTGAGCAACAAAGTTTTATTGTTAACATATATACATAAGTGTTCATAAAAAACTAGATCTCCCAAAATGCAATGAGGCGCTTGGGTTCCCAAACAGGAAGTGAGGGTGTGTTAAACTAACTATATGTAGTAGGGGGAACCAAGCAGTCAGTTGATCGTGAGCAAGGTATCTAGGAATACCGAACACGTAGATCGTGTTAATTGCCCTTTGCCACAAACAAAGAGAATGTAAAGAAAATAAAAAGAAAAATTGCTAACGGACCTTTGGAGTGCGACCCGTTTGTCTCTATTGAGAGATTGAGTGGAAATTGGAAGCGGCGTGGTTCAGCTGCAGGGTGCTGCACCCGGATAGAGCGCTGCAGAAACGGCGATTTGAACCAGAGTGGAGTAATCTTTATATATCTATCTATCTATCTATCTATATATATATATTACCTGCTGGCGGTCGCCAGTAGGTAGTTATAGTTAGGATTGTTTTCCATAGGGAATCCGCAACATTCTATTGGGAATAACTTTGGCGCAGATTGAGGGATCTGCCTGTAATTTTCCTCAAATTTGCCTCGCGGTGGTCCGCTCCTTCCCTGAAAGTTTGGGGAGGATTCATCAAGCGGGGGCCGAGATAAAAGGGGGGTCCCAAAACGTGTTTTTCCCATGTTAATTTCCATAGGGCGGTTGGACTCACTTTTAGCCCGAACGGCTGAATGGATTCCCACGAAACTTGGCAAAATTGTAGGGACTGGTAGCCCGATGTGCCTTTGCTATGTCTCAAGATATGTGATCCAGTGGATTTTGAGTAATTTAGGTTAAAAAAAATATATATATCTATAAGCGCGCACCGGTACGCGCACCGGGGAGCGCACCCTGCGCCCTACGCGAGTACGCGAGCGGAAAGCTGATTGGTTCACGGGTGTCTGTCAACATTCCAAACAGACCGGAGCGGCCGCCATCTTGTGTCTCGGTAGGATCGAGACGCAAGAGGTGCCAAAACAAAGGGGGAAATAACCAAAAGGGGGCAGGGTAGACCCCCCCTGAACCCCTAGGTTTGATGTGGGGGTCATAAAAGGGCCCCGCCGCATAAGAAATACATTTTAAAAAAATCGATTTTCGCAAGGGGAGCGCCCGGTACGCGCCACGGTGCGCGTACCGGGGAGCGTACCCTGGAGAAAAAACAATGACAGACTTCTTTACAAATGTAGCATTTTTTAATACATTGGAGGTAGTTCTTTTTCATTTTTTTAAGAACACAGCTCTTTGATGAGAATTGGAGGTAGCTCTGAAAAGAACTTTTGTTTTTCTTCTTTTTTTTAACAAAAACAAAAGCAGGGAACTGGAAACAGCTCAACAGGAGCCAAAAAAAATAAAAAATTAGGCCTGGGGATGCCAGCGGTGGTTCTCGAGAGCTCGAACCATGAGTGTGACACTTTGCTCCCCATAGCAAAGAAGATGGTCACATTTTCGGCATTTTAATATAGCCTGATTAAAAGCAGGCTGAATATTTGGTATCATCTCCTGCTCACGCCGACGCACAGAAGGTGTCCACCGGTAGAAGTAGAGCCACCATCCCTGGGAGCCTCTCGTGCCAGAGCCTTGACACTCTCCCGTGCATAGTTCTGGGGATGTTTCCTTGACACGTGGCGTATCATCGTCCAGTTCTCGAAGCTGTATTTTTTTCTGGGATTTCCTCTCGATAAGATGGTGTGGCATATTTTACACTCCACCTTTGGAGCATTTACCTTCTTCTCCCCCTCTGGAATTTTGAAAAATTTCCAAATGAAATGTTCCTTCACAGTTCGTTTAGGAACCTCCTCATCAATGAAATCCTCAGTCTCATCACTGGTGCTGGATGCTCTTGCAGCCATGATAATAGAAGTAAATATGACACAGGTGCCAAAAGCAGGTCTTGCACTCACAAAAGTGAAACAAGAAGTGAAGGAAATGGGTGGGGATTTCAGTCTTTGTAAAAAAAAAAGTTAGGAACCAATGAAAAGAGTTATTTCAAGGTCATATGACTTGTTACGCTTACGCTACGCGCTCTGGAGCGCGCCAGGGGGCGCTTAGCGTAAGCACGTCAGGACGTTGCGCGATCGTATGCGCTCGCGTGCTTCCGGGTGCACTTACGCAGGGCGTCATATGACGCATCACGCGGTTACTAGAAACGTCACAATGTTGTTTTCGTTCGCGAGAATAGCGCTAACGGGACGCTCACCGGTACGCGCCCCGGGGCGCGCCGCAACTTTGCACTTACCCGTGCGTTCACCGGTACGTGCCCCGGGAGCGCTCTGGGGCAAAAAAAAACAACTATTAAATAATTATACAATATAAAATTCGGTATAATTTTTTTTAACTTTTTAAGCTATAGAGATTTGCTATTAAAAAACCATTGAAATTCACTGAAAAAACCATAGGTTTCACACCAGTTATAGTTAGGAATTAGCATTTAAAAAACCTATTAAAATCACTGAAAAAACCATAGGTTTCACACCTGTTATAGTTAGCTGGAAGTTTTACTCGCATAAAACCATTGAAATTCCCACGTTATAGTTAGTTGGACTCACTATAACTTGCACGTGCAATGCACTGCTGATGATATCACATATTACATCACTCATGACATGGTCAGTGACATCACTCATGACATCACTGATGACACCATCCTTGTGACACAGTGACAGACCTCCTTTCACTGTAATGTAACCCTTGAAACACATATTCAAAAATAGAAACTATAATTTTCAAAAAAATGGAGATACCCATACCAGTTACAACAACCAATTCAATAATTCCACCATCTATATACACATCCACTCATTCACCAACAGTTCTATATAATCACTCATACGTATACACACTCATCATATGTAGTGATACACCTATACATCCTGTTACACACCGACACACATCCAAAAGATACTCTCACACATACTCGCACATGCAAATAAACTATTGAACATCCATTTATTTGCATATACAGCTATACACACACTACCACCTTACTTGTAAGGAACCTTACACATACTTACTCTCTTAAACAATCACTTATAGAAACACATACTTATTTAAACAGGAACTCTTACAATCCCTTACTCTCACATATAGTCACTTATATACATCAATATTCACATATACTACATTAAAACATATTTAGTTACTGATAAAGACAATAGTGAGACAGTCATTCAGTCAGTAACACACACATATACACAGTCATCCACCCATACAGTCCTGCACATATGCGGTCTTCAAAACATATACAAACAGAGAGCCAGTCACTCATGCATCTATGTTCTAAGTAATACCCCCACCAAACATATAGACACTCATATTGATATTTAAAAAAAACATCTAATAACCCATATACATACACATGTAGCTACTCACCAACCCATGCAGCCACTTATACACAAAGTGAAACACTAATCCATATATTGAAATATTTAAACATTACTCACTAATATATGTATAGACTAAGATACACTTAATAAGCCAGTGAACCAATCAATTTTTTTTTTAAAACATCGATGTAAACCCTTATTTAAACATTTATTCTTCCATCAACTTTTACATATACATATATAACACTTTTTTTTTAAATGCACACATTCACTGGATGGTGTCATCAGTGATGTCATCAGTGATGTCATCAGTGATGTCACTGACCATGTCATGAGTGATGTAATATGTGATGTCATCAGCAGTGCATTGCACGCGCATGTTATAGTGAGTCCAACTAACTATAACGTGGGAATTTCAATGGTTTTATGAGAGTAAAACGTCCAGCTAACTATAACAGGTGTGAAACCTATGGTTTTTTTCAGTGAATATATATATATATTCACTGAAAAAACCATAGGTTATAGACCATATATAGTTAGGAATTAGCATTTACAAAACCTTGAAAATTCACTGAAAAAACCATAGGTTATGAACCATATATAGTTAGGAATTAGCATTTACAAAACCTTATTTTACTCACACAAAACCATTGAAATTCCATATATAGTTAGTTGCACTAACTATATATCGCGCACCCGCAATCCACTGCTGATGATGTCACATATTACATCATTCATGACATGGTCAGTGACATCACTGATGACATCACTGATGACATCTCAAATGACATCATCTAGTGTCTGTGTGTTTTTGTAAAGTTTAAATATGTTTTACATATTGAAGAATGAGTGGATGTATGGAAGACTGAGTGTGTGTGTGGGAGGTGTGTGACTCTGTGCATATCAATGTGTACTTGTATCAGTGATTGTATAAGAGAGTAAGTATGTGTTAGTATATGTGTGAAAAAGTATGGTGTTCTGTGTTTAACTGTATAGATGAGGAAATCGAAGTGTGATTGATTCTTCACAGGACTGACTAGGTGTATGAGTGCATATGATAGTGTTGTAATAATGAGTGACTGTATGTATGAGTGATTGAATGGGTGAATGAGTGAATGTGTGTGTAGACGTAGGAATCAGTGAGTGCGTATGTAGTAACTGGTATTGGTGTGTCATGATGTCATCAGTGATGTCATTTGAGATGTCATCAGTGATGTCATTTGAGGTGTCATCAGTGATGTCATCAGTGATGTCACTGAAGTATGGTGTTCTGTGTTTAACTGTATAGATGAGGAAATGGAAGTGTGATTGATTCTTTACAGGACTGACTAGGTGTGTGAGTAACTCCATGGATGAGTGGCAGTGTGTGAGTGTCTGCATAGGTGTATGAGTGCATATGATAGTGTTGTAATAATGAGTGACTGTATGTATGAGTGATTATATGGGTGAATGTGTGTGTAGACGTAGGAATCAGTGAGTGCATATGTAGTAACTGGTATTGGTGTGTCATGATGTCATCAGTGATGTCATTTGAGATGTCATCAGTGATGTCATCAGTGATGTCATTTGAGATGTCATCAGTGATGTCATCAGTGATGTCACTGACCATGTCATGAATGATGTAATATGTGACATCATCAGCAGTGGATTGCGGGTGCGCGATATATAGTTAGTGCAACTAACTATATATGGAATTTCAATGGTTTTGTGTGAGTAAAATAAGGTTTTGTAAATGCTAATTCCTAACTATATATGGTCTATAACCTATGGTTTTTTCAGTGAATTTTCAAGGTTTTGTAAATGCTAATTCCTAACTATATATGGTCTATAACCTATGGTTTTTTCAGTGAATTTCATTGGTTTTTTAACAGCTAATATCTGTAGCTGTAAAATGTATTCTTCTTTAAATCCAAAAATATATTTTATATGTTTATGAATAATTTTTTTTTAAAATATTTTTTTTTCTTCGTTCCCGCTTCGCGAATCGGGAAGCTTCCCGTTAGCTGACCTTGATGCCGCAAAATAGACCGCGAGCCAGTAAACGTTTCTTTACCGCAACTGCCGCGTTAGAAAACAACATCGTGACGCCTCCCGTCCGCATGACGTTTCACGTTGTCGCGTGATACGTCATATGACGTGCTACGTTAGCGAACTGGTACGCGAAGCGAGTCGCAAAGCGCAGGTTTCTGGAAGCAAACCGGGAGGCCCTGCAAAGCGCTTAACGTAAACACAGCAGGTCATGTGACTTGGTAATAACACTTTTCATTGGTTCATTTCACTTTTGGTTTCCTAATGATGTAAGACTAGGTCATATAATCTAAAATGAACACTTTTCATTGGTTGAGAACTCTTGTTTTTCCCAAATGATGAAAATCCCTCCTTCTTTCCTCACTCTGACTTTCATCATTGTGAGAGAAAGACCCTTTGTGATCACTGAGCAATGGCTTCTTTAGTAGCTTCAGCTGGTGCTTCCCCACCACCTCCACCACATCCAAGGAAGAGTGGACCACCTGCTCAAGTTATAATTCAACAAGAAGAGGAAGAAGAGGAACAGAACGACGAGCACGAAGAGAGGCAGTTTTTGCCTGAGGAGCCCAGGACGTCTCACCGGAAAGAAAACTTCATTTGGCAATTTTTTAAAATTCCCAAAGGTCAGAAAAAAGTAAATGCAAGATACGTAACTTGCCTTATATGTCAAGATAGACTGTCCAGAGGAACCGAGAAAAAATACAGTTTCGGAAACTACACAATGCATCGCCATATGACTAGGTGGCATCCTAACAACTACAGTGCTGCACAGTTTCGAAACGACCTAGATAATCTCCCTATTATGGCCAGAAGATCTGTTGTACCGGAAGTAATGGGACCAGAGGGCAGGGAGATGGTGCCAAATATACAAATGAGATTTGGTGAAGTAAAACACATCTGCGTATTTTGCGATGGATTCATTTGCTACGGAGAAAGAAGCATCACTCTGATCAACAGAGCTATTGACTATCATATGCAAGTTTGTACGAAACGCCCAAAATAATAAATACTTTTTTTTTGTTTTGTTGCTCCTGTTGAGACCTTTACAATGAATCGTTTTCATTGCCCCCTCCAAGAAAAACCCCAAAAAATATAAAACTGTTCAGAAAAATTCAAAAAAAGTAAAAAAATGTTCCGAAAAATAATAACAAAAATATAAAACAACAAAAAAGATTAAAAAAAAGTTCTTTTCAGAACTACCTCCCCGTTATTAAAAAATTGGTACAATATTTGGAACTGTGCCAACCTCTGTTTCTCTTAGTTCGCTTCCCAGTTCGCTCGCCGGTACGCGAACCGGAAGCGAACCAAAAACAGTAAGTATAAGGGAAGGAAACAGACACTTATGTTAAAAGAAAGACAGCTATAGGGGAGTAAACTAGAGATACTATTACCCGTAATCCACTGCTGATGATGTCACATATTACATCATTCATGACATGCTCAGTGACATCATCAGCAGAGGATTGCGGGTTTTTTGGCAACGTGCCTTATCCACGGTTTAATAACGCTGCCTTTTGCTTTATATAAGTTTTCAAATTGTATGAAATATATACCAATAGGTCGTTATGAACCTTTAGGTAGTGCTTTTCTTCATGAGGTCTGGTCGCTTCCATACACATACAGATGTTTCAAAGATGATCGAGAAGTTTATCTGAATGGAGAGGAATGCACTGAGACGCCAGATCATTCACTAATGTGTAGGCACATACAGTTACACGGTTCATGCAACAAACACCGACCAAATATGGCTTGCGTGTTGCAAGGCACGCCAGTTCCTGCTATCATCCCCACGTTCAAGTTGTTGGAAAATGGTAGTTATTTGATGCTCAATAATGAAGATTGTTCTGGGTTAATTAAAAGTATTCCTTTTATCGTAACAGTAAGTGAACGGGTTATTTGCTGCAGAAATGTTCTATTTCCTCCCACACATGAACATAGGGAGTTTTCAATCTCGCCACAAATACCAACCTTGGGAGCAGATTTCAACGGCATGGCAAGAATAAGAGCTCTTTTGTCTCAGAGAGAGGTGGCCTTGAGTTCGGCCCGTGAAACTTTCGTGCTTCACATAGCGAACACCCGTACAGAGGTGCAGACCCTTTTCAATTCAGATTTGCCTTTCCATTTCAGCAAGATGGTTCGGACTATCTTTAACGCATCCTCCACAAAGGCCCTGGCGCACTTTTTTAAAGTTGTTACCAGTGGTCTCGTGACTTCATTTGAGAAAATCTTTGGAGTCATCCCTGCTTTCTTTCATTCTATTTTTTCCACTCTGCTTCGTGGATTGCCATTTTTACTTGCATTACCAGCGGACGCTCTTGTACATTTTTAAATATGGATGTCCCTCCTATGCAACCTCCCGCCCTGCAGCTGCTGACACTGTTCCGCAATCGCATGCTAGAATATTATGGCACAATGCCGTTGGCGATATTAAGCACGGCATATGGATTATCTTTTCGATTCTCCTACTTCACCTGTGTCCAGCCTGTATTTCACTGCCTGACCTGTGATTTCGATTGGGCCATTGATTTGTGTCTCTGCGGACCGGTTTCTCCTGACGTCGACTTTAATCAGCTGATGACTCCTATCATTACTCACGAGTTGGTTTGTCCTGGCGAAAGGATTATGGCTGTGGCATTGATGCATGGACTAATTGGTCCCTGGAATTTACTGGCGGCAACACAGTCTTTCTTGGAACAGAGCTTTCTTGAAAACCCACCGAGCTGTCCTCTGATGGTGATAGAGGATCCGGTGCTGGGAGAGCACGTATGTTCTTTTCCGCTTTTAAATTGGATGGCTGAACTGTTTTCGGATGAAGACGGTGACTTCCTATTGGAGGCTGTTGCAGCTTATTTTGCATACACAGTTATGTCATAGACCTTTTTCATGTTTGATATGCTGAGTACTAGCATTTCATTGACAATTCATTGACTTATTTGTCAAGTTTTTATTATTTACCTTGCCTATTGGCTTAAGACTCGATAAAGTACTTGGCTGTTTTATTTTTCTTTAGCATTACATTTTCCTAGTTTTTAATGCTTTACCTTGCGGACCGTCCACATATAAACTTGCAATCTGCTCTCATGAGATGGCACTTCTATTATCTTATTCAGTTCGTTTCCGGATCATGGGGAGGTGTCATCTAGGTCCTGGATATCTTTACACCGTGTTAAGTTAGCATGGGCTCATTACCGGTTTAAACGCCATTTTTCCTTTTTTGCAACTTCTGCACACGACACTTAGTTGTTGCTTTAGCTTTCAACCTAGTAGTTCATCGTGGTTTACATGAGAATAATATGTTATTGCTCTACTATCTGCTTTGCTTGTTAAACTATATCTGTACAGCGAGTGCTAAAGTTTCAAGAACAACACGATACAGAATTGTTATGAGGTCTGATCTCCACGACTTCATACTCATAACATAAGTGCAACTTCTGCCAATTCTGGGCATGAGGCGGGTTTTATATTGCTTTGCCGAACATACATACACAACACTTGATGCGGTTCACATGAAGAGAGAGCTGGTATATGCTGATGTGATTCCTTCAAATCTAAGACACTAAAGTATGGGCACGCCCTAAACCAACACAAAGAGACCTTCTTAGCAAATAATATAATATGTGTATTAGGGAGGGTGAGATATAAGCAGCCGCGGGCCGTGGAGGGAGTTACGGTGAGGCAGGGAGGCGGGGAGGGGGAGAAGCATGGTGGAGCCCTCTCCACCCTGCCCCTCCCCCCCCCAGCCCCACCGTAACTCCCTCCACGGCTGCTTATAAGTGTTGCTAACTCTTATTCATTTACAGCATGTTAACATACTGTCACCATTCGCTTTTTATGTACTAGTAACTATGCTGGTAATTTTGCTACTGATAATATGTGTACTTGTATTATCTAAGATACTACGCCTGAGAAGACGGCATTAGTAAATAAACATTTCAAATACACATGTGTTCTTCTTAACTCCATGTTCTGGTTTCTAAGAAATATATAACGACCGACTGTTCATGAGTTCCACGTATCCTGAGGTACTATAAGTTCATATTCTGGATTGTCTAAACATTGAGAGTTTGTTATATCCAATGTAACACTGTACCTAGCTTGCTAAGGGGTTTTTGATTACTAAGGTGAGTTTTGGGACACCCTAATTCGCCGAGGTTCCAATCCTCTGTCCACAGTTCTGTGTGAGAACAGAAACCCTGCGACAGGGGCACCCCCGACCCTTGCTGGAGCTTCATCACACTTGCGATACAACTCCAGCAATGCGCCACCTTTACGGCACAGATACATCACGCATCTGTGCTGTTTTTGCCCCATGATGCGCCGCATTGTAAATGCAGCACACCATAGGTGACGGAACAGCGGCACAGAATGACTAACACATCCCTGGTGATGCGCCAGTCATCATAAATCTATCCCTATGCTTCTTATCTTGTTAGAGATGAACCGCCATATGTATCATCAAAGTTTTTTGCATTTCCTAAATAGCGAACTTTAAGGAATAAATAGCGATTCTTTACCATTCCTAGTTTGCGATGAGCTATTTGCTAATTACAAATTACCCATTCATTTCCTTCATTTCCATAGGGCGGTTGGACTCACTTTTAGCTCGAACGGCTGAATGGATTTCCACGAAACTTGGCAAAATTGTAGGGACTGGTAGCCCGATGTGCCTTTGCTATGTCTCAAGATATATGCTCCAGTGGTTTTTACGAAAATTAACTTTGAAAAATATATATTGAGCTACATTGGCCTATATATATGTTGGAGCCCAAATGTAGCCCAATGTAGCCCAATGAAGCCCAATGAAGCCCAATGTAGCCCAATGTAGCCCAAAGATGGCCGCCAGAGACGAAAAAAAACAAATGTAGCCCAAATATCAGCCAGATGTAGCCCAACTATAGCCCAGTGACAGAATGACCAATCAGCTTCGCAAACCTCCGTTACGCGAAGCGGAGCGCTGTTACAGATATAATTCTTTTTTTGAACGTTAATTTCTCAAAATCCACTGGAGCACATATATTGAGACCTAGCAAAGGCACATCGGGCTACCAGTCCCTAATATTTTACCAAGTTTCGTGCAAATCCATTCAGCCGTTCGATTATTATTATTATTATTTTTTTTTGCCCCGCGGGGCCCTTTTAAAACCTCCACATCAAACCTAGGGGGTCAGCGAGGATCTACTATTCCCCCTTATGGTCATTTGCCCCTTCGCTTTCGCCTCCTCTTGTCTCTCGATCCTACCGAGAGACAAGATGGCGGCCGCTACGGACTGTTTGGAATGTTGACAGACGCCGGAGAACCAATCCGCTTCGCTTCACAAAGCTCCGTTGCGCGAAAAGTACGCGTCCTGGAGCGCTGCCCGGTCCGCTGTTACAGATATATATTTTTTTTAAACGTTAATTTCTCAAAATCCACTGTAGCACATATATTGAGACCTACAAAAGGCACATCGGGCTACCAGTCCCTACAATTTTGCCAAGTTTCGTGCAAATCCATTCAGCCGTTCGGGCTAAAAGTGAGGCCAACCGCCCTATGGAAAACTCAATGTTAAAAACACGTTTTGGGACCCCCCTTTTTTCTCGGCCCCCCCTTGACGAACCCCCCCCAAATTTTCAAGGGCTGCTCAGAAACAAAATGTGCCATTTTCCTGAAAATTTCAGCCAATTCCGTCCACAAACGCCAAAGTTATTAGACATAGAATTTTCAAAAATCCCATAGAGAAAAAATCCTAACTATATATACCTACTGGCGACCGCCAGTAGGTAATATATATATATATATATATATATATATACACACACACATATACATATACTTCTGCCCCACCTGTTTGTATTCCTCATATGGGACGCAAGTGAATCCCCAAAATTCTTCAATACTACTCGTACTGGTAAGTAACCTTTTCGTTTTGCAGCATGAATCCTTTTCTGGATTCACATGCTGTGCATCAGATTATGCAGCGTTTTCTCCCCTTCTGGGGGTGCTGTGGTGAGAGGAAGATCTTGCGAACAGGTGTTGAAGTACTTTCTGTCCAATTTGTGCTTCCTTATTCATATGTATGTTCACACAATAATGCTTGGTGAATATGTGTGGTGATGCCCATGTAGCTGCTGCACACATAATGTCAATGGGCACGTTGGCCATACTATCCATCATGAAATTGTTGCTTTTGTGACTGCCGCTCCTGTGTTTGTATACGCATAGGTGACAAACAACTGTTTGGTCTTGCGGATTTGTTCAGTCTTTTGTAGATAATACAGTTGTGTTCTCTTTACATCCAGGGTATGGAGGCTTTTTTCTCCCCTTGTTTGTGAGTTTTTGAAGCAAACCGGTAAGAGAATACTCTGATCTAAGTGTTATTTGGATACCACTTTTGGCAGGAATTGTGGGTTTGTTTTTAAAATAACCTTGTCCTTGTGGATTTACATGTATGGTTCCTGTATGGTTAATGCTTATAACTCACTTACTCTTCGTAAAGATGTAATTGCAGTGAGGAAGGCTGTCTTGAAGGGGATGTGTTTGAGCTCTGCTTTATGCATTTGTTCAAATGGTTTTGTCATGAATTGAGTGAGCACTGTATTCAGACTCCACATGGGGACTGGAGCTGTTCTAGGTGCAGTAATTTGTTTGGATCCTTCTAGGAATCTTTTATGACAGGTCTTTTAAAGAAACTTGTGCATGTTTCTCCCCTTGTGTATGCCACGATGGCAGCAAGGTGTACCTTTATGCTTGAGTAGTTGATGTGGCTGTCTAAGAGGTGAGTTAGATATATGATTACTGTCTCTTGTGATTCGATAGAATTCATTTGATTGGTAGCTATGCACCAAGTGGTGTATTGCTTCTATTTAGCTGCGTAGCATATTCTTGTTGTCTGCTTTCTTTCCTCCTTTAGAATTTCCATTGTTCGCGGAGGCAGGTTGAGGTGACCAAATTCTACCTATTCAACTGCCAAGCCGCTAAGTGTAGCGTTGTTGGTTCTGGGTGAAAGATTTAGCCCTGTTGCATTGTCAACATGTCCTTGTCTTCTCTTATATTTATGATTTGTCCCTTGGACATTTCTAGCAGTGTTGAGTACCATGTCTGTCTCGGCCATTGTAGAGCAATGAGAATTAGGTTTGTTCCTGGTTGTCTTGCTTTTTCTATTACTCTTTGGATTAGGGGTATTGGGGGAAAGGCGTATGCAAACGTCCCTGACAGATTTAGTGACATGGCATTCACTTTTGACAGGTGGTGAGGAAACCTCGAGGCAAAGGACCGGCATTTCCTTTTCTGTACTATTGAAAACAGGTCTATCACTGGTGTTCCCCGTGTTTTGAAGCTGTATTTTACAGTCTTGTCCTTTAATTCCCACTCGTGGGAGCAGCTGTTCTGTCTGCTCAGCAGGTCAGCTGTTGTGTTGTATAATCCTGGTAGGTGTAATGTTTGCAGATTGATACCTTGATGTATTGCCCAATGCCAGATCTGTTGTGCTAATTTGCTAAGCGGAAATCATCTTGTACCTCCATGTTTGTGGAGGTAGAACATTGTGGTGGTATTGTCCGCTTGAATCTGGACTGTTCTCTTTTGAATGTGTTTCTGGAATGCCTTCAATGCTAGGAATACTGTTTTCATTTCCAAGTAATTGATGTGCTTTATGGAATCTTGTTTGTTCCATTGGTCTCTTACTTTCAGTTTCTTGAAGTGTGCTCCCCAACCATTGAGTGATGCGTCTGTTATAGTCACAGAAGGAGTTGGGTATTTGAAAGGTCTCCCCTGTGCTATGTTGTTGGATGCCCACCATAGTGTTACTGCTTGCAGCTTATGCGTAACAACCACTAGATCCTCCCAACTCCCTGTGGCTGGGACCAGTTGTTAGTGAGTCATTACTGGAATGGGTGCATATGTAGATTGGCATGAGGGATGAGTCGGATGCCATCATGCCCATGAGTTTTATGACTCTCCTCACTGTCAGAGATTGACCTCACTGGTAGAGGGAGGTTTCCTGTTTGATAGCTTGTATTCTGTTTTGCGTCGGGTATGCCCGTGAGTTCCTTGAACTTAGTCTTGCACCTAGGAAAATATTTTCTTTTTCTGGCCTTATTGAGGATTTTTTGTGAATTATGGAGAATCTTAGCTCTTGCGGAGTGTGGATTGCTGTTTGAACGTAGCTGAGACATCTTTGCTTTGTGCTTGCCTTTATGAGCCAGTCGTCCAGGTAGGGATAGACGTGCATACCCTCCCTTCTCAGGTGTGCCGCGACGGCAGCTAAGTAAAAGACACACAATTGATGGACGGAATGCAGAACAAATCAAAACATTCACCCCAGTCAAGAGATCTGGGTTAAATCCATCATTCTTTTGCTCACCATGCCACCCCAGTTTAGACCTGGCCATATGCAAATCAGTCTTGATCCTGTGCCTCATAAGAACAGTCCAGCCCGAACTGCCCAGCAAGGTCCTCCCTGGACTGGAAACAAGCATTCTAGGACCGGTTTCAGGGTCTCACCCCTCTTCAGCCAGGATAGCTTGATTCTAGTGGCACAGTGAGCCCAGGAGCAATGTCTAGGCATACCTGGCGCACTTAGGGCGAGAAAGTAAAAGACAAACAATTGATGGACGGAATTCAGAACAAATCAAAACATTCACCCCACTCAAGAGATATGGGTTAAATCCATCATTCTTTTGCTCACCATGCCATCCCAGTTTAGACCTGGCCATATGCAAATCAGTATTGATCCTGTGCCTCATGGGAACAGACCAGCCCGAACTGCCAAGCAAGGCCCTCTCTGGACCGAAAAAAAAAGCAACCTAGGACCGGTTTCCGGGTTTCACTCCTCTTCAGCCAGGATAGCTTGATTCCAGAAGGCACAGTGAGTCCAGGACCCACGTCTGGGAATACCTGGTGCACTTAGGGCGAGAAAGTAAAAGACACACAATTGATGGAAGGAATGCAGAACAAATCAAAACATTCACCCCCAGTCAAGAGATCTGGGTTAAATCCATCATTCTTTTGCCCACCATGCCACCCCAGCTAGGCACTTGCTAAAAACATGTGGGGCAGATTTTATCCCAACTAGTAGTACCTTGAACTGGTAGTGTGTTCCGTTGTGCAGAAACCTGAGATATTTTCAGTTTTTTTTGTTCATAGGTATGTGTAAATAGGCGTCTTTGAGGTCTATTGTTGCCATGTACTCCCCATTTTGGATTTGTGGGATTATTTCTTGTAGAGTAGCCATCTTGAAGTGTTGTGTTAAACTGAATTTGTTTATGAACTGTAGGTCCAGGATTGGTCTTGGTGATAAATCCTGTTTTGGAACCAGGAAATACGGCGAGTAATTGGAGTCAATTAGAGACATTTACTCTTCCTCTTGAGGTCTGGCCTCTGCATTTGCCTCTACCTCAAAATGGCTGCTAGGGCTGTTGCTGCCAACCTTGTTAACCTGTTTGTTGGCCTTTGTCCTGGCCTTCTTGATGGTGGGATATTTGCTGACCCTCAATCAATCAATCATAGCATTTGTAAAGCTCACTACATACCTGTGTGGGTCTCAAGGCGCTGGTGGGGGTGGGAGGGGGGGCTGTTACTGTTCGAAGAGCCAGGTCTTGAGAAGTCTTCTGAAGGTCAGAAGGTCTTCGGTCTGCCATAGGCATATGGGGAGGGTGTTCCATGTCTTGGCGGCTAGGTGGGAGAAAGATCTGCCGCCGGCGGTCACTCTTCAGATGCGGGGGACGGTGGCGAGGGCGCGGTCTGCGGAGCGGAGCTGGCGGTGGGGGTGTAGAGGCTGAGTCGGCTGTTAAGCTACGTTGGCCCGGTGGAGTGCTTTGTGTGCATGGGAATAGTTTGAAGGTTATCCTCTTGTTGACAGGGAGCCACTGCAGGTCTCTCAGATGGGGTGTGATGTGGCTGCGGCGAGGGATGTCGAGGATCAGGCGTGCGGAGGCGTTCTGGATGCGTTGGAGCCGTTTCAGGAGTTTGGCCGAGGCTCCTGTGTAGAGGGCGTTCCCGTAGTCCAGTCTACTGATGACGAGGGCCTGGGTGACTGTCCTCGTTTCGGTGGGGATCCACTTTAAGATCCTGCGAAGCATGCGGAGGGTGTTGAAGCAGGAGGAGGAGACAGCGTTGACCTGATTCGTCATGGAGAGGGTAGAGTCGAGGATGACCTCTAGGTTGCGTGCGTAGTCGGTGGGTATTGGGGGTGTTCCTAGTGCAGTCGGCCACCAGGAGTCGTCCCAGGCCGAGGGGGTGGATCCGAGGACCTCAGTTTTGTCCGAGTTCAGCTTCAGTCAGCTGTTCCTCAGCTAGTCGGCGACTGCTTTCATTCCTTCGTGGAGGATGGTTTTGGTGGTGTGGGGATCTTTGGTGAGGGAGAGGAACAGCTGGGTGTCGTCAGCATAGGAGATGATGTTGAGGTCGTGCCGTCTTGCGACATGGGAGAGTGGTGCCATGTAGACGTTGAACAGCGTTGGGCTGAGGGATGAGCCTTGGGGTACACCGCAGATGATCCTGGTGGCTTCGGAGCAGAAGGGGGGGGAGGGGGACGCTCTGTGTTCTGCCGGAGAGGAAGGAGGAGGTGAAGTCCAGGGCTGTCTCTTGGATTCCGGCGTAGTAGAGGCGTGTTCGTAGTGTGCGGTGGCAGACTGTGTCGAAGGCGGCTGATAGGTCCAGGAGGATGAGGGCTGCGGTTTCTCCGTTGTCTAGCAGGGTCCTGATGTCGTCGGTGGCTGCGATTCGGGCAGTTTCGGTGCTGTGGTTGCTGCGGATACCGGACTGGGAAGGGTCCAGGATGCTGTTCTCCTCGAGGAAGCTGGTCAGTTGTTTGTTGATGGCCTTTTCGATGACCTTTTCCAGGAACGGGAGCAGGGAGATGGTTCGGAATTTCTTGAGGTTCTTGGGGTACACCTTGGGTTTCTTGAGTAAGGCGTTGATCTCTGCGTGCTTCCAGCTCTCTGGGAAGGTTGCGGTCTCGAAGGAGATGTTGATGGTTTTCCAGGGAAGGGGTGCACTGGTGCTGCTGGCTTTGTTGAAGATGTGGTGTGGGCAGGGGTCTTCCAGTGATCAGGAGTGGACGGTGTTCATGATTTTGATGGTGTCATCGTCGTTGATGTTGGTCCAGGCGAGCAGGTGGTTGGTGGTCGTGGGAGCGGGGGTTTCAGTGGTTGCCGGGGTGGTGACGGCATTGAAGCTGTCATGGATGTCTGCGCTCTTGCAATGGAAGAAGGTGACCAGCGAGTCACACAGGTTTTGTGAAGGTGGGATGTTGTTGGTGTTGGAGCTTGGGTTTGAGAGTTCCTTCACGATGTTGAAGAGCTCTTTGCTGTTGTGTGCGTTGTTGTCGAGGCAATCTTTGAAGGAGGTCCTTTTGGCTGATCTGATGAGGTGGTGGTGTCTGCGGGTGGGGATCTTGTGGGCTGTGTATCTTTCCGGTGTTCGTTCACGGATCCAGATTTTTTCGGGTTTTCGGCACGTTCGCTTGGAGGCCTGGAGGTCTTCGGTGAACCAGCTGGCTTTCTTGCTGGTGTTGGTGTAGGAGGGTTTCTTTAGCGGGGCGAGGGTGCTGGCGCAGTCGTTGATCCACTGTCTGAGGTTGCGAGCGGCAGTGACGGGGTCAGTCGGGTCTGCGGGTGGGCTCCGAGCAATGGTGGTGGAAAGCTGGTCTTGCTCCAGCAGTGACGCGGTATCTGTTGGGTGCGGTGGTGCGTGGTGGGTTACCGGAAGGTGAAGTGGATGCAGCGGTGATCGGTCCAGTGGAGCTCGGTGATGTGGTTGAGGGAGACGTGGGAGCTTGCGGAGAAAATGGGGTCAAGTGTGTGGCCGGTGGAGTGGGTGGGTGTAGTGACGAGTTGTCCAAGTCCGAGGTTGGCGATCAGGGTGGTGGAGTTGGTGGTGGTGTTGTTCTCGAGGTGGAACTTCAGGTCCCCGAGGAGGATGTAGTCTATGGAGGCAAGGGCGTGTGTGCTGACGAGGTGGGTGATGGAATCGCTGAACTGTGCTCAGGGTCCGAGGGGTCTGTAGACGAGGGTTCCTCTGAGGGTGGTGTTGGGGTCGGTGTGAATCTGGAAGTGCAGGTGTTCGGCAGTGCTGAGGGTGTCTGTTGGTAGAGACTTTGAGAGTGTTCCTGTGGACGATGACTATTCCTCCTCCTACCCCATTGATGCGGTCCCTGGGGGTAATCTTATGGCCTTCCGGGATGGCTATGGCGATGTCAGGTGCCGAGGAGGGGTTCAGCCAGGTCTCCGTCAGGAAGGCGACGTCTGGGGTGTTGGAGTCCAATAGGTCCCAGAGTTTCACTGCGTGTTTGCGTGCGGAACGGGTGTTGAGAAGGATGCATCTGAGGTGGTTCGGTTCTTTGGTAGGTGGGTTGGCGGGCCGAATGCTGGTGAAGCTGCAGTTCCGGCAGGAGAAGGGTCCTTGGGTGCGCTTCGGGGCGGCCATGCAGCAGGTGCGAGATCTTCCGGCGTTGAGTGCGTGGAGGGTGCTGGAGTCGTACCAGAGGCGGGCGTCGTGGTGTTCGCGGGGGCCAAGGGTCCTGGCGCTGGGCGCGGTCCAGCCGCGGACGGGCGCAGATGGGCTTACCTTAGGCGCCATATAAGGGGGAGTGGGAGGGAGGTGCAGCTGGGATGTGGGAGCGGGGCGGCGAATGGGTACTGAGGGGGCGGGCCGCAGGTGGGTCAGTGGCGGGAAAAGCGGCGGGAGTGGAGACACCGGGGCAACAGAGACACAAAAAGCAAAATAACAGTCAACCGTTAGCAGGGGAAACAAAGGCAATATTAGCAGGAGTAAAAATAAAAACAGGAGGCACAACAGGAGCCTAACAGTGGTGAAGAACTATCAGCAGCCGCGGGCGGGGACACGAGCACGCAGGTGGTGCTGTGTAGTGTGGGTAGCGTCCTACCCTGAAAACAGGGTCAAGGGGCTGAGCAAATGCTCCTATTCCTGTGGGTTTCCTGCTGTTAAAACCACTTCTTTTGAAGGTTCCTCTTTGCTGTATTGCTCCCATTGCTCTTGCAGTCTCATTAGCATTCTTTATTTGTTGGAGTGATTCATCCAACTCCTTTCCAAACAGTGCGTCCCGTGTGAAAGGTCTGTTAATGATGGAGGTTTGGACCTCCTGCTTAAAACCAGAAATTCTTAGCCAGGCATGTTTTGTCAGGGATGTACCTGTTCACATTTGCCTGCTGGCAGTGTCTGCTGCATCCAGTGCAGATTTAAGGCATGTGTTAGCAATGTTTCTTCCTTCCGGGACAATAGAATTACCTCTCTTTTTGTCCTCCCCGGGGAGTTTGTTGAGGAGTTCTTCAATCTTATCCCATTGCTGGTGTCCGTATCTGTTTAGTAGGGCATTAAAGTTTGCAATGCGCCTCTGCATTGCTGCCTCTTTTTTCATCTTCCTGCCCACCATGTCCATTCGTTTGCTTTCCTTTTCCGATGGTGGTCCAGTTAGAGATGGCATTTGCCCTTTTCCTGGCTGCAGTAATAATGATGTAGACAGGTACAGTGTTTCCCTGAATATATTTTGGGTCCTTTGAGGAGGCTTTTGTATTTCTTCTCGACCCTAGGTGTTACTCCTTTGCTTGAGGCTGGTTCTTGAAAGGCCTCCTTGCCTTTATCTATAATGCTTGGCAGCATTGGCAAGTATTGAGTCTCCTTGTTGGCTGGTGCTAATGTCTCGAGAAGGAAGCATGTGCCGCCTTTTCCTCTTCAAGGGGGGGCTCCGAAAGAGTCTGCTGCCCTTTTAACCAGTCCGTTTTAGAAGGCTAAATCATCTGGTGGGGATGCCTTAGAGGTATAGCAGCAAATTTCCTCTTCGGGGCTTTCGGTGTCAAGGTCATTCCATGTGTCCTCGAAATTCTCAGAGTCATCCTCCTCTTCGGGAGAGTCTGTGTATTCCTCTGGATCTTCCTCGCGAGGTTCTGGTGTTTGTGGAGAATTGAAAATCTCCTCTTCCTCCCTTTCGGCGTCTTCCACCCCCTTTGGTGTCAACATAGTCTTTTTCGGTGGCTGGGAACTTCGTGATTCGGAAGTCCTTCAGCGAAGTGTCAAAATCTTTCTTCTTTTGGAGAAGCATTGCCAATTCAGATTCGAGTCACTGTCTCTTCATTTCGACCTCGAGTGCTCTCTCGGCGTCGGAGGTCGGAGATTTTAGTTTCTTGCTTGTTCTTGCCTCTGTCCATCAATTGTTCTTTTTGCATTTGCCTCTGCTCTTTGACAGCGTTACACTTCCCTTCGGGATCTCATGTTCGACTCTCGTCTTCGGCACCTCGTGCAATTTTCCCTTGCCGGTCTCCCTTAGCAGGGTTCCGTGGTTTTCGGAGTTGCTTTCTAGAAATTCTGCCGGAACTCCTTGGTCTTCCTCATCACTGGAAAGGCCTAGGTCCTTCAGTGAAATGTTCTTCGAAGTCTGTGACACCGTTGCGTAATGGGCTCCCTCTGCTTTCGGAGTGCCCCGAGTGTTTTTGGTTGGAACACTGCGCAGGCCTCACAGTCCTAGTCCTGATGGTCCTTGGGCAGGCAGAGGTTGCACACGTCATGTGGATAGCGTTGGGCGAACTTGTGGTAGCACTCCGGGCAGAACTTGAAGGGGGTATTTTCCATGGCCCCTACCTCGCCATTTGTCGACCCTTGTTGTCGCCTTGTGTCGTTCTCGTAATTCCATCCCTCTCTCCGGTATCGATGTTGATAGACGGTTGAGCTTAATCGAAATATTGTCCTTTTTTTTCCTTTTTGGGGCGTTTCCTGAAAAGAATTCGGAGCTTCCCGTCTTGCTTCCTGACCCAAAGGCGTAAAAAAAGAATCTGAAGATGGCTACTACGTACAATGATGAACAGGGCACCGTCTGAGGTTAACACAGGGGACGTACCTGGTACCAAATGGTGGTCGACGATGCCCAAAACAGAGAGAAAAAAGTAAAAGACTATTCCGGACCCAACCACTAGACGGCAGAATGATGCACAGTATGTGAATCCAGAAAAGGGTTCACGCTGCAAAACATCTAACAGTTTGGCTTTTAAGGAGTCTGCGTTACAGATTCCACACCAGCCACACTTGACCCAGCGCTCCGTGTAAATGGACATTGTAGGGAGGGATGCCTGGACTCCACAACCTTATACGATAACTAGAACACCGTCAACTGCTGCCACTCAATCTCCACACATTGAAGAATAGATTGTGCAGGTTTGGATGTAACACACTGCCCTGCTGCTCCAACAGAAGATCCTCCAGAATGGCAAACCTGATTGGAGGACAGATGCTTAGACCCAGAAATTCTGGGTTCCACACTTTCCTGGCCCAATCCAAAGCCATTAGGATGACTTGGGCCCGGCTGTTCCTGATCTTCTTCAAAAGTCGGGACAGGACCCCGAGCTAGATTCTAGTTGGAATGCTTGTCCTAGAGAGAGTGTTCTTGGGAAGTCCAACATGCACAAGTTTCAACACTTAAGTTTATCAATGATAGAGAAAAGACCCAGCCACGGTTCTCCCCATTGTCAAAAGATACTGTGAGCCATCGCAATGTGCAACCGCCATTTGTGACCTGCCAGGAATCGCTGGCTGAGCTCGTCTGTCCTTGCATTTAAAGATATCACCAGGTGGTTGTCGATTGAGTAGATGTCCTGACACTTCAGCTGGGATGGACTGTATCTTTGAGGACCAAGGTCAGTACTGATTTGCATAACATGGGTCTATGTCTAGAGTGGCATGGTGGGGGGAAAACGATGAAGTCGAATGCAGCCCAAGTGACTAGCATCGGATGACATTAATTCAAAGTATTCCATCCATCACCTATTTGTTTGTTTCAGATGAAGCCCTAAGCGCGACAGCAATGCCCAGAAGTGGGTCCTGTGCCCACTGTGCCACAGGACTCATCTACACCCTACTGACAAGACCCAACTAAGGTAAAACCAGTCTGGGCTTCATGAAGGGGTCTTGCATGGAAGTGTAAACGGACTGTTCACATGAGGAGCAGGGTCAGTACAGATTTACATAAGGTGGGCCTTTGTCTAGAGTGGCATGATGGGTGAAAAATGATGCACCTGAATGTGGCCCGAGTGAATGACAGTGGCTGAGATTAATTCAATAATTCCACCCAACACTTAATTGCTTGCTGCAATTTAACTTCAGAGGTGACGGGCCTCTTGACACAGAACACAAGATCTCACTCAGACCTGCTTGTTGCCTGTGTAGTTCATGAGAATGTGCACCAGCCTTTGCTTGATGGATAGAAGAAAGGACTTCAACGCCACGTGAATGGCCAGCAACACCAAAAGACTAATGTGGAGTTGGTTTCCACTGGAGACCAGAGTCTTCTAATCTCCCCCTCTCCAAGACAACCTCCCCAAGCCAGCGGTGACACATCCGTCAACACTAAGTTCTAGGATAAGAAGAGAGAAGAGTCTGCCATTGATCAACTTGCGGTCGAGCATCCACTACTGCAGTGCCTGTACAATTGCCTCCGCAATCTAGATGATATCCGACAGGTTTCCTTGATGCCGGGCCAACTGAGATTTCAGATCGCACTGCGGAGCTGGCATATGTTAACTAGTGAAGCAGACAGGTAGGAGCAAAGAAGCCTTGGAGCTGCTCACCAATTTCCAGAACAATGGCTGAAACATTGGGATCATAGCCCAAAGGTTCTTGACTAGTTGTGGCACCGCAACGGGCTTGACACCCTGAGCCGCACCTTGTATAAGACAGCTCCAGTAAAAGGAATTCTTTGCGAATGAGTCAGGTATGACTCGGCTCATTGATTGAAGACCCCTACAATGTCAAGAGTTTCGCAGTCATCTAGAGGTGGACTAAGACTGACTGTGACAAGCCAATCTTCAACTGCTAGTAGCAGAGGTAGAGGAAAACTGATATCTCCAACCTTCAAAGATGTGTGGTGACTACCGGCATCACTTTCGAGAACAAGTGAGGGGCTCAGGTAAGACAGAAGGTGAGAAAAACAAACTGAAATGGGTCCTGGCTGAGCTTGAACCACGAGCAACATCTCTGGGACTGCAGGATGGGCACATGAAAGCACATGTTCTGCAGGTCCAAGACTAACTTCTAGTACCCCAGATCCAGGGTAGGCACAATTCAGCCCAGTGTGAGCATTAAGAATTTGGCCTTCCACAGGAAGCCAGTCAGAGAGCAAAGATCTAAAACAGAACGAATCCCTCAATCCTTTTGCACAAGAAAATAGCAGAAGTAACAACCCATCCCTATTTCCAAGGCCAGAACCCTTGCAATTGCCCCTTTAGACAGTAGAGCTTTCACCTCTTGCATAGAATGGAACGGTGCTCATCTGAAAGCTGCCCTTATGTGAACATAAGCTGTGATGGAGCAGAAAGAAACTTAAGGGCAAAGCCATGCTGGGTGATCTGCAGAACTCATCTTTTAAATGTGATGGACTGTCACCCGAGGAGAAAATGTTGAATCCTGACTGCCGCAGAGTGGTGGTGCGCTGCTAAGAGCAAACTAAAGTTGCTTGGTAGGCTGATGCCATAGGTGTGGGGAACTGGGAAGACCAGTAACCCCAGTGCTCTGCACACTGTCTGCCTGATCCCTGGTCACGAAAGGCTGAAGTGCCTGCATTGGTGGTGGAGAACCTGGTATTGCCTACATGCCAAACCTCTGGACCAGCCACACACAAGTCGATACTGATGAGGAAACTTTCTGGCAGGAGTTGAAAGGTCCAAAGAGTGGGCAGTGACCCAGCTTTCTTTGAAGCACTCTAGGGCAGAATCAGCATTTTTGCCAAAAATGCAGGATCCATCAAAACACATCCATAAGGGATGTCTCCACACCTCCAGAAAAACGTGTGCATCCACATATGGCAGAGGGGCACTACACTAGTGCTGACTGCGCAACCCAAACAATTGGTAGTATCCAGGCCAGTCTGAATTACATATTTGGCTACAGCCCGAACAGTTTGAGGTAATAGACCCCGAGTTGGCAACTAACATCGGCGGCCTTAAGGCTAGGCTGGCCAAAGAGAACAACCGTTTCCACAATGCCTCAATCCTTTTTGTCAGGAACAAATAAGGAATCAGCTTGCTGGTGAAAGCCTGGACAACCAAACTCTCAGGAGTAGGTTGCTGCATAAGAAAATCAGGGTTACTAGGCGCTTGTCTGTGGTGTCTGGCCGCTTGCCTGTTCACTGATGGGCAAGGGAAAGGTTCAGCCATGTCCACATAAGGGTGGCAGTTAGGTCTTCACTGAACGGTAGCAAGGGCTCTGAAACAAATGGGCAAGACTCAAGAACTTCAGTAAGCACTTTTGCTTTAACCTCATCAGAAGGAAGCTGTACATTCAGAACCTAAGAAGCACGTCTGCTAACTACATCAAAGTAAGCTGTTTTTTCATTGGTGGCCCAAAGAGGGGAATCAACCTTGTGTCCGGGGAAGTATCAATCCCACTAGCCTCTTCAAAGGCCAATATAAACTATCATAATATTGTGGGGATAAATCATCTCAATGTGAGAAAGTGGATTATTAATTGAAGTGGATTTTAGTTCACAACAAGTAATAATGGCACTATTTTTGTTAGATCAAGAGAATGTTTTAATAATTTAAATCTGAGTTCAACCCTATACTTAAGACTTAACTTAAGAAAAAGTGTACTGCATTTAGAAGTACCAAAACAATGAAACGGTTAAAAATGTAACGCAATAAAATGCCACTCAAATTTATAAAACTAGAGTATATTTCAATTTTCCAAAATCCAATAAGGGGGAACCAAATATATTAATCAATTAAAAATAAATAAAAAACAGCACCAAAAGAGAGAAATGCCAACTGAAAGTAACTGGACGAGCTACACCAGGACAAGGGTAATTGAGGCTGACCGCCAAGGAGCACAGGTCTGATATGCGGACCAGGTTGGCCCCAGTCAAAGAGTTTCCTTTAGATTTAGAAACCTTTATGGAGAAAAAGCTGGATGCGATGCAGGCTTGCAGAAGGCTGATTGCTGTAGTGTGGGGTCCTGGTGTGGTTGTCGATGAAGGCGGGAAAGTTCCAAGCGAAAAATCTAAAGTTAGTGCCCAGGGAGGGCTCGAATTCGATTGGATGCTGCTCGGTATCATTCTCAGTAAAACCCTCGATGTTCAGCAAGCCTAACCAGCAAGCTGACGCCGAGCGGTAATTCCAGGCCGACAGCTGTGGCTTTAACGGCGATCCAGGTCTCTAATGATTCTCAAGGCAGAAAGTTGATTGAAAGTTTTTAAGTTCCCGATTTTGCAGTTGTGGCAGGAGTCGTATACTCTAACACCTGTCCAGGGTTACAGCACATCGGGAACCTCCTTGGGGGTGGCACTCACTTCAATAGAAATCCACCAGCAGGGTTCAGGGCAGGGCCAGATGATAATGGTCAGCTGGGCTCTGCCAAGAAAGTGGCCTTCCAGGCGATTTTTTTATGTCCCTGTAGCTTAAGAGGAGGTCATCCATCTCTACCTTGGAGTCCACTTCTTTGTCCTGGGTACAAGTGGAAGCAGGTCCAGCCTCTCAGGTCTCCTGACAGGTCACAACAGTCAGTGCAGTCCTTCTTCTGTTTTCCACAGGTCCTGTAGTGTTCTGAGGAAGGTGCACAGGGATCTCACATATACTGCCACTAGCCTGTGGGTGGAGGTGACTCCTAGCCCCTCCCTGACCAACAAGGACAAGCTCCGAGGGGGAATCCTACCCACTTTTACAGCAGTTCCTGTGTGCCCTTCTGGAAGCATTCCCACAGTGCCCTTCTCTACCTAAGACCAAAATGGCAGAACATTTCTTCCACTGTGCAGAGCTCTTGTGCCTACCCTATAGGTGTGGCCAGGGAAATGAGCAAACCTTCCAATGTGGTTACTCAAAACCAGTACTGGGGCACATCTCCTCACCCAGTGGGATGGCTTCCTGGCTATTTACAAGGACAACAGAGAAGGCAGGCCCAGGTGTGAACTAAATCTGGCTGTGAGACGGCAGGCCCCTTTGATAAATAACCTCTGATTGTCATTTTGACAGAATAATAGGACAACTCCCCACACCTGAGCCCTATGTCTCAACACTGAGAACCACTTCTCACCTAATCAAGGAGTTATTCAGCACCTGGGTGAGAGCTGGAAGCTCAGGCAAATGGGGTCTAGATGTTACATTTTAAAGGTACATTTTGTAAAATATTTGTTACAAATCCAATTTTACCAATGAGTTGGGTTTGTAATAATTATTTTAAAAAGTTCAAGAATTACTATTTATCTGGTTCCTAAGAGGAAATAACTTTATTAATTTTAGTAAAGTATCCCAATACTTTTCTTGGAATACCTAACCCTGCTAAAGTGAAAATAACTTTTAGGGCGTTGCCAGTGTAAGGCGTGTAACATTGAACTTTTACTTGGCTGTCTTTTAAACATCATGCATCCTGCCTTGTGAGTGTTTATGGCCTACTTATTAATATTTAACAGAAAGGTTTAGGCTTGTCAAAATTGTTATTGTGACAGGTCGAATTTGGAGAAGCCTGCACAGCCAGTTACTGATGTCATTCCTGCAGCCACGTTTTGCCTTGTCACTTTAGTGGTGGCACAAATAGAGTTGCAGTACACTTGTGACATTTAATTTACAAGCTCTTGGTACACAGGATACCATATAACAGGGACTTACAGGTAAGTTAAGTCAACCAATCGGAGATATTGCCAATTTGACATGTTTTAGAGATAAGAGCACATGCATTGGACAGCAATGTCTAGAGTCCAAAAACCAACAACAAAATCTAGCAAAAAAATGGGGCGACCACACAAAAAGGGGCACTACTCTACTCCCATTGCGACAATTGCCAACTCCAAATGGCGGAAAGCTCTGGTCAGAGTCAGGATCAGAAAGCTGATGCAGCAACTGAAGATGGCTCCAT
This sequence comes from Lissotriton helveticus, assembly GCF_964261635.1. Classification (NCBI taxonomy): domain Eukaryota; kingdom Metazoa; phylum Chordata; class Amphibia; order Caudata; family Salamandridae; genus Lissotriton; species Lissotriton helveticus. Next base: position 420,319,439 of record NC_136061.1, on the reverse strand, counting down.
GGTAGAGGAAGTATTTTGTCTGTATCAGAAAGTACAGGAACCAGAAGAGCTAGAGTACAGTCAGAGTGTGACCTTGGTCAAGATCGAGATGGATCCATCACTGGAGAAGTCAGGATTAGCATTGATGACGAAAGGGCTGACGTAGTTCTTGGAGCTGGAATGGAAGTAGGCATTGGTGTAGGTGCAGGGCTCCAGCCAGATTCCAGAGGTTTAGGCAGCACCAAAGGTGGATAAGCTGGCAATAACCTGACAGGAAGGCCCTGTGGATCATTGAGGCCAAAGAGAGCCGCAAAGTGCTACAATGCACAGCATGGTTTCGCCCTGCTGTGGCATCAGCAATGACCTCGGGAACTCTGAGCTCATCAGGATAAACTGTGGAATGAGCTCCCTAATCAGAGGTTGGGAGCAAGCTGAAGTGGCACCTTGATGACCTTGCAAATACTGTTTAAACATAGAGTAGCAGAATACGGGTCGATCCTGCTTTGCTTTCTTCTGTTTCCTTTTCAGCTTGGAATTAGACTTTTATGGATGATCTTGACCGCGAAGAGGACCTGTCATGGAGTTAGCCTTGCGTGGCTTCTTTCAAGGTTTAGAAACGTACAGGTTTGCTTCACAGTCAAGAATTGACTCAAAGTCCGACCCCAAGCACCACAGCTACACTCCGCCTTTCACCAATATCTGTTTCCCATAGTTACGGCTTGGTGTGAACCCTCTAGTTTCACCGGGGGGCATCGTTTTCTGGCACACAGGAATAGTTTGAAAAACTCATCACAGCAACGAAAAAGGAGGAAAAGCTGCAGATTCACGTTCAAAGGCACACAAAAAACAGGAATTGACGTTGATGTGCAGGGGTGATGCTTACATGCGACTCCACTACGTCGCATCTGGTGCGAAAAGAGGCTAAAACAGAGCAACCTTGCACCACCGGCACTGCACGGGAACAGTGCACTGAAAACCTCTGCATCAACTCTGGTGGCTTGGGGAATATTCTAAAGGTCATTAAACTATGGTTAGAAGTATCCATCAGAAAATTCGACTTTGACGATAAGGAGAACTGAGCAGATGAATATCAGCAACTAGAGTAAGACTGGGATTTCTAGGGACATAAATGCTATAAATACAATTGAAAATGCACCAAACCTGTAGGTTTTCCTGTCCAATGAATCCAAGGAGAAGACGGATTTCAACCTGGGAGAGTTTTGTCCACTCTGGACCAGTAGAGTACCACACTGAGAGGCTGTCCATGAGAGTCACAACCTCTTCTAAAAGCTGTTGGAAAGGGAAGGGTTATACAAAATGAACAAAATAAACGGGAGGTGCATATTTCTCAGAGTCTTTAAGTTCAACAATTATCTACTATCTGAACATTCAGGAACATTAGAAAATAGCACAGTATGCCGTTTACACACAAAACATAGCTACAAACTAAACAGGTACTTCACAGTGACGGCTGTTCACCACTTTCAAAGAGACTGTAGCATCATTAAGAATGAGAGAAGGGTTAGTTACACCATTTTTATACAGATAGGGTCAGCAGAGTTCCTCCACTGAAACAATTCAATAAAATACTGTGGTACAAAGACTAATCTTGGAATAGAAAATACTTCACAATCACCCTACAAATGTTGGCAAAAAGTTATCTAGACTAATTACATTATAAAAATAAATGTAAATAATCCTTAGATTGCTAAAAATATTACAAATGCAGAAGTAACTTCTTCAGCTGTCTCCTTTATGTTCCAATTCAGAAATTATTTAGCTCTCCCCTCTTTCTGTAACACTTCATTACAGCACTATATTTGATATATATAGTGATATTTTTTAAAGTAATCAATTTACCATTTTGAATGTCAACAATTTACCATTTGAAAAGGGGCTTTGGCTTTGACTTAAAGGAGTTCTAATACCCATCACTATATTTTATTGTAAGAGCAAACTAATAGGGCTGATAGAAAAAACAAGTATTATATTTTCACACATTACGTTCATACCAAATGTCATGGTCACGAGAACATCTTGTTCACGGATCTCAGTATGAATTGATACAAACAGCGCATTGGGATATTTTGGGGCAGAAAGGATTTATCTGGCTGAGGAGAAATCTGTCCAAGTGCTCCGACACTCTCCTCAGAATCAATCTGCTACAAATTGTGCGTCCTGGTTGAGTAAAGCCATGGCATCCAGGTACGCAGACACTGTATTATATTTCTCATTATGGCAAATTATTTACCTACTAGCATCAAGCTAAGAAGGACCAACAGATTTAAGGCTTGCCTTCTTTATTTTTTGTACATTCCTTATCTCCGTGATGCTGGTAAGGAGGGGTTTTACCAGTTCAGAAGCCACTCCAGCCCTTATGTGGCCGGGATTCCAAAAGATCACGTGGACAACAGGGACAGCGTGCAGTCCAGCCCTTCGCCCCTTTGGCTCCTGCACCCCCATTCCTTTTTGACATGTACGTAGCAACACACAGCCATCCTGTCGATGGCAGGATCTGGCACTTTATTACCAGGGTGCAGACCATAATGCACAAGACAGGAAATGTAGACTCTTTTGTCTAAAGAAGCCATAGAGAGGGTTCATACGTCAGAAGTAGGATATGGTTGTTATTCTCACTGCCTTCTCAGCCTGGAAAAGGACCAAAGGCTCCATCTCCTATATTGGATCTTCGCCCTCTCATTTCCTTCCTGAAGAAGGACAAATTCAGTATGCTCATCTTGGCACCGGTCTCGTCTCTTGGATAGTAGCACTGAACCTGCAGGACTAATATTTCCACATACTTGTCCAGTATGTCCACAAACTGCATCTGCAGTTCACGTGGGCCAGGAGCATTTCCAGTTTGCCATGCTTCCTTTAGGGCTCACCATAGCCCCTTGAATGTTCACAGAAGTGATGGCAGAGTTCCCAGCTTATCTTCAGATGTCAGGCATGCCAGTTCTCCCTTACCTCAATGACTGGCTGACAAAGGTGGGCTCCCCCCAAGCAGTCTTTGAACACCGCTAGACTACGGTGAGTCTCTTAATAATGTTTCAATTCTACATAAACATGCCAAAGCCACACCTAACCCCTTCACAGGAGCTCCCTTTGATCTGAATCATTCTGAACATGGTCCATTTTGGCACCTTTCTCCCGGAAGCACAAAGCCCAAGACATTTGGGTTATGGGCCTGATATTTCAGCCTCAGTCCTTGATTTCAGTGACGATGACACTGAGGCTTATGGGTCTGATGGTTTTCTACTTTCATGGACATACATAAAGAAAAAAGTAACTAGTTTTCTAATCTAAAGTGCACATCTAAAGTAAAACATTAGCTCTAAAGCATTTTCAGTACTTGTTGGCTCTGACTGTGGGTGAAATGGAACATTACAAACCCTGCGTAAACTCATGTTTGCATAGGGAATTTACTACCGATAATAATTACCATCCACAGCTCTTAATTTTTCCCCAACAGATTTCTGCCGGAAAAACCTGTGAAATGGTTCAGGATTAAACAAATTGAAATAGGCAAAATATGTGGCTTTCTGTGCAGTATTGATTATTTCTATTACTACAAGTTCTGCCTCATTTTCGTCTTGCAAATTGAGGATTGGAGGTGTTTACCACACCAGGTAAACCCTACTTCGATCAACTTGTCGTCAGGGCCTAGGTATTCTGAGTGATCAAAGGGATTTCAAATGGGCACCAATAATCAGGTCTCTGTGTGATATAGATTTACAAAATCTGTCTCTTACCTTCTCAGTCCAAAGTTTGGGATTGACCTTTCCTTCTGCCTGTAGAAAGTCCTGTATGATGTGAAGGAGCCGGATGGCACTGTCAGCATGCACTGGCAGAGTTTTCATCTCTCTGTATTCTGTCACAGCCAGTTCTGTCATCTTTTCTAACAAACTATGAGTATAACGAAACAGAAAGGGGTGGGTCAGGATATCCACAATCCAAGATTTAAGATTTATGTTCATTATCATCACATGTATTTCAAAATACATTTTTATCTCTGGATGTTATAGGTACAGCTCTGACAAATGATGCACCACAGAATATAAAGATATAATTTCACTTCAATGTTTTGATTTACCCTTCCTCAATGTTGTTTTTCCGTGACTTCACAGTGTGCAGCACTGAATTATCAGAAAGAATCATCAATGAAACTCTATTTTTCTTGTTTGCCTATTCACTGATTGCATCCATTTAGAACTAGATTGGTTTCCTGGATATAGGTTGTTTTTTGAGTTGGACAAACCAGGGAATTCATGGAAGAGCTGAGCCAGTGGACAAGTCAACAAAAAATGATATTGACTGCCATATTTAAAAATCCTGTGCATCTCTTATGATAAATGACATGGCAAATAAAGCAGGCGTGTGATATAAGTCAGTTAGCAGAAGACTTAGAATGCTTTGTGTGATAGCTGATCCCTTGAGGTGTTCGCATGTTCTGACATTATTGAGGTGCCTGCTTCAAGGCTGCACTTCGAGTCCTTAACTTTTTTGGGTAGTTGACTCTATTTCTGTACACTGTTCAGAGATACATATTATAATCAAGTACACTCACTTGGGAGGGGTGTTACATCCTGCATGTGCAAAGTTAGCAGAATAAAGTGAAACACCGTGATCTACTGTAGGAAGCTGGCACTGTATACACTATGCCAAAATGATGTATAGTGTGCACAGAGTCTAGTGGAACCCCAAAGGTAGGCAGTAAGGCTTTATCAGAGGGTAGTGTTGAGCATTTGTTGTACACACTCAATCAGCAAATGATGTCACACACTCAAACACTGAACACTGAACTCAGACAAATTTTGTTTGTACAAAAATAGTATTAAGTTACTTTATTTCTAGACCAAGCCTAATTCTTTGCAATATCTTACGCAATGTTTTACAATTGAATGCAGGTTCAAATGCAATTGATTTGAAATACAGGTAAGTTAAAATGTCGAAATTTCTTATCAGTTACTTTTTAAGTCACTTTTTCTACTCAGTGTGATAAGCCTAGATATCACACTGGGACATTTCCTAGAGAAAAGGTAAGTAAAATAAGTTTTGTACAGTTGAACTTTGTCAGGTTTTCATACCAATCAACTCCACACTTAGAATTTTTTTTAAGGGAAAACAGTCAATGTATTTCTATGGACAGAAATGAAGTTATCGGTTAACAGGTAAGTACTCGTTCTTTGGGGTTGAGTGTCTGGGGTTAGAAAAGGGTCCCCTCGGGGTCGAGGATGCACTCTCACCGCACCCTCAGCGGCACTAGGGCGTTATCCAATGGGGGATAAGGAGCCTCCGGTTAGTGGCTGCTTACGAACAAGCCACAGGGTTGTGGGAGCAAAGCTCCTGGGGTTTAGCTCAGGGCAAAGGGATATCCGAGTTAGCAACCAAAGTACACTTGTAGCGCACAGGGGCGGCTGGATGCAGGGTGCTGTTTTGGCATCGGGTGCCCTGTTGATTTCAATGGGGATTCTCTGGTTTCAACAAAGACTGCAGGCTCGGTAATGAAGATCTTCTGGAGGTGACCACTCGTTACAGAGTTAAGTTGGGATAAGTGGGGATGCTGGGACACCATCGGTTGGGCCACCCAAGGTCGTGGGACGTCGGGTGCAGGGTAGTCTTTAGGAGTCTGTTTTTCTTACCATCTCAGGTTGCCGTTGGGGGAATCCTCCAAAAAGAGCCTGCAAGCTTCGCTAGGCGATTCGAGTCAGGTTAGAAATCACCAGATCTCAGGTCAGGATTGCCGGGGACACCTCCTCGTGGTGTTGGGCCACTCGAACTCGGGCTGTGGGCATAGGGTGCAGTAGTCGTGTAGACTCACGGATGTGGCTAGAGCCAGAGTCTGTGGGTGAGCAAATCCGTTTCTCACAGGAGAAACAGTCTTTTCTGTGGAAGGCAGGGTAGGCCCTTAGGGTTCTTGAGGTTGCTGGCAGCCGGACACACCAGGATTTCGCTTGGGAACAGGCCGGTAGGGCTGGGGAAAAGTCAGTGGGGGTCCTCCTCTTCTTAGCTTTAGCACGGCTTCTTCTGTCCTTCTTTTATTCTTAGTCGGTTCTTGTCTGAGCAGGCAAGGTTCGGTGCTGCCTCTAAATTCTAGAGTTAGGGGCTTTACAGGCAGGTACAGGTTAAGACCAATGGGTCCCTTCCGTGGGGTCGGTACACCCCCTATTATGCCACCCTCCAGTGCGAGGGTTGCATATGCCTCACTGTGGTTGGCTGGGGGCCCCCCATCTGTAAGATGGCGTGGACTGAGAGTTGTCCTTCGCCTCGCCTACCTGAAGCGTGTTGGGCACAAAGTTGGACACAATCCCCCCTTCCTCACTTGGTTTTCCTACCAATTCTTCCGCCCAAAGTGGGGTCAGAACCGGTGGGGGCCAGTTGCTGGAAGCAGCAAAGGGCCTGGGGAAGCTCACAGAGGCAGCAACCCTTTGAAGCTTCCCCTTCGTGGACCCTGCCCATCCTGGGGGTGGAAGCTTGGCACCTCCTCCCAGGATGTGTATAGTTTCAGACCCAGAGAGCAGCAGGCTCTCGACCCAAGGGTCCCAAAACATGTCTTGTGGTGGCAGCTGGTGAGCAGCCACTCAGCCTGGATACTAGTATTAGGTTGTTCTTCAGGCGGCTCGGAAGCCAATTTCAGCTGCACGGTCCTCTGCAAAATATAAATATATGCCAGAAAGAACATTGCTGGGAAGGGTGTGCGAGCAACGGAGGAGTGGGTGGAGGACAGTCGGACAAAGCAGCAGGCACTGCGGGGAAGGGGTGTAAAAGTGTGGTTTAAAATTCTATATAAAGCAGGGGAAGCAATGAAATGGCTCAATGGGTAAGGAGGCACGCAACATGGAAAGCTTAGGGGAGACAAGTGTCAGTGAGAAGCAGTACTACATGAGTTAGAGAGCAAGAAAACATGCACTTCCATGGTTTGCTAGACAAAAAAATGAAAATGTTCTTCCTGAATGCAAGCAGTGTAAGGACATAAGTGATCCAATCAAAAAATTGCAAAGAGGGGAGACAAACACAAAATAGGGAGGAAAGCTATTGAATAAGAAGCAGGGGAATGAGGTGGACAAGAACACCATCCTGTCAAAAGTAACTGCTGACCTGAATCTCATAGGTATATACATTTCTGTTAGAGGCAATAGGTCTTCAGCACACCGAACACCGGGAAGGCCATATCTAACACAGAAATAAGCAATCTACTCTGTTAGTAGGATGAGGTGTTTGTCGGGAGAAATGATATCTGTGGGCACACTACACTTAAAATGTCACACCTCAACAACACACCTAATGGTTGGGTGGATTGGGGGCAGAGTTAACAATTTCATACGGCAATGTATCCCAGAAACAAGGTGCAAACAATTATATGAAAATACACTCAATTAAGAAAGACTGGCTCAGTAAGTGAGTTCTAGAGCAATCAAATTCACTGCTACCAAGAAGACCATCCACTCTGGAGCCCCGTCTGATCCTTCCATCCACTATGCCTTCACCAAAGGACTCCTACTGATCAGCGAAGCACTAACACCCATCTTCAACTCCTCCATCAACTCAACCACATTCCTATTTACAACGTATGCACTTCCCTAAGGGCATCCACAAACTTGCAATGCCTTGAGGGCAGTGCATTCAGTGAAATACAGATTGGCTGCTCCGGTTAGAGATGTCTCTGCAGGAGGGTGCAGTGAATAATTGCATCCACTGGCAGGAGGATGTCTGGTTGGAACCTCCTTTCACCCCTCGAGGCGGCTGCCTACAGGAGGCACACTGAGATTGCTCCCCCTTTTTATGGTGCACAGTGAGTGCTACACTTAGGGGCCTGTTTACGCCTCCGCCCTAGTCTATAATGCAGTGTGGGCACAGAGGCAAGAAGAGTCTCATTTGCATGAAACCATGCACCCCTGAAAATGAGGCAACACCCTCTCATAATAGTGCTGGAGATAAATATGCTCCAGATCTATCAGTATAACAGAATGATAACTAGGCCTTAATTAGATCTTAACGCCATCTTCTTCAAAATGAATTTCTCATCATGTTTATGCTTTGTTTATAATTCTACTGCACGTAGTCAAGTAAGACATAAATAATTTCTAAATGATACTGTTCTAAAAAAAAGTATTTCTAGCATTAGCTCACTAATGTAACATTTCCCAAGGATCTCCCGCTTGCACACAATATTACATTAATTCATAATGATTCACTGTTGTTCATGTAACTAGTTTGTTATAATACCTCAGGATGACATTAGGTAAAAAGGGCTGAATCAATATTCGTGTAGTGGTTGGTGCTTAGGTGGTAATGCTGTTAGAAGATATTAAAATCTGTATTCTTATTTATTTATTTTAAAACATTTTATCATAATAATACGCATCAAGTAGAGAAATTCACAATCATGACTTTTATAGAGTATATTGGACATAGTGTAACACGCAGTAATTCCGTACACAATGAGTATTAATGTAAATACAGTTGTGCCCATCCCAGCACCATATAGTTGCCGAATTTCACCCCTTACATTGGAAGCTTTCTTATGACGTGTCTGTTTTCGGGTCATCAGTCCCTCAAGTCCGAATCTGAGTCTGTGGGCGGAGGGGCACACATATTTACCCGGAAGTTGTTCCATTTCCCCCACACACGTGTCCTGTATTCTTATTTTTTGACAATGTAGTTCTTTGCTTACCCCACAATGATTCAGGATTTTACATTATGTGAACAAAATCAGAGGAAGTCCCAAATTGCAAAATCAGTAAGAAATCAGACAACATCCCTAGTAGTACAGGAACACTCTTTGGCTCACTTCCTAGTTTAAGGGTTTGTATGGAAAATGTCAACATAGAAGACTACCCCCATAACAAAAATGCAAAAAGACTTGCAGGGCTAGTGACCTCTTGGGTGCAGGACCTTAGGGGCTGACCAGTGCAGTGGGCATTGTGTTTAGGGCCTTATTCAAAATAGCTGGCAATACTGGCCATTCTCACAACTGCTGCACCCAGGGGAGCTTTTAGAATAAAACGGGAATATGATAGAGAGTGAGAGGGAGGCAGGTGAGGTAAAGCAATAGGAAAGCAAACTGGATTTGGCTGATTTTAGCTGCCCTCCCATCTCTAGTTCTTTTCTTGTTTTGTTAATGTATTACTTGCATATAAATCCTTTTCATGCCTTCCATACAAAAATATTTAGGTGAGAAGGCAACTAGGCAGTGTGGGCAACATGGCAGCACCGTGGCTTGCCTCGACCTGCCTTACTAAGAATAAGACTGCAATGAACCTCGGTAATGCTGTTGACAAGAGAAGATTGATATGAATGGGAGACAGCTAAAACCTCCTGGCACCAGCAGCGCCCAAGGCAACTGAAAAAGAGATCGCCCATCAGTGTTGTAGAAAAGAGGTCTATGCTAGCCCAGGTGGTTTTGGCCTAATCCTTGGAGCATGGCACAAAACGTCTCTCAATGGATGCCAGAATACATATCAGGGTCTGCAGGACTCTGATCCTGCAGTTGGGTATTTTTCCCCTGGTCTGTGAGTGTGGGCAAGACATGTTTGGTGTGCAGAAATTCTGTGTGGCTGACCGGTCAGATACGCAGGGGGGGAGTGGGGAAGGGTACACTCCCTCCTTTGGGCATGGCCAGCAGGGTGCTGATGGGAATCACTACACAAACATTGAGAAGTGACATAAAAGACCAATCAAAATGGGACCCACTGCATGAACACTAAAATAACTTTTTTCACAGAAAATTCTGTAGGCATTCCCTGAAAATCCTTTGCCAAAATTTACCCACAGGAATGATAAAACTGACAATGCTACAGGTTCTAATTTTAGTCATCCAAAAGAAGGACCTTGCAGACTGTAGTGTCTTTCGACTGCAGCTAGACTCGACAAAATGATGGTCTTCTGCCATACCTTATACTTGGGAGCCACATAGTGAATGTCATATCAAGACAAGGAGCAGGTAATAGTAACTGTGGACCCCATACATAAGGCCCAGAGAGATGGGATAAACAACGATTTACTATCTTCTGATGCCAAAAAGGCAAAAGATCATTGTGGCTTGCCATTAATGCTCCAGGCCTTGATTAAATCTGGGATAGTACTATATTTTTTACACTGGATGAAACATCGATATAGCTGACCTACACAAAGAGTGCTAGTGAATGGGGGGTAGGAGGGGGGAAGAATCAGGGTTTGCATTAGTTTTGGAATGTGCAATATGAGATAAAGAAATTAAGGGTTCCTCCTGTTATTTTGTGCAGATAACAGTTTGCTCTCTCGGTCTCACCAGAGCGGCTTGGTAGACACAGAATATGAAATCAAAGGCTGCTACGGCAGGGTTACAGATTGAAAGACAGCAAATATAAGTCAATATTAATGCATCTGTAAACACCACTAGATGATATTCAGCCTACAAGAATTTGGGGGGTCTAAGGTTGTTTAACTGCTTTGGAGTCTTATTATCGTCGACTTTAACAGACTATACTGTGATACTTCGCGCCCCTTCTTCAAATTCGTAAGAATTATCTGGAATAGTGTAACTATGCCGCAATTTTGTGGGCTGGAAACATGACAACTCACAAGATGAGCCTCCTTCCTATGAAGCTCTTTGTATTTATTTTCACAATACTTCCAACAGAGATCCCCTGAAGTTTGTTCTGGAGAATGCAATTTCGGAGAGGAATAAAGCCAGAACATCTTGTAAGACTCTTGGTACTCTCCTGCGGGGCAGGAGGCCTTTCTTTCCCACATAAGTAGACCTACAGAACAGCACAACTCCAGGAACAGAGACCATAATGGTATACCATGGCCATATCTTGAAGACTGTGTGACCTTCCTTTACAAAGTAATGGTTTTAGTAGTAGCTGACAGGAAAGAAGTATCATGGCTTGATAGTTGTCCCAAGGTCTGTGTGGGAGATGTAACATTCAATGCAAAGATTTTCACAGGGAACTTTTCACTCACCTCGCAATGAGGACCCTGGTTTAGCTTACGAAGAACAGCCTAGCAAGTCGAAAGGTTATTTCAAGAACAGATGTTTGATACAGAAACAATAAGACTAGAAATGAAGTCGGTGACTATGTGTTGGGAAATTGTGGGTTTATGCTCAAAGTTATAGAGAGGTCACTTTCGGATTCGCCTATCATCGATGCCCACAAAAAAAACTTTTTACTTTTACATACAGCTTCCGGGCAAAACAAATAGATGGAAGAATAATACTCAGAATATGAATCTAAATGAAATTTATGCTGCAAACCTAAAGATATGACTAGTAGGCCTAAGTTCAAGGTTAGATATCAAAAGAGATGGGAAGAATCATTTCAGGAGTACCTGTGGACTAAACTCTATGAACAGATATTTCATTGGTTTGTCAAACCAGGCAATTGGTACTACATCATTATTTCAGGCACTATGGCCTGTGGCATATTTTGAAAATGTTTGGGGGTTCATCTGAAATGTCCCCAATACAATGAGGGGATAAGGGAACATATCACATGTGGCGGGGCTTTAGAGAATCACTGAGGTATTATAAGGAGACAGATTAAAGATATGGACTTGGTACAAATGGTCTTTGGGATTCCAAGAGTAGATCTATAGATAAGGGACTCTTTTAAAGTTATTCACTTGATGTTGGTGGTGGGTAGAACCTTATTAATCTGGTTCCAAAACAGCTATATATCTCAGGGGAAACCAATGGCTTCACAGGGTACGGGATGTTGATGTCACACAGAGGTTGATTGTTCAGATTGGGGGGAACCATTTAAACTGGCAATCACATAAGAAATGCGTTACTTACCTGTAACTGCAGTTATCCAGTATTGGTGTCTTTCATAGATTCACATGCCTGAATCATTCTCCGTCGTCGAGACGGGAGTCTCCGGTACATAGAAAAGCAATGTCCTATAGACATATATAGAGAAAAATAGGCCTAAGGGCCTCGCCTTAGTAGCCTATCTATGTCCTTTTGTAAAAAGGACCAAACTCCAGAAGGTAGCCAATCCGCTATCACCTCCCTCTAGAACCTTCCTGTCAGGAGCCTCAGTCTCTCAGATTTTCATACGCACCAAGCTAGGTAGGCGTAATACTGTTAGAGAAATAAGTGAGTCCTTCCAGGGGAGGCAGGAGGGTTGCATGTGAATCTATGAAAGACACCAATACTGGATAACTGCAGTTACAGGTAAGTAACGCAATTCTTTTCCAGTATTATGGGTGTCTTTCATAGATTCACATGCCTGAATCAGAGTAGCAAGCAATACATTATGCACATTTCTGATGGAACAGCATATACCAGTCGGTAGATAATACATATCATGCAACTATGAGCCATCAATAAATAACAAGAAATAAGTAAAGAAATGTGCATACCAGCGAAGGATGGCGGGAAGGAGGAAGGCTCACCTCATTGGAATAGATGGCGAAGCACAGCCTGGCCCACTGCTGCATCCTGCATCAGTTCCGTATCCAGGCAGTAGTGCCTGGTGAAGGTATGCGGCGACTTCCATGTCGCTACTCTGCAAATGTCCAGTATTGGCACCCCAGCGAACAGTGCAACCGATGTGGACACAGCTCTTGTAGAACGAGCTCTTACTTTGGAGTGCAATGGCCGTTCGGCTCTGTCGTGGCAAAAGGCAATTGCCGAAGATATCCATCTTGAAATACTTTGTTTGGAAAGCGGCATGCCTTTCCTTGGTCTACTAAAAGCGATGAATAGCTGATTTGTTTTCCTGAACTGTTTTGTCTTGTCAAGGTAAAATTTAAGACACCTCTTCAGGTCCAAAGAGTGCAGGGTTCTTTCAGCTGCAGTGCTGGGATTTGGGAAGAATGATCGGAGGACTATAGGCTCATTTAAATGGAAGTCCGAAGGGACCTTAGGAATAAACCGAGGATTGGTTCTTAAAACCACTCTGTCTTCCTTAAACTGCATGAAGGGATTTTGCATGGAAAGAGCCTGTAGTTCACTGACCCTTCTTGCGGAGGTCAGTGACAGTAGGAGGGCTGTTTTCCAGGAGATGTACTTGACGTCTGCCCTGTGAATGGGTTCGAAAGGGTGTTTCATCAATTGGTTGAGGACCACATTGAGATGCCATGTTGGTGGAACACTCCGTGGCCGAGGAAAGGATCTGTAGAGTCCTTTCAGGAACTGTTTTATTAACCTGTGTGACCAGAGAGAGGGCCCTTTTGAAGTTCTTGTATACCGTGAAATCGCCGCCAAATGAACTTTGATGGAGGCGTGCGCAGGGCCCGACTGTGCCAGGTGTAGCAGGTATGGTAGTAGCTGCTCCGGAGTAGCCTGAAAGGGATGTAGACCTTTGTCCTTACACCAGATGCAAAAGCGTTTCCACTTTTAGGAATAGGTTTTGTTTGTGCTCTCCGCTCTTGCCTTCGCGAGGACATCTTTGCACTCCTGCGGGATGTCTAGCTGGCAGAACTCTCGGTACTCAGGAGCCAAGCCGATAATCTGAGTGATGTCAGATTGGGGTGCTGTACTTGGCCGTTGGACATAGTGAGCAGGGATGGATGTTGATACAGACGGATTGGCGGGTAAACTGAGAGGCGATGGACGTCCGTGAACCAATGCTGCCTCGGCCAGAACGGGGCAATCAGAATCAGAGTGCAGTGCTCTGTCTTCATCTTTCTGAGGACTCTTGGTATCAGAGGGAACGGCGGAAAGGCGTACGCAAACACGTTGCGCCAGGCGATGGAAAATGCATTTCCGAGGGACCTTAACTGGGGATGCCAACTTGCGAAGTTGCGGCATTTGGCGTTCTCCCTGGTGGCAAAAAGGTCGATCTGCGGTCTCCCCCATTCCGAAAAGATGTGATCTAGCACCTCTTGGTCGAGCTCCCATTTGTGGGACATAGATCTCTGTCTGCTTAGAGCATCTGCTATGACGTTTTCCTTGCCTGGGACATACTCCGCTTTTAACGTGATACTGTGGAGCACAAGCCAGTTCCAGATTTTCTGCGATTGGCGAGATAGTGTGAGCGAACGCGTTCCTCCCTGCTTGTTCAAGTAGTGCATCGTCGTAGTGTTGTCGGTCCTGACGAGCACTGGGGAGTTCTTGATGCGCGGTAGGAAAGCCTGCAGAGCTAGAAAAACTGCCCTCAGCTCTAGGAGGTTGATATGGAGCTGCTTTTCCTGGTCCGTCCACTTACCGCTGATCTGCAATTCCTGGAGGACCGCTCCCCATCCCTCTAGAGAGGCGTCCGTTGTTACCACATGTGGGGCTGCAGGAAGCAGGAATGGTAGCCCTTGTGAGAGGTTCTTGAGCGACCCCCACCAGAGTAAGGCCTTGGTCATTTGTTGAGTTATCACAATGCGATCCTCGAAAGAACCTGTGCTTTGAGTCCATTGCCTGTTCAAGGCCTCCTGCAGTGGGCGCATTCTGAGCAGACAGTGGGGAATAAGCAGGATACACAAGGACATCATCCCCAAGAGGGACTTGAAAGTACGGACCAGTAAATTTTTCTTCGAGGCTACTGCGGTGGCCAGAGTGATAAGCTTGTGCTTCCTCTCCTGAGATGGGAATGCTTTTGAACATTCCGTATCCAATGTCGCCCCGAGAAAGGTAAGAACTCGGGAGGGCTGTAGAGTAGACTTCTCGTGATTGAGCGTCAGGCCCAGGTGCTAGAAAAGATTGAGACAGGCGCTGGAGGACTTGGCTGCGCCTTTCATAGATGGTGCTTTCACCAGCCAGTCGTCCTGATATGGCAAGACCTGGTGTCCATGCTGTCGTAGGAAAGCCGCCACTGGAGAGAGGCACTTGGTGAATATCCGAGGTGCCGACTTGAGGCCAAATGAGAGGACACAGAATTGATAGTGTTGACCCGCCACTGCGAATCTGAGGAATTTCCTGAGGCCTTTGTGAATAGGGATGTGGTAATATGCGTCTTGCAGATCTAAAGACGTCATAAAGTCCCCTTCCTCTAGTAACCCCAAAATCTCTTGGAACGATTGACTCTTCAAGAAAGCGTTGAGTGCCCTGAGATCTAAGATGGGCCTCCATTTCTTCCCTTTCTTTTGTATCAGAAAGAAGCGGGAATAAAATCCCTTTCCTCTGTGAGCTGATGGTACTCGCTCTATTGCTCCAAATCTTCAACATAGAAGAGACCTCTTGAAGGAGTAATCGTAAATTCCTGTGTTGCATTTTGCGAGGAGGAGTTGTCGGGGGAATGGATTTGAATTCCAGCGAATGTCCGAATTGGATCAATTGGAGCACCCACCGATCTGTTGTAATTGATCTCCAATTGTCGAGGAAGTGTGTCAGTTTTCCTCCAAGTTTGAAAAAATGAGATTGTGGACGGACTGGCTGCTGGAAAAGGTCATTGGCGTCCGCCAGTGGGTTTCCTTTGTTTTTTTCCCCTGTAGTTGGACTTTCCATACGAGGTCTGGCGACCTTGTTGATGCTGTCACTGTTGGTATTGCGATCGGCCTTGATTATAGGAGTATGTGGATTTGTTTTAGTAAGATCCTTTGTAGGAGGATTGACCTCTACCCCTGCTCCCTCGAAAGGACTGGCTCCTAAACTGTAGTGTGCCAAGCGCCCTTGCCTTGTCCGTATCTTACATGATCGTTTGTAAGGCCTCGTCGATTTTCTCCCCAAAGAGGTGTTGGCCATCGTAAGGCATGTCCAGTACCTTAGTTTGGACCTCTTGGCGAAAAGATGTAGCTTTAAGCCACCCCTGCCTTCGCAAGACCGCAGCCCCTGCCAGCTGTCTGAAGCCGGTCATTGCAACATCCATCGCACAATCAATAAGTTCCGATGCTGATGTTTGGCCCTCTTTAACCCCTTCGATGGTGGCCCGTTTCCGCCGCTGTGCGGTAATCAAACGAACAGGGCGGGGCTGTGACGAACCCCAGCCGTCATCCGCATACGAGCACCGCGGAGCGTGACGGCTGGGGTTCGTCACCAGCATGCAAGGGGTTAAGGAGTGATTGAACCTCCTCTTTCACGGTGTCTGGTAGCTCCGCCAGATACGGAGCAATATCCTCCCACAATTGCCTGTTGTAGCGGCCCAGTAGCGCAATGGAATTAGCTACTTTCACAGTCATGGCCGACGTGGTGGAAAAGCGTTTGCCAATACGGTCTAGTTTCCTGCCCGCCTTGTCCGGTGGAGCTGACAATGGAGATGACGGATTCCTAGAGTTTTTCTGTGCCGCCTGGGTAACCACAGAATCTGGCTTGGGATGACCAGTAAGGCAGGCTGGCGCTGTTGTTGGTGCCTTATACTTTTTTTCCAGCCGTGGTACCACTGCTGAGACTGAGGCTGGTGTCTGCATCAGCTGTTTTCCCTGCTCCCATATGTGGTCAATGATAGGAAATGATCTGGTTGTTTTCTTAACCGTGTCTGTAAAATCATACAGGAAACAGTCTGTTTCATGAAATTCCATCTTCATATGGAATCTTTTGGCCCCTCTCTCCACTAAGTTGTGAAATCCGCCAATGTCCACTGGCGGTGAGTCTGAGGTAGTGGGCTCAGGTGTGGCAGGAGAAGGAGCGATGTAGTCCTCATCATCTCTATGGTCAGACTGGTCATCTCGGACCTCTCCGTCCTCCGGTTCTTCGACTTCCTCGTCAGAAGACGGGACATCCTGCACTGGCTCTCTTTCCTGACGGATCACTAATGGTGATGGTCTAGGCCGTGAAGATGGCGTCGGTCCAGATGTAGCTGGATTTGTCCCCGTTGATGGAGCACAGGTCGATTCAGGAAATCGCTGCTTGTAGTCTTGAATCAAGAACTGCAAGTCTGAAACTATAGACACTGGAAGGCATACCATTGGCGTGACTTGCGTTTGGACTTGTGAATGCTCAGTCTCTTCTGTAAATTCCACTTCATCCCCCCTCATCATCAGTGCTTTGGCACTTCACTATTAGGTGCGAAGGACTGGTGGCCTGTCCGTACGGATCCTCGTCTGAGTCCTCGTCCTGCAGTAGTCAAGTTGGGGGCAACCTTTGCACCCTACTGGGAGACGTTAAGTCTGGTGTTATTGACTTTTTTGTGCCCTTTTTACCTAGAGGGGTTTGATGCAAACCGTCTGCTGGTGTTAATGGCCCAGTCGTCGATGGTGGAATCGTAGATGGCTGAATGGCAGCTGACGACGGAGAAATCAGCTCCGATTGCTTCCATAGTGTCAACGATGACGTCGTCGACGGTGCCGTCGTCGACTGAATATCAATCGCCGTCGTTGGCGCCTTCGTCGACAGTACCTTCGTCGACGGAACCTTCGTCGACAGCACCTTCGTCGACGGTGCATTCGTCGACGGTGTCCTCATCGTCGTCGATGTCTTCGTCGACAGCACGCTCGTCGACGAGAGTGTCTTTGTCGACGGCGTAGGCGACGACGGTTTTGGCTTCGTCGTCGACACTGATGTCGTCGTTGACGTCGCCGACGAAATCTTTATCGTCGTCGATGGCTTTTTAATGAGGATAATCGACGACACAGGCTTATCCGCCGTCGACGATGGAGTAGTCGTCGTCGAAGAGAAGGCTGACGAAGCTGTCGCTGTCGACACCGTCGTCGTCGACGTTGAAACATAGACTGGAGACACAGTCTTCTTCTGCGCTGAGGAAAGCGTCGACGAAGTCGTCGTCGACGACGGCGCAGGCTTCCTGAAGGCAGGAACCTTCTTGTCAGACATTGTGGATTTTGCCTCTGAAGACTTTTTAACAGTCTTTTTAGGAAGAACGTCTGTAGGGCTAGGGGAAGCAACCCTTGGCCTCTTCAAGGATAATTTAGAGGAAACAGAAGCTATCTCACCGTCCTCTGAAGACTCCAGGTTGTCTCTGGTTTTCAGCCTGTTCAACCAGAGTAATAGTCGTCCTTCTCTGTCTTTTAGAGTTTTTGTAGAGAATGTTCTACAAATTCTACATTCTTTTGGAGTATGGTCCGGATAAAGACAGTATAAGCAGGTTTCATGCTTATCATCAACATGGAGCCTCTTCTTACCACAAGAAAAGCAAGCTCTGAAGAGACCCTTCTTTTGTTGATCAGCCATGGTAGAACTATGAAGAAAATATCCAATTTCTGTGAAGAAAAGTGTTTAAACAAGGAAACAAGAGGAGAACTCAGGTGGAGACTCCCTAGCACAACGTGCAGTAGAAAATCTGAGAGACTGAGGCTCCTGACGGGAAGGTTCTAGAGGGAGGTGATAGCTGATTGGCTACCTTCTGGAGTTTGGTCCTTTTTACAAAAGGACATAGATAGGCTACTAAGGCGAGGCCCTTAGGCCTATTTTTCTCTATATATGTCTATAGGACATTGCTTTTCTATGTACCGGAGAATCCCGTCTCGACGACGGGGAATGATTCAGGCATGTGAATCTAGGAAAGACACCCATAATACTGGATAACCACCTTATATACTCCAGTGCCCAAAGACAGCATGAGCAAATTAGATGCTGGAGATCGTTAATGTTGTATTAACTTTGGCAAGGAATAGAGGCATTCATAGGAGACTTGACATGGTCCAAGACAAATCAGGGGAATGAGTGAATTCTAGATAATATGTTAATAATATTAGTGGTGCTCTGAAGTTGCACTGCTGTGGGGTACCTCTTGTTAGGGGCTGGACCGTTTGGGGAAAGATTGGATCCAACGTAGACCTCTTGTAATTTTATAGCTATTAATCTGGAGTAATTTTATAAAGCGTGCAAATGCCCAGAGGCGTCCTGAAGCTGGCATCTTCTAGATTAAGTACTGAGGAAAGGAGCATATAATAGATCATAAGGGACAAGAAAACAGTCAGGCTGTGAGGTGCTTCCTAAAACAAGACAGGTTAAATTAGCATCTGAGGTGTTCTGGTAGATTGTTCCAAAGTTGGCACATGGTGTGGACAAAACGTTTACCACCCCATGTCATTCTCTTAATTTTAGGAACATTTACTGCTCTGGGAATTGCATAGCGCAAGGTGGTTCTGGGAGTATACCAGTAGAATTTCCTATTGAGTAGTCAGGGCTCTACCATGCAGAGATTTGTGCGCCAATCTGAGTGCCTTAAAAGCTACTCTTTTCTCAACTGGGAGCCAATGATGCTTCACTAGTACCTCAGAGACCAGCTTAAACTTGGGGATTTTCTTGAGCAGTTGGGCCGCTGCGTTCTACAGATTCTAAAGTTTCTTTAGTGATCATTGGTAAAATCCCAGGTATGAGGCATTGCAATAATACAGCCTGGACAGGACTAGCACACTGACCAAAGATTTCTGCAGATTGTATGGGATGAAAGGTAGAACCTTTCTTAGAGTATGCAGCAGAAAAGCACAAGATAAGGTATGATTGTTGATCTGGCCATTAAAAGAAAAGATTGGGTCAAAAATCTCCCCCAAATTCTTGTCTGTGGATACCAGAGTAGGGCCCACAGTGTGATGCCAACAAGATTTGTCCCAAAACAATGTCCTTTCCAAAAAAAACCTCAGTTTTATCTGAGTTCTGCTTGAGTCAACTGCACCCATACATCTATTGAAACGGTGCACCGTCTCAGTTACATTACTATAAATTGACACAACAATTTGTGAGTCATCCGCGGATGCAATTGATGAGAAGCCAAATGTGTGGATTAACCTAGTCTGGAGGGGGCACATAAATGTTAGAGAGCATAGGGCTCAGTGACGACCCCTGATGGATACCACTCACCAATAAGAAAGGAATAGATACAGAGTCACCCACAGTGACTGATTGTCCCTGCTGGACAGGAAAGAGTGTAGAAGATCATTAGCTGAACCACCAATTCCAATCTCCGTAAGACAATCCAGCAGGACAGAATAGCTCAGGGTGTTGAAGGCTGCGGACTTATCCTATAGCTGCCTTTTCCCCGTTGTCCAGAATACTTCTCAGCACATCGATAGCCACTACTAGAGTCAACTCAGTTCTGTGGTTTTGTCTAAAGCCGAATTGTGCAGAATAAGAGGAAAGATACAATAATGTTATTGGCAGGCGATTTCAACTGTGCGTTATGTCCCAATGCAGAAGATAATTTATGTGGGATTTTAGTTGAAGAGGGGGCATGTTCCTCTTATTTTCGACATTCCACTTTAGGGGAATGTCTTAATGAATTAATTTTTTCGCTTGATCTAGGATTTATTAATGATCTGTGCCCCGTACCTGTCTCTATGCCCTGGACCTTCAGTGGTAGGGGTCTTTGTTCTACTATAGATTACGTCTTAATTTCAAGTAATCACGCGCATAGCCTTCACTCATTCCATGTTTCAGACATCTCCATTAGCGATCACTTTCCTTTATGCTTGTCAATTAAGTGGTCTTCAAGTAAAATGGTCAAATCCAATACTAATGATCATTTGCTAGAAAACATTGCCCTTGGGAGTATAAATGGCTTTTCATTGCGATGGAGTATGGTGGATGAGATCGCTATAATTAAGACAGTGGTGAGAAGATGTAAAATTGCCTTTGAGACATGTCTGTCAGAAACAGCCATCCCAGATAATATTTTAGCCGCATTCCTGGCGATATCTAAGACTATAAAAGAATCCCTTTTTAAGCGGAAAAATAGTAACCGTCCCAAGAGTGGATGGTTTGATTTCAGGTGTACTCAGACCCATTCCCACTTAAAAAGGGAGCTACATAAATCCCCTAGAAACCTGGTTGACCTGAGGATAGCTAGACTGGACTATAATCAATCAATTAAGGACAGGAAAAACATCTTGAGGAAGAAGGCCTGGGAGGCATTATGCACGGCCTCATTGGCAAATGACAGCATGGCATTCTGGAAGGCTGTTAAAATGCCTTTTCTTCTATGTGGGGCCGGCCCAACCATCGAAATAGCTATAAGTCAGGCCCAATGGATCGAGCATTTTTCAAAAGTATATAATGGTGAAGGAAATCCTGATATATTAGACAGCAATGTCAAGGACGATCATAAATCGAATCCATCCCATTATTACTTTGATTTGTTGTTCACTTTAGATGAAGTGGAACGGGCGCTCTCTAAAAGTCGGGGAAGGAAGGCCCCTGGACCTGATGGGGTCCCCGTTGATCTTTTTTTTTTTTTTTTTTGGTAAGACTTTATTGATAGTTGCCAGATCCACAACAGTTTGAAAGCATTACAAAAAGAATGAACTTATAAGCAGTCACAGTGACGTAATATAACACAGCTATTCAGCTGACAACCTTCCGGTCCGGCAGCAAACGTTTGGAGTGTGACATCAGGCAGTCAAAATACATCAGCAAGTAGTACATTGTCTTATATATCTTTTTTTTCTTAAACCATAGAAAGTACACAACTCAAACATTAGACTCCTGCTGAGAAGGATAGATATAGATTGTCAGATTAATCATCCCCAATGTCGTATCCTATGCCCAGTTACCTACGATGCAAACCCACCCCCGCCCCAGGAATGCTCTAACGGAACTAAGACTCAAAAGCCCCTTATTCCCACTGGCCAACCGCCCTCCTCCCACAGGCCTAACCCTCCAGCTCTTCGTCATCGTCCGAGCTGTCGCCCTCATCCTCTGATAGTGGTTCGCACAGGTCCCCTCTATATTTATTCCACGCCATCCAAAGTGCATTCCATTTGCGTGGGTTAGCCCTCATTTTGTACACAGCACGTTCAAGCACCATCAGCCTGTCCATAGTCCTACACCACAAAGCCAACGTAGGTGTTTCGGCTACTCCCCACCTTTGCGCGATGTCGCGTTTGGCCACCATAGTTCCGATCGTGACCCATTGCTGTTTCCGACGTGTCAGATCCGTCCCCTCCCATATGTGCAGAAGACACAAACGAGGGTCTGGGGTTAGTGATGTGTCAAGGGCCTGGGAAATGGTGCGCATGACCTGCTGCCAGTCGGGCGAGATATTCGGACAGTCCCAGAGCGTGTGTAGCAAGGTACCTTCCTCCCCACACCCTCTAAGGCAAAACGGGGTCTCCGCCCTGTGCATTTTGTGCAGTGCGGTCCTGGTGTAGTAGACCCTATGCAGTACTTTAAGCTGTATCAACCTGAACCGGGCTGATACACCCGCCTCTCGTGGCGACGCTAGGGCGGTATTCCAGTCAGTCTCATCCAGGGAGCCTAATTCAGATTCCCACCTCTCCTTCAGTCGCTGCAGGGGATCGGGTAAATTGTTCAATAACTTACGGTACGTGAGTGATGTTGCGCGTGTTAGCATGTAGTCTGTGAGAAGTCTGTCCTCCAGAGGCGAGGACTCCGGGACTATAGATCCCGGCTCAATGACCGCCATAAGTGCATGACGTATTTGTATATATCTGTAAGTTTCAGTAGGGCTCAGTGCATACTGTTGTTGCAGGTGTTGGAAAGGGATCATGCCAGTAGAAGTCCAAAGGTCTCCCACCGTCGAGATGCCAATAGTGTCCCATTGGGTAAAGCCCTTACTTGATCTGAGGCAACCAAGTTGTTTAGTGTCCCACAGTGGAGTGAGTTTGGTTATGACGCCCTTCCACTTAAGCCGTGCCAGTGCCCTGTGCCATATGACGACTGTGTGCTTAGTCGGACCAAGTAGTGTCTTCACGAGGCTAGGTGTGTAAAGCGGGCCAGTAAGCTGTGTGTTCCCAGTTGTGTTCTGTCTGAGAAGTACGCCGGGTCATCCTGAGGGGCATGCATCCAAGAATTAATAACTTTGAGCTGTGATGCCCAGTAGTAGAGCTCCACATTCGGTAAGGCAATACCCCCATCGTACCACCCACGGTTGAGTTTGACGTGTGCTATTCTGGGCGGACGTTCGCCCCATAGCAATTCGGTCACCAAAGCTGTCACTTTCCGGAAATATGATGGCGGGATCAGGACTGGGGTGTTTTCCATTACATACAGGAAGCGCGGCAGCGCCATCATTTTGAACAGCGCCGCGCGCCCCAGCAGTGTGAGGGGCAAGGTCTTCCAGTGTCGTACATCCGCTCGTAGACGGTTAAGGGGTGGCGTTAAGTTGAGGTCGTGGAACGCATTAGCGTCACCAGTGACCTGGATGCCCAAGTACTTAAATGAGGTATGGGCTACAACCAGCGGGCAGCTACTAGGGAGGAGCGGTGCCGGGCCTTTCAGTATATAAACCACTGACTTCGTCCAGTTGATCAGATATCCAGAGTGCAGGCCGTGCGCATCACAAATCGCCAATAAATGAGGAATGCCCATTTCTGGTTGCGACAGATAAACCAGCATATCGTCGGCATACAGGGATATCCTGTCTTCCCAAGCGCCACCCCACGTCAGCCCTTTCAGTAGTGGAGTAGTCCTAATGACTGTAGCCAACGGCTCCAACACCAGGGCGAACAGTAAGGGGGACAGCGGGCACCCCTGACGCGTCCCTCTGGCCAAGGGGATCTCTCGCGAGATGTGGCCGTTGGCCGCCACGTGCGCCACTGGCTCTGTGTACAGCAGTCTGATCCATGAGATAAATTTGGGGCCAAAGCCCATACGAGCCAGAACCGCGAATAAGTACTGCCATTCCACCATGTCAAAGGCCATTCTGGCATCCAACGAGAGAATGGCCGCCGGTTCCGACAGCAAGTGGGCTCGCGCCAGCACCCCATGCACACGCCGGAGATTGAGTGCCGTGCTTCTGTGCGGCATGAAACCAGACTGATCCGGATGGATCAGATCGTGCAAGTGCGGGGTCAGCCTGGTTGCGAGTAACTTCGCCAGTATTTTGGCTTCCACATTGAGCAGTGAGATTGGGCGATAGGACGCGCAGTCCGTGGGCGATTTACCCGGTTTCGGGATAGTTACTATGGTCGCTATCCGCTGATCCCGGGGCAGAATCCCCGCTTCCCGGCACTCCTCAAACATGGCCATCAGCGGTGAGCACAAGGTGCTCGATGCCGCTTGGAACCACTCAGCTGGAATGCCATTAGGGCCAAGTGCCTTACCCGTGCATAGTGCATTAATCGCCGTTCCGAGCTCGTCCTCGGACAGGTCTGCCTCTAGTTCAGCCACCGCCTCTGGCGTTAAAGTGGTGACCGGCACGGTCCGCAGCGTTGCCGTCGCCGCCTCAGCGGTAACCACTGCGAGTGGGGTGTAGACCGACTGATAGTGGTCGGCCAGGATCTCAACAATTTCGGAGGGGCGAGTATGATACGACCCCTCCGGATCCTGCAATTGTAGAATATGTCTGCTACCCACACTTTTTTTATCAAGCCAAGCCAGCAGCTTGTTGGCTTTGTCTCCCACATCATAGATTCTTTGCGCGGTCGATGTAATGCTTTCTACTGTCCGTCCCCTGAGGAGATCGTCATGTAGTCGTTGGCTGAGGTGGAGTGAGTGACGTGTATCGTCCGACGGGTGCGCCATATGGGCCTCGTTAGCTCGCTCCAGTTGAAGCTCCAGAGCTAGCAGTTCGGATTTTTGCTCGCGTTTGTGTCGCGTTATCGCTGCAATTGCTTGACCCCGAAACACTGTTTTGTATGCTTCCCATAAGGTCGTGGGGGAGGGCACTGAGCCCGAGTTTTCCGCGAAGTAGAGCTTGGTGGCTTTCTTCAGGTCTCTACGGACGTGGGGAATCTTGAGATAGCCGGGGTAGACAGGGTACACTCTCCTACGGGATATCGCTGCACAGGACATGGACATAGTCAAGGGGGAGTGGTCTGATATACCCCGGGGTCGTATCCGCACATCCTGTACCGTAAGTCGGCCGCCTGCCAGTGTAAGGAAGTAGTCGATACGGGATAGACAGTCGTGTGTGGCAGAGTAATAAGAGTATTGCCGGTCTTCGGGGTGTAAGTGTCGCCATATGTCTACCAGTCCCTGTGCCTCAACAAACTCACTAAACCTGGATAGGCCAGGTGCCTGTGTCCGTGTCGGGAATCTATCATGTGAACCATGGGCCAGCGCGTTGAAATCACCCCCCACCACTAAGTCTCCGTCGGGGAGTTCCAGGAGGAATTTTCCCAGATCCGGAAGCACCGCCGCATGCAACGCCGGCGGAACATACACCGATACCACATTGACGGAGACTCCCTCCCACTGTCCACTGGCTGCTGCAAAGCGACCATAACAATCAATCCTAGTAGTCTGCAGAATAAATCGAGATGTTTTTTTAAGTAAAATGCCAGTCCCACGAGACCCCGTAGTGAAGTCCGAGTGTGCGACCATACGGTATCCCCGTCTATCTAGAGCCTTGTTCGCGTCACCCACCAAATGTGTCTCTTGGAGGAGGATCAGGTCACAGCGGAGCTGTCGAATGTGTTGAAGAACCAGCCCCCTCTTCACCTTATCCCCCAGATCTCTGACATTCCATGACATGATCTGCAGCGGTGGCACAGGTCCCGCTCCGGGATCATCGATCACGTCATTGGAGTGCGACAGTCCTGCCATCGTGAAGTTGCAGATGGGAATCCCTGACCCTTAGGGCTCGACAGCGTCGCATCCGGAGTGTACCCAACCCCAGGGTGTCTCGCATGTGTAAGCAGTGGCTGGCCCAGTAGCAGCGAGGCATTACCAGGCCGGTCGGCGTGCGCAGCCAGGCACAGTACGACTAAAATGGATGTCAGTGTAATCAGCAGAGTCAAACAATATAAACCAACAATTCGGAACAAACCTCCCCTACCCATAACTCCCCCCCTCCCTGCTTCCCTGCCACACGGACTTAGAACTGCCCGCCGCCCCAATTTAGCAGAGTGCTTAAACCCACCCATGAAAAGGTATAAAGTTACTTGCTCGTTGGGGGTGAGGAATACTCCAAAGTCAGCGACCCCTCTTACCCTCCGCAGAGGCCCTCAGCCCAGGGGCCATGGCAACCCAGGCAACAGCCTTAGTATGAGGTGAGTCTTGAATCTGCCGGGTCACTAAGAATCGACCTCCAGTTCAGCATCAGTAATGTCTCTGAGTGGTGAGCCTCGACCGGTCTCCAGGTCGTCTTCACGAACATCGCCATGATCCACCAGATGTTTGTCCTTGGCACCTCGTCCCCGACGTCGGGGCTGGGAGGCTGGGCGCCAGTCGTCCAACCAGTCCCGGGCAACTTCTGGATTATCAAAGAACCACGTCCTGTTTTCTGCTACCACACGCAGCCTAGCCGGGAATATCATGGAGTATTGGATCTCCCTTCTCCTGAGCTCTTTTTTGATATCCACAAACGTCTTCCTCCGCCTTGCCACCTCCGCTGTGTAGTCCGGGAAGAATGCCACGGTGGAGTTCTGAATCTTAACGGGTGGAGACACCCGCGCCGCCTGTAAGATGGCGTCCCTATCTCCGAAGTTGAAGAGCCTCGCCAAGATCGGTCTAGGGGAGGCCCCCGGCTTAGGCTGGCCACCTGGCACTCTGTGCGCCCTTTCGATCGAGAAAAACTTCGATAGTCCCTTTGGTTTGAGCTGCGTTTTGATGAGCTCCTCTACAAAGAGGTCCGTCGCTCTAACTCCTTCCGACTCCGGAACCCCAAGAATTCGGACGTTGTTCCGCCTGGAGCGCCCTTCCTGGTCATCCAACTTCTCCTTCAGCCTTTTATTCTCAGCCGTGACCGCCTCCATCGCCGTCTGGAGCTCCGAGACATCCTCCACCAGGGATTTTGTGACCAGTTCCAGAGATCCCACTTTTTCGGCCATCTTGTGGAGGTCCGCCCGAATGAGGGTAATTTCAGTGGAGATGGAACCCACCGTAGTCTGTACCTGCGTGAGCGCTCGCATCACGTCATCCAGGGTTGCCTTTTTTGGCCCCGCATTGTCCGACGACCTCGTGGAAGGATGTCGCCCGTCCGCCAGAGGGGAGGCATGTTTGTCACTGGTGTAACGTTCTATGCGAGTCTGGGTCGTGCCGCCCTTGGCGCCTTTGCCCGCCATAGCGTCCGCCGCACAGCACCTCAAGCCAGCCGGATGGATGAGTCGGATAGGAATAGGCAAACCCCGGGCACTAGTCCGTCCCCACTGCAGTCGGGGCACTCAGCCTGATGTGGGCGGGGACCACGTCCCGGTCAGCAGCGGCGACTCGGCCGCAGTATACTGGTTCTAGCAGGTGCGGTGCCCCTACTGACCGCCGCGCACCGTGTGTGTGTCACAGGGTCTTCGCCGTGCATAGATCAGGGTTCCACCATCAAACGACGCCGTCAGTGTCTCCAATCCTTGGGCCCCAGGTTCCACAGCGGGTCCCCGACACACCAATGGGGTGGCCAGGCACAGTTCCAATTTTCACGCCCAAGCGACGCAAACTGGTCGACCAGCGTCGCTTCGTAGCGCACTGAGTGTGAGAGGCGGGGAGGGGAGGGGGGGCAAGTTCCGCAGGTGTTCAGCAGCCCCCGCTGGTCTCGTTCTCCCCGGCGGCCGATTCGGAGGATTCCGCAGTGATCCTTGCCAGGCGGCACCGTAAGGCGCCTCAGCCCCCTATTGTCCGTCCGCTACCTCAGCCTCCCTAGTAGCACAGAGTCCTCGGCGCGGCGCGCCTCGACAGCCGGCGCCGACAGAGTGGTTCGTCGGGTCTGCCACGGAGGTCTCCTCCAGCCCCGGTCACTTCCGGTCCACTGCCACCGGGCAGAACCCACTTCCGGTCGGCTGCGTTGTCCACTGGGGTCCCGGGAGTCAGGCCTGCGCTCCGGGCTCACCGCCACTCGATCGAAACTCGGCTCCCCGGCACCCGATTGTCCTCCGGTTTGCTGCCGCCTGTAGCGCCCGGCCCCGGGCCTTTGATACCTCCGCCTGAGGTCGGATTCAGTCACGGATCATTGTGCGGATGGTCGGAGAGGCCGCTTCGTGATCGGAGCTGGTCCTCTAGGCAGCCGCCATGTTCAGCCGCTAGCCACGCCCCCCCCGTTGATCTTTTTACATCAAATATTGCCCTTGGGGGGCCCATCTTAGTCCAGGTAATTACTGCCAGTTGTAGCACCTCATTTTCTTCTACCTGGGTAGAATCCACTATTGTGCCTATTTTTAAAAAAGGGGATAGGCAGGACCCTAGATGTTATAGGCCTATTTCTCTACTTGATGGTGTAACAAAAGTATTAGGCAGAATAATTTAGGAACGCTTGCAGTATTGGGCAGAGGAGAACTGTGTTCTATCCGACCTGCAGTACGGTTTTCGTGCTGGTCTTGGAACGATAGAGCAGGGGATAAATCTGTCAATCCTGGTAGGGAAATACACTAGGGCCAAACAGGGGAATCTATTCTTAGCATTTGTGGATCTCACAGCTGCATTTGATTGCGTGATTCACAGTAAACTCTGGCCTATTTTAGAAGACATGGGAGTTGAGATTCAGATTATTTATTTTCTTAAGCGTTTTTACAATGACTCCAAAGCATGCGTGCGCTGTGGCTTGAAGGGGGAATGCTGCGCTACTTTTTTGATTAAGAGCGGAGTCAGGCAAGGATGTGTCCTGGCTACGTTTCTTTTTAACCTTTATATTAATGGCCTGGAGAATGCCCTCCTTAGACAACAAAGATTTCCCATACGTGGCAGGATGTCCAATACCAGCGCTCCTATATGCGGATGACGCTGTGCTGATGTCCCGCACTCAGGTTGGCTTGCAGAGGTACCTAGACAGTTTCTCTCTGTTTATTAAAAATCTTGGCCTGAGAGTAAACTCCTCCAAGACCTTTATCATGCGTTGTGGCCGTGGAATTAAGAGATTTAAAGATATGTTTGTTGCAGGACAGAAGATAGGGGCAACTAAGAGTTTCTCTTATTTGGGAATCCTTTTTGCCCATAGTGACACTTGGGTACAGGCAGTTACAGCTAAAAAGTTGTTACTCCTAAGGACAACGTCTGCCCTGATCACCTTTGCTAGAAAACTGGGAAAAAGGCCACCAGAAGAGCTTATCAAGATCTATAAGGCAAGGTGTGTTTCATCCACAATATACGGGGCAGGAATTTGGGGGTTTGCTGACCTGTTCCCAATCCAACGCATAGAAAATTCTTTTTTAAGATATATTTTATCACTCCCGCATAGTACCTCATCCTGCATATGTCATGCAGAGTTGGGACTACCCTTCATTTCTGATTCAATAAAGCTTGAACCTGTACTTCTCTGGCCCAGATTATGGACCAAAGAAGAGGCAAACTTAAACAGGGACATCTTATCAGATGCTTTAAAATTAGAAGAGGTTTTGAAAATTCCATGGATAAACTATGTCAAAAATTTCTTAAAAGACCTTGGGCACCTTGAATATTTAACTAACCCTTTCTCTATTCAGCAAATATCAAGAAAGGAATTGAGAAAGGAGGGTCTACTCTTGTTGGATTCTATTCAAATGTCATCAGAGATATTGAAACCTACTGTACTCCACAATCAATTGATTTTAACTACTTTTGACATCCAACCCTATTTAACTTTGTACCCGGAGTTTACGTTAGATTTTTATTGACAAGATTTAGGTTGGAGGTATTTCACAGACTAGTCACCCTGCCTAAAATGAACGACTGGTCCTCAAACCTCCAACTATGCCCCTGTGACAATAGTTCTAACCAATCTACCATCCATGTCATACTGTTTTGTAAATGTTATACCTTTTTAAGGAGATTCTACCTGGTACCTGTTTTAAAAATGATTGGGCTTAGACAATGCAGACCCGCCCTACTTGTATTACAACAGCTTGAAGATGTATACAGCACATTTAAAATAGTGACTTACTTAAAGAAAGTCTTGAGACAGATTATTTAGAGCTTTTTTCTGGATATAATATAGGTGAAATTAATAATGTTTTTACTCAATAATGTACTAGGCACTTTGTCTATATAAAATTATCAAGATGATATTTTGTATGTTCTTATACTATGTATAGATATTTTTATCATCATAGATTATTAATTGTTGCACGTTCTAACTTGATACAATAAGTACATTTCTCTTTTTAAAATCTAAATCATGTAATGATGGATTTTCTTTTCTTTGTGCTTTTATGATTGTTTTATGAAGCAACAGAACAAAGCATTCTTGACTTGACTTGACATTCACCTCCAAAAACTCAGAGTGCAATGTTCATATGTTTCGCGAGAATATTTGCTGAGAAGTGGAGGCGAGATATAGGAGGATAGTTGTGGGAGCGCAGGTTTGATATACAAGCGAGGAGGCTGGATATATTTGCCAAAAGATTGTTTTTTATTGCCAGAAGTAACCAGGGGTTGTGGATCAAGAAGGTGTTCTTCGGGTTCTCCTTCTGATGGTGTCCTCGTTGAGCTGGATGGAGATGTAGAGGGCGATGTCACTTGCTCCTGGTCTTCTGATTCACGGGTGTCTCCCCGGAGGCTCATAAGAGAGGAAAAGAAGAGCCGTCAGAACATCAGTCTGGTGTTATTTCTGGAAGATTTACCAGTCACCACACCTTAAAGTGCTCACAGAATATCCTTCTCAGGGTAGATGGTGACAGCGGAAGTTTTGTAGGAAGTGCCTAGAGAAGGGACTAGGTGAAGGGGAGGACGGGAAAAAGATTTATATAGGGGCCGGTTCTCAGGATACTTCAAACAAACAATTAAAGGGAGCAACAGGTTCCTGTTATTAGTGCCACACGGTAACCACTTGTCTGTTCTATGGCCCTCAATCAAAAGGAAAAGAAACAATGGAACACCCTACAAATACTCAGGGTTACGTTAGAATGTTTAACAAGGGTCTGGCTGCATGCAACCAGAAACCAACAAGGTTCCAGCTCCCTTAAACGAGAAAAACACAATCCTTAAGGAGCCCTTAGTTTCCCACCCGCCTCCATCGTTCCTCCCTTTTCTTCCCGTGGGACACTTTCAATCACCGGCTCTGCCGCAACTCTCCAGAGCTGCGGCTGCTGTACAGCATCCTCCGGGGGACTCCACCACTCCTCACACCAATGCTCGTCCAGTTACGCATCCACCGCGTCTCCGCTCCTCGGGTCTTTTTATCGGTTGCACCGCTACAGGGTCTGTCTTCTTTGATTCGTTCTCCCGACGTCCTTCCTCCTGGTACCACGCCACCGGTCTGACCACCTTCTTTTCCGTAGTCTCCTCTTTTCATTGGTGCAGGCAAAGAACTTCCGGGGTAACCTTCGCCCACTTCCGGGTTCCCGTCGACGTCTCTCTGTGGAGAGACAGGATAGCGGCATGGATTTTGTCCTTCTGCTGGATCCTGTGGGTGCCGACTGGAGAGGGGCACATGTGTATTAAGGGGAAGATCCGCCCATGCGATACGTCGGTGAGTCCCTCCTCACATCTCCTTTCCCTAGCTGTCCTTCTATTAGGGGTCCGCTCTTGGGGAAATCTGGATAAGTAGTCCACATTTCCTTGTTCACTTCCTTTTCGGTGTTGGGTTCGGAATCGGTAGAGTTGTAGGGAAAGAAACCATCTGAGGACTCTCTCATTGTGACCCATGTTCCTGGCTAGCCATTCAAGAGGGGCGTGGTCAGTATATAAAGTAAATTTCCTACCTTCCAGACAATACCGTAAGGTATCCACAGCCCACTTAATAGCCAGTGCTTCCTTCTCTATAGTAGCGTAGTTTTTCTCCCTTGGGAAAAGCTTGCGACTAATGTATAATATAGGCTTTTCTCCCTGGGGTGTCTCCTGGGATAAGACAGCCCCTAGTCTCTGATCTGAAGTGTCGGTTTGTAAGATAAAAGGGAGGGAATAGTCTGGACTGGTTAATACTGTCTCTGAAGTCAGAGTCATTTTTAAGGTCTCAAAGGCTCATACTACTTCTGGGGGAGAGTGTTTGAGTACTTCCTCTGTTTGTATGTTTTTCTGGAGTAAATTCGTTAGAGGGGCTGCTGTCTGTGAGAACGGAGGGATTAACCGACGGTAATATCCAAACAACCCTAAGAAGGCTCGTAAGTCCTTCTTGGTGCGAGGTAAGGGGATTTGAGAGATGGCAGCTAGCTTGGAAACTTGTGTCCTGATAACCCCCTCTCCTAATAGAAACCCCAGGTATCGAACGGTTTGAGTGGCTAGATGACTTTTAGCTGGATTTATCTTCAGACCATATTGTCCTACGGTCTGTATCACACTAGAAAGGTGGAAAATGTGCTGTTCCCATGTATCGCTATAGATGATTATGTCATCTATATACGCGCATGCATATTTCTCATGGGGTTGTAACATTACATTCATAGCCCTTTGAAATGTTGCTGGTGCCCCATGTAGGGCAAAGGGCAATACCTTAAACTGATACAACCCATCTGGGGTAGAATATGCAGTTTTTTCTCTGTCCTGTTTTCTGAGGGGTATCTGCCAATACCCCTTGCATAAATCTAGGGTGCTAATGTATTTAGCTAGGCCTATTCTTTCAACCATTTCATCCACTCAGGGTAGTGGATATGTGTCAAATTCTGATATTTTATTGACCTCTCTGAAGTCGATGCACAATCGCACCGACCCGTCTGGTTTAGGCACAAGAACAATGGGTGAGTTTCACTCACTTACAGAGGGTTCAATTATATCCATTTGTAGCATCTTTTGGATTTGCTCTAGTATGGTCTGCCCACAGGCCTCAGGAATACGGTAGGGTCTCAGGCGCACCTGTTTCCCGGGAGATGTTTTGATAGCATGTTCAATAAAACACTGTCTTGCCAGGAGAGGTAGAGAACGTGTCCTGTAGGCATTGTAAAACCTGTGACAAGCTACCTCGAAGGTCGGGAGGCAGCTCAGTATCCACACACTGGTCGAATAAGGGTACCTGTACTTCCGCCAGATTGACAGCTACCTTCCCATTTTTTTAACAAGTTGATGTGATACACTTGAGAGGTATGCCTGACCGGATCTGTTTCGATGCAGTAAGTAACAGGAGTAACTCGTTCCACTAGTGTATGGCCCCTGCCACTGTCCCAACAACTTGTGGTCGGATGACGCCATTATAAGTAGTACTGAATCCCCCACTTGAAAAGTTCTCTCTTTGGTGCCTTTATCGTATTGACTCTTTTGGGCCAGCTGGGCTCCCTCTAAGTTGTTCCAAACAATAGCCCTTATCTGTCCAAGGTGAGTATGCAAATGAGACACATACTCAGTTAGGGGTTTTGAATCATGTGGTTCTGTTTCCATTTTTTCTTGGGCCATATCCAATAAGGTGCTTGGCTTATGGCCAAGTAATAACTCAAAAGGCGAGTATCCTGTGCTCTTTTGTTCTTTGCACCTAATGGCAAACAAGGCCATGGGTAACATACCCTCCCATTTCCGGGATTTTAGGGCTAGGAGTTTTTTAGTGTGGTGTTTATGGTGGCGTTATACCTTTCCACTAATCCGTCTGTCTGTGGATGATAAGCAGACGTCCGGATTTGTTTGACTCCTAACTGGGCACATACTTATTTCATCAAAAGGGATACAAAGGGAGTCCCCTGATCGGTCAGGATCTCCTTCAGGAATCCCACCCTCGAAAAGACAGTGATCATAGCTTTAGCTATGTTAGAGGCATCAGGTCTTCGTAGGGGAATGGCTTCTAGAAAACACATGGCGTAATCTACCATAACGAGGACGTATCGACATCCATTGCGGGAAGGCAATAAGGGCCTTATTATATCCATGCCTATCCTACGGAATGGCTCTTCTATAATTGGGAGGGTTTGTAGGGGCACTCCAGGGGGATGGTATCTACTGTTCCCTTGACGCACTGGGCACTCCCTACAGTACCTCTTTACTTGCTGATATATCCGCGGCCAATAGAAATGCCCCATGATCTGTTTCTCTGTCTTTTCTGCCCCAAAATGTCCTCCTAATAAGTGGCTGTGGGCTAAGTGTAACACTTTCTCCCTGAACGGGCCAGGAATCAACCATTGGGCTTTTTTAGTGGGGTTCCATTTTCTTTATAACCTATTCCTCTTGAAAAAATAAGGACCTACATGTTGGGGATCCTCGTCCTCTAGTGCCTAGTTCCATGCTTCTTGCAGGACTGGGTCTTTTCGCTGGGCCGCAAGAAAACTTCTATCAGTTTCCCAGGGATTCTCGTCCTGTAGTAAGAGTAATACCACCGGGTTCTTCCCTTTTTCGGCTCTCCTTTGTCTCCTACTCTTTCGTGCTTTGGCGGCTGGCCATTCTTTCTCCCCATCTCGAGAAAAAGGTGCGGTGGACCACCATTCTTCCTCCTGTGAAGGATTGTCGTTCAATAGCTGTGACAACTTTGGATAATCATTCCCAAGTATAGCCTGTTCAGGTAATTGGGGTATCAGACTGACTGTTAGGGTGGTCCCGGTATCCCTAGGATGTTGTATTCTCACCTGAGCTGTAGGGTATGGTGTTGTATCACTGTGTACGCAGCGCATAGCTACTGCTCCATCGATGGGACCAATATGAGAACCCAGGTCTTGAGGTCGGACTACACTGTGAAGACACCCCGTATCAGACAGAGCCGTCACTTGTTGACCATTGACAGAAACTGTGCAACGATAAGGCAGTGGTTTTCGTTCAGAGGAAGAACAATAATAGTTGTGGGCCATCCCTATTTCCATAGGTTCCTCTTTCTGAGGACAAAATCTAGCAATGTGGCCCATTCCGCCACACTGAAAGCACAGTGGACCCATCAGCAGGGGTCTGACAATCGGGGCTCCAGGTAAAATTGGTCAAGAGCCCCGGTTTTTTAACCACTGGGGCCCGCGGAGGACGATGGGGTCCTGGGTCCTCCAGTTTTCCCTGTAAAGTCTTCCCGCCCTTTCTGAATTTGTTGTGCTCTATTATAAGCACTGGCAATTTCCACTGCAGTCTCAAGGGTAAGGTTAGCCGGTTGACGTACCCACTTTTGAATAGGAGGATGTAGAGAGGATAAATATTGTTCTAAATAAATTTTGGCCATAATCCCGTCTTTATCCATAGTAGCTGGGTTCAACCATGCCCTTGGTGAAGTACAATGCCCTTGGTGTCTCTTGTGGACCCTCTTTCATCTGTCGTAGTTTTAATGGGTAGGTTTTATCGTCAACACCCAAACGTTCCATGATACACCTTTTTATGTCAGCATAGGGAACCACCCATTGAACTGATAGGCAGCCTGTAGGTCCCCAGACAAGAGAGGTCCTAAATATTGTCCCCACTTATCGGCTGGCCAAGACGCTGCCGTAACCATTCTCTCAAAATTGTTAAAAAAAAATAGTCCGGGTCTTCCCCACTCACATAGTGTTGCAGCACAACCGAGAGAAGGGTGGTGGGGCCTCTCTGGTGTCCTACTGTTTCCGTAAGTTTGTCCAATACTGCTCCTTGGGTTTGGCTTTGTCCCGTAAGGACTTGTAATTTTCCACGGTCTTCTTCAACCACCGTCAGGAAGCGTTTCATCACTTTCCCCAGATGCTCCTGATTTTCCGCCATTTTTGCTAGAGCAGCCTCCATGGTGCCTTTCAATCCCACTTCTGACACCACTTGTGTGAGCGCAGGTTTGATATACAAGCGAGGAGGCTAGATATATTTACCAAAAAATTGTTTTTTATTGCCAGAAGTAACAAGGGTTGTGGATCAAAAAGGTGTTCTTCGGTTTCTCCTTCTGATGGTGTCCTCGTTGAGCTGGATGGAGATGTAGAGGGCGATGTCACTTGCTCCTCATCTTCTGAATCACGGGTATCTCCCCGGAGGCTTATAAGAGAGGAAAAGAAGAGCCGGCAGAATACCAGAGTCTGGGTTATTTCTGGAAGATTTACCCATCACCACACCTTAAAGTGCTCACAGAATATCCTTCTCAGGGTAGATGGTGACAGCGGAAGTTTTGTAGGAAGTGCCTAGAGAAGGGACTAGGTGAAGAGGAGGGGGGGAAAAAGATTTATATAGGGGCCGGTTCTCAGAATACTTCAAACATACAATTAAAGGAAGCCACACGTTCCTGTTATTAGTGCCACACGGTAATCACTTGTCCGTTCTATGGCCCTCAATCAAAAGGAAAAGAAACAACGGAACACCCTACAAATACTCAGAGTTACACTCGAATGTTTAACAAGAGTCTGGCTGCATGCAACCAGAAAACAACAAGGTTCCAGCTCCCGTAAACGAGAAAAACACAATCCTTAAGGAACCCTTAGTTCCTCACCCGCCTCCCTCGTTCCTCCCTTTTCTTCCCGTGGGACGCTTTGACTCACCGGCTCTGCCGCAACTCTCCAGAGTTGCGGCCGCTCTACAACATCCTCCGGGGGACTCCACCACTCCTCACACCAATGCTCGTCCGGTTCCGCTTCCACCGCGTCTCCGCTCCTCGGGTCTTCTTCGGTTGCACCGCTACAGGGTCCGTCTTCTTTGCTTCGTTCTCCTGACGTCCTTCCTCCTGGTTCCACGCCACCGGTCTGACCGCCTTCTTTTCTGAAGTCTCCTCTTTTCATTGGTGCAGGCAAAGAACTTCTGGTGTAACCTCCGCCCACTTCCGGGTTCCCGTCGACCTCTCTCTGTGGAGAGACAGGATAGCGGCATGGATTGTCTCCTTCTGCTGGATCCTGTGGGTGCCGACTGGAGAGGGGCACATGTGTAGTAAGGGGAAGATTTGCCCATAGCGATACGCCGGTGAGTCCCTCCTCACAATAGTTCTTCACCTTGTTTGGGTCAGCGAAGGTTCCTATACCAATGGTAGGATGGAGGCATTTTTCCACTTCGGAGGAAAGTTACATGAGTTGATGATGATATTTAATAATGTAGTAAGTGAAGTAGCTACTATGTAGTATAAGATTTTCGACAGGCAGGGATCGGACTGGGCTCCTGACTTCGTTTGTCCTAGAAGTTCTACTACTCCTGCGAAGGTGATAGGAGGAAACTTACAGAATTCATTTTTATTAGGAGCTACCCAGTTTAACCGCAAGGCCGGGGTTATGGCCGCACAACTGGAGTTCAACTTTCGGAGTATTTTCTTCACTTTTAAAAAACTGCTCGCTTGTCACACAGTGGTTGACTGGGGGACAGTGTGCAACTGGTGGTTAGGTTAGAGAACACGTGAACTGTTTTAAAAAGTTATCTTGTGGAGTTCTTAGCTGAATGGATTTTTTCCAAAAAGTAGTTCATTTTTTCAATAGTGATCAGTTTTTTGTAGCATTGGATTTATTGATTATATCTTATCCTTTCTTCAGTGTGGTAGTTCCTTCTCCGCACGTTCTCCTGTCTTCTGCATTTGTTTTAATTCCCTAAGTTCAAGAGAGAACCAGGATGCTGTGGGCCTACTTCTAAGGCTTTAAATAGGTTTTGAGGGACCCAGCTTGGTAATTTCTGCCCTTATCCAGTCAGAATAGTTGTATAATGTTCCATTTATGCCATTCGTGACTAAGGGCTTAGATATATCTAAAATATTGGTAAAATCTGCTGTATTGACTTTGTTCCATGCTTGAACTTTCTTGCCTTGTATAGTTCTATTAGTAACCAGAAATAGAGGTGGGAGTTTTAGGCGAAAATCAGCAGCCTTATGATCTGACCAGATGATAGGTAAAAATAGCTTCTATCTGTAATTCTGGATTGTTTGAAAAAATGCCAACAAGCGTATGCCCTGTTACAAGTGTAGCAGTATTCATCTACTGAATAAGACTGAAAAAACTCAGAATGTCAATTAGTTGTTCTGATTCTTTATTGTCGGAATTTTCCAGATGGAAATTAAAATCACCTAATATGGTGTAATTAGAATACTGCCTACATAGCTCCAGGATGTCAGCTAAAGCATCTAGGAAAATGGTTTTCGGGCTTGGTGGCCTGTAGATCAATAATCTGTCAAAGGTGAAGTTATTGGATTGGTTGCATCCAAAGGACAGGACTTCACTATCTGCTAACTTAGCGGGTTTACAGGTGACTTTGATGTTGTCACATTAGACCACTGCTGGGCCACCACCACAATTAGCAGCTCAATCTTACCTAGTAACAGCATATCCTGCTTGTATTGGATCTACTAGATCTGGATTTGAGGTCTCGCCGGGCCAAGTTTCAGTTAAAAAGGCTTTGTTGGGAGAATGTGTGTATATGTGGTTAAAAAATTCATTTTATGCTTGATAAGAGAGCGAATATTGATCAGAGTGCATTTCAATCTGGTAGTACTGAAGTCTGGGGTCTCTAGGGAAGAAAGATGCACAGGTGTGCATGCTAGAGAAGCTTATCTTCCCTGTACTTCTGTACTTTTTTCAACTCATGTCTCTTCAATGCACTTGGAAACCATTCCTTTCTATTCCTCTCTTTCTACAACAGCATTATTTGGTCTACGATACAGGAAAGCTACGGAAGTGCTATGTTGCTATTGACTAGGAAATTTCTGAACCAGTTTAGTTTACATACCAATCTTTCTGTTTGTGAAAGACAATTTCGAAAATCGCCTCTCTCTGGTTTGAACACCTAACTCCTCTTTAAAGATAAATGTTATTATTGAAGGATAGGAGATTTTTAGGATTTTATATGGGTGATACCGGTAATCACATTTGCTTATGGGTTTCAGTAGGCACTATAAATAATCAGAACCAGTACAAGTGGTTTGAAAATGTCAAGACTGTCGCTATTAGAGTGTTCCATCTTTACTTTAAGTTCATGTGTCACTGTGTTTTGTAAAAATTGGTATAATTTGAAGGGTTGTCACAATGACATGAAGTTGAGGCTTTCCCCCAATGTGTTGGATTTGCTTAAAATAACAATCAAAAAATGGAACAGAACTTAACAGCAGAATCAGGGTAGTGTTCTCTGTGTCTTAACTTAATACATTGTATAATATTAACTGAAAAGAAAAAAGAAATCAGGTCAACTGCTATAATGAAGTGGACAGAAAATCTATTGGACTTCTAGCTCACCACGCCCGTCACATCTGCTCTCTTCATGTGTACTTTTTACGGTCTGAAGTATGGAGGCTTGTTGTGGAAAACGCTTGCACTCACTCACTTGAGCTTG
Organism: Lissotriton helveticus; assembly: GCF_964261635.1. Taxonomy (NCBI): domain Eukaryota; kingdom Metazoa; phylum Chordata; class Amphibia; order Caudata; family Salamandridae; genus Lissotriton; species Lissotriton helveticus. Next base: position 420,280,843 of record NC_136061.1, on the reverse strand, counting down.
AGTTCGTCTGAAGGCCGCAGTAGTTGATTGGACATTCCCAACTTGCTTAATGCGGAGAATACCTGGCCCCTCTCGATCCACGTGGCATCATCCGACCTTTCAATTCCCTTCCAGAGAACACCTATGAGTATATCTGTCAAAAGCTGCACCAGTTCATCCTCACCTGCCTAGAAAAAAGGAACACAGTCTTTTCACTTAACAATATCAATGAATATTACTTTCACAGAGCAACTAAGAATAAAATGGACAGGTTTTGTGGCATATACATTGAATAATACTTGAAGACTGATTCTATTGGAAGTGTACTTTAACATAATTTACCTCTATAAAGAATGTTGCTGAAAAAGCTAAAAGGAGACGGAAATAAACAGACAGCTGGGACTAGGAGTAGCTCGATCTGCCAGCTGCCCATGGCCCTTACAGTAGCCATGCAGATCAATAGTTTATTGCTAATTAAAGAGTGACAAAATAAATAAAAATGAAAGGACCACAATGCTATGTGGTTTTACTGAAGAGACACATCTGTAGTTAATTAAATTATGCACTTTCTTAACTGAGTGCAACCACAAGCTGTGTTGATTTGAAAGACATGGTTTATTGGGCCAGTTTATCATTTAAAATCTCGTGAAAGCACGCAGAAATGGCTACAAATAAACCGCCGGGGGCCACATCTAATCAATCCACTTTGGAAAAATATAACGGTGCGGCTGCTCCATTGCCAAACCCCAAGACTATACCTGACAATGCAGCGCTGTTGGAGGCAATTACCCAGTCCAGGGAAATGCTGAAAGCTAAAATTGGCGCGGTCGGCTTGGACGTCATGCTGTTTTGGCAGGACATTCGCAATGCAGTACAGAGGACTACTGTATCAGAATCGCAGATCTCGACAACAGAAGATGCGGTGAGCACTCTTCAAAAAAGATGTCCAATCTGGAGACACTTATGCGGGGTTTGGCAGCAAGAGAGGAAGAGGCAGAAGGTCGTACCCGTAGGAACAACCTCCGCTTTTTGGGGTTTCCCAAGGGCTGTGAGAACAACAATGTGGTGGACTTTCTCACCAAATGGCTTACGGATTGGCTCCCGGCTGACTCTCTGACCGCCTGATTTATAATTGAACGCACACATCATGCTCTGCTGCAGAGACTACAAAGATAGTACAGCAGGGCAGGCTAAAGGGTACCCTTACCTATGCCTCTCAACCTGTTGCAGAGATTCTGCTCAGTCACAGAACTGTACACAGAGACTCAGGACCTTGGGGAATTAGGGTGTGCCAAAAACTCACCTTTGTACCCAAAATCCCCTACCAAACTAGCATCAGTGTCTCATTAGCTCTTCGTCCTATAGCAAAGTTACCAATGATTAGACAACCCAGAACATGCGACTTAGGTTACCTCAGGTAAGGTGGGAAACACGAGCACTCTTTCGTTATACTCTCCTACCAGTCCAGAACAGGGAGTAAAAGGAGACACAAGCCAGTTTAAAATGTTTATTTTAACGCCGTGATCTCAGGTGCAGCATCTTAGCTAATACAAGCAGACATATGATAAGAAATAAGATTATCAGCATAGTTACTATTCCATAAAATACAAAGGGAGAAAGCATATTATAATGCTAAATGGAAACAGGTTAAATATATACCTATATTTCACGGTCCCTTGCTAGTAGGTTATTTTATAACTAAAGAAGCTCTCTAAGGCTTGCATAGGCGACCCCATACCTCAAAGGTTAGCAGGAGTGAATCACATCAAGTTCTGCACAAGCTCTCAGCATACAAATGTTCTCCAAGTGTGTTCAATCATGCCTGCACAGTGTATTATTAAAGGCGCCAGTATCTGAGCTGTCCACAGCTGCATATATGTTATGTCTAGAACGTGCGCTGATCAGTTCAACCAAAAACAACAGTGTTGATATAACCTTGAAGGCCTCGGCACTCACTGTACAGACTAAGCTTATGAAGCAAGTCTAGCAATGTAGAAAAACAAGTTATTCTTATGTGAAGCAAAACACTCAGCCTAACTCTAAACAAGAGCTAACGTGTGTGCCGTGTGCAAAAAGAAAGCAAAGGGTAAAATGGCGTTTAAACTTCTAATAAGGTCATGCTAACTTAACACTGTATAAATGCAAGGCTCAGCCCCACTACACCCTCCCTTGATCGAAGCATGGATAAGAAATGTGGGCAAAGCAGGAACGCAGAGTTCAAGTTTGAGAGATAGAATCAAGTTCAAATTTGCCTTAATGGAAAAACGGGAGCAAACTCCGAATTTTGAAAAAACTCCAAATTAGTAATCACGTTTGGGCACAGTAAAGCCAATAGGCCTAAAAAGAAAATAGTTAAAAAAATCTGATGTCCAACATGTGACTTTAGCCGTGAAGAAGAGAGAGCAGGAAATGCACTTCACTCCAATAGTGTATATGCACAATACGTTGCAACAGCCTCCAACAGGAAGTCATTGTTCTCATCTGAAAATAGTTCAGCCATCCAATTTAGTAACGGGAATGTACATACATGTTCCTCAAGAACCAGAGCCTCTAGTACCATCAGAGGACAACTCGGATCGACTTCAATAAAACTGCGTGCCAAGAATTCATGCGCCGCTGCAAAAACATTCCAAAGACCTAGGACTCCATGCATCGCTGCAAAGGCCATAATCCCGCCCCCAGAACAAAGCAATTCAATAGCAACTAAGGGGCTCATCAGTTGATCAAAATCTGCGCTGGGAGACACCGTACTGCAGACACACAAATCCAGCGCCCATTCGAAATCACAGCTCAGGCAATAAAAGACAGCTGGACACATGTGAAAAAGGAAAATCTAAACGATAATCCATAAACTGCACTCAATGTAGCCAGAGGCTACACTGAGTGCAAAATCAAGCAATCGGTTGCAGAGCAGCAACAGCCAGGGCAAATCGTCTCGTGGCACAGGATGTGCAACCATTCTGAAATAAACAAAGCAGTAGAAGCACTCCGGCAACCAGAGCAAGCATCAAGGGAAATCCACCAAAGAGGCTGGAGAAAATCGAATGAAAAAATGCCAGGAACACACCGAATATAGTTTGGAAAGAAGTCACAAGGCCACTACTAGCAACTTTAAAAAAATGAGCCAGCCCCGTGGTCGAGGAAGCATTAAAGATAGTGTAGATTAACTCTCCGAAATGCAGGGACATATCCGTATTTATTAAGGAATGCACTTCTGTGCGGGTATTTGCCACGTGAAGGACAACTGTTTCACGGGCAGTTGTAAGGGCGACTTCTTTCTGGGACAAAAGAGCTCTTATTCTACTCATCTTGTTGTCAAGGTCGGAATCGACGGCCAGATGGAAACATCAAGCTTCCCATGTGGAGGAGGAAACATTAAGTTTTTACAACAAACTACACGTTGGGAGACCGTAACGATGTAAGGAATTCCAGCTAACATCCCACAACAATCTTCATTATTTTAAAGTAAATAACTACCGTTTGCTTGTAATGTGAATGTGGGTGTGATAGCAGGCATTGGTGTACCTTTTAATACACAGGCCAAATTAGGTGCATTCTGATTACACAAGCCATGCAAATGGATATTCCTACACACTAATGAGTGATCTGGTGTTGTTGTGCAACCCTCACCATTCAAATATACCTCTTTTCCCTCCGTCAGGCACCTATAGGCAAATTTTAATGACCAAGCTTCATGGAGATAAGCGGTACCCAGAGGTTCACATCTGCCAATAGCATAGTACTTCATGCAAGCTTCGAACTTAAACAGAGGGAAAGGTAATGTTATTAGGCCATGGACGAGCCAGACAGCCGAATTTGTCTCGGCCACAGAAAATGGCAAAGGTTCTAACTGTCCAATATGTAACATAGATAAAGTTGCATTTTGCCAGTCAAATTAAAAGGGGCAAACAATGAGGACGTGTTCATGTAGCCAAGGCACATTTCCTGCCTTTAACATTTGTAAAGTCCATGTAAACTGCATAATGGAATGCAATTGATTTTGACCATGGTACAAAACAGAGACATCTTCTTGCACAATATCAACAACAGACGAAACAATATTATCTAAAGTGTAAATGCGGGAAGAAAGCGTGTGAATGCTGTTATCTACAACTGCCAGTACTTTTTCTAAATTTGCTTGATCTATAGCTCTTAAGCGGGAAGCAGCCTCAATCTGGGACAGTTTCCAAACTTCGTTGTAAATAGCATATATCCACCTTTGGGATCTGCCTGAAGCATGGCCCTTGACAAAGTCATTCAGATCCACATCGTCAGTCAATTTAGACAAATGAAGCTTAACTGACGCTAGAGTGGAGTGTTTGAGCCAATTCAGACACAGCTTGCCTACGGAATATGTGGTCACAGAATGGTCACTCTCAAAACGGGGATCCACCCTAACCTGTGTGTAGCCAGGGGCTAAACCCAGGAAACGATGTTGGCAAGAATCAGCAGTTCGGTGCCACAACAACCAACCCTCAGGATCCAAACTGGATATGTTAAAAGTAGAATTCAGCAACAGGGTCTGTAATTCTCTGATAGTAATACTAGTATTATTCTCCCAACCGGGGTACTCTTCCAATTCTGGAAAAGAAGGAGCATTTAATTTTTTAGTAGTAGCCAATCCAAAGCAGGTAGTTTGTGAAATAGTCGAATTTAAAAACAACATATGGCTTGAGACTTGCACGATGCAAAGCCTCAGTGCCTTGCATTTGCCAACTTTTAGAACCCCAAACAGATTTAAGATCAATAGTATCTTTCCACAGTTCATAGCCCCCAATAGCCAATTGGTCAAGAAAGTAAACTTGGAATACAATAATTTTGTGTTGGTCAGTCCAACTTTGGAAGATGACTTTTCTGTCATCTTGAAATAAAATGCATCAGGATTTGATTGATTAAAATCAGTAAAATTAGTGAATATTTTTAAAAGAGAATTTGAGCTGCCTTCCACAGGAGCGGGACAATGTTCCCATTGAGTATAATTAACTATATTCCTCCTTGTGTTAGCCTTATGCAGGTAGTGATTGCCATAGTGTTGATAACAGAACACATCACCATAATTAGCCGAATCTAAATATAAATCCTCAGCATCAAAAGCAGCATAATATTTCATATCTGAAAACAAAGCCTCTACGGCTTGTACATCCCAATCATTTGATCGTATATTTTGTTTATTCACATCCCCCATAGAAACTCTTAGTACATTAGGGACATTTATAACCTCTGTAGGATCGTGAATTTGAAATTTAACAGCATACCAGTGGCCAAAGAAGTTTGCAAATCGGGTAAGTATACTCAGTATCATCAATATGAGCATCAGGTGGGGTATTCAATAAAGGACTTGAAACTGCAGGCATCTCGATGGCAACATCAGGCCTGTTGTTAGGAGTTGGAGCCAAAACAGAATTTCTCATTATCGATGGACAAGAGACCGCAGGTGTCATAGTAAGAAGAATCGGTCACTCTGTGTAATTTGACATTGTCAATGGAGAAGTACCTTTTTTCCTTCCTACCATGAAGTGAAGGTAGAATGACGTTCTTGTGCCCTGCACGCAAAGTACAGGAACTGGAGCTCGATATGAGGGACCAAATTCTTTCTTGTTCTCGATCTTCTCTAGGACCAGTTCTCCAACTCGGGGTAGCCAGACAACTACCGGAATCTGCAACACAGCATCAGATGTGGAGGGCAAGTGTTCCTTTGCAAGACTGTCTCTCGTCTCTTGTAGATTCTGTAAAACATTACAATGTTCATCTACGTCAAAGGGGGCAGCAGCCGCCGCCTGCTCTAGACCTTCAAGGTCCGGGACAAACAATTTGATACCAAAGAGCATCTCGTATGGGGTCCGCCCACCCAGATACCTTCTAGGGAGATTATTAAGTGCACGCTGTACGTCATTGAGATGGGCTAGCCAGTTCCGGACGGTACCTCTAACCGTAGCTGTTAAGGACTACTTTAAGTCTCGGTTCATCCGTTCCACAACACTATTACCCTCAGGTCTGTATTGAGCCGAAAATTTGACTTGGACCCCCAATGAACTCATGGCATCCTTGTACGACTTAGAGGCGAATGCTGGACCCTGGTCCGAGTAGAAGGTGCCACACGCAAAAATTCCCACAAAGACACGCAAATCCCTTATGACAGTTCGTGAATCAGCACTTCGGAGGGGCCACACCCATACAACGCGCGTGCAAGAATCAACTGTAACTAAGATGTACTTATACGCAGTATCAGAGGAGAAAGAACCGCAGTGATCTAAATAAACACAACCACGTGGTTTATTAGAAATGTACAACTGTGTCTGGGGCGGACACGTAGCAGTCGAGGGCTTGATCTGCTGACAAATGTCACATTGAAGGACAAAATCACAAGTCTGTTTATACAGTCCCCGCCACCAAAAATGCTGCTGTAGCTGAGATACAGAAGCCGAAACGCCCGCATGCGCGGAGGCAACACCCTTGTGTGCAGCTATAATCAGTGCTGACCTGCGTTCCACGTTGGGAATCAATCGTCACCAACGTCTGGTATTTTCACATAAGGAACTTTATCAGGACTTAAATGATAAGAATACTTTGAAGGAAATCCAGTAGGATATTTTTTCATTTCATTTCAAAAATCTTTATTTCGATCACAGATCATAAAAGATACATAGCATTTGTACAACTTAAAAACTAATTAAACATGTGGTGATCCAATATTTAAGACATTTAAAACGCTAGGAAAGATAAAACAGTGTGTATCTGGACGGGATTTTTATACAAGTCTTTTCATTAATCGGCTTCGAATGAACCACATAGAGGTCAGAAATTTCGATAAAGCATAAACTACAATAGGCGAGAGGTCTGTCTTTAAAACTCTATAAGCAGGTTGGAAGGATCTGAAGCCCAGGTTCCTGAGTAACGGGACTAACCAGTATTTCCTACTCCTCTCGTAGCCCTTACAGAAAAAGACAGTGTGGGCATCGTCCTCCTTCGGATGAGCACACATTGGACAAGTTGCTACGGTGGAGCGAGATTGCCATGACGCTGTGAAGGAAGCTAGGGGAAGGCATCCATATCTCCATTGTAGAAATAATTTTCTCGTTAGTACTGGAGAAATAGCGTCTAAAGCGCTTTCAAGACAGTAGGAGTCTTTCACTTTTAGGAACAAATGAGTCAGGGATCCTTCTCGAGTAGCGTCAATAGCTCTTTTGAGCATCAGCTCGTAGTATGCTCTCGCTAGTACCTTTTTTGGAGTCTTTGCACAAGAGTTTGAAGGATCCGTCCATAGTTCCGGGTATCCCATCTCCTCTAACATTTCCTTGATGTAAATCATCCAGGGGATCCTCTTGGCATTCCGTAGCTCCAGGAATTCTTTAAGTTCCTCTCTGTAGTTTGTGAGGTCTGGGCTACACCACAAACGCCTCCAAAAGATTAGGGGTTTGAGTCCCAGCTCATCGGTTATTGGTCGTATTCCCAGGTCTAATCTAAGGGGGAATAAGGGAGTACTCTGGGGAAGGGCAACGACCTGCCTCAGGAATTTGTTTTCAGTTGACTGTAGTTTAGGGAGTTGAGAGTGACCCCATAGCTCGCCCCCATATATGACTAGGATATTTACTTCCCTTCTCAGTAGCAGCAATTGCTGCCAAGATGTCATCATCAATCTTACTTTTGGAACGTGTAACTGCTGCAACCAAATATGTCGAAACTGCTGTTTTCGTGGCCTCATTGGCCAAACTATTGCCAACAGTGTGAACTCCTACACGCTGATGACCAAGAGTATAAATCACCAACACGAGTGGCAATTGCTCTCTAAGTTCAGCAACTCGAACCCAGATTATTTTATGTTTAATTGAGCTACCTTTGGAGTCACGATAATCGTTCCGAGTCCAAAAGAACAGATTGTCATTGTAAGACTGGACACAGTAGTAAGAGTCACTCACTATAAGAGTAGTCACACCAGGGTCTGCGTACTCCAATGCAAGCATTAGAGCACGGAGCTCCGCTAACTGGGCGGTACAGTCCCCTAATGTCTGTGTGTGCACGACACTGGACTTGAATTCTCCATCCACCATGGTACCACCCACAATAGCGCAAGCTGAAACTTATGCATGCTTAGAACCATGCGCACAGTCAGTGTAAATGATACAATGGAAATCCTCCAAAAGGCGCATAGTCTAAGGGGCAGGATGAACGAATTCATACTGCGAGAACTCTTGCGACCGTAATGAGGCGTCAAAAATAAACGTGACAACTGGGGACGTCAATGATGTCGCCCATTGTATCCACCGTAGGTGCAAAGCTTTAGAATTAGGTACACGGGCTTTCGTCACTGCCTCCAATGCAGGATACGGGGTAACAACCAACATGTGTTTTCCCTGCGACAGTGCGCGTTCCTTCAGAATCGCCATTTGCACTGCTGTCAAAACTTTTTCCACAGTGGAAAACTGCATTTCAGCCGAAGTGTACAAGTGTGACTTGTAAGCGATTGGTACTGTGTCTCCTTCGTTAAAAGTAAGGTACGTGAAACCCACCCCCCCAGGGACAATTCTTAGCACCAGGTTGGTGTGGTTATCACGAGTCAGCAAGAATTTAGATTCTAGAAGATCAGCCTGCAAGGACTGCAAAATGGCCGAATGTTCAGGCAGCCAGCACAATTTGGTAAAAGTTCGTTGTATCAAAGCATATAATGGCTTGATACGCTGGGCATATTCGGGGATATAAATACGCCCAAAATTCAAAAATCCCAGCAAGGATTGCAATATTTTCAGCCTTGTAGGAGCGCGCAGTTCTCGACCTTCGTTGTTGAGCTCATAGCCCAGGAACAACACTGTGTACTCTGCAATGTGAGACTTTGCAAAGTTAAATTTGTAACCGAAGTCCGCAAAGTTGCAAATGATGCGGTCAACGTGGTACAGATGCGCCCATATCTTGTAGTCTGTGAGATAAATGTCATCCACATACGAACACGCATCTGGGTTGATTCCCTCTAAAAGAGAAACAATACAGGCAGCAAACACACCTGGACTATTCTTATAACCTATTGCTAAACGTTTGCATTTTTTCTGTGTGCCACCACTGGTGAAAGCAGTGCATTGACTACTTATTTTTTTCATTTTTCAATAGACACACAGAAATAAATTCAGACACATTCCATTGGTTACATACAAGATGAGCAGTTAGTACAGCAGATAATGAAGGAAAAAAAGAAAAGAAACAGGAACATTTCTTATAGTCATCTATAGCAATTCGGAGGCTTAGGGAGTGTCATCCAGCATCAAAACCTTCTACGTAAAGGATACAAATTGTCTTCTCATTAGAGGCAATGCACTGTTCAAAGAAGAATAGTACATTACATCTTATCACATTATAACATACATATTGAATTTCTCATCATACATCACTTCATTATCGTGGTCGTCTACAGCCATATTGATCATTCTCATATGCATCTCCGTATATGTACATAATGCCTTACTACCCCCGTGGAGAGAACTATATCTCCATTACTGTTCCCACCATCCTCGTCAGACAATTCAGCAGTGCTTATTAGGTAGGTTTATAATGGGCCCCAGATATCCCTAGGTCTGCATGTCAAGGGTTGAGTTTCTGCATAAATAGCGGTTTGGTCCTGACAGTAAAGCATATCTGTTAGCCAATCCTTAAATTTTGGGGCTCTTCCCCTCCCCCAACGACAAGCCACTCTATGTTTTACCAATAGTAGCGCAATATCGAGGAATTTCCTGCATTGGTTAGGCACTTGCATGGTATATCCCAAAAGCATTAGTAGCGGGTCTCTGTCCAACATAACCCCCAGCATGGCCTGTAGTGCTGCGTGTACTTGCGTCCAGTATTCCCATACTCCAGGACATTCCCATGCCAGGTGGAGAAATCCCGCTCCTTCCGCCCGGCATCTGTCACACCTATCAGTGTCCGACAGGTGGAATCTGTATTTTCTAGCCGGTGTGTAATATAGTCTCTGTAGAAACCTATAGTGTATTATCTTATGCCTACAACTGGCCGAGATATTGGCGGTTAGTCCACAACAATAGCTCCACTGGGCATCTGTGATTTCCCTACCTATGTCCACTCTCCAATGCGCACGAGCTGTGCCTTCTCTCCCTGTATGCAATGCCCTGACGTTACTATATATACTGGACACTAGATGTCTCCCATCAGTGGACCCCAGCAAGTTGTGCAGCGGAGGCAGGTTTTCCGGCTCCTTGGGGAAATCCGGGAGCACTTCTCGCAAGCCTTGTCTTAGACGTACATAATAAAAGATCTCTAACGGCGTGGGCTGCACATCTCCCAAAAAATGAGCCATGGATCGAAATTGCCCCTCTACGAATAAATCGCCCCGCTTAGCTATCTTATGAAGCCGACACAGTAATTGAAATCCCTTTTCCTGCAACAAGACCATATGGAGATGATATATCAGTGACATTCGTGCCGAGTATAACAGTGTAATTTGTAATAGTTTCGCAATGTGTCTCCAAGCATCGATCGTGCATGACACTGTTGTGGGCGGCGTTTTTAGTGCCCCAACCGGGCCATGTATGAGGCCTTGTAAGGGTAAGGGATGTGCCACTGCGGGTGTGAGCGGGAAGAGTTGCGGCTTGCTCCAATTGATTTGTACACCTGACAGTCTGCCAAATACCAAAAACGCTCTCAAGATCGGATTTAGATTCTGTTGAGGGTCTTCAATATATAACGTCAAGTCATCGCATAAAGCGATATTCCAATTTGACGCTGAAAGCATTTAAACGCGCTGTCCCTATGGAGCTGTTGTATCCGACATGCTAGAGGCTCTATTGCAATAGCAAAAAGAAGGGGGGAAAGCGGGCACCCTTGCCGGGTTCCCCGCGTAATAGATACTGGGGTAGAGTAGTTGTATCCAGGACATAAATAATTTTGGAAAACCCATTGCCTGGAGAATTGTAAATAGATAGTTCCATTCAACCGAGTCGAATGCTTTTGTGGCATTCAGGAACACCGCCGCAACCGGGAATTCAGGGGCAACAGGCTGGACAAGGGAGAAAACAATTGATAAGTGACAGTGGTGGTATGAATCGCATGTCGCAGGGTCCTTCCCAGGCTTTAAGAGAGAGGTAATCACTACTTCACGCATGGAATAGGGGAGCTCCCCCACCTCTAACGAATCTTCGAACACCTGCCGCAGGACATGGGCCATAATGTCGATGTAGCATTTATAAAATTCTGCAGGCAATCCGTCTAATCCTGACGCTTTACCATTCTTTAGTGACATGATCGCCTCCCTGATCTCATCGGATTATAGTGGAGCGCTTAGGAAAGATCTGTGGATATCACTCAGCGGCACAGTGGTATTTCCTCTATGAAGCATTCAGCCTGGATCTCTCCCACATTCTGCGTGGTATACAGTTGCTCGTAGTGTTTCTTAAACGTGTCTAAAATACCCTCATTATCCTTAAATGTCCCGCCTTCTGGACTATTGATTTCTAAAATATTAGTATTGAACCTTGGGTGCCTTATAATTTCCGCTAGTGCCTTTCCTGGTCTCTCCCCTTCATTATATCGTCGTGCCACCCAATGTCATCCTCGGAATTTAGTCTCCCTTGCAGCCTCCTCCTCATATTTTGATAATTTGTCCCAAATTCTTTTTGCACTTCTCCACCCCCTTCTCGTATCATATGTGTCTCCAATTCTTTCAGCTCACGTTCTAAGGTCCGGATCGTCCTTTGTATGTCTCGCAACACTCCAAAACTTTTGGACATGCAATATCCTCTAACTGTCACTTTGAATGCCTCCCACACTACTTCAACACTGTCAACTGAATCCCTGTTGCGTGGAAAAAATGCCGCAATCTACTCACCAAGTTCTGACTTGAACACCTCATCAAACAAGGCCGTGGGTTGTAATCTCCATGTCGGTTTCGGTCTATCGTATCCGGGCACCCGCATCTGAAGCAGAACGGGGCAGTGGTCCGAGTACGTCCTTGCCAGGTGCGTAACATTAGATATATCCATACTAAGCCCTCGAGATACTAAACAATAATCTAATCGGGCCCACGTGCCAGTGTATGAGGTAAAGTGTGTACCCTCTCTCTTCTGGGGGTGAACAAACCGCCAACTGTCAATCAACCCCCCTTCGTCCATAATGCCCTGTAGAGCTTCTCTAGAGCGTCCATGGTATTGTGTGTGTCCATCCATCCTGTCTTTTCCTGGCTCCACAGCAACATTAAAATCCCCCCCAGATAATGTGCATGGATCCTACATCTACTACCCTCCCCCATAATGCTGTGAAGAATTCGGGCGTATCAACATTAGGGTCATAGCAATTTACAATCGTGATAGTGTCAGAACCCAATCTTCCCCGTACAATGACATACCTCCCTGCAGGGTCTATTGCTTCTCCTTGCACTGTAAATTATATGGTTTTCTTAATCAATATAGCAGTGCCTCTAACATACAAGGAGGAGGAGGAGAATAGTCGTACCTTCCCCCACCTATTCGCATATGTGTTTTGTATGTGAGGATGTAGATGTGTCTCTTGTAACAGCGCAATATTCACCTGGTGACGATCTAGGTATGCCAATATATTCCTACCCTTACGTGCATCATTTAACCCCCTTATGTTCCAAGAAAGTATTGTCAAGGAAGAATCACTCCCACTCCCTCCCATCATCTGTGCCGGCATCACAAAAAAATCCCTTCAATATAAGCAGTAATAGTACCACCACTCAGAATGTATACGCTATTCTGTAGCACACACCGTAACGTTTTCGTGTCCCTCAATATGCATACAACTTCCCCGCCCCTCTCGAACCCCTCCCACTGAAGCATCCCAATCATGCGAGTCATGTCCCATCCCTCCCCCCTCCCACCCCCAAACATTCCCGCATCATTCCTTGCCCTTACCCTTCCCTCCTCCCACTGAAGCAACCCCAACTTGCCAGAATATTCTACCGACCTCCCTCCCCCCCAACATGTACATCATGAAGACCCAGATGATGCAGTAAAACATAGGGGAATACCCGTAGGGGGACATCCCTAGAGAGTCACACAGCCACGTCTCCCTCCTCAAGCCCTGGAACCTGAACTGGCTCTGGGCTTTATCGGAGGAGGGGGCAGTGGTGCCTGGAATACGTTACCGTGCACGTCCATGGCTTTTCACCCAAGAAGTGACACTAGTCTCGCCTCGTCGCTGGAAGTTACAAATATACCTGGAGCTGACCAATGGAACAAAGTCTGTTCGGCTAGTGTCACAGTCCAGGCCTCTTCGTCTGTTTCTTGTGCGTCATCTCGATGTGCAGCATCCCATTAAGTCATCCAGTGGTGCGCCCGTTTCAGTGTTCGTAGAAAGTTCTCCACTTGTTGTGGGTTTGTAAAAAAACACTGCTTCCTTTGATGAGTCACACGGAGTCGTGCAGGGTACAACAATGCATAATCAATCTGTGCTGCACGTAGTTTCTTTTTGACCTCAATGAACTTGCGCCTTTCTTCTTGCACGAGAGGAGTGAAGTCTGGGAAGATCGAAAATGTTAATCCTTCGTATGTCAAGTTCTGTTTCGTGCGCGCAGCACGCAGGGCCACGTCTCGATCACGATAATTCAATAATCGCGCAATAATGGGCCTCGGTGAATTTCTTGGTGTTGGTAGCGGTCCGAGTGACCGGTGGGCTCTCTCCACGATGAATTGGGTGGAAAAAGCATCCGATCCTATGGAGGCCAGTAGCAGCTTCTCTATGTAGTCCTCCATGCGCCCGGTGTTTGTGGACTCCGGTATGCCGGTCACGCGAATGTTATTGCGTCTGCTACGGGCTTCCAAATCCTAATTTTTTACAGCTATCACCCGTAGCAGTTTATCCATCCTTGCTAGTTGAGACGTGTGGTTAGCAGTGATGTCGTAGCCGTCAGAGATACGTCTCTCGGTTTCTTTAATTCTCTCTTCATGTTGGTCTACCTTGTGCACTATGGCGTCCATTCTGGAGGACATCCTATCCACTTTATCCACCACGGTGGCGAACCCTTGCCTCATCTCTTGTAGTATCTGCCGCATATCTAATTCCGTAGATGTCTCGCCACTTCCTCCCATATCCGGTATAGTCGGGACCTCATCTACTACGTTGAGCTTGGGACCTTTTTTCGCCGTTTCAAAATTAAGCTTGGGTTGGCGGGTGTCCGGTTTTCCCATGTTGCTGCTGATGGTAGGGCTCTACCAGTGTAACACCGCTACTCAAAGCTGACTCTCTGTGGGTATGGCAACGTCTTATTTTCGCAACACCCCGCTGCAATGCCACTCACTCAATACTACCAGGCCACCTGTTTGCAGCAACACACAACCCGACGGGCTCACCACTATGCCAGTTCTTCCTGGGCCTACCTCAGACGGTATCAGTGTTATGCGTTTCAAACTACTGTCCACTTAACATTCCAGCCGGGGCAGATATCAACAGCAATCCGGTGTCGCATTAATAATTATTGCCGTTTTGCTCATTCTTGCGTAGTGTAGTGTTTCCTCACGGCCAAAGTCTCAGCTAGGTGCGAGATCCAGCGCCTACCATCCGTCTATTGTTCCAACACTGTGCGAACGTGCTGCCTTTTATGCGCCAATTCGGGTGAACTACGCGGTTTCTCTCATTCAGGCCAGTTTATCCCCTAGCATTCCGGTGCTACACTCACGTGCCTCAGTGCGTCAATATGGGGGTCAAAAGGTTTATCGTCGCATGTGCGGGTGATTAAGCCCTACTTCCGACCTGTCGCAGCTCTGGTCTCGTCTGCGAGTGCTGCACGGCTCGAACAGTGGCCCAGGGCCCAGGGGCCGCCAGCTATTACCTCCGTGTGGATGCGTAGGACCTGTATCTGCACGTCTGTACTGCGTCATGTAGTCTGCTGTAGGTCGCGTTCACCAGGTCAAAGTCGCCAGTTGTCCCCGCTGCAATCGCCGTGTCCTCAGATCATGGCCTTCTCCCCTCGTGTCAGGCCTCGGGTTTTCCTGCCGCTAGTCACCGCCCTCAGCTACCAGCGCTGTCCCTGCACCGGGCCCGGGGAAGTTACCGCGTACAAGTTCTCAGGCAAGCAGGGTCGGATCGGTCCCAGATTCGCACCGAGTCTAGGGTTTAGCTTATTCTGTATGTATGCATCGTTTTAGCCAAGTATCGTGCAAGATATCGAGGATAAATGCAGGAGTTATTATTCAGGAAGCAGGAGCCTCACCAGATGGCGGCCAATCTGCTTGCGCGCCCTCTAGCGCCCCCCAGTCCATTGACTACTTAAATCGGAAAGATTGTGGGCAAAAAAAACATTGGATATGTCCTGTGGTTTTAAACCTTTTACGCACAAGACCATCCACCCAGGCAGAGCCGTGGGTATTCTGTACTGCACAGGTACAGCAATGCGAGTTCAGATGCCGGTAATCCAATACCAAATGGTAAGAACCCTCAGGCTTGGTTATAGTAAAAAGAGGGTTATTCATCAGCGACACACAAGTTTCAATCACACCTTGATATTTCAATTGTACAAGGATTTCTGCGACCGAAGCTTTTACTTCAGGCCGCATGGGATATTGAGGTTGAGGCCGTGGCATAGATCGCAAGGGAATCTCTTATTGGGGGGAGAATGTATCCCAACCACAGTGAGTACGGTACAAAGCAGGCACAAGGGCCTTAGCCCACTCTCCTGCAAAATTCAGCGCATGCTCCTTTGACACGGTGTGTGCAAAACTAGGGAGGATTACCTCCTCCCCTCTCGGAGCAGCGAGAACAAAAGGTGGCGGTCAGTCAGCCTCTGCTAACATAATGTCGTATGTAGTAAGATTTTCCCAAAATACCCCTTTTATGGTACGTTGTATATCACCTTCAATTAAAAGGACGATTTTAAATAACCTATCAGGGGGAGCTACTCTAGTATCGGCAGTGTCAACAACAACAAATTTGTCAGTCGCTGTCACCTTCAGTAGTGGACGCAGGGCCTCTCGAGCAATGGTAATCTCCGCCGCGCTGTCTAACAGCGTCAGCGCCCACGTCTGATTCCGAAGCTGTGTTCTCACTATCTGTGGCACATCTTGCTGTTAAAGTGGCAACTTTCTTTTTCTGAAACTGGGGTCTTTTCTGTGAAGAATCGTCCTGCTTGCCTTTTCTGTCTTTCGGGCGGGGCTGGTCGCGACTCTGCAGGCCACCCCAACCTCTGCCGCCGCCTCCACCACTGGACGATGAGGCCGATGTGTCCTGTAAAGAACGAGGAGAACGTTGATCAGGAACCTGAAAACGATGAGGTGACTTAATCGTAGCGCGGTCGCGCAAGTCATAAGAGCGCTCAGTAGACGTAGGCACAGGTGACGCGGGACGGGACTCATGTTTCTGTTGTTGTTTTCCCTGGTTTTTTGGTTTTGTTCCAATTTTGCTTTGGAGCTTTGGGTTGATCGTCTTTCTCAGACTTCGAAACCGGAGTTTGTTTTTTTATCCTTGGTAGAAAAGGGCTCGACACCTAAACTATTACGGCCTATGGTCTTATAAGCCGCCGTAATAATTTTTGGTAAGTGACTGGGTTTATCGGCATTGCGGACTTCGCGCAAGGCATTAGACACTTGGAAGTTTACCGCATCTCCCTTTATATTAGAAAGGACGAGATCGGAAACTACGTCAAATGAGCCTACGTGTCTTATTCCCAATTCAACCGCAGCCTCTTGAACACGTTTAATGACCGTCGGCAGGACAGCCATTGACGGAGTGCCGAAGCACCTCGTGTACACTGCCGCAAAGATTCTACCCCATGACTCGCAGTCACCGGCTTCCGGTACCAAGTCCTTGGGCAAACTAATTGTAAGAATCCTGTGTTTTTCGACAAGACTCAAATTAGGAAAAACTGCTTCCAGCTGGTCAAATTTCTCGGCAAGCCAGAAAGGCATATCATCCTTATCCTGGAGACACTTGCCCATAACCGCATTAACAATGACGGGACTAAGCTTCATCCCGCTCGGACCAGCTGGGAGCGCCGAAACACCAGGGGCCCCGCCCTGGAAATTGCGGGTAATATATTGAACCAATGCCCTAATAACTGCAATCGCAGAGGTATATAGGGGCCTCAACTCAGTAACGGGGACTGCTCCCGCACAAGGATGCAGGGTAAATCCAGCAAAACAACAGGCCAAGAAGCACCTGGAATGGACAAAGTACCTAATCTAATCGCTGTTAAACTGGGGAAGAGCGCCATTAAACCAAACACGGTGCTGCCATGCAGAAATAGGAATTTCCTGTGTCCTATAAGGAACATATTCCACGGGCACGGCTGTGTGAGTATAAGTTTGAAACACCTGAGTAGCCACATCTAAAGCGGGAAATGTCACCCATGAGTAAAAAATCTCAAACGGGTAAGCTATCTCAGCACTCACCACTAAAATAACCGTCATGCCCTCCAAGGGGACGTTAAAAGCCTGCAAATGATTTCGGACCGCAATGCGACCATGCTGTGGTATGCCAACGTCATCCATAACAACACAGACAGGAAAGGTACAATACAAAACAATGTAGCACAACTGGGTAGTAATTCGAAAGGAACCCGTTTTTAAAGATTAAAGCTTGAAAAGACCTAAGTAACTATAGGTAGGTTTATCCGACACCACTGTTAACCGGAAACAACAGTGAAGGGGTTAAGGACTGATATAAGCACTACTCAAGCGTCATGAAATAAGACCACCATCGTTAGGACGCCATGTTGCAGGGATTCTGCTCAGTCACATAACTGTGCACAGAGACTCAGGACCTCGGTGAATTAGGGTGTGTCAAAAACTCACCTTAGTACCCAAAATCCCCTACCAAACTAGCATCAGTGTCTCATTAGCTCTTCGTCCTATAGCAAAGTTACCAATGATTAGAAAACCCAGAACATGTGACTTGGGATACCTCAGGTAAGGTGGGAAACATGAGCACTCTTTCGTTATACTCTCATACCAGTCCAGAACAGGGAGTAAAGGGAGACACAAGCAAGTTCAAAATGTTTATTTTAACGCCGTGATCTCAGGTGCAGCATCTTAGCCAATACAAGCAGACATATGATAAGAAATAAGATTGTCAGCATAGTTACTATTCCATAAAATACAAAGGGAGAAAGCATATTATAATGCTAAATGGAAACAGGTTAAATATATACCTATATTTCATCCTCCCTTAATAGTAGATTATTTTAGAATTAAAGAAGGTCTCTTAGGCTTGCATAGGCGACCCCAGACCTCAAAGGTTAGCAGGAGTGAATCACATCGAGTTCTGCACAAGCTCTCAGCAAACAAATGTTCTCCAAGTGTGTTCAATCATGCCTACACAGTGTATTATTAAATGTGCCAGTATCTGAGCTGTCCACAGCTGCATATATGTTATATCTAGAATGTGCGCTCATCAGTTCAAACAAAAGCAACAGTGTTGATATAACCTTGAAGGCCTCGGCACTCACAGACTAAGCTTACGAAGCAAGTCAAGCAATGTAGAAAAACAAGTTATTCTCATGTGAAGCAAAACACTCAGCCTAACTCTAGAGCTAACATGTGTGCCGTGTGCAAAAAGAAAGCAAAAGGTAACATGGTGTTTAAACTTCTAATAAGCTCATGCTAACTTAACACTGTATGAATGCAAGGCTCAGCCCCACTACAAACCAATTATGAACTTTCCGGACTACACTAAACTGGTGCAACAGTGACTACAGTCCTTTGCCGAGGCCAAGGCTCGCCTGCGGGGCCTAAAGATTCAATACTCCTTACTCTTCCGGCCGCCCTGCATGTGTCCTATCAGTCACGGACACACTTCTTAGAGTCACTGGAGTACGTGTTTAACTGGACAGAGATTCCGATAACTCATGGGGGTTCCCGGCCGGGACCTTCCCAGGACCAATGGCAAAGAGAGGCGATGGTCAAGCTCTAAGAGATGATCCAAGACTCGCAGTAACTCTCGTAGGCATTCAATAGAGGGTCAACAGACTTCTACAGCATCCTAAACATACTGGCAGTCTCATGTATGTCATTTACTACACTTGATGGCTAAGATATTCTGGGCTACCCAGGCATGTACATTTCAGTGATCTTTACGACACTTTAATGTACAAGGGATGATTGTTGGGGATCCATTGGCAGGGAGTTGATCCTACCCTGGTTGGGGATGGGAAGCTCACCGTGCCGCAATAGATGCTTCAAAACTATTGCGGTATGGGGGAGGGAGGCGAAGGAGAGTTAATGGAAAGTTTTTGTTGTTTTTAAGTGCCACAGTCATTCATCACATTTACAATTTCCAGTCATACTCTGTTTCCCATTTGTTAGCTCACATCCTTACACTCTACCTATATGCAGGAAGTCTGCCATGACAGAGATGCAAAAGCGGGGACTGAATGTTATTAGCTGGAATGTTCGCAGCCTTCTGGACAAGATTAAAAGAGGAGCCATACTCCCAAGCATTACAAGGCTGATATCATATTTCTGCAGGAAACCTCCAGGGCATATACACTGTGATGACAGGTACATTATATGGTTAGAGCCTTACCCTTGGTAGCGTATATGCTCCTCCACCCTTGTCGTGGAACTTAGTGGAGCGATTGACATCCCTCTAGGCGGAGATTCTGCAGGGCCTGACGTTAGTCGGGGGTGATTGGAAAGATATAATGTGTCCAATGAGAGATAAATGGCATACTGCTGGACAACGGGTACACGTGCGAGAATCGAAGCTCCAGGCATTGACTCAAGGACTGGGATGGGTGGATGCCTGGAGGAAAACTGCACCCAGCAGAGCAGGGGTATACATACTTCTCCGGCGCGCATGTCTCCTTTTCCCGCCTCGACTATCTCATTATTTCTGCTCCCCATGTCTACAGAATTGAGACAGGACAGATATTTCCCCAGGACCTATCTGATCATTACCGAGTAGCATTATTGCTGCGCTTAGACCCCAATCGCTCTCCACCTCTGTGGCGGCTCTCACCATGGCTTCTGCAGGATGATCTCTACCGTCAGCACATGCTTACAGCCATTTTGGAATACTTCTCTCATAACAATGGCACGGTTGATTCCACCGAAATATTATGGGAGGCAATTAAGGCGACACTCAGGGGCTAGATATTGTATTTTGTACTGCACGATGCAAACAACACAGTGAAAAATTGATACGTACTGAGACCCAACTTATAGACCCGCAACGCATGATCTGAGGTGAGAATAGTGGCGCGATTTGCCGTCAGCTGTGCATGACACAACAGTAGTATGCCAGTGAGCTGTTGGATTCCTACCAGTAGCCGGATATATCATTGGGGCACAAGTTTAGCGCCCTCTTACACCATCTTTGTCAGCAGACACTTCGGCCCGTATCTCTTCCCGAGATCCGTGGCCCCACGGGAGAGGCACTCATTGATCCTGAACGAATTGCAGATAGCTTCGCTGAATATTTTACAAACCTATTTGCCCCTCAGTAGACACTATACACTGGTTTCCGAACGATTTGCCTCAGAGGTCCCTGTCGAACTCGGTGTGGGAGGACTTGGACATTCCATTCACAATTGAGGAGATCCAAGGTGCCCTGATCGACATGTGTTCAGGCAGGGTGACGGGCCCTAACGGATTCCCATGTGAGTTTTAAAAAAAGTACCAATCTCAGCTGATTATTCTATATTTAGCGGTGCTCAATGCAGCTGTGGAGGGGGGACGCTTCCTACCTGATTAGCGCCGTGCCAAAATTTAAATTTTTTTAAAAACCTGGTTGACCCCTGGAAATACATAACTCATACAGACCGATTTCTCTGCTTAACATTGAGGCGAAACACCTAGCCAACGCTATTGCTATTCCAATCGTCCCACACATTGCAGAGTTAATTCATCTGGACCTAGCTAGCTTTATGCCTGGCCATGCCACCCTACACAATATTCGTCATGCACATAATGCTATTGCCTCGGTGGATCATCTAGATGAACCTGCTGCGCTCCTCCGAGCTGATTTCGATAAGGCCATTGATTCCCTTAGCTGGACCTACCTCTCCACACTTCTGAGCCGCCTTAATATTGGTCCCAAACTAGTTTAAATATATGTGCCTTTTATACACCAACATCACTGCATCGGTTTGGGTCGCGGACTGACCTCACAGCCATTCCCCAAGGGGTACCAGACAGGGATGTCCTCTGTCTCCCTTTCTATTCGCACTCGCCATAGAGCGACTTGCGGCTTGGGTGAGAATGGATGCCCAGGTCTATAACTTTGAGTGGTCACAGGATGTCTCTCACCACATAGTGCTATGTGCTATATGCAGATGACGTATTCTTTTTCTTAACACAGCCTAACAGATCTGGCCTGCGGCTGCTCAGGAAAATGCAGGTCTATGGCTAAACTTCTGGTCTTTATATGAACACTCGTAAATCTTTCCTGTGGCTTCTACGTGGGGAGATCAGTTGGGAATATGGACGCGTGAACTGACGGTGGTTCAGGATGGATTTAAATATCTCAGGGTGTTCCTATCGGCCTCACAATCCGTCTCAAGGGACACAAATGTGTTCCCCTTGTTGACACAGGTCAAAGAGCAAGTGTGCTCCTGGTCACATCTCCCATTGTCCCACTTTGGTAGATCGTCCATCTTCAGAATGGTCTCCTTGCCTCATCTCCTCTACCAACCCCAGAACTATCCTTATCCAATCTTAACTTCCAGGTTCAGACAACTAAATGCCATCCTTGGTCACTTCCTCTGGGGTGGGGGTTCTGCATGCGTAGCGCTCAGAAACTTGCTTCCAATTTACGTACTGTGGGGGTATGTCGACACCAGATGTTCATGCCTATCATGCCGCTTGACACCTTCTTGTTCTGAATGACTGGTGGTATGGCGATAGACGGGACACTGCCTATGCATTCGAACATTGGTTAATGGACACTAAATCACTACATACAAACCTTCACTTAGGTCTGACACTTAAAATGCTGACACCCGAAACCAGGACGGTCTTCATGGCATGGTGACAGGCGCTGCGCAGGATAGGTTAGTGGGGCAGACTAACTAAGGATATTGTGCCTTCTGGCACAATATCATTACCACAACTATCTGGGGTGCAGGGATTTGCGGGCTGGGATGCCATAGGTAGCTCAACAATTGGGGCAGTTCTCCATGGGGGTGGTACTGTCCCTCCCGGTCCTTAGCATGTGGCAGGTAGAACACTGCGCAGGGTACCGCCCTATAAATAATAAGGCACCCCCATAGACTGGCAGGACTGTTCTGATCTCAGACTCTCAAAATAAAACTCTGAATAAGTAGAGTTTCACTCTAAATAAGTAAGATTTAGTGGCTCGTCATTTTGTCTGTCAAAAAAGGTGGGACAAGGCGATAAATGGGATTTGCGCAGGATTACAGTTTTATGTTGTGGATAACCCACACCTACCGATTCTTAAGGCCACAATTGCCTAAAGAAATGAGAATCCTACATATTTGTAAATTGCACCCCCCTTTTGACCAGTGTAGACGGTCGAAGCAATGATTCTGGGTTCTGGGTGGGGTAGTGGTTTCAAGGACGTCAATGCGCGTATTGTATGATCCTTCACTCTTGTCAGTGATGTAAAAATAACAGAAAACGCACAGCCGTAAAAGGAAACAAAGATTTCTATCTACTGGCAGTTTCACGAGCTGGAGCTTTCCACAGAATACAAAAACTACCTTTTTTTCCGTTGAGTATGTAAACTCTGTTCTAACAAAAGGATAGGACGCCGACCAGGAATACGCCAAAAAGCGACTCAAATTGTGCGTATTATTTTACTGCGTGCTCCCAAATGTCACACTGTGCAAGTAAAACTGTGCTGATTAAACTCACAAAACCTCTGTGTCCTCAACCTCCCTCTCAACACACACACTCGTGAAATCCCGGCCTCTAACTGCATAGTCTTCCCACTGCATTGCACGGTCAAACTTTAAGAAACCTGGCGAGCCCAGGAGTCAAGTGTAACAAGAACTGGTGGAAAGTGCACGCAGTGATATCTTGAACCCAACGAGTTTGGTTATAGAGACCATATACATTCACCACCTATGCATGCACTTTGGAGTTCTATTTAGCTCCCGCCCTGTACACATGACACAGAATCAGCACTAGGGCCGTTATAAGTTGTTGGATACAGAAACATATGTTTGCAGAGGCCGCTTTCTGACATTTGTGCAAGGTAGAAAATGGCTAAAAAGTTTTCGTCCGTTTTTAGTCTTTGTATATAAACAGTCAAAAAAGTCAACATTATTTATATCAGTTAATACCATCATATTGTATGTAAACAGTATAATGCAAAGAAGTCATATATGCATTGGGATGTACAACCAGACAATATATACACTTCTTCATATGTGTGTGAATTGTACAATGGCACCATAGTGCAAACATATCACTCAGAAAGACTGATCGAAATCTAACTTTTTAGCGCAGCAGTAATGACATACATAGAAGGATACACTGAGAATACAGAAAGAGTAATATAGCACCTGGAGGCCATGAATGCTGCTGAATGGGCGCTACACAAGTGCCAACACAACAAACCGTGTCATCCCATTTCTCTTGCTGCTGTAGAGCGTGAACCCTCCTTCACCGCAATCAGCTGATCTGATGGAAGTGTCTGCCTCGAGGAGCGACAGTCAGTAACAACCCTAGGGTTTCCGGTGACATGCCCCCCTAAAATAAGAAACTTCACAAGTGTGTCCCGGAACTCGGAGCTAGGATCCGTGACCCGTTAAGCGAGGACAGCCGTGCAGAGATGACAGACCAGGGTCTGGTGTCCCTGCCGGGGGTGTGCAAGGGACGCGCAGGTCCAAACACAGTCTGGCGTCACCAGCTGGTGACACACATATCTGTTCCCGATCATCCGATCT
Source organism: Lissotriton helveticus (assembly GCF_964261635.1). NCBI lineage: Eukaryota > Metazoa > Chordata > Amphibia > Caudata > Salamandridae > Lissotriton > Lissotriton helveticus. The sequence goes on along the minus strand of NC_136061.1, from coordinate 420,257,067 downwards.
GTAAATACTGTTCGCGGTCGGCGACAGCCCTTCCATTTGCAGAGATTTTAATGTAAATATAAACACAAGTCCTGTCTGCAGAACACGAAAGCGACTGAGGCCTTTCTTGTGTGTCGTTTGTCTATTTCCGAGAATTTTCACGGATGCATTTATCAATTCATTCATAAATTTGTCTGCCTACAGGTTTACTGTTCCCCCTCAAGCTGTTCGTTCAAAGTTGAAAAACACGTTTTTTTAACAGATTATAAAACTATGTGTATTATTTAGAAAGTGTTGACTTTTCTTTTCAATTGATTAAATACATTTACTATCTATAAAAAATTATATATAAGCATTATCTAAGCGGCAGTAAACTGTATCAAAGTCTTCCCCGGAGTTGTGCGTTTGTTAGAGCGTTTTACAAACTTGACATAAGATTTAACAAGTGGGGGGAGAGGGGCGGGGGCACACATCAGACCATGCGTCCTCCAAACACTCTGATAAGCAGTAACAAGCAGCAGCTGTTTTGAAGCACACTTGTGCTTGTGGGCGGGCAGCAGTGCAAATGGAGTATGAAGGGAAAACAAGCGCGAGTGCCTCACGCTCATTTTCAAGCACTGCACTCGTGCTTGTGGCGTGCCCCTGCCCGCTCCCGCAAGGTTGATGCCGCCAGAAGCAAGCGTGTGTGCTTGAAAATGACCAGAGCGACGGCTAAAGGTCCTCCTAATCAGCGCATGCGTGCTGAATAGGCGAGACCTAAAAATGACACCAATACAGAACAAGAACTATTAAAACAGGAATCTAGAGCGGTGCATTAGTAAAGAAGTTTGAGATGCGGCAGCTGACTCAATGAAGTGCTAATTTTCAGCAGTGTGAAAACTGCATTCATGACACAGTTAGAGATAAAAGCAGATTTTTTTAAGGGAGGGCCATTAACAGTACTGTACATTTTAGTCCCAACTGTGGGTCACACAATATATGACAAAAATGCTTGACAATCTGGCATTAGACCTGAGACATCTTATTCAGAGCTTGATATCCAGAGTTTACTGTTTAGCATTGTTTGAGGGTTGCCCTTTAAAAAAAGCAGATCTCTTTGGTCTGTGATACGAGCTCTCAATCTGTAGTGAAGACACTGTGGAAAGAAATGCTAGCCCTCAAGTTGCAAGCTTCCTTCTACAGAACAGCGAAACTGAAAGTAATGTTGCAGGAAGTGACCTAGCGCCTTGAGACCCTTACGGGTGAGTAGTCGCGCTTTAACAAACTCCTGATTGATTGATTGACCTTAATTTTTAACCAAAAAGAGACTGAACAAAAAGTTTGGAGAGCCTAAGGAGACCAGAATTGGTGAAGCCAAACTCGCAGGGACTGTGTTTGAGAATTGTTTTTGGGATGGGATAACAATGAGACAGGTGAAGTCTTGACTAGAAGTGTTGGAGTGTGTGGGGGACAACAAGAAGATACGTGGTTTTTACGTAACTTTTGTATCTGTATTTTGTGTGTTTGTCTCCTGATTTGCGGGTGTAGGATCAGGCTCTCTATATAGTGCACCAAAAAGAGGTTCACTGTGCAGAAAGTCCAGGCAAACCCCAAAGATATTACATAGGTGCAAATTACACCCCAAATGCTTTTGTAGTAATGTGGGCGAGCAGTAAGGCATATCAGAGGGTTGGTTGTCCAAAGCATTCATTACACACACAAAGGCAGAAAACGAAACACACACTCAATAAAGAAATCTGACACCAATTTATATAAATAACATACTTTTATATAAAGTTACATACCTAGATCATCGGAATCGCGCAAGTACTTTTTGATTTATGAATTTTACAGTTTTGTTTTTGTTTTGATACTGCATTTTTCTGGACCGGCAATGTTATCCTATGAAGGAAAAACATGTTTGGCACTTGGGTACTTCTCAACGACTTACGGGGCTGTTCTTCTGGACTTGAGGTGAGTAGGAGGCAAGGTCCAAGGCCGTACCAACAGGGCACCTCAGGAAGCTCGGGCGCGTCTGAGTGCAGATGGGTCTCACGGCATTGGGTGTTCCATTCACTTCAATGGAAGAATGGTCCTGTTACAAAGAGGCTGCAAGCAGGGACTGTGGCCTTTGGTCCACTTCTCCTTGAGCTGTGGGTCTCGGGTGCAGTGGTGGCTTTTGAGATCGGATTCTGGTGCAGGAGTCTCTCGTTGTTGAAGGGAGCCTGCAGAAAAAGGCTGCATGCGACGACTGGAAGTCCAGACTGGGCAAACCGAAGCGTGTGCTTGGCTTTTGTGGGTCTCCTCACTTGGACTCGGGCTCTGGAGTGGGGATGCATATGTGCTTTGAAGGGTTGGGTGGCAGCGGACGCAGATTCACTCTTGGTCTTGGTTTCTGTTGCAGAGGGGCAAACAGGACAACTGGGCCGCTCTCCATGTGAGTCCGACTGCCGTTGCTGTCGGTTCTGGGCACAACAAGCCTTGGTTGCTGCAAGGGAGCCAGTGCCAAAGGGATTGGTAATGTGTATCTCTAGTCGCTTCTGGCATCCCCACATTTGGAGGGAGGACAGATCTGAGTAGTAGGAGCACTGCTCCCTCTTCCTGGGTGGCTGCTGTGTCGATAGACTCCATAGGCAGCATGTAAGTGTACACATCTTGCTTCTTTGGTGCCTGCAGCTGCAGGGGAGTAGCTCCTCTACTCCAAGGGAGTTCCTTTGGCAATTTGAGAAGCACTGGCAGCCCTCCGGATTTCTTGAGGTCTGCACAGCTGCAGGATGAATCAATTGGTCCTTGTAGGTCGGGTGTAGCAGACAGGCAGGTTGGCATCAATTCAGTCGTGCTCCTCGGTTCTCAGGTCAGTAGTCTTCTTATGCCACCACTCCTTTTGTGTCCAAAGAAATCTGAATATCTGGTATCAGGGGCCCCATTAATACTCAATTTAGGGGTGTTAAGGGGAGTGAGGGGTAGTAGTGGGAAGTTGGAAGTGGGCATAGCGCTGCACCAGAACCTCTAAGTTTGCCATCATCAAGATAGCCAACTCTGAAAAGTCGTGTCCACTTCAGGTAACCCACCTTAGTGGTGGTATTAGCCTGCGGGTGGGCACACCTCCCCGACTAGCTAATTTTCCCGCCTGACCAGGCTCTGGACAAAGAGGGTCGGCTTTCTCTCCTGTGAGGGAAGCCAGATTCGCATATCAAAGGCGGTGGCTTATTTCAAGCTTCCCTGTCCTGGAATGCTATTCAGCAGGTCATCCTGTGGGAGAGGGTGTGAACACTCTCCACCCAAGCAGGCTTTGTTTCTAACCTCCTGAGAGAGGAGGTCCTGACACTTGGGGGTCGGAAATGTGTCTCTGGCGGCAGGCTGGCATAAAACAGTCAGTCAGCTCCCAGTAGCGAGTAGGTTTTATGGGGCACCTCTAAGGTGCACTCTGTGTGCATGTATTAATAAATCTGACACTGGCATCAGTGTAGGTTCATTAATACAAGATGTTTGATACCAAACATCCCTATCTGCAGTGAAGCCATCATGTAGCTGGGGAATTCGTTTTCACTAGTGTCCAGCATATGATTTAAAAATGGCTTCCCTGATCACTTGCAATATCTAATATTAGAATTGTTCATCACAGGAGCATATTGGCTCATGCAGATATGCACTCACATAAAATATAATGCACCCTGTCTTAGGGCTCAAAGGTCTGCTGTAGAGGTGACTTACATATATTTGATGCAGTGACTTTGGCATGACACACAGGTGTGTCATGTCGTGTTTTCACTCAGTCAGTCAAAATCACTTTATTCAGTTATTTAAAACCATAAAAGCATGTTAAAATATTCATCACATAAAAGCCAAATATTACACAATCATAAAACAAAAATCAATTGTGGTAAAAATACAATCCCAGATCAAACTGTACATGACTAACAAAAACTCTCTAAAAATTCAAGCAATGAAAAGTAAAGTGCATATTGTAAGAGAGAAGACCATTTCACATTAAAAAGGGAGGAATATACGCATGATGATGAAAAATCTCTCTCACAAATTCAAGCAATATAATGTAAAGTGCATATTGAACGAGAGAAGAACGTTTCATATTAAAGAGAAAAATATATACCTTTAATCAGTCAGGTCACATGGGTCCTCTCTTTTTTTTCCCCTTGCTCTGACTGCAGCTACTAAAAAGCTAGCAATGTTAAAAATTTCCCAGGGATTACTCAACATCGGCAAATACATTCGGGCCGGCTTGGCCTGCAAGAAACCTTTGTTCTTTAAAATTGGAAAAATAAAACGCTTGTGAATGTACAGATAGTGGTCCCAAAATAGGACAAAGTGCAAGGTGTCCTGCCTTGAAAAATTATCGCAGGAGCAGGGTCCCAAATCCTCTATCTTTCTCCAGCCCAGGGGTTCGGACGATAAAAAATGCAGATAGTTAAACCTCAATCTTGTTAGAAGAAAACGATGTTGAGGTCTGGTAACTATATCCAGATATGGCTCCATAAAATAAGTCGTTTTTATAATCTGGTGAGCCCGGACAGTAGGTTTCAATAGCCTCTCTTTCTGCCGATGCTAGACGCAGAAATGAGGTCTAAGCCCACACCAGATCTTTTTTGACTAATGTTTCTGGATTGTCAAATACCTCTATGCAACCTAACTACTTTGCTATGCTTTTCACGTGACTGAACCATGGGATGCTGCTAGCGCTATCTAGTGCGGTAGAGTCTGGTATAATCTCTTGGTTCATCACCAGTTCTGAGTTAGACCAGATCGAGATCCATTTACGAAAGGGAGACATTCTGATCAGATCAGATCAGCTACAAAGCCAATATCCACTTCTTGATGGATATTATACGAAGGTATGGATTGGCGAACTGAGAGCAGGCTTCTCAAAAATGTATTTTTCACGATTTGGAGCTCTGTGCAGTTTTTATATCCCCAAATGTCAGAACCATAATTTGCAATGGCAATACTCTTAGCTTTATATATATATTTAACATTGTCTGCATGGGCCTTCGAGCAAAATCAAGCACCGTGCCTGTAGATCATACCATGGCGTTTCTCTTGGCCCTCCTTTGCGGGGCCCATGAGCACCTATCATCAAATAAAACGCCTAAATACGGAAATGTGGTAACCCTCGTTATCTCATTTTCAACGCAATTAAGTGTTTTGGGTTTTCTTGACTTCACTCCCATAATCATGGTATGTGATATAGAAAAATTTACATTCAGGACCAGTGAGCCCATAAAATCAGCAAAGGAGTACAATAGATGCTGGAGCCCCACCGCTGTGCTTGCCAGTAAAGCAGCGTCGTCTGCATAAAGTATGGAATGCTTTTTCCTGCAGGCGTCTCTCTTCTTCTAAAAACATTCCTATCCCCTCACCTTCACACAATTTAAATCTCTGGTTGATCCTATTGTCAACCAACAGAGACCAGAATAACTATACTACGCTGCAAGAAATACAGCCATTGTTGATGTGGAATTTGTCTGCCACTGCCCTGGCATACCTTTAGAGAAACATACTGATATCATTGTTAAATATTAGCAGCTTTACTTGTTATTTATAAATATAGTTTGTAAACATTTGAAGAGTCTCTACAATATGTGCAATATTGTTACATCACTCACATAAGAGGGGAGAAGGTCAAAAAGAGAGTCTCCACTACCCCGACCCCCCTAAGACAATATGCAAACACATAAGGGGGTAGGTAGAACACAAAAACCATACACCCAACAATAGACATGAGAATGGCAAAACTAATATGTTTTGAAAACAGCCCTCACTCACACACAAATGTGTGTGACATGCTTCATCATCGGGTCGGCTTACAAAACGCCCTGGCGTAGCCACGCTCAGGACGGAGCATAGGGAGGGGGGAACAAATAAAGAGACAAACCAATAACACACTTACACGATACAACACAAATATAATGAATCAGTTATAATACAGTGAGTATCACCCTGTGACTGGGTGTAGTGATAGAACAAAGTGCAGCATGGGAAAGTGCTTTAAAAGTGGCTTGTGGATATCCTTAGAACCTTTAATTTGTAGGTTCCACGACCAGGATTAAAATAGTGAAGGATGGGCAGTGTCTGAAGAGAATATTAAGTTCTCACAACACCCCTCCTTAAACTGCTTGTGCCAACATGTTTCGACCGACTTACTGTGCTAATAATAAGCTGGTCACCCCGGTCTTCTTCAGGACATCTATCTCTCCCAGTCCTGTTACCCACCTCACCTCAGTCCGGTAAATAGATGGAGAAAAAATGATCGTAAAACGATCAGATGCGTATGGAGGATAGTCCTGCCATCACGGGATACAAATACTGCAAGAAAGCACAATAAGTCATATGCTTTCATGAATCATGCAAGTAGTTGATAATCAACATTAGAGAATTGTCTTACCTCTCAATGATGTCCCCCTCAATAGCAAAATATTCGGGACTATTATATTAAACAGACCCCTGGAGTGGTTCATGAGTGTACTCACCACCCTTCATACCATAGTCAGGTATCTATAAACAAAGTTCATTAAAATATATACTGCTGCATAAAAAGTACCACATTGTCCTTCAGCGTAACCTGCTGCATTTAGTACTAGAAAAACGGCATGCATACTGTGTGGATGTCTTAAAACCCTGTTGGTGGTAAAGACACTGTCTGTAGGGGTTACCGAACTTGGATGCATGGAGCAATCTTGTGTCGTCCTTTAACAAGAGAACTAACGGTTCCCCATATTTCTTCTCCTTTCCTCAAACACAGGTTGTGTTCTTTGGAATCCTCCATGTCGGGCGCCCTTTCGAGTTTAACATATTGATAAACTCAGTAAGTACGCCTTGAGAGTCGGGCACAGAAGGCTGATATTGTACTAGCTTGTATGCATCCCGTTTTGCTAGTACTAAATGCAGCAGGTTATGCTGAAGGACAATGTGGTACTTTTTATGCAGCAGTACATATTTTAATGAACTTTGTTTATAGATACCCGACTATGGTATGAAGGGTGGCGAGTACACTCGTGAACCACGCCAGGGGTCTGTTTAATATAATAGCCCCGAATATTTTGCTATTGAGGGGGACATCATTGAGAGGCAAGACAATTCTCTAATGTTGCTTATCAACTACTTGCATGAATCATGAAAGCATATGACTTATTGTGCTTTCTTGCAGTATTTGTATTTTCTTCAGACACTGTCCATCCTTCTTTATTTTAATACTGGTTGTGGAACCTACAAATTAAAGGTTCTAAGGGTATCCACACGCCAGTTTTAAAGCACTTTCCCATGCTGCACTTTGTTCTATCACTATACCCAGTCACAGGGTGATACTCACTGTATTATCACTGTTTCATTATATTTGTGTTGTGTCGTGTAAGTGTGTTATTGGTTTGTCTCTTTATTTGTTCCCCCCCTCCCTATGCTCCGTCCTGAGCGTGGCTACGCCAGGGTGTTTTGTAAGCAGACCCGATGATGAAGCATGTCACACACATTTGTGTGTGAGGGAGGGCATTTTTCAAAACATATTGGTTTTGCTATTGTCGTGTCTATTGTTGGGTGTATGGTTTTTGTGTTCTCCCTACCCCTTTATGTGTTTGCAATATTGTTACAGACATGAGTAGAGTGAGCAGAACAGGTAAGTAAAAATGTTTGCTGCTATTTTTAATGCACATCATATTCTTTAACATCAGGCACCTCAATAAATTTAGCATGCACTCTACTTTTTGTTCTGAAGTTTGCAGTTCTTAATTGTCCTCTGTGCTTTATGTTTAGAATGTCATCGCCATCCTTGTGTTTTTATTCTAGAAACAATCTTTTTGAGAGACAAGCAGTTCCTCACTATTCCAGGTATCAGTACTGCCACTTAACAAGATGTGCTTTCTCACTAGTAAAAACTATGACATGGCTAATGTAATGACTCCTAATGTACAGTTAAATAAGCATGATATGCTTGTCATTGATGCTGGCTCACTTCAAATATCCCTCTAAATTTTTATTTGGAAATCCACCATTTTCTAATCACCCAAAATACACTGGAAATAAATGCAGTATTACGTAGAAGTGTCATGGTAATAATTACCTCTCGGTTTTCATACTTTTCATTGAAAGTGAATTCATCACCAAAGCGTGTATCGTTTAGATGATTGGTCTCTCGATCAGGCTGAGTTACTGCAAAGGTTTTGGAAGCTTCCAGAGGTGATGGAGTACTGGGTAAACTAACTGATATTTGGTTCCCACTGTCAGCCAATCCATAGGGGGCAAGGTCCAAACTCAGACGGGAAAGATCACTAAGCCAGGGTTCTTCCAGATCCTCTGTAATGAGAGGGGTATCACTCAAAGAGCTATCTTCTTGATATTGCATTTCATAAGGAGCCTGGTTAATTGTTTCAAGGGATTTGGTGTCCTCTGAGGTCCCTGTTTGATAAGGGGCAGTAGCTGTAGCAAAACTGTCAACTTTATCTACATTTTTATTGTCATTGTTTGGCCTTTGTAGCTCTTCATCACAGAGTCTCCTGTCATTTGCATCTTCTCTGGAATCCCTCTTACTTTCTCTGAGGCCATTCTTGGTGTCACAATTTTCTTTCAAGAAGAGCCTAACCAGAGTCTCCTGCCAGCCTAACTGCTGTGAAATCTGGTTTGCTGCGTCTGGCTGGGACTGCATCAGCTGCAACACCTAGTGTGTGTGAGAGAGAGAGAGAGAGAGAGATATCAAAGAGCCATGCTAAGTCCAAACATTGTTGTTTTTTCAAAATGTGCGTTTGGATAGAACTTATAGAGATGGTCATCTTAAGCAGAAGGAAAATTACAACACTGTTCAATCACACATTTTTTTCTAACAATATCTTCCCGGACACCCCCCAGCCCCTTCATCATATTTCTCTTATTTACTTGTACACATGCCCTCTGAAATTCCTGTGTTTTCAAACACTTTTGTGCTTGCGGCACTGCATATAGTATGTACATTTTTCCAGAATTAAAACAGGACCGGAAGATGAGTTGTGAAGCAGTGGTGCTACATTCGTTTAATGTATTTTAAACTAATTTAATTAACTTTTTTCATTTATGCAACACATTTACAAGTCCCTACAAAAAAGGCTTCCCAATTTCACAAAACAATGAGCTTGCTCAAGTGAATTAAACACCCAAATGACAACTTAGAATTTAAAATGTATGATATTAATTTGGTTCTTGTGAATTGCCGTACTTGTTTCCTAACATTTAAAGTGAGTGCTGTATTTTTAAGTGTATACAAACGTGTACAGCATTGTGTTAAATTAAAACCTATTTCAACAAGTTATGAGTTTATCAGTCTGTCAAACACTTAAAATGCAGCATGAAACCCTGTTTCAATATCCACACATGTTTTTCATTAAATCAGACAACAAATGCTGAGGGTTATTTGGAGCGAAGGGTTACTGAAGTTTTTAAAGACAACTAACCTTCCTGCAGATAGCCAACCGAACAGACAGATCCGCTCTGTGCGCAAGATGCACCACTGCTACTAGGTCCCTATAGTTTACAACAGGATCTGCAGGAGAAAACAAACCACAGAGGAAACTCATCATCTCTCCAACACAAACAGGTCATGTCATCAGATACTGAGAGAGTATGAATGTATATGAAAGTGAACTGTAGAAAACATGCAGTGTTACCTAAAGAAACTACAAATTGAAAACATGTATTAAAAGCACGTTTCTTCGCACACATCTAAGTCTACCTGCATGAAGAACTTGTCGGAGAAGACATTTTACGAGTGTAGTGGTCACAGGGGCTTCATTTAGGAGTAGTCCCAGACCTGAGTATCCGACTTCCCTCAGTCGAATACGCTGTTTGCTCCGTTCATAGACCTTATTACACTTCAGCAGCTGGTCTTCAATCTGCCACAGAAATATCAAACGCAAAGTTATTATGCCACATTTTACACAAGAGCACATAAGCATGGTATGGTATCTGTCGTAATGAGCGTAGACCGCATCAGAGTTCATGCAACGTTGTACTACCCTGCCTCCGATGCTAACAGAGGGTGTCATGCAATTGTAAGGGTTTTATTAATTAGTAGTCTTAATATAGCATGGACAGGACCCACTGGGAGGCAGAGCACTTTAAAGTGTAGCACTTTCATGCATGTATTAAATTGTGTAAGCAAACATACAATATACCACATGGAAATATAGCAAAGTATTTATATAGCATCTAGCTAGATAAGGTGGCTAATGAATAAAGAGAGAATAGTATAACTGGATATCACACTAATAAATGAAAAGTGTCATTATCAAAACATTTAGCAATGGTGATGATTATTTAGGCTTGGAAATGATGTTGAAGAAGTATGGTTTTCAATTCGTTTTCAAATACACCAGGGGGCGGGATTGTTCCAATTACTATCCTGTACAAGAGCTTACAGAGAGTTATTGTTTTAGGCTTTTTGTAGCCTCCAATCGTGGTATTGCACAGCAGAGGTTGTTTCTACTCCTAAGGAGGCGTTGTCAAGCTACAATTTTTGGACAAAGTGGTTAGGTGTTTTGGAAGCAGGATAGACTTGATAAAAGCAGGTTTAAAGAGGTTTTTTGCTTCAATGGGCAGCTAATTCAGTGAGATCCGATCAACAAGATGGGGGAAACTTTCAGGTACCCGGGTTAGCTTCGCAGTTGCAGAGAGGGCTACTTTGAAAGAAGCAAAGTGCAGAATCAGAATCCTTAACTATAGCGAATTTTTGTTGTCAAGTCTTGTCTTAGAACCTGTATTCGAGAAAAAAAGACTAGATTCCAAGGAGGGAACTAAGATGAAATTGTGCTTTTCTTACCACTGTATTGATGTGTGCTTGAATATTGGAGGTTTTAACAACATTCAAGCCCAGGGAATTTGCACCACACAAACAAAAAGTCACAGTTTAGTAGAAAGTGAGAGTTTAAATCAGGATAGTGCAGTTAGTTGGGAATAGCACATGAAAGTCACTTTTCAGCTGATTAAGTTTTAGGTGGTGATGTAACATCCGTGTTGGAGTATTCTCAAAGATATTGGCCATGTTTTCCACGTTCTCTCAGCACGAGAGTCTTAGAAAGAGCTGCGTATTGTCTGCAATTAAATTATATGTGATGTTGGAGGTGCATTGAATGAAGGCTGGCGGCTCCATGTAGATGATAGAAAGGATCAGAGAGACTATAGGATAGGGGAACACCTTAAGAAACGGCACAGGGTTGGTAAGGAAGTTAGAAATTTGTATACACTGCTTCTAATTTTCCAATATAAGTAGAACCATCTCAGTAAGTTGCCATTCAGTCCCATTCCCTCATTCAGAATTTCAAAGAGTTCTTCAGTTAAGTGTTTGAACTGGAATTCAATGCGAATTAATAAGACTGACCAGTGAACCCGCAAATGGCAATGGATTCAGTTGACAGAAACTTATTGTGGAGTATTTTAATAAGTGTTCCTTGGTCTCTTAATCTAGTAAAGTCTGTCATGACACCACAGCCATAGTGGGATATGGTGTAAAATGGGATTGTACTATTGAGTTCCCAATTCAGACGGATGTATGCCCAGGATGCGTGTTAACCCCAATGCTATTCAACCTGAATATCAATGACATTGGGAGACGTCTTAATGCCATACAAATATACATTCCAATAAGTGGTGGTGAAAAAGCTTTTATCCTTCTATTTCCAATGACGCTTTATTGATGGCTCAAACAGAAATTGCCACGCATCGCTTATTATGATGCTTAGAACACTACTGCACAACTAAAAAGTTAACGTCAACATTGAGAAAGGAAAAGTGCTACTTACCAGTATTCATCTGTTCTTAGCATGTAGAGCTGCAGAGTTACACACTGTGCATAGATCACCACCTAGTGTTGGGCCCAGATATTTGCAGTTTGTTTTTGTCCTGAAAAGTTCTTTGTAAGTCACGAGATAGGTGACTCCTCCTTTGGACCACATTGCGCATGGGCATAGGCTCCATCCTCAGATTGTTTTTCACCATTAGGGAAATGATGGAGCTTTGCAAGAAAAGGAAGGATGTCCCTGTAAGTTGTATCTAATTAAGATAATACTGGAACAGACAAGGGTAGCTAGGGAGGCGGGTGGGGGTGTAAATCTCTAAGGCTCTACATGCCAAGAACAGATGCATACTGGTAAGTAGCATTTTCCATTCCAGGCATATGAGCTGCAGTTTACACGCTGTGCATAGATTGTATAGCAGTACCCACTCTTAGCGGCGACCACCCCTATCTGTTGCAGTAGTTTGAAATAATGCTTTGAGAACAGCCTGGCCCACACTAGCTTGTTGTTTGGTTTGCACAGCTACACAATAGTGTTTTCTGAATGTGTGCGGTATAGACCATGTAGCTGCTCTGCAGATGTCATCTAAGGGAATGGTCCCTAAAAATGCGATTGAAGCCCCTATTTTCCTTGTAGAGTGGGCTATAGGAGGAACAGATAACGTACATTTAGCTTTGTGGTAGCAAATCAGTGTGTATTTGACAATCCATCTAGCTATCCCAGATTTTGATATGGGATTACCCTTGTGTGGTGGTGAGAAAGACACAAAAAGTTGTTTGGTCTTACGAAAGGGTTGTGTTCGCTCGATGTAGTATAGCAATGCTCTTTTGACATCTAGGGTATGAAGAGCTCTTTCTGCTACTGTCTGTGGCTGTGTGAGTTCCACAGATTGATTGAGGTGGAAGGGAGAAATGACTTTGGGGAGGAATTTTGGATTAGTACGGAGAACGACCTTATTATGATGCATTTTCAAGAAAGGTTCTTGAATGGTTAGTGCTTGTAGTTCACTAACCCTCCGCAGAGAAGTAATAGCTACTAGGAACGCAACCTTCCATGTTAAAAATTGTAGTTCACATTTATGTAAAGGTTCAAAGGGAGGTCCCATTAGCCGTGTGAGAACAATGTTCAAATTCCACACTGGTGAAGGTGGTACTCTGGGAGGAATTATTCTCTTAAGGCCTTCCATAAAGGCTTTAATAGCAGGCACTCTGAACAGAGATAGATGCTGTCTGTTTTGCAGATATGCTACTATTGCAGCAAGATGCAGTCTAATAGACGTGTAGGCTGAGTTACATCTTTGGAGTAGTAAGTATCCTATAATGTGTTGAATAGACACTTCTAGGGGATTAATATTGTTGTTGTGACAATATATCACAAAGCGTTTCCACTTAGCTGCATAGCATGCTCTAGTGGTTGGACGTCTAGCTTCTTTTATGACATTCATGCAGTCTGGAGGAAGGTTAAGATATCTAAACTCTAGGATTTCGGGAGGCAGATCGCAAGGTTGAGCTGAGCTGGGTCCGGGTGCCTGATCTCTTCACGGTTCTGTGTTAAAAGGCGTGGAGACAGGTATAGTTTTTGGTTTGGTACTACAGACAATTGTAGCAGTGTGGTGTACCACGGCTGCCTAGCCCACGTTGGAGCAACTAGGACGAGGGTCAGAGAATGCTGCTGTAGTTTGCGTACTACTAGTGGCATGAGTGGTAGAGGTGGAAAAGCGTACACAAATCTGTTTGACCAGTTCATCCATATCGCATTGCCTTTGGACAGTGGGTGTGGATATCTGGCGGCGAAGCTAGGGCATTTGGCGTTTTCATGGGTGGCAAAGAGGTCTATCTGAGGTTGTCCCCACATCTGAAAGAATGGTTGAAGAAATTGCGGATGAAGTTCCCACTCGTTGGTTTGTTGTGTCTGATGACTTAACAGATCTGCTATGGTATTTTGTACTCCTGGAACATGCTGGGCTAGGAGGAATCTGTTTTGAGGTACAGCCCACCGCCATATGTTTTGTGCTAGTTGAGAGAGTTGCAGGGAGTGTGTTCCGCCCTGTTTCTGTATGGAACACATGGCTGTCATGTTGTCCGTGCGGACTAACACAGCTTTGTTTGATACTTGCTTTTGGAAAGCTTTCAGTGCTAGGAATATAGCTAGTAACTCCAAGTGATTGATATGGAGTAACTTTTGTTGTGGTGTCCACCTGCCTTGCATGGTGTGTTGCAGTAGGTAGGCTCCCCATCCGGAGAGCGATGACTATTTCAGGAACTGGCTCTAGGAACGGTCGCCTTTGGAAAGGTTTTTGGTGTTCCACCACTGCAGAGAGCAATGAGTCTGACCGTCTACCAACACTAGGTCTGTTAATTGACCTTGAGCCTGGCTCCATTGACGTGATAAGCACTCTGGAAGAGGACGCATTTGAAATCTTGCATGGGGCACTATGAAAATGCAAGAGGCCATCATCCTCCATGATTTGCATGAATACTCGTGCTGGAAGGGAGTGTTGTGGCTGAAACTTTGTGAGAAGAGCTGGCATGCTGGCTATCCTTACTGGAGTTGGATAAGCTAGCGCTGTTGAGGTGTTTATTGTGGCACCGAGGTACTGTTGTATTTTGGATGGTTGCAGATGAGACTTGGTGTGGTTTATTGTGAACCCCAAGTTGTGGAGCAGTTGGATCGTGGCATAGGTTTGTTCTACACACTGGTTGTATGAGCTGGCTTTTATGAGCCAGTCGTCGAGGTACGGGAAGACGTGGATGTGCTGTCTTCGTAAATGTGCTGCCACTACTGCTAGGCACTTGGTGAATACCCTTGGTGCTGTTGTGACTCCAAATGGGAGTACTTTGAATTGATAGTGCTGCCCGTCTATTACAAATCTGAGATACTTTCTGTGAGCTTTGTGAATGGGAATGTGGAAGTATGCGTCCTTGAGATCTAGAGTAGCAAGGAAGTCGTTTTGTAACAGGAGAAGGACTTGTTGGAGTGTGACCATGTGAAAATGGTCTGACTGTATGTATATGTTTAGCGGTCTGAGATCTAGAATAGGCCTTAGAGAGCCGTCCTTCTTTGGGATAAGAAAGTATAGAGAGTTAACTCCCTTGTTTTGTTGGTGCAGAGGATCTGGTTCTATTGCACTTTTTTCTAGTAAGGATATTCCTTCTTGCTTTAGCAGTGATAGATGTTCTTGTGACATTGGACGTGGTTTGGGTGGTATGTTTGGGGGCAGGGGGTAGATGTTAGTTCTAGACAGTAACCTGATTGAATAATTTGTCGCACCCACCTGTCTGATGTGATGTTGGTCCAGGTGGGAAGTAATTGTTGTAGTCTTACCCCCACAGGAGTGGAATGGTGGGGGGGAAGTGGAGGAAAGTCATTGGGTAGGGGTGGAGGCAGAGCGGGAGTTGTTGGTTTTGCCTCTGCCCTTGTTGTTGTTACCCTATAACCCCCTCTTTGGTAGCCCTTAGTGAATGTGGATTGGCTAGGGTTGCCTCTATATGATGAGCGACGTAATAAACGTCTGGGAGCTTGCAATTGCAAGGCTCCCATAGATTTAGCTGTGTCGGTGTCTTTTTTCATTTTCGCTAAACATCGACATTAGGGCCAAATAGGTTTTTCTCATCAAATGGCTGATTGAGGATGGAATTTTGCACTTTAGGTTTGAAACCTGAAATGCGTAGCCAGGCATGCCTACGCAGAAGTACACTAGTATTAATTGCCCTGCAGCATCTAGGGCGCAACGAATGGAAGTATTGGTGATATTTTTACCTTCCTGTATGAGTTCATTGGCCCTGTTTTTATATTTATCTAGATGCTGCATTATGGATTCTAATTCGTCATAATGTGCCCTTTCATACCTTGCCAACAGCGCTTGAGTATTGGCAATGCGCCATATGTTAGCTGCTTGTGACGCTGTGCGCTTACCGGAGGCGTCAAGGAGTTTAGATTCCTTATCTGGTGGTGAGGCGTCACCTGATGTTTGTGAATTAGCACATATACGTGCATTAGATACTACTAAAGAATCTACTGATGCTGGACCTCTAATGTAAACTGGATCTGTAGGGGCAGCTTTGTATTTCTTCTCAATGCGAGGGTTGAGGACACGAGACCTGACAGGATCTTTAAATACCTCTGTTGCATGCTTAATAACCCCTTTAAGCATTCGCAAAATGGCAGTGGACCTTTGTGTAGTGTCAAAAGTGTCCAATAAGAAGTCTTCTTCTACAGTATCTGTGTGCAAGTCAACCCCATTGTACTGTGCAGCGCTATGGTCTAATAGGTTAAAACCTATAGTGTCCTCTGGTGGGGAAGGCTTGGAAGGATATACATCGTCTTGAGGGACGTAAGGCACATCAGGGGTGTTATAATCATCCCATGGATTAGGTGACTGAGGGGGACTATTGGTCCCTACTGGGTTATGTGCACCCCCACCTGTTTCATCAGAGTCTGTATCTACATCATCATCTGGATTAGTGGATGGTGTAGGCGAATGATGAGTTGGAGGAGGCGTAGGAGGAGGAATAGTATGGGGAGGTGGTGGAAAAGGGATCCTTAATGGAGAGGTTGCAATGTCTTTTTTCTTCTTTGGAGGAGGAGGAGTTGCAGGCGCCTCTAGTGGTCTCTTCTTGGAGCTAAGAGCTAGTTGGCCAGTCTTAGGATCCTTTACAAGAGTCTTTTTAGTAGGATCTGGTGTAAAAAGCTCTTCTGTGTAGGGCAGATCCTTCGGAGTCGAAGTAGCTGGTCTAGGGTCCTTTGGCTTAGAACTATGACCTTTCGAAGTGTCTTTAACCGGAACGTGTTTTTTCGGATCCGAAGCATGTGAGTCGGGACTTTTAGGCAGTTTTTTACTCGGCTCCGAGTGCGGTTTTGGCATCGATGGGCCGGTGCCAGTCTTCGGCGCCGAGTGCTTGGGTGTCGGAGCAGCGGTCAGCGTGGCTGAGGAAGATGGCTTTTTCGTCAGTGTCGACACCGGGAATAGGCTGACTTGAGCCAGAGCCGCCAGAAGGCTTTGTAGGCTTTTTGCCAGGCCCGAAGGCAGGGTGTGGGAAGCAGTCTCTCGGTGTGCACCCGGGCCCGGAGGTGAGGGTGTGACCGAAGCCTTTTTTGAGGGTGTCGAGGAAGGCTTGGGGTCTACGTTCTTACTTACGACCCGTTGAGCTGCAGTGATGTCCTCGACGTCTGAGTCTTCGGCATCAGAGGAGCTGGCCCTTTCTTCAGCCCGCTGGTGTTCTGGCACGTTGACGCCCTCTTCAAAGATGTCGTCGGGGATCGAAGCGGACGAGCGAGCCATAGTTCTTCGAGCTCGTTGGTCCCGAATCGTCTTCTTGGAGCGGAAGGAGGCACAAACGGAACAGTCTTTGGCCTCGTGCTCCGGTGAGAGGCAATGGTTGGACACCAAATGTAGATCTGTGTGGGGAAACTTCGACCCACATTGAGGACACTTCTTGAACGGCATATTTTCCATGAGCCAGAGAGTAAGGCCCAGGTAGGCCCCAAGGCCTTCATCGACGACCGGAATCGAAGACTTCGAAGTGGTGAAGAATCGCTTCGATGGGGAGCGCGATCGAAACAATACCGTCGAACTGGGTGAGGATTGCGCGCCGAAGGAAATTCGGTTCCAAACCAGAGCGCAGGAAACACATCCGAGCCTGATGGCGAAAAAAACAATCTGAGCTGATGCGCAATATGGTCCAAAAGAGGAGTCACCTATTTTGTGACTTCCAAAGAACTTTTCAGGGCAAAAACAAACTGCAAACATCCGGGCACAACACTAGGTGGCGATCTATGCACAGTGTGTAAACTGCAGCTCATATGCCTCGAACATTAAGTTCCGTACCCAAAAATATAGACAAAAGCGTATATTTTCCTTCAGGGAAAAAATCTGGATTGTTTACACAACTTTAACTACTTAGGTACCTGCTTTGATAATAAGCTATCCTAGAGCAAGCAGCTGCCAAACTTACAAAAAAATGAGAATTGTAGCTTGTGGCAGATGCTGCATTTGGGTCCAGGGACCCTGATGGATGCACTTATCCCCAGCATTGCGGTAATCATGCTTCTCAAGCATGTTCTCAATTGAGCCGGGGTATAGACTAACACAGCAGGTAAAACCTGCCTAAATATTCTCGCTGAACTTTTAAGCTACACATGCAATCATCTGGCTTGTTTATGTAAAAAATGCACTAAAAGTAATCCGCCTGCATGACTTTTGGGCAAATCCTGGAACGATGACCATATCTAGTACCATATAAATTTAAAACAATTATCGGGATATCACTTGTAAGAAACAGCTCGCCTTCGTCCCCAAATGGAAACTATCATGTAAGTATCGGGAAGCAGTCATGGAAATATAGTAGCAAAACACACAAGTACATTTGAAACTTAACTAGAGCACCTGATTCCTGCCCTGAACAAAAGCCTATACTTTAAATTAAGATTAAGGATTGTCCCGGTTTTGACCTCAGCTAAAAAATGGTCCTTCTTCGAGACTAGTTCAGGCGCGTGTGAATGTTCGGAGAGCAAGAATTATTAGCGCACTTTATACTGCTGTGCTCGATTACACAGGGACAATGCCGGAGGATTGCGTTTCTGGACATTTCTTTCCCTTCTGCTTCCTACATCTTATTTGCATGGAAACTAACGAGAGGAACTGCTGTGATCCAACCGGATAACAGCAAAGGTCCTTGTGTTGAACTTGTTTAATTTAATATGTAATAGAAATGCATATTATATTAATATATGTGTTAATATATATTATTGTTTAAAAACATTTTTGTTATATTGTATGGCTAATAGCTGAAACAATAAAA
The DNA here is from genome assembly GCF_964261635.1 of Lissotriton helveticus. Lineage (NCBI taxonomy): Eukaryota > Metazoa > Chordata > Amphibia > Caudata > Salamandridae > Lissotriton > Lissotriton helveticus. The sequence continues at coordinate 420,238,544 of NC_136061.1, read as the reverse complement.
GGAATAAAAGGTTATTCGCCGACTGTAAGATATTCAGACCTGCTGGGTCTTCACCTTGTTTTTTAATTAGAGACGGGACCTGACCTATCTTTAAGCAATTAGGAACCTTTCCTTGTGATAGAGAGGTGCTGACCAGGCTGGACCAATAGGGAGAGCCAAAAGTGCTAATTTGTTTTACGAGAGACGTATGGATAAAATCAGAGAAGTAAGGGAGGTGTTTGGTTTTGGCAATTGCTTTAACCAATTCTAAAATAAGGATTTCTTTGAAAGTGGTGCAGTTGATTTTAGCAACTGATATAGCTTTGTTATAGCCATGTGATTTCACAGGGTGCGTGAGGGATAGTTTAATCTGTTTCAACTTCAAAGAAGTTAGGGAACTGTTAAATTGTGTTACTAACTATTTCTTCTTTTGACAACTATGGTTAAAATATTGTATTTCCCTTCCATCTTTCCCTTTTTCAATCACTCTCTGGAATGTGTTACCTTTGTACTGCTTTGTTACTTCGCAAACAAAATTAGCAGCGGGAGGATGTCAACATAAGCAGATCCTTGTATCTACTCCTGTTACAAGATATGAATGAATCATTTTACCAGCTCTCCTGCCTACCACAAATCTTTCAAATATTGTCTGTGTAAATAGAAATTCCCATGCATACATCTGATGGAACATACCTGAAGACACAAAATCATTTGAGGAGGCATTGTTGGAGTTTTGGCTCCCTCTTCAATTGGTTGGAATTTACTTTCCCTCTTACCTGCATTAATTTTCATTATGCTACTCCTATTTCAACAGGTGGTCATTTTGTTGCTACAGTTACCAACTCTGAGTGTGAATGCCACCCAGCCTGCTGCTAATTGAGTCACACAACTATATGTATCAATGAAGCCCATTCTTTGCTGTGCATAACGATTCTTTTCTGCGAAGCGTATGAAATAAAGAGGCGTGCATCTACTAATATTTGTACATCTCCATGTTACAATACACTGTGACCCATTTTAAACATTGATCTGCATTCTATAATTGAAGAAAATGCACACATGCGGAAGTCTATATTTAACCTAAGACTGTTAAACCTCTGATAAACACAGTGGGTAACATTTATAGAGCGAAAAATCTTACTAATTGTTGACACGTGCCAATTCTCAAATGTTTATTCTGGCATATTACTTGGCACGCTACATGTTTATGCATGAGTTAGGATTCTCATGATTTCTTTACATTCTTCGAAGCCATGCAATTGGAAGTACTACAAAAATATCTTCAATCTACAGGAGATTCTCCCATGTCAGGAAGAGATGTACAGAAGGAATTTCAACATACTAGCTACATAATAGCTACTGTGGCAGGTTAAGTGCTTGTAAAATGGAAGCAAAATATATTAATGCACTGTTTAGGATCTGAAGGCCAACATATTTTTAAACCTTTATCGTGAATGGCATTGGCAGAAGAACAGGATTTAAGTGATGTTGATTGGGCAATGAATAGGCTAGAGAAGAGATTCAAACTTTGTATATGTATCACATTTTTCCTAGAAAATCAAAACCACAAAAACATATTCAATGTATGTCAAGCTGCTATGAAGGGGTTGGTCTGCACTGGTTACAATAGATGAAAAGATCAGAGATCAGTTGGTATTATAAATACTAATTCAAAGACAATTCAAGAAATATTGTGGGTAATGGAAGACCCCACTTTAAATTAACTTATAACTACTTTCATAGCCATTGAACAATCCATATCGTGTTAGAAAAGAAAAGGGATGATAAGATTGTATGCCACAAGTGTTCCAGTGTATTTCATGTTGACTATATTATGGTTTGTCCAGCCATATGAAAGGCTGGTAAAACTGTGGTAGAAAGGGGTGTTTTGCCGGAATTGCAAGATGGAAAAGAGGTCTGAAAGGGAGAGTAACTTTAGTCAGTCAGAATACTGATATTACTATGATGTTTACCTAGATAAAGGACATGATGTTAGTGAAAAGAGATGTCATTACTATCATAGATGATGACGACCATGGGCTGCCGTTTGTTGTAATTCATACCTTGGATATGGAGTGGGAACCTATGGCTGATTTAGGATCCCCTTACATAATACCTTATATCATAATAGCATACTATCTGTTAAGGTGTAAGGTGATACTGTAAAAGAGCTACATGAACTGGATGTCGGAGTATTTTTATTTATTTATTTGTACAATTATTCAAATATTGAAATAATGATTTTCTAAGTAAGCCAATAAAGCTAATGTTTTCAAACCTAAAACAATAAAAACAACTAAATCAGATGTCTCTGAACTGGAGCTAGGGAGTCCTTCATGTAGGAACTCTTGTGCTTTGTGGACATAGGGAATCTTACTTCTTGCCTTAGGATGTATTTCAGCATACCATGCTAGACTGCTCTAAGGGTGTGTGCAACAAGACAGGAATAAGGAATAAGGCCATTAAGATAAGGGATTGTGCAAAATGAATTCTAGGCAAACCTGAGCTTGAGACGTGCTCTGGCGGAGGCTAAAGAGAATTAGATGAGTGTGGCGCTGTGCAATAACGAGACATTTACTGAATATCCCTTGAGAAATCATAAGGTTAATGCAGGCTTAGTTTTGATCACTCTTAAGAACAAAACTAAAGATGGTCCTGATGTTTTCTGTTAGTTACCAAAATAAACTATTCAGGGCTAGAGTTGAGGCTTTCATTGCTCCTTGAAGCAATTTGTGCCTGCCACAATCTTCCAAGCATACACACATACTTGTAACATTTCATACGAGGTATCCTAGTGCTGTCCAACTGCCATTATCCTTCTTTTGGATCTTCAGACCGAAAATGACTACCTTTATTTTCTAATTACTTCTAATTAAATTATTGGCCTTGTAACACTCCGTTAAGGTGCAGAGTGCTCTCTGTAAGCTTTATTGAACGTTTAGCTAAAATTACGGTGTCATCTGCATTTTGCAATATATTTAATGATTGATGAGATAAATTTGGATGAAAGTAATTTGCACGTATGAGAAAAAGCCCTAAATTCAAAATGTTAAAAAGAATAGGAGACAAGATGCTGCCTTACGTTAGGCCTTTATTGGTGAGGATTTTTTCATTCGCGACTATGTCCAGGGTCTGGTTTGATGTTTGCCCTGGTACACAAATGATTAATTGATTAATGCACCCAGTAATTTCGAAGAAATACCCCAGTGCACCAGTTTTGGCAATAGTTTGTTAAATGCAAGGCAGTTTGGAAATCAATATGTACTGTGAACAAGAGGTTATCGTCCTACTGGTTGACTTCTGTGTGAGCAGCACCTGGTTCATTATATTGTCCTTCAGACAGCAGGTCTCTCGAAGCCTGTCTGATAAAAAGCAAGTAATCTTTTATCTTGGCTCAAACTCACAACTTTCTTAGGAAGGTTTTTGCATAGTATTTCCCCTCTATATCCAAAAATGTAATCAAAAGATAGTTTGAATGCTGTCCTTTTTTAAAAAAAATGGGCACCAGAAGCGAGCTCAGCCAGCCTCCAATGACCCCGTATGTAGTAAAGCAATTTGTGTATAATAGGCTTAAGACCTTTGCTATAATGACATGTTGGGTTTAAATACAGTGGTTGGGTTATATATTTCAAGGCTACCATTGCCTCTGACTTTTATATTAGCAGATCAGTGTGGCTTAAGTTGAGGTTTTCAGATGAGACTATGGAGTAGTTTTTGAAACATAAGGATAATGTTATTTACTTTGTAAGCATCTGCTCATGGCATGTAGTGCTGTTAAAAACACATGCTCTGCATACTTCCGACATCTAGTGTTGGGCTCAGACCTGTAGAACTTGTTTCTCCGAAGAAGTCTTTCTTGTCACAAGGTATAGTGAGTCCTCCAATGACTGGTATTGCGCATGAGCATCAGCTCCATTGTCAGATTGTTTTACCTCACTGTGGGAGACGATGGAGATAGAGCATGGAAAGTGCAGGAAGATAACCAAGCAAGTAGATATACGAAATAAAGAAAGTAAACTTAAAGGCATGTGCAAAAACAGAAGGCTCCCGGGGGGGGGGGTGTTCTAGCGTATCTACACAGCAGTGTTTGACGAACGGGTGTGGGCTAGACCAGAGAGGTCCCCATGAGATGGTACGGGAGGATGAGGGCAGGAGGAGGCACAGAAGGTCAAGAAGGCTGTACACTGGTGCCCAATCTTGATGCTTCTTCGGCTTAGGAGTTGGAGGAGGCTCCAATACAAACTGCTCCTCAAAGATAAGTTTCTTCCTGCGAGGAAGAATCTCCAGCAGCGTTGGTGATAGTTTTGCTATACTTTTCCCCGTATGGGGGTGAACAAAGAGTCTCTTTTGCCAAGAATCAGACTCCTCTCGGAGATGTTGTAGAAACGGCAGTTCCTGATCTTCAGAGTCTGCCGTGGATGGTCGATTAGGTGCCTATGGCTGTTCTGGCTTTAAGGGAGATTTTGACACTGAATGTTGTTTCGGGTCCAAAGAGCCAATCAGTGCCAGCACCGAGGGACCTCTCTGTGCAGAGAAGGGCAGAGTCTTGGATGGCTGCCGAAAGAGGGGCTGAGAATGGATTTGATGTCAGTTCCAAAGCTTTAGGGTACTGCCGCTCATTTCTGGGATGCAGTTGTAGACCAGAAGGCTGTTTCCACAATTGTGGGCTCGACCACTGACGGGGCGGTGGGTGACCTGATGATGTTTTCTCTGTCCAAACAACAGTGTGGATCCCTGTCATGGGACCCTAGGACCTAGCTCAGTTCAGGTGTATGGCTGTTTTTAAACCCTACGCCTTAAAGAAAGAAAGATATCTTTCTAGTGTCCCCTCACTCACCGGGGTTTCCCCACGGTGACATGCTTCATCATTGGGGCCATCCCAGTTCTCTACGAAAAGGGGCGTGCTGCGACTCACGAACTACTCAGGAGCACTTTAGTGTGAATGACTATGTGTGGTGCCAAAAGAATAAGTGGAGTGGGTGTGTGTGTGTTAAAAATACCATACTTAGTGGGCCTAACTGTTTTATTGAGCTCCTATGCAGGTATATTAAAAGTGGGGTTAATGTCACTGTAGGGCAACCTATAATGTGGTTGGCTCAGTGATCAATATGGTCGACATGTTTCATGCTACCCCTAGCATTTCTACGGGACCATGCAGGGACCAGCCCTGCATATGCCACTCCTAAATCCCAATCGTGGGGACTGTGAATCTTATAACAGTATTAAAGTGAATTCGAAATCCGAATACGCTGCGGGTTTCCTGGTGCATTAAGCAAGCTGAGGATTCTGATTATTTTAGGTGGCCTTTTTGAACCAGAAAGCTAGGCAGTCGGAGAAGGAGGTCTTGTGTTCCTTCGACAAGCAGAGGTTGCAGACCGAGTGTTGATCTGTACACGAGTGCTGTGGACAGAATCAAAAGGGTGTTTTACCAATCACGGTTGGCTCATTCTCAAGGCTGAAGCCCGATAGAACAAGACTGAGAGGGGCGAAACCCCAAAAATGGTGTCAACGAAGACCGAGACGGAAAATCAGACAGAAGCACCACAAAGGAAGCGATATAAAACACACAAAAAACTGAGTGTCTCTATCTCCTGGGAGAGGAAGACTCGAGAGGCCTTGAAAACCAATGCCACGTGGGGTTGACTCAAAGCCGTAGTGATGCACATCTGACGGCAAAGGAAAACAAACTGAAGCCAATGCCTATGCGCATTACCAGTCATAAGAGGAGTCACTATACCTTGTGAGTCAAAAGACTTCTTCAAACAAAACAAGTTGTACACGTCTGAGCCCAAAAATAGATGGTAAGAGTATGCATAGCATATGTATCTACAGCTACACATGCTACAAACACTTTTTATATGTTCTGACCAGTCTTGTGGAGGAAAGTTGTTTGTGTCCATTCTATTGCCGTTTGCTGTTATTCTGTTTACATGTAACGAAAATGTATGCTGGCCCATTGATTGGCAAGCTTAGAAGAGTTGTTGACATCTTTTCTTCTTCTATCCTGTGTTTCTTAGCCTCCAGCATTTTTCTGTATTCCTGTCTTAGAGCCTCAACCTCTCCTTATATCTGGGACATTGTTTCATGTTCTTGCTTTCCTTAAAAGGCAATGGAGGGATTTTTTCATGGTCCACAGTTCCTTCGTCAGACATATTGCAGTTGTTGAATTAACAGAGCTTGATGAGGAAGGAGGAACTGCAAGGGATACCAGTGATATATTTGTGACCTCTGTCCAAGAAGATTCTAGTTTACAGTCCGAACTTCATAAGACTGAGAAAGGACTCTCTGAGCACTCAGGAAATCAACAGTTGAGATCACAAATAAAGCAAGTTCACCCTTCTCTAGCTTACAAGTAACACAACTTCAGTAATGCTCTATTTGATAGATACTCTAACTGGATATTCCTCACCTTTAGAATATCCACAGGGGCCATACAGTATCTGGAAGCTTTCACAATAGTTCTCTTGCAACGCCTCTAGGTTGCATCACGCAGCTCCAAACTGCCTTTATTCTACCCAGAAGTAACGAGTCGCATTAGAGCACTACCCAGAATGCTGACATCAGTTTCTTGCTGGACTCTTTCCATACCCTTGGAAGCAGAGCACGAAACAATTGGAGGTACCAGTGTGCAGATCTCCAATTTGGGACCTTTATAGTTGGTAAAAAAAGAGACGAATCCACAGAACAGAGAGGTGCAGATAGAGTATCCACCAGAAAGGGCATTACCAAAAGTAAGTCACTTTTTCTTCTAAAGTACAGATCTAACTGCAGATTCTTCACCTTTAGAGCAGAAGCCAAAGCAGTACCTCCCACGGTGGATGGTCTGTGAAGTGGGCTCAGACCAAAAGCTCAGCAGGACCTATAGGGTAAAATGCCATATCCCATTGGACTCAGCCATCAATGCAGTAGTAATTCATGAACATGGCAGTGATGCACATATTGTGGCCTGGCAGGGGTCCAGAACAGGCACACAGTGGTGGCAGCAGTGCTCCTGGTGGAATCGGCCCTCAGTCCTTCGGAAGACTACTTTCTGGCCAATGTGTAGCATATCTTATTTAAAAGAACTCTCCATCTAGACAAAATCCTTTTTTCCACCCCCTTACAGTTCTTAGCCTCAGAAAACCCTACAAAAAGCTATTGCCAATCAGATGCTTTCTGGTGCAATTGATGTAAAAGTTCAGTGCTCTTTTGGCATCCAGGCGGTGGAGTCTCTCTTCTTCTTTCGAGGGGGGTGGTGGAGCAAAAACCGTTGGGAGGGTGATGGATTGCTCACTGTGAAAAGGCATCACAACTTTAAGCAAGAACACTGTCCTGGTCCTCAACACCACCCTGACTAGGCTAAGGTAATGTAAGCTGCAGAGTGCTCTCTGTAAGCTTTATTGCACGTTTAGCTAAAATTACAGTGTCTGCAGGAAGGGCTCATGAAAGTAAGTGAAGTACAAGGGAACCATCCAGTCACCCGGATCCAAACAAGGCAGAAATTGGGCTAGAGACAGCAGTCCTAAACTAGAACAAAGTCCTCTGTCCTCCTTTGGCATGAAGAAACAGCAGGAGCAAGATCATGTTTGCACTTCCAATGCAAGCATGCTCTTGATGGTCCCTTTGGGCAGTAATGTCCTGTACCTCTCACAGCAAGGTGGATAAGTGCTCCTTTGAAAACAGTTCTGATGTGGGAGGAAACCATACGGGATGACCTAGAACTCTCATCTCTTGGATGTGATGGACTGTCACCCTTTTCGAAAATATCTGATTCTGCCTCCCACAGGGTCGTTGTTTGCCACTAAGGGCAATTGAAAGCGGTTTAGAGCATTATGCTGCAGGGTCAGGCATCGGAAAGGCCATAGTCCCTGGCGACCTGCGCCATGGCTGCATGATAACAAGAAAGGACTGAGGTGGTTGTTGCAGTGGTGGCGACACCTGGTGTTGTATACATGCCAGCCCTCTGGAATAGCCTTGGAAAGATCCACACTGATGGGGAAACAGAAGAGCATGGGTGGAGAGTCACAAGGCAGTGGCTTTAATTACCTTAGTTCAGAATCAGCCTTTTTGCCAAAAAGGCAGGATCCATCAAAAGCCATAACCATAACGAATGCCTGCACATCTCCAGAAAAGCCAGTGGATCGTACTCACACATGGGAGTGGAGCACCACTCTAAGTGCCCACAACTCGGCCCCAAGCAACCAGTAATGTCAATGCCATCAGTAATCAAATATTTGGCAGCATTCTGGCTGTCATGAATAGTGTGGGTCAAAGAGCCCCGAAATTTCTCGGAACCGCCAACAAGATCTTGCTGGCCATATCCCAGAGAGCATGCGCATAATGCCCTAACAGGCAGACCGCAGTGACCAATCCCAATGTCGAATTTGCTAAAATGAACATTTACTTCATTAATGGCTCAATCCTCTCCAAATCCCAGTCTGGAAGAGTTGTGGGGAATGCACTGGGATTTACTTTGCTGGTGGAAACCTGGACCACAAAACTCTCAGGAGAATGATGATGTGCAAAAAAATCTTGCCCGCCAAGTGCCGGTCTGTGACATCTGGTCCCTCTCCTGTTCACTGGGGGTCAAGAACAGGGCTTAGGGCAAGCACCCATAAGGGTGTTATTCAGGGCTTCATTAAACGCCCTGATGAGGCTGCAGTAGGTCAAGGACTTCATCTACACAACTAATCACTTTGGCAAATGAAGCACTACCCTCTGTTGGAGATCTAAGGGGCGAAATCAACCCTGTATCAGGGAAATATAAAAATCAACGGCCTTGTGCAAGTCCATGTATATAGTGCCACAATCATAATGTTTGGGGGAGGAGGGGAGGGTGTATAAAGTCCCCATCAGGTGGTGGCAAATACTCAGTCAGAATGGGAGAGAAGAAGTTGAGAAAGCCTCTCAGGAGGAGCCATTGCAGAGGAAATGTTTAGTATGAATCATGCCAGGAACTGGTATGCAGAGTACGGCCTTGGTCGAGACAGATTAGGTCTGACTCATATAACAGAGTTATAATGGGCTCGACCTCTGGCACAAGCGATGTCAGGACCGGCGTAGGTCTTGGAGGTGGAGGTGGAATGCAAGTCAACACCAGAGTTGATGTGGAATCAGCGGTGTTTTCTAGGGGCTCAGCTGGTGCAGAGGACAGATCCGCCAGCAGTAACCTGACTGAAGGCCCCTGCAAATCATTGGGGTCCAAATGTGAGCCGGAAGAGTGCCAAAAATAAGAAAGATGGCAGCCTTATAGGCTTCGACCTGCTGAAGGATTGCCAATGGCACAGGGATCTTGGAGTCCATCAGGATCAATTTCGGAATTGACTCCAAAATCAGAAATCAGGAGCAAAAACGAGTGGCACCTTCACATTCTCCCAACTTCTCTCTAGGCAGAGGCAGAGAGTGGTGTGATAGGGTTGAGTCCCACTTTGACTTCTGATGCTTCTTCTTTGACTTGGACCTCAACTTACATGGCAACTTCAACCGCAAGGAAGACCTGTCGCCGGAAACAGCCTCAAGAGCAGGAACAGGACAGAGCCCTTGATTTGGTGCAGGACTTACATAAGATCTGTGACTTCTTTTTCATGTTTGACAACATACAGCTTCACTTCATGGTGTTGGCTCACCTTCAGGTGCGTGAGGGCACATTCTTCACATGTCTTGGAGTAGTGCCCCAAACACCAGAGGCAGACTTCGAGCGGATGTGTATCCTACATCTGTTTCCAATAGTCACATCAGTTTGAACAGTGTAGTTTTAGGTGGGGACAATGCCCTTGCACACTGGAAAAGCAGAATTGAAAGGATTTGTCAACCAACAAGCGAAGTGAAGTGAAGTGAAAGCAATTTGTATAGCGCGCTACCACTCCAAGGAGCATCTTGGCGCTTCGACTCAAAGGCAAAGATGGTCAGTTTACTGTTGTCAGCAGATAACAAGGGGTTATACCTAGGTTTTGCATACAGAGTCCGCCAGACTATAAATCCATGTTTTAAGGGATTTCCTGAACTTCTGTTCGGACGTAATTGTACGAAGTTGGTGGGGCAATTAATTCCATGCCTTTGCACCAATAACTGCCAAAGATTTTCCTCCTTTTGTGACCAGTCTGAATTTTGGGACAATCATTAGGTTGGCAGTGGCCGATCTGAGTTCTCGGGTAGGATGATATCGATTGAAGTGTTTATATAGGTACAGTGGACCATATTTGTGAAATGCCCTAAAGGCAATCGTCAGGACCTTGAACAGGATGCGCTTCTGTATAGGAAGCCAATGAAGCGCATCTAACGCGGCAGAGGCCGATGATTTCCTTGGCCATTAGAGAACCAGTCTTGCTGCTGCGTGCTGGACCATCTGCAGTCTATGCAGGGCAGATCTATTTACCCCTGCATAGAGACTGTTGCAATAATCCAGTCTGGATGTGATCAAGGCCACTGCGACCATGTGTCTGGCTGATAAGGGCAGGAGATCAAAACATTTCCTGAGGCCCTTTATGATGTTAAAACATGAGCCCGCCACTTCCCTTGCCTGCTGTTTGAAAGATAGGGTCTCATCAAATTTAACTCCTAAGTTACGTGCTGCCACGATGGTGTTGGGCGGGGCTTGTTCCTCTTTTGGGGGAAAAAAATTGTTTTGACCAAACGGGAAAATTTCAGTTTTGGCAGAATTACATTTAAGATGGTTATTCTTCATCCAGGTAAAGGTCGCAGTTAGACACTCTTTCAGGGTCCTTTCTGCATCTACCGAATCTTCATCTAGAACTAAGACTAATTGGGTGTCATCTGCATACGCTATAGTGCTGATGTTGAAGGAGGAGATGAGTTCAATCAGGGGGACCATATATAGGTTAAATAAAGTAGGGCTCAGACAAGAGCCGTGGGGTACTCCTGACTGAACCACCCTCTCTTCAGAACAGAACTGGCCCAGCATGGTGACCTGCCGTCTGGGCATCAGAAAGTTTTTAAACCACTTTAACACGGTGCCCATTATGCCTGCACTCGTTAGGCGATGTAATAGAATAGCATGGGACACCGTGTCAAACGCTGCAGATAGATCTAATAGGATCAGGACTGCCCTTTTGCCCTGATCCAGTGCAGCTCTTATGGTCTCTGTAGTGGACAGTAATGCAGATTCTGTAGAATGGTGGGCTCTGAACCCAGCTTGGTTAGGATCAAGAATATTATTCTCTTCCACATACGCCATTAGCTGCTTCTTGACGCAGGCTTCTGCTAATTTACATACGGCTGGAAGAAGCGAAATAGGCCGTATGTTAGATAGAACCGTAGGATCACGTAAAGCTTTTTTCTGCAGGGGTCTGACAGCTGCAACTTTCCAGCATGATGGAATTTCCCCTGATTGAAAAGATGAATTAAGAATTAAATTGATCACAGGGTTGACCTCCTCTTTTATGGCTTTTAGCAATGCGGGGGGCATGGATCAAATGGTGATCCTGACTTGATAGTGGATATGGCCTGAAGAGACTCCTCCAGACTAATCGGGGCAAAGGTTTCCCAACCTAATGAATGGGGCTTTTTATTTAGAGCATTACATGAGGTTTCTAAATCTTCCCGGATGACCTGAGGGAAATCTCGTGTGAGGTTGGTTATTTTCTGCTCAAAGAAAGTTGCTATCTCATTGCAAAGGGTCTGTGATGGCGGGATTTCTTGAGCTAGTATTTTAGGATTCCTAAAGTTATTAACTATTTGAAACATTTCCTTTTGCTTATTTTTGTAGTTTTAATCAGATTGGTGTAATAAATCATTTTAGTACGTTTAATAGAAGCATGGTAGGCCCTCCTGGCTGTTTTATAGGCTTCTTGATCATTGCTATTATAGTGTCGGCGCCATTTCCGGTCTAATCCTCTCACTTCTCCTAGAGTTTCTTTTAATAGGGTTGTAAACCAAGGGGCAGATATTTTCCCTTGTCTAGAGTTAGGCTTTGTCCCCCGAGATTTAATCCTTTCCCCTATTGCTCTCATCCATCCCTCCTAGCTCTGATTGTCCGTGGTCACAATCCCTGAAAATAATGGTTTGCTCTCTTTCGCCCAAGAGTTAAGATCTGGATGCTCTATAATTTTCCCCAGCATGGGATAGGCGTCCCCTTTCCTGATAAGGCCATCCTTGTCGCCTTTTTGTCGTCAACTTTAAGGCTGAAGGCAATATATTTATGGTCCGACCAAGTTTGAGTAAGAGGGGATTCGACCTTCAGCGTGTCTAGATTTGAGCTGATACAATCTAAAATATGGCCAGCTTTGTGTGTGGGTTCCACTGTATGTATCGTCAGCCCCAAAACGTGTAGAATCTCTTTGAAACATAACACGTGGGGATCGCTGTTGCTGTCCAGATGAAGGTTTAAATCTCCCAATAGGGTAAAATTAGCAAATCTAAGAGTTAAGTTGGTCAGGACTTCACCCACACTTTCTAGGAACTGAGTCGCTTGTCCTGGGGGGCGATATATCAGAACTCCAGCAAAAGTGAATGAGTTGTGGGCTTGAAAACTAAAACCAAGACATTCTGCTCTTTTTATGTCCGGTAGTTCCATAGTGGTACATTTAAGGGAGTCTCTATAGATGATTGCCAGCCCAGCCTCTGTATTAAACAAGCATTTACAATGCAATGGTCTTGGCATCATTAAAGGTAGAGCTATTGGCATTGCTCATGACATTTCTTTTTTTTTCTTTAAATCATAAATAAATGGCATTGTCATTTACATTGCCAATACACCGCACTCTGCACTCAACAGCGCACACCACTTTGCACTCAACAGCAAACACCACTCTGCACTCAACAGCACACACCGCTCTGCACACACCACTCTGCACTCACCGCTCTGCACTCACCGCTCTGCACTCACCGCTCTGCACTCACCGCTCTGCACTCACCGCTCTGCACTCACCGCTCTGCACTCACCGCTCTGCACTCACCGCTCTGCACTCACCACTCTGCACTCACTACTCTGCACTCACTACTCACTACTCACTGCTCTGCCCTCACTGCTCTGCCCTCACTGCTCTGCACTCACTACTCTGCACTCACTACTCTGCACTCACTACTCTGCACTCACTACTCTGCACTCACTACTCTGCACTCACTACTCTGCACTCACTACTCTGCACTCACTACTCTGCACTCACTACTCTGCACTCTGTACTCACTACTCACTACTCTGCACTCACTACACACTACTCACTACTCTGCACTCACTACACACTACTCACTACTCTGCACTCACTACTCTGCACTCACTACTCTGCACTCACTACTCTGCACTCACTACTCTGCACTCACTACTCTGCACTCACTACTCTGCACTCACTACTCTGCACTCACTACTCTGCACTCACTACTCTGCACTCACTACTCTGCACTCACTACTCTGCACTCACTACTCTGCACTCACTACTCTGCACTCACTACTCACTACTCTGCACTCACTACTCACTACTCTGCACTCACCACTCACTACTCTGCACTCACTACTCTGCACTCACTACTCTGCACTCACTACTCACTATTCTGCACTCACTACTCACTACTCTGCACTCACTACTCACTACTCACTACTCTGCACTCACTACTCACTACTCACTACTCTGCACTCACTACTCACTACTCTGCACTCACTATTCTGCACTCACTACTCACTACTCTGCACTCACTACTCACTATTCTGCACTCACTACTCACTACTCTGCACTCACTACTCACTACTCTGCACTCACTACTCTGCACTCACTACTCTGCACTCACTACTCTGCACTCACTACTCTGCACTCACTACTCTGCACTCCCTACTCTGCACTCCCTACTCTGCACTCCCTACTCTGCACTCACTACTCTGCACTCACTACTCACTACTCTGCACTCACCACTCACTACTCTGCACTCCCTACTCTGCACTCACTACTCCCTACTCTGCACTCACCACTCACTACTCTGCACTCACCACTCACTACTCTGCACTCACTACTCTGCACTCACTACTCTGCACTCACTACTCTGCACTCACTACTCTGCACTCACTACTCACTATTCTGCACTCACTACTCACTACTCTGCACTCACTACTCACTACTCTGCACTCACTACTCACTACTCTGCACTCACTATTCTGCACTCACTACTCACTATTCTGCACTCACTACTCACTATTCTGCACTCACTACTCACTACTCTGCACTCACTACTCACTACTCTGCACTCACTACTCACTACTCACTACTCTGCACTCACTACTCTGCACTCACTATTCTGCACTCACTATTCTGCACTCACTACTCACTATTCTGCACTCACTACTCACTATTCTGCACTCACTACTCACTACTCTGCACTCACTACTCACTACTCTGCACTCACTACTCTGCACTCACTACTCTGCACTCCCTACTCTGCACTCCCTACTCACTACTCTGCACTCACTACTCTGCACTCACCACTCACTACTCTGCACTCACTACTCTGCACTCCCTACTCTGCACTCCCTACTCTGCACTCCCTACTCTGCACTCACTACTCACTACTCTGCACTCACTACTCACTACTCTGCACTCACTATTCTGCACTCACTACTCACTATTCTGCACTCACTACTCACTATTCTGCACTCACTACTCACTACTCTGCACTCACTACTCACTACTCTGCACTCACTACTCACTACTCTGCACTCACTACTCACTACTCTGCACTCACTACTCTGCACTCCCTACTCTGCACTCCCTACTCTGCACTCCCTACTCTGCACTCACTACTCTGCACTCACTACTCACTACTCTGCACTCACCACTCACTACTCTGCACTCACCACTCACTACTCTGCACTCACCACTCACTACTCTGCACTCACCACTCACTACTCTGCACTCACCACTCACTACTCTGCACTCACCACTCACTACTCTGCACTCACTACTCTGCACTCCCTACTCTGCACTCCCTACTCTGCACTCCCTAGTCTGCACTCCCTAGTCTGCACTCCCTACTCTGCACTCCCTACTCTGCACTCCCTACTCTGCACTCACTACTCACTACTCTGCACTCACTACTCACTACTCTGCACTCACCACTCACTACTCTGCACTCACTACTCTGCACTCACTACTCTGCACTCACTATTCTGCACTCACTACTCACTATTCTGCACTCACTACTCACTACTCTGCACTCACTACTCACTACTCTGCACTCACTACTCACTACTCTGCACTCACTACTCACTACTCTGCACTCACTACTCACTACTCTGCACTCACTATTCTGCACTCACTACTCACTATTCTGCACTCACTACTCACTATTCTGCACTCACTACTCACTACTCTGCACTCACTACTCACTACTCTGCACTCACTACTCTGCACTCCCTACTCTGCACTCCCTACTCTGCACTCCCTACTCTGCACTCCCTACTCTGCACTCCCTACTCTGCACTCCCTACTCTGCACTCCCTACTCTGCACTCCCTACTCTGCACTCCCTACTCTGCACTCCCTACTCTGCACTCACTACTCTGCACTCACTACTCACTACTCTGCACTCACTACTCTGCACTCACTACTCTGCACTCACTACTCTGCACTCACTACTCTGCACTCACTACTCTGCACTCACTACTCACTACTCTGCACTCACTACTCTGCACTCACTACTCTGCACTCACTACTCTGCACTCACTACTCACTACTCTGCACTCACTACTCACTACTCTGCACTCACTACTCTGCACTCACTACTCACTACTCTGCACTCACTACTCTGCACTCACTACTCACTACTCTGCACTCACTACTCTGCACTCACTACTCTGCACTCACTACTCACTACTCTGCACTCACTACTCTGCACTCACTGCTCTGCACTCACTGCTCTGCCCTCACTGCTCTGCACTCACTGCTCTGCACTCACTACTCTGCACTCACTACTCTGCACTCACTACTCTGCACTCACTACTCTGCACTCACTACTCTGCACTCACTACTCTGCACTCACTACTCTGCACTCTGTACTCACTACTCACTACTCTGCACTCACTACACACTACTCACTACTCTGCACTCACTACACACTACGCACTACTCTGCACTCACTACACACTACGCACTACTCTGCACTCACTACTCACTACTCTGCACTCACTACTCTGCACTCACTACTCTGCACTCACTACTCTGCACTCACTACTCTGCACTCACTACTCTGCACTCACTACTCTGCACTCACTACTCACTACTCTGCACTCACTGCTCTGCACTCACTGCTCTGCACTCACTCCTCTGCACTCACTCCTCTGCACTCACTCCTCTGCACTCACTACTCTGCACTCACTACTCTGCACTCACTACTCTGCACTCACTACTCTGCACTCACTACTCTGCACTCACTACTCTGCACTCACTACTCACTACTCTGCACTCACTACTCACTACTCTGCACTCACTGCTCTGCACTCACTGCTCTGCACTCACTGCTCTGCACTCACTGCTCTGCACTCACTACTCTGCACTCACTACTCTGCACTCACTACTCTGCACTCACTACTCTGCACTCACTACTCTGCACTCACTACTCTGCACTCACTACTCTGCACTCACTACTCACTACTCTGCACTCACTACTCACTACTCTGCACGCACCACTCACTACTCTGCACTCACTACTCTGCACTCACTACTCTGCACTCACTACTCTGCACTCACTACTCTGCACTCACTATTCTGCACTCACTACTCACTATTCTGCACTCACTACTCACTATTCTGCACTCACTACTCACTACTCTGCACTCACTACTCACTACTCACTACTCTGCACTCACTACTCACTACTCACTACTCTGCACTCACTACTCACTACTCTGCACTCACCACTCACTACTCTGCACTCACTACTCTGCACTCACTACTCTGCACTCACTACTCTGCACTCACTATTCTGCACTCACTACTCACTATTCTGCACTCACTACTCACTACTCTGCACTCACTACTCACTACTCACTACTCTGCACTCACTACTCACTACTCACTACTCTGCACTCACTACTCACTACTCTGCACTCACTATTCTGCACTCACTACTCACTACTCTGCACTCACTACTCACTATTCTGCACTCACTACTCACTACTCTGCACTCACTACTCACTACTCTGCACTCACTACTCACTACTCTGCACTCACTACTCTGCACTCACTACTCTGCACTCCCTACTCTGCACTCCCTACTCTGCACTCCCTACTCTGCACTCACTACTCTGCACTCACTACTCTGCACTCACTACTCTGCACTCACTACTCTGCACTCACTACTCACTACTCTGCACTCACCACTCACTACTCTGCACTCACTACTCTGCACTCACTACTCTGCACTCACTACTCCCTACTCTGCACTCACTACTCTGCACTCACTACTCACTACTCTGCACTCACCACTCACTACTCTGCACTCACTACTCTGCACTCACTACTCTGCACTCACTACTCTGCACTCACTACTCTGCACTCACTACTCTGCACTCACTACTCACTACTCTGCACTCACTACTCACTACTCTGCACTCACTACTCACTACTCTGCACTCACTACTCACTACTCTGCACTCACTACTCACTACTCTGCACTCACTATTCTGCACTCACTACTCACTATTCTGCACTCACTACTCACTATTCTGCACTCACTACTCACTACTCTGCACTCACTACTCACTACTCACTACTCTGCACTCACTACTCACTACTCACTACTCTGCACTCACTACTCTGCACTCACTATTCTGCACTCACTACTCACTATTCTGCACTCACTACTCACTATTCTGCACTCACTACTCTGCACTCACTACTCTGCACTCACTACTCTGCACTCACTACTCTGCACTCCCTACTCACTACTCTGCACTCACTACTCACTATTCTGCACTCACTACTCACTACTCTGCACTCACTACTCACTACTCTGCACTCACTACTCACTACTCTGCACTCACTACTCTGCACTCACTACTCTGCACTCACTACTCTGCACTCCCTACTCTGCACTCACTACTCTGCACTCCCTACTCTGCACTCACTACTCTGCACTCACTACTCTGCACTCACTACTCTGCACTCACTACTCACTACTCTGCACTCACTACTCACTACTCTGCACTCACTACTCACTACTCTGCACTCACCACTCACTACTCTGCACTCACTACTCTGCACTCACTACTCTGCACTCACTACTCCCTACTCTGCACTCACTACTCTGCACTCACTACTCACTACTCTGCACTCACTACTCACTACTCTGCACTCACCACTCACTACTCTGCACTCACTACTCTGCACTCACTACTCTGCACTCACTACTCTGCACTCACTACTCTGCACTCACTACTCACTATTCTGCACTCACTACTCACTACTCTGCACTCACTACTCACTACTCTGCACTCACTACTCACTACTCTGCACTCACTACTCACTACTCTGCACTCACTATTCTGCACTCACTACTCACTATTCTGCACTCACTACTCACTACTCTGCACTCACTACTCTGCACTCACTACTCTGCACTCACTACTCTGCACTCACTACTCTGCACTCACTACTCTGCACTCACTACTCTGCACTCACTACTCTGCACTCTGCACTCACTACTCACTACTCTGCACTCACTACTCTGCACTCACTACTCACTACTCTGCACTCACTACTCACTACTCTGCACTCACTACTCTGCACTCACTACTCACTACTCTGCACTCACTACTCTGCACTCACTGCTCTGCACTCACTGCTCTGCCCTCACTGCTCTGCCCTCACTGCTCTGCCCTCACTGCTCTGCCCTCACTACTCTGCACTCACTACTCTGCACTCACTACTCTGCACTCACTACTCTGCACTCACTACTCTGCACTCACTACTCTGCACTCACTACTCTGCACTCACTACTCTGCACTCACTACTCTGCACTCTGTACTCACTACTCACTACTCTGCACTCACTACACACTACTCACTACTCTGCACTCACTACACACTACGCACTACTCTGCACTCACTACTCACTACTCTGCACTCACTACTCTGCACTCACTACTCTGCACTCACTACTCTGCACTCACTACTCTGCACTCACTACTCTGCACTCACTACTCTGCACTCACTACTCACTACTCTGCACTCACTGCTCTGCACTCACTGCTCTGCACTCACTGCTCTGCACTCACTACTCTGCACTCACTACTCTGCACTCACTACTCTGCACTCACTACTCTGCACTCACTACTCACTACTCTGCACTCACTACTCTGCACTCACTACACTACTCTGCACTCACTACTCACTAGTCTGCACTCACTAGTCTGCACTCACTACTCTGCACTCACTACTCTGCACTCACTACTCTGCACTCACTACTCTGCACTCACTGCTCTGCACTCACTGCTCTGCACTCACTGCTCTGCACTCACTGCTCTGCACTCACTACTCTGCACTCACTACTCTGCACTCACTACTCTGCACTCACTACTCTGCACTCACTACTCACTACTCTGCACGCACCACTCACTACTCTGCACTCACTACTCTGCACTCACTACTCTGCACTCACTACTCTGCACTCACTACTCTGCACTCACTACTCACTATTCTGCACTCACTACTCACTATTCTGCACTCACTACTCACTACTCTGCACTCACTACTCACTACTCTGCACTCTGCACTCACTACTCACTACTCTGCACTCACTACTCACTACTCTGCACTCACCACTCACTACTCTGCACTCACTACTCTGCACTCACTACTCTGCACTCACTACTCTGCACTCACTACTCTGCACTCACTACTCTGCACTCACTATTCTGCACTCACTACTCTGCACTCACTACTCACTACTCTGCACTCACTACTCACTACTCACTACTCTGCACTCACTACTCACTACTCTGCACTCACTATTCTGCACTCACTACTCACTACTCTGCACTCACTACTCACTATTCTGCACTCACTACTCACTACTCTGCACTCACTACTCTGCACTCACTACTCTGCACTCACTACTCTGCACTCCCTACTCTGCACTCCCTACTCTGCACTCCCTACTCTGCACTCACTACTCTGCACTCACTACTCTGCACTCACTACTCTGCACTCACTACTCTGCACTCACTACTCTGCACTCACTACTCTGCACTCACTACTCTGCACTCACCACTCACTACTCTGCACTCACTACTCTGCACTCACTACTCTGCACTCACTACTCTGCACTCACTACTCTGCACTCACTACTCTGCACTCACTACTCTGCACTCACTACTCACTACTCTGCACTCACTACTCACTACTCACTACTCTGCACTCACTACTCACTACTCACTACTCTGCACTCACTACTCACTACTCTGCACTCACTATTCTGCACTCACTACTCACTATTCTGCACTCACTACTCACTACTCTGCACTCACTACTCACTACTCTGCACTCACTACTCTGCACTCACTACTCTGCACTCCCTACTCTGCACTCCCTACTCTGCACTCCCTACTCTGCACTCCCTACTCTGCACTCCCTACTCTGCACTCACTACTCTGCACTCACTACTCTGCACTCACTACTCTGCACTCACTACTCTGCACTCACTACTCACTACTCTGCACTCACCACTCACTACTCTGCACTCACTACTCTGCACTCACCACTCACTACTCTGCACTCACTACTCTGCACTCACTACTCTGCACTCACTACTCTGCACTCACTACTCACTACTCTGCACTCACTATTCTGCACTCACTACTCACTATTCTGCACTCACTACTCACTACTCTGCACTCACTACTCACTACTCTGCACTCACTACTCTGCACTCACTACTCTGCACTCCCTACTCTGCACTCCCTACTCTGCACTCCCTACTCTGCACTCCCTACTCTGCACTCACCTTGCACTCACTACTTCGCACACTCCACTCACTACTCTGCACTCACTACTCTGCACTCACTACACTGCACTCACTACTCGCACTCACTACTCTGCACTCACTACTCCACTCATCCTCTGCACTCACTACTCACTACTCTGCACTCACTACTCACTACTCTGCACTCACTACTCATTACTCTGCACACTCACTACTCACTACTCTGCACTCTATTCTGCACTCACTACTCACTACTCTGCACTCACTACTCACTACTCTGCACTCACTACTCACTACTCTGCACTCACTACTCACTACTCTGCACTCACTATTCTGCACTCACTACTCACTATTCTGCACTCACTACTCACTATTCTGCACTCACTACTCACTACTCTGCACTCACTACTCACTACTCACTACTCTGCACTCACTACTCACTACTCACTACTCTGCACTCCCTACTCTGCACTCCCTACTCACTACTCTGCACTCACTACTCACTACTCTGCACTCACCACTCACTACTCTGCACTCACTACTCTGCACTCCCTACTCTGCACTCCCTACTCTGCACTCACTACTCTGCACTCACTACTCACTACTCACTACTCTGCACTCACTACTCACTACTCTGCACTCACTATTCTGCACTCACTACTCACTATTCTGCACTCACTACTCACTATTCTGCACTCACTACTCACTATTCTGCACTCACTACTCACTATTCTGCACTCACCACTCACTACTCTGCACTCACTACTCACTACTCTGCACTCACCACTCACTACTCTGCACTCACCACTCACTACTCTGCACTCACTACTCTGCACTCCCTACTCTGCACTCCCTACTCTGCACTCCCTACTCTGCACTCCCTACTCTGCACTCCCTACTCTGCACTCCCTACTCTGCACTCCCTACTCTGCACTCACTACTCACTACTCTGCACTCACCACTCACTACTCTGCACTCACTACTCTGCACTCACTACTCTGCACTCACTATTCTGCACTCACTACTCACTATTCTGCACTCACTACTCACTACTCTGCACTCACTACTCACTACTCTGCACTCACTACTCACTACTCTGCACTCACTACTCACTACTCTGCACTCACTATTCTGCACTCACTACTCACTATTCTGCACTCACTACTCACTATTCTGCACTCACTACTCACTACTCTGCACTCACTACTCACTACTCTGCACTCACTACTCTGCACTCCCTACTCTGCACTCCCTACTCTGCACTCCCTACTCTGCACTCCCTACTCTGCACTCACTACTCTGCACTCACTACTCTGCACTCACTACTCTGCACTCACTACTCTGCACTCACTACTCTGCACTCACTACTCACTACTCTGCACTCACTACTCACTACTCTGCACTCACTACTCACTACTCTGCACTCACTACTCTGCACTCACTACTCTGCACTCACTACTCTGCACTCACTACTCACTACTCTGCACTCACTACTCTGCACTCACTACTCACTACTCTGCACTCACTACTCTGCACTCACTACTCTGCACTCACTACTCTGCACTCACTACTCTGCACTCACTACTCTGCACTCACTACTCTGCACTCACTACTCACTACTCTGCACTCACTACTCACTACTCTGCACTCACTACTCTGCACTCACTACTCACTACTCTGCACTCACTACTCTGCACTCACTACTCACTACTCTGCACTCACTACTCTGCACTCACTACTCTGCACTCACTACTCTGCACTCACTGCTCTGCACTCACTGCTCTGCACTCACTACTCTGCACTCACTACTCTGCACTCACTACTCTGCACTCACTGCTCTGCACTCACTGCTCTGCACTCACTGCTCTGCACTCACTGCTCACTGCTCTGCACTCACTGCTCTGCACTCACTGCTCTGCACTCACTGCTCTGCACTCACTGCTCTGCACTCACTGCTCTGCACTCACTGCTCTGCACTCACTGCTCTGCACTCACTACTCTGCACTCACTACTCTGCACTCACTACTCACTACTCTGCACTCACTACTCACTACTCTGCACTCACCACTCACTACTCTGCACTCACTACTCTGCACTCACTACTCACTACTCTGCACTCACTACTCACTACTCTGCACTCACTACTCACTACTCTGCACTCACTACTCACTACTCTGCACTCACTACTCACTACTCTGCACTCACTACTCTGCACTCACTACTCACTACTCACTACTCTGCACTCACTACTCACTACTCTGCACTCACTACTCACTACTCTGCACTCACTACTCTGCACTCACTACTCACTACTCTGCACTCACTACTCTGCACTCACTACTCACTACTCACTACTCTGCACTCACTACTCTGCACTCACTACTCACTACTCTGCACTCACTACTCACTACTCTGCACTCACCACTCACTACTCTGCACTCACCACTCACTACTCTGCACTCACTACTCTGCACTCACTACTCTTCACTCACTACTCATTACTCACTGCTCTGCCCTCACTGCTCTGCCCTCACTACTCTGCACTCACTACTCTGCACTCACTACTCTGCACTCACTACTCTGCACTCACTACTCTGCACTCACTACTCACTACTCACTACTCTGCACTCACTACTCACTACTCACTACTCTGCACTCACTACTCTGCACTCACTACACTACTCTGCACTCACTACTCACTAGTCTGCACTCACTAGTCTGCACTCACTACTCTGCACTCACTACTCTGCACTCACTACTCTGCACTCACTACTCTGCACTCACTACTCACTACTCTGCACTCACTACTCACTACTCTGCACTCACTATTCTGAACTCACTACTCACTACTCTGCACTCACTACTCACTACTCTGCACTCACTACTCACTACTCTGCACTCACTACTCACTACTCTGCACTCCCTACTCTGCACTCACTACTCTGCACTCCCTACTCTGCACTCACTACTCACTACTCACTACTCTGCACTCACTACTCACTACTCTGCACTCACTACTCACTACTCTGCACTCACTATTCTGCACTCACTACTCACTATTCTGCACTCACTACTCACTATTCTGCACTCACTACTCACTATTCTGCACTCACTACTCACTACTCTGCACTCACTACTCACTACTCACAACTCTGCACTCACTACTCACTACTCTGCACTCACTACTCTGCACTCCCTACTCTGCACTCCCTACTCTGCACTCCCTACTCTGCACTCCCTACTCTGCACTCCCTACTCTGCACTCCCTACTCTGCACTCCCTACTCTGCACTCCCTACTCTGCACTCACTACTCTGCACTCACTACTCTGCACTCACTACTCACTACTCTGCACTCACTACTCACTACTCTGCACTCACTGCTCTGCACTCACTGCTCTGCACTCACTACTCTGCACTCACTACTCTGCACTCACTACTCTGCACTCACTACTCTGCACTCACTACTCTGCACTCCCTACTCTGCACTCCCTACTCTGCACTCCCTACTCTGCACTCACTACTCACTACTCACTACTCTGCACTCACTACTCACTACTCACTACTCTGCACTCACTACTCACTACTCTGCACTCACTACTCACTATTCTGCACTCACTACTCACTATTCTGCACTCACTACTCACTATTCTGCACTCACTACTCACTATTCTGCACTCACTACTCACTACTCTGCACTCACTACTCACTACTCACAACTCTGCACTCACTACTCACTACTCTGCACTCACTACTCTGCACTCCCTACTCTGCACTCCCTACTCTGCACTCCCTACTCTGCACTCCCTACTCTGCACTCCCTACTCTGCACTCCCTACTCTGCACTCCCTACTCTGCACTCCCTACTCTGCACTCCCTACTCTGCACTCCCTACTCTGCACTCACTACTCTGCACTCACTACTCACTACTCTGCACTCACCACTCACTACTCTGCACTCACCACTCACTACTCTGCACTCACTACTCTGCACTCACTACTCTGCACTCACTACTCACTACTCTGCACTCACTACTCACTACTCTGCACTCACTACTCTGCACTCACTACTCACTACTCTGCACTCACTACTCTGCACTCACTACTCTGCACTCCCTACTCTGCACTCCCTACTCTGCACTCACTACTCACTACTCTGCACTCACTACTCACTACTCTGCACTCACTACTCTGCACTCACTACTCACTACTCTGCACTCACTACTCTGCACTCACTACTCTGCACTCACTACTCTGCACTCACTACTCTGCACTTACTACTCACTACTCACTACTCTGCACTCACTACTCTGCACTCACTACTCTGCACTCCCTACTCTGCACTCCCTACTCTGCACTCCCTACTCTGCACTCCCTACTCTGCACTCCCTACTCTGCACTCACTACTCACTACTCTGCACTCACTACTCACTACTCTGCACTCACTACTCACTACTCTGCACTCACTACTCACTACTCTGCACTCACTATTCTGCACTCACTACTCACTACTCTGCACTCACTACTCACTACTCTGCACTCACTACTCACTACTCTGCACTCACTACTCACTACTCTGCACTCACTACTCTGCACTCACTACTCTGCACTCACTACTCTGCACTCACTACTCACTACTCTGCACTCACTACTCACTACTCTGCACTCACTACTCACTACTCTGCACTCACTACTCACTACTCTGCACTCACTACTCTGCACTCACTACTCTGCACTCACTACTCTGCACTCACTACTCTGCACTCACTACTCTGCACTCACTACTCACTACTCTGCACTCACTACTCTGCACTCACTACTCACTACTCTGCACTCACTACTCTGCACTCACTACTCTGCACTCACTACTCACTACTCTGCACTCACTACTCACTACTCTGCACTCACTACTCTGCACTCACTACTCACTACTCTGCACTCACTACTCTGCACTCACTACTCACTACTCTGCACTCACTACTCTGCACTCACTACTCTGCACTCACTACTCACTACTCTGCACTCACTACTCTGCACTCACTACTCTGCACTCACTACTCTGCACTCACTACTCTGCACTCACTACTCACTACTCTGCACTCACTACTCACTACTCTGCACTCACTGCTCTGCACTCACTGCTCTGCACTCACTACTCTGCACTCACTACTCTGCACTCACTACTCTGCACTCACTACTCTGCACTCACTACTCTGCACTCACTACTCTGCACTCACTACTCACTACTCTGCACTCACCACTCACTACTCTGCACTCACTACTCTGCACTCACTACTCTGCACTCACTACTCTGCACTCACTACTCACTACTCTGCACTCACTACTCACTACTCTGCACTCACTACTCTGCACTCACTACTCTGCACTCACTACTCACTACTCACTACTCTGCACTCACTACTCTGCACTCACTACTCTGCACTCACTACTCTGCACTCACTACTCACTACTCACTACTCTGCACTCACTACTCACTACTCTGCACTCACTACTCACTACTCTGCACTCACCACTCACTACTCTGCACTCACTACTCTGCACTCACTACTCATTACTCACTACTCATTACTCACTGCTCTGCCCTCACTGCTCTGCACTCACTACTCTGCACTCACTACTCTGCACTCACTACTCTGCACTCACTACTCTGCACTCACTACTCTGCACTCACTACTCTGCACTCACTACTCACTACACACTACTCTGCACTCACTACTCTGCACTCACTACTCTGCACTCACTACTCACTAGTCTGCACTCACTAGTCTGCACTCACTAGTCTGCACTCACTAGTCTGCACTCACTAGTCTGCACTCACTAGTCTGCACTCACTACTCTGCACTCACTACTCACTACTCTGCACTCACTACTCACTACTCTGCACTCACTACTCACTACTCTGCACTCACTATTCTGAACTCACTACTCACTACTCTGCACTCACTACTCTGCACTCACTACTCACTACTCTGCACTCACTACTCACTACTCTGCACTCACTACTCACTACTCTGCACTCACTACTCACTACTCTGCACTCACTACTCTGCACTTACTACTCACTACTCACTACTCTGCACTCACTACTCTGCACTCACTACTCTGCACTCACTACTCTGCACTCACTACTCTGCACTCACTACTCACTACTCTGCACTCACTATTCTGAACTCACTACTCACTACTCTGCACTCACTACTCACTACTCTGCACTCACTACTCACTACTCTGCACTCACTACTCACTACTCTGCACTCACTACTCACTACTCTGCACTCACTACTCACTACTCTGCACTTACTACTCACTACTCACTACTCTGCACTCACTACTCTGCACTCACTACTCTGCACTCACTAATCTGCACTCACTACTCTGCACTCACTACTCTGCACTCACTACTCTGCACTCACTACTCACTACTCCGCACTCACTACTCTGCACTCACTACTCTGCACTCACTACTCTGCACTCACTACTCTGCACTCACTACTCACTACTCTGCACTCACTACACACTACTCACTACTCACTACTCTGCACTCACTACTCACTACTCTGCACTCACTACTCAGCACTCACTACTCACTACTATGCACTCACTACTCTGCACTCACTACTATGCACTCACTACTCTGCACTCACTACTCTGAACTCACTACTCACTACTCTGCACTCACTACTCTGCACTCACTACTCACTACTCTGCACTCAAAACTCAGCACTCACTACACACTACTCACTACTCTGCACTCACTACTCACTACTCTGCACTCACTACTCAGCACTCACTACTCACTACTATGCACTCACTACTCTGCACTCACTACTATGCACTCACTACTCTGCACTCACTACTCTGCACTCACTACTCTGCACTCACTACTCTGCACTCACTACTCTGCACTCACTACTCACTACTCTGCACTCACTATTCTGAACTCACTACTCACTACTCTGCACTCACTACTCTGCACTCACTACTCACTACTCTGCACTCACTACTCACTACTCTGCACTCACTACTCACTACTCTGCACTTACTACTCACTACTCACTACTCTGCACTCACTACTCTGCACTCACTACTCTGCACTCACTACTCTGCACTCACTACTCACTACTCTGCACTCACTATTCTGAACTCACTACTCACTACTCTGCACTCACTACTCACTACTCTGCACTCACTACTCACTACTCTGCACTCACTACTCACTACTCTGCACTCACTACTCACTACTCTGCACTCACTACTCACTACTCTGCACTCACTACTCACTACTCTGCACTCACTACTCACTACTCTGCACTTACTACTCACTACTCACTACTCACTACTCTGCACTCACTACTCTGCACTCACTACTCTGCACTCACTACTCTGCACTCACTACTCTGCACTCACTACTCTGCACTCACTACTCTGCACTCACTACTCTGCACTCACTACTCACTACTCTGCACTCACTATTCTGAACTCACTACTCACTACTCTGCACTCACTACTCACTACTCTGCACTCACTACTCACTACTCTGCACTCACTACTCACTACTCACTACTCTGCACTCACTACTCACTACTCTGCACTTACTACTCACTACTCACTACTCTGCACTTACTACTCACTACTCACTACTCTCTACTCACTACTCACTACTCACTACTCTGCACTCACTACTCACTACTCTGCACTCACTATTCTGAACTCACTACTCACTACTCTGCACTCACTACTCACTACTCTGCACTCACTACTCACTACTCTGCACTCACTACTCACTACTCACTACTCTGCACTCACTACTCACTACTCTGCACTTACTACTCACTACTCACTACTCACTACTCTGCACTTACTACTCACTACTCACTACTCTGCACTTACTACTCACTACTCACTACTATGCACTCACTACTCACTACTCTGCACTCACTACTATGCACTCACTACTCTGCACTCACTACTCTGCACTCACTACTCTGCACTCACTACTCTGCACTCACTACTCTGCACTCACTACTCACTACTCTGCACTCACTATTCTGAACTCACTACTCACTACTCTGCACTCACTACTCACTACTCTGCACTCACTACTCTGCACTCACTACTCACTACTCTGCACTCACTACTCTGCACTCACTACTCACTACTCACTACTCACTACTCTGCACTCACTACTCTGCACTCACTACTCACTACTCTGCACTCACTACTCACTAGTCTGCACTCACTAGTCTGCACTCACTACTCTGCACTCACTACTCTGCACTCACTACTCTGCACTCACTACTCTGCACTCACTACTCACTACTCACTACTCTGCACTCACTACTCTGCACTCACTACTCACTACTCTGCACTCACTACTCACTACTCTGCACTCACTACTCACTACTCTGCACTTACTACTCACTACTCACTACTCTGCACTTACTACTCACTACTCACTACTCTGCACTCACTACTCACTACTCTGCACTCACTACTCAGCACTCACTACTCACTACTATGCACTCACTACTCTGCACTCACTACTCTGCACTCACTACTCTGCACTCACTACTCTGCACTCACTACTCTGCACTCACTACTCACTACTCTGCACTCACTATTCTGAACTCACTACTCACTACTCTGCACTCACTACTCACTACTCTGCACTCACTACTCACTACTCTGCACTCACGACTCACTACTCTGCACTCACTACTCACTACTCTGCACTCACTACTCACTACTCTGCACTTACTACTCACTACTCACTACTCTGCACTCACTACTCTGCACTCACTACTCTGCACTCACTACTCTGCACTCACTACTCTGCACTCACTACTCACTACTCTGCACTCACTATTCTGAACTCACTACTCACTACTCTGCACTCACTACTCACTACTCTGCACTCACTACTCACTACTCTGCACTCACTACTCACTACTCACTACTCTGCACTCACTACTCACTACTCTGCACTTACTACTCACTACTCACTACTCACTACTCTGCACTTACTACTCACTACTCACTACTCTGCACTTACTACTCACTACTCACTACTCTGCACTCACTACTCACTACTCTGCACTCACTATTCTGAACTCACTACTCACTACTCTGCACTCACTACTCACTACTCTGCACTCACTACTCACTACTCTGCACTCACTACTCACTACTCACTACTCACTACTCTGCACTCACTACTCACTACTCTGCACTCACTACTCACTACTCTGCACTCACTATTCTGAACTCACTACTCACTACTCTGCACTCACTACTCACTACTCTGCACTCACTACTCACTACTCTGCACTCACTACTCACTACTCTGCACTCACTACTCACTACTCTGCACTCACTACTCACTACTCACTACTCTGCACTTACTACTCACTACTCACTACTCTGCACTCACTACTCTGCACTCACTACTCTGCACTCACTACTCTGCACTCACTACACACTACTCACTACTCACTACTCTGCACTCACTACTCACTACTCTGCACTCACTACTCTGCACTCACTACTCTGCACTCACTACTCTGCACTCACTACTCACTACTCTGCACTCAAAACTCAGCACTCACTACTCACTACTCACTACTCTGCACTCACTACTCACTACTCTGCACTCACTACTCACTACTCTGCACTCACTGCTCTGCACTCACTGCTCTGCACTCACTACTCTGCACTCACTACTCTGCACTCACTACTCACTACTCTGCACTCACTACACACTACTCACTACTCTGCACTCACTAATCTGCACTCACTACTCTGCACTCAGTACTCTGCACTCACTACTCACTACTCTGCACTCACTATTCTGAACTCACTACTCACTACTCTGCACTCACTACTCTGCACTCACTACTCACTACTCTGCACTCACTACTCAGCACTCACTACTCACTACTCTGCACTCACTACTCTGCACTCACTACTCACTACTCTGCACTCACTACTCTGCACTCACTACTCAGCACTCACTACTCACTACTATGCACTCACTACTCTGCACTCACTACTCTGCACTCACTACTCTGCACTCACTACTCACTACTCTGCACTCACTACTATGCACTCACTACTCACTACTCTGCACTCACTACTCTGCACTCACTACTCTGCACTCACTACTCTGCACTCACTACTCTGCACTCACTACTCTGCACTCACTACTCTGCACTCACTACTCACTACTCTGCACTCACTATTCTGAACTCACTACTCACTACTCTGCACTCACTACTCTGCACTCACTACTCACTACTCTGCACTCACTACTCACTACTCTGCACTCACTACTCACTACTCTGCACTCACTACTCACTACTCTGCACTCACTACTCACTACTCTGCACTTACTACTCACTACTCACTACTCTGCACTCACTACTCTGCACTCACTACTCTGCACTCACTACTCTGCACTCACTACTCTGCACTCACTATTCTGAACTCACTACTCACTACTCTGCACTCACTACTCACTACTCTGCACTCACTACTCACTACTCTGCACTCACTACTCACTACTCTGCACTCACTACTCACTACTCTGCACTCACTACTCACTACTCTGCACTTACTACTCACTACTCACTACTCACTACTCACTACTCACTACTCTGCACTCACTACTCTGCACTCACTACTCTGCACTCACTACTCTGCACTCACTACTCACTACTCTGCACTCACTATTCTGAACTCACTACTCACTACTCTGCACTCACTACTCACTACTCTGCACTCACTACTCACTACTCTGCACTCACTACTCACTACTCACTACTCTGCACTCACTACTCACTACTCTGCACTTACTACTCACTACTCACTACTCTGCACTTACTACTCACTACTCACTACTCTGCACTTACTACTCACTACTCACTACTCTGCACTCACTACTCACTACTCTGCACTCACTATTCTGAACTCACTACTCACTACTCTGCACTCACTACTCACTACTCTGCACTCACTACTCACTACTCTGCACTCACTACTCACTACTCTGCACTCACTACTCACTACTCTGCACTTACTACTCACTACTAAGCACTTACTACTCACTACTCACTACTCTGCACTTACTACTCACTACTCACTACTCTGCACTTACTACTCACTACTCACTACTCTGCACTCACTACTCACTACTCTGCACTCACTATTCTGAACTCACTACTCACTACTCTGCACTCACTACTCACTACTCTGCACTCACTACTCACTACTCTGCACTCACTACTCACTACTCTGCACTCACTACTCACTACTCTGCACTTACTACTCACTACTAAGCACTTACTACTCACTACTCACTACTCTGCACTTACTACTCACTACTCACTACTCTGCACTTACTACTCACTACTCACTACTCTGCACTCACTACTCACTACTCTGCACTCACTACTCTGCACTCACTACTCTGCACTCACTACTCTGCACTCTGCACTCACTACTCTGCACTCACTACTCTGCACTCACTACTCTGCACTCACTACTCTGCACTCACTACTCTGCACTCACTACTCACTACTCTGCACTCACTATTCTGAACTCACTACTCACTACTCTGCACTCACTACTCACTACTCTGCACTCACTACTCTGCACTCACTACTCTGCACTCACTACTCTGCACTCACTACTCTGCACTCACTACTCACTACTCACTACTCTGCACTCACTACTCTGCACTCACTACTCACTACTCTGCACTCACTACTCACTACTCTGCACTCACTACTCACTACTCACTACTCTGCACTTACTACTCACTACTCACTACTCTGCACTCACTACTCTGCACTCACTACTCTGCACTCACTACTCTGCACTCACTACTCACTACTCTGCACTCACTACTCACTACTCTGCACTCACTACTCACTACTCTGCACTTACTACTCACTACTCACTACTCTGCACTTACTACTCACTACTCACTACTCTGCACTCACTACTCACTACTCTGCACTCACTACTCAGCACTCACTACTCACTACTCTGCACTCACTACTCACTACTCTGCACTTACTACTCACTACTCACTACTCACTACTCTGCACTCACTACTCACTACTCACTACTCTGCACTCACTACTCTGCACTCACTACTCACTACTCTGCACTCACTATTCTGAACTCACTACTCACTACTCTGCACTCACTACTCTGCACTCACTACTCACTACTCTGCACTCACTACTCACTACTCTGCACTCACTACTCACTACTCTGCACTCACTACTCTGCACTCACTACTCTGCACTCACTACTCTGCACTCACTACTCACTACTCTGCACTCACTATTCTGAACTCACTACTCACTACTCTGCACTCACTACTCACTACTCTGCACTCACTACTCTGCACTCACTACTCTGCACTCACTACTCTGCACTCACTACTCACTACTCCGCACTCACTACTCTGCACTCACTACTCTGCACTCACTACTCTGCACTCACTACTCACTACTCTGCACTCACTACTCACTACTCTGCACTTACTACTTACTACTCACTACTCACTACTCTGCACTTACTACTCACTACTCACTACTCTGCACTCACTAATCTGCACTCAATACTCTGCACTCACTACTCTGCACTCACTACTCTGCACTCACTACTCACTACTCCGCACTCACTACTCTGCACTCACTACTCTGCACTCACTACTCACTACTCTGCACTCACTACACACTACTCACTACTCTGCACTCACTACTCACTACTTTGCACTCACTACTCACTACTCTGCACTCACTACTCTGCACTCACTACACACTACTCCCTACTCAGCACTCACTACTCACTACTCTGCACTCACTACTCACTACTCTGCACTCACTACACACTACTCACTACTCTGCACTCACTACTCACTACTCTGCACTCACTACTCACTACTCTGCACTCACTACTCTGCACTCACTACTCACTACTCTGCACTCACTACTCACTACTCTGCACTCACTACTCACTACTCTGCACTCACTACTCACTACTCACTACTCTGCACTCACTACTCTGCACTCACTACTCTGCACTCACTACTCACTACTCTGCACTCACTATTCTGAACTCACTACTCACTACTCTGCACTCACTACTCTGCACTCACTACTCACTACTCTGCACTCACTACTCACTACTCTGCACTCACTACTCACTACTCTGCACTCACTACTCACTACTCTGCACTCACTACTCACTACTCTGCACTTACTACTCACTACTCACTACTCTGCACTCACTACTCTGCACTCACTACTCTGCACTCACTACTCTGCACTCACTACTCTGCACTTACTACTCACTACTCTGCACTCACTACTCTGCACTCACTACTCTGCACTCACTACTCACTACTCTGCACTCACTACTCTGCACTCACTACTCTGCACTCACTACTCTGCACTCACTACTCTGCACTCACTACTCACTACTCTGCACTCACTATTCTGAACTCACTACTCACTACTCTGCACTCACTACTCACTACTCTGCACTCACTACTCTGCACTCACTACTCTGCACTCACTACTCTGCACTCACTACTCACTACTCCGCACTCACTACTCTGCACTCACTACTCTGCACTCACTACTCACTACTCTGCACTCACTACTCACTACTCTGCACTCACTACTCACTACTCTGCACTCACTACTCACTACTCTGCACTTACTACTTACTACTCACTACTCTGCACTCACTAATCTGCACTCAATACTCTGCACTCACTACTCTGCACTCACTACTCACTACTCTGCACTCACTACTCTGCACTCACTACTCACTACTCCGCACTCACTACTCTGCACTCACTACTCTGCACTCACTACTCACTACTCTGCACTCACTACTCACTACTCTGCACTCACTACTCACTACTCTGCACTCACTACTCACTACTCTGCACTCACTACTCAGCACTCACTACTCACTACTATGCACTCACTACTCTGCACTCACTACTATGCACTCACTACTCTGCACTCACTACTCTGCACTCACTACTCTGCACTCACTACTCTGCACTCACTACTCTGCACTCACTACTCACTACTCCGCACTCACTACTCTGCACTCACTACTCTGCACTCACTACTCACTACTCTGCCCTCACTACTCACTACTCTGCACTCACTACTCACTACTCTGCACTTACTACTCACTACTCACTACTCACTACTCTGCACTTACTACTCACTACTCACTACTCTGCACTCACTACTCTGCACTCACTACTCTGCACTCACTACTCTGCACTCACTACTCACTACTCCGCACTCACTACTCTGCACTCACTACTCTGCACTCACTACTCACTACTCTGCACTCACTACTCACTACTCTGCACTCACTACACACTACTCACTACTCACTACTCTGCACTCACTACTCACTACTCTGCACTCACTACTCACTACTCTGCACTCACTACACACTACTCACTACTCACTACTCTGCACTCACTACTCACTACTCTGCACTCACTACTCACTACTCTGCACTCACTACTCAGCACTCACTACTCACTACTATGCACTCACTACTCTGCACTCACTACTCTGCACTCACTACTCTGCACTCACTACTCTGCACTCACTACTCTGCACTCACTACTCTGCACTCACTACTCTGCACTCACTACTCACTACTCTGCACTCACTATTCTGAACTCACTACTCACTACTCTGCACTCACTACTCTGCACTCACTACTCACTACTCTGCACTCACTACTCACTACTCTGCACTCACTACTCACTACTCTGCACTCACTACTCACTACTCTGCACTTACTACTCACTACTCACTACTCACTACTCCGCACTCACTACTCTGCACTCACTACTCTGCACTCACTACTCACTACTCTGCACTCACTATTCTGAACTCACTACTCACTACTCTGCACTCACTACTCACTACTCCGCACTCACTACTCACTACTCTGCACTCACTACTCACTACTCTGCACTCACTACTAACTACTCTGCACTTACTACTCACTACTCACTACTCACTACTCTGCACTTACTACTCACTACTCACTAATCTGCACTCACTACTCTGCACTCACTATTCTGAACTCACTACTCACTACTCTGCACTCACTACTCACTACTCTGCACTCACTACTCACTACTCTGCACTTACTACTCACTACTCACTACTCACTACTCTGCACTTACTACTCTGCACTCACTACTCTGCACTCACTACTCTGCACTCACTACTCTGCACTCACTACTCTGCACTCACTACTCTGCACTCACTACTCTGCACTCACTACTCTGCACTCACTACTCTGCACTCACTACTCTGCACTCACTACTCTGCACTCACTACTCTGCACTCACTACTCTGCACTCACTACTCTGCACTCACTACTCTGCACTCACTACTCTGCACTCACTACTCACTACTCTGCACTCACTACTCACTACTCTGCACTCACTATTCTGAACTCACTACTCACTACTCTGCACTCACTACTCTGCACTCACTACTCACTACTCTGCACTCACTACTCACTACTCTGCACTCACTACTCACTACTCTGCACTCACTACTCACTACTCTGCACTCACTACTCACTACTCTGCACTCACTACTCACTACTCTGCACTCACTACTCACTACTCTGCACTTACTACTCACTACTCACTACTCTGCACTTACTACTCACTACTCTGCACTCACTACTCTGCACTCACTACTCTGCACTCACTACTCTGCACTCACTCACTACTCTGCACTCACTCACTACTCTGCACTCACTACACACTACTCACTACTCACTGCTCTGCACTCACTACTCACTACTCTGCACTCACTACTCTGCACTCACTACTCTGCACTCACTACTCTGCACTCACTACTCTGCACTCACTACTCTGCACTCACTACTCACCACTCTCCACTCACTACTCTCCACTCACTACTCTGCACTCACTACTCTCCACTCACTACTCTGCACTCACTACTCTCCACTCACTACTCACTACTCTGCACTCACTACTCTGCACTCACTACTCTGCACTCACTACTCTGCACTCACTACTCTGCACTCACTACTCTGCTCACTCACTACTCTGCTCACTCACTACTCTGCACTCACTACTCTGCACTCACTACTCTGCACTCACTACTCACTACTCTGCACTCACTACTCTGCACTCACTACTCTGCACTCACTACTCACTATTCAGCACTCACTACTCACTACTCTGCACTCACTACTATGCACTCACTACTCTGCACTCACTACTATGCACTCACTACTATGCACTCACTACTCAGCACTCACTACTCACTACTCTGCACTCACTACTCACTACTTTGCACTCACTACTCACTACTCTGCACTCACTACTCTGCACTCACTACACACTACTCCCTACTCAGCACTCACTACTCACTACTCTGCACTCACTACTCACTACTCTGCACTCACTACTCTGCACTCACTACTCACTACTCTGCACTCACTACTCACTACTCACTACTCTGCACTCACTACTCACTACTCTGCACTCACTACTCACTACTCTGCACTCACTACTCACTACTCTGCACTCACTACACACTACTCACTACTCTGCACTCACTACTCACTACTCTGCACTCACTACTCACTACTCTGCACTCACTACTCTGCACTCACTACTCACTACTCTGCACTCACTACTCACTACTCTGCACTCACTACTCACTACTCTGCACTCACTACTCACTACTCTGCACTCACTACTCACTACTCTGCACTCACTACTCACTACTCTGCACTCACTACTCTGCACTCACTACTCTGCACTCACTACTCTGCACTCACTACTCTGCACTCACTACTCTGCACTCACTACTCTGCACCTACTACTCACTACTCTGCACCTACTACTCACTACTCTGCACTCACTACTCTGCACTCACTACTCACTACTCTGCACTCACTACTCACTACTCTGCACTCACTACTCACTACTCTGCACTCACTACTCTGCACTCACTACTCTGCACTCACTACTCTGCACTCACTACTCTGCACCTACTACTCACTACTCTGCACCTACTACTCACTACTCTGCACCTACTACTCACTACTCTGCACCTACTACTCACTACTCTGCACTCACTACTCACTACTCTGCACTCACTACTCACTACTCTGCACTCACTACTCTGCACTCACTACTCTGCACTCACTACTCACTATTCAGCACTCACTACTCACTACTCTGCACTCACTACTATGCACTCACTACTCTGCACTCACTACTATGCACTCACTACTATGCACTCACTACTCAGCACTCACTACTCACTACTCTGCACTCACTACTCACTACTTTGCACTCACTACTCACTACTCTGCACTCACTACTCTGCACTCACTACACACTACTCCCTACTCAGCACTCACTACTCACTACTCTGCACTCACTACTCACTACTCTGCACTCACTACTCACTACTCTGCACTCACTACACACTACTCACTACTCTGCACTCACTACTCACTACTCTGCACTCACTACTCACTACTCTGCACTCACTACTCTGCACTCACTACTCACTACTCTGCACTCACTACTCACTACTCTGCACTCACTACTCACTACTCTGCACTCACTACTCACTACTCTGCACTCACTACTCACTACTCTGCACTCACTACTCACTACTCTGCACTCACTACTCACTACTCTGCACTCACTACTCTGCACTCACTACTCTGCACTCACTACTCTGCACTCACTACTCTGCACTCACTACTCTGCACTCACTACTCTGCACTCACTACTCTGCACCTACTACTCACTACTCTGCACCTACTACTCACTACTCTGCACTCACTACTCTGCACTCACTACTCTGCACTCACTACTCACTACTCTGCACTCACTACTCACTACTCTGCACTCACTACTCACTACTCTGCACTCACTACTCTGCACTCACTACTCTGCACTCACTACTCTGCACTCACTACTCTGCACCTACTACTCACTACTCTGCACCTACTACTCACTACTCTGCACCTACTACTCACTACTCTGCACCTACTACTCACTACTCTGCACTCACTACTCACTACTCTGCACTCACTACTCACTACTCTGCACTCACTACTCTGCACTCACTACTCACTACTCTGCACTCACTACTCTGCACTCACTACTCACTACTCTGCACTCACTACTCACTACTCTGCACTCACTACTCACTACTCCACTCACTACTCACTACTCTGCACTCACTACTCTGCACTCACTACTCACTACTCTGCACTCACTACTCACTACTCTGCACTCACTACTCACTACTCTGCACTCACTACTCACTACTCTGCACTCACTACTCACTACTCTGCACTCACTACTCACTACTCTGCACTCACTACTCTGCACTCACTACTCACTACTCTGCACTCACTACTCACTACTCTGCACTCACTACTCACTACTCTGCACTCACTACTCTGCACTCACTACTCACTACTCTGCACTCACTACTCACTACTCTGCACTCACTACTCTGCACTCACTACTCTGCACTCACTACTCTGCACTCACTACTCTGCACTCACTACTCACTACTCTGCACTCACTACTCTGCACTCACTACTCACTACTCTGCACTCACTACTCACTACTCTGTACTCACTACTCACTACTCTGCACTCACTACTCACTACTCTGCACTCACTACTCACTACTCTGCACTCACTACTCTGCACTCACTACTCACTAGTCTGCACTCACTACTCTGCACTCACTACTCTGCACTCACTACTCTGCACTCACTACTCTGCACTCACTACTCTGCACTCACTACTCTCCACTCACTACTCACTACTCACTACTCTGCACTCACTACTCTGCACTCACTACTCACTACTCTGCACTCACTACTCACTACTCTGCACTCACTACTCACTACTCTGCACTCACTACTCTGCACTCACTACTCACTACTCTGCACTCACTACTCACTACTCTGCACTCACTACTCTGCACTCACTACTCACTACTCTGCACTCACTACTCACTACTCTGCACTCACTACTCTGCACTCACTACTCACTACTCTGCACTCACTACTCACTACTCTGCACTCACTACTCACTACTCTGCACTCACTACTCTGCACTCACTACTCACTACTCTGCACTCACTACTCACTACTCTGCACTCACTACTCTGCACTCACTACTCTGCACTCACTACTCACTACTCTGCACTCACTACTCT
Source organism: Lissotriton helveticus (assembly GCF_964261635.1). Taxonomy (NCBI): domain Eukaryota; kingdom Metazoa; phylum Chordata; class Amphibia; order Caudata; family Salamandridae; genus Lissotriton; species Lissotriton helveticus. The sequence continues at coordinate 420,198,339 of NC_136061.1, read as the reverse complement.
GCACTCACTACTCACTACTCTGCACTCACTACTCTGCACTCACTACTCACTACTCTGCACTCACTACTCACTACTCTGTACTCACTACTCACTACTCACTACTCTGCACTCACTACTCACTACTCTGCACTCACTACTCACTACTCTGCACTCACTACTCACTACTCTGCACTCACTACTCTGCACTCACTACTCACTAGTCTGCACTCACTACTCTGCACTCACTACTCTGCACTCACTACTCTGCACTCACTACTCTGCACTCACTACTCTGCACTCACTACTCTCCACTCACTACTCACTACTCACTACTCTGCACTCACTACTCTCCACTCACTACTCACTACTCTGCACTCACTACTCTGCACTCACTACTCACTACTCTGCACTCACTACTCACTACTCTGCACTCACTACTCACTACTCTGCACTCACTACTCACTACTCTACACTCACTACTCTGCACTCACTACTCTGCACTCACTACTCACTACTCTGCACTCACTACTCACTACTCTGCACTCACTACTCTGCACTCACTACTCACTACTCTGCACTCACTACTCACTACTCTGTACTCACTACTCACTACTCTGCACTCACTACTCACTACTCTGCACTCACTACTCTGCACTCACTACTCACCACTCACTACTCACTACTCTGCACTCACTACTCACTACTCTGCACTCACTACTCACTACTCTGCACTCACTACTCTGCACTCACTACTCACCACTCACTACTCACTACTCTGCACTCACTACTCACTACTCTGTACTCACTACTCACTACTCTGCACTCACTACTCACTACTCTGTACTCACTACTCACTACTCTGCACTCACTACTCACTACTCTGCACTCACTACTCACCACTCACTACTCACTACTCTGCACTCACTACTCACTAGTCTGCACTCACTACTCTGCACTCACTACTCTGCACTCACTACTCTGCACTCACTACTCTGCACTCACTACTCTGCACTCACTACTCTGCACTCACTACTCTGCACTCACTACTCACTACTCTGCACTCACTACTCTCCACTCACTACTCACTACTCTGCACTCACTACTCTGCACTCACTACTCTGCACTCACTACTCACTACTCTGCACTCACTACTCACTACTCTGCACTCACTACTCTGCACTCACTACTCTGCACTCACTACTCACTACTCTGCACTCACTACTCACTACTCTGCACTCACTACTCTGCACTCACTACTCTGCACTCACTACTCTGCACTCACTACTCTGCACTCACTACTCACTACTCTGCACTCACTACTCACTACTCTGCACTCACTACTCACTACTCTGCACTCACTACTCTGCACTCACTACTCACTACTCTGCACTCACTACTCACTACTCTGCACTCACTACTCTGCACTCACTACTCTGCACTCACTACTCACTACTCTGCACTCACTACTCTGCACTCACTACACACTACTCTGCACTCACTACTCACTACTCTGTACTCACTACTCACTACTCTGCACTCACTACTCACTACTCTGCACTCACTACTCACTACTCTGCACTCACTACTCACCACTCACTACTCACCACTCACCACTCACTACTCTGCACTCACTACTCTCCACTCACTACTCTGCACTCACTACTCTCCACTCACTACTCACTACTCTGCACTCACTACTCTGCACTCACTACTCTGCACTCACTACTCTGCACTCACTACTCTGCACTCACTACTCTGCACTCACTACTCTGCACTCACTACTCTGCACTCACTACTCACTACTCTGCACTCACTACTCACTATTCAGCACTCACTACTCACTACTCTGCACTCACTACTATGCACTCACTACTCTGCACTCACTACTATGCACTCACTACTATGCACTCACTACTCAGCACTCACTACTCACTACTCTGCACTCACTACTCACTACTCTGCACTCACTACTCACTACTCTGCACTCACTACTCTGCACTCACTACTCTGCACTCACTACTCTGCACTCACTACTCACTACTCTGCACTCACTACTCACTACTCTGCACTCACTACTCACTACTCTGCACTCACTACTCACTACTCTGCACTCACTACTCACTACTCTGCACTCACTACTCACTACTCTGCACTCACTACTCACTACTCTGCACTCACTACTCTGCACTCACTACTCACTACTCTGCACTCACTACTCACTACTCTGCACTCACTACTCTGCACTCACTACTCACTACTCTGCACTCACTACTCACTACTCTGCACTCACTACTCTGCACTCACTACACACTACTCTGCACTCACTACTCACTACTCTGTACTCACTACTCACTACTCTGCACTCACTACTCACTACTCTGCACTCACTACTCACTACTCTGCACTCACTACTCACTACTCTGCACTCACTACTCACCACTCACTACTCACTACTCTCCACTCACTACTCTGCACTCACTACTCTCCACTCACTACTCTGCACTCACTACTCTCCACTCACTACTCACTACTCTGCACTCACTACTCTGCACTCACTACTCTGCACTCACTACTCTGCACTCACTACTCTGCTCACTCACTACTCTGCTCACTCACTACTCTGCACTCACTACTCTGCACTCACTACTCTGCACTCACTACTCACTACTCTGCACTCACTACTCTGCACTCACTACTCTGCAGTCACTACTCTGCACTCACTACTCACTACTCTGCACTCACTACTCTGCACTCACTACTCTGCACTCACTACTCACTACTCTGCACTCACTACTCTGCACTCACTACTCTGCACTCACTACTCTGCACTCACTACTCTGCACTCACTACTCTGCTCACTCACTACTCTGCTCACTCACTACTCTGCACTCACTACTCTGCACTCACTACTCACTACTCTGCACTCACTACTCACTATTCAGCACTCACTACTCACTACTCTGCACTCACTACTATGCACTCACTACTCTGCACTCACTACTATGCACTCACTACTATGCACTCACTACTCAGCACTCACTACTCACTACTCTGCACTCACTACTTTGCACTCACTACTCACTACTCTGCACTCACTACTCTGCACTCACTACTCTGCACTCACTACTCTGCACTCACTACTCACTACTCTGCACTCACTACTCTGCACTCACTACTCTGCACTCACTACTCTGCACTCACTACTCTGCACTCACTACTCTGCACTCCCTACTCTGCACTCCCTACTCTGCACTCCCTACTCTGCACTCACTACTCACTACTCTGCACTCACTACTCTGCACTCACTACTCTGCACTCACTACTCACTACTCTGCACTCACTACTCACTACTCTGCACTCACCACTCACTACTCTGCACTCACTACTCTGCACTCACTACTCTGCACTCACTACTCTGCACTCACTACTCTGCACTCACTACTCTGCACTCACTACTCACTACTCTGCACTCACTACTCTGCACTCATTACTCACTATTCTGCACTCACTACTCTGCACTCACTACTCACTACTCTGCACTTACTACTCACTACTCTGCACTCACTACTCACTACTCTGCACTCACTACTCACTACTCTGCACTCTGCACACTCTCTCTGCACACTCTCTCTGCACACTCACTACTCTGCACACTCACTACTCTGCACACTCACTCTGCACTCTGCACTCACACTCTGCACTCACACTCTGCACTCACACTCTGCACTCACACTCTGCACTCATGGAATCTTCCACCACACTTTCTAAAACTCTATAGTCCGAAGCATAATAGGCACAGGACCAAAAGCAGGGTAGACATTTGCTTAAAATAATCTTATTGTATTTATGAGAAGCAAAAGCGAGACTGTGAAATGTGCTGAATATCAGTTTGTTACGAATCAACAGAGTGGAGTTAGAGAACCAAGAAATAGTAATTTAGAATCCGGGTTAGAAGGAGTTGAGGATCAACGGGCGCGAAACAGCGTGGTGGGCGCGCACGAGACGCAGCGTCGGCGTGCACATCAGCTGAAGATCGCCGGAGAAGACACCGAGTCTGCCTGCTGCCATGACTGACCCGCTGCGGAGGGAAAGAGCCCGGTGAGTGGGGGTAGAGGGGGGGCGGCAGAGAGGGAGTGGGCAGAGAGGGAGGGTGTGTGTGTGTGTGTGTGTGTGTGTGTGTGTGTCTGTCTGTCTGTCTATGTGTGTCTTTCCGTGCCTGCCTGCCTGCCTGGGTGTGTGCGCGTCCACAGACCCTGGTCGGCTCGTGCACCGCTCTGTACTCCCTTGCGAGCTTACTCGGTGACAATAGTTCTCGTTGCCGAGACCTAAAAACCCAAAGGTAGGGCCTGAACTATGTCGGGATTAGACCAATCTCTGAGCCATGTTTCTGTGACTAGTAAACAGTCCATATCATGTTCAGAGATAAGGTCGAAAATATGAAGTGCATTCTTGCAAAAAGGGAGTGGAGCTCTGGATCTCAGTTTAAAGAAGCAGAAAGAAAGGAATTGATGTCAGAGTACAGGGGTGGCGCTTATATGCTGCTCCGCTCTTTTGCTTCCAGGTGGAATAAGGCCAGTGCGGCACCGCATGACACCACCAGTAGCACACCAGAGCCCAGCTCTGAAACCTTCTGTATCCAGATAAGCGCCTGGGGAATATTTCAAAGGTGAGGAATCTGCAATTAGAAGTATCCATCAGACAAATGACACAAATTGGAAGGTTTCATTTATAATGCGGTTAGAAAGCAAAAAGCATAGCCAGCTTTGTATTGATAAATTAACAAGGGTAGTAAATGGTTCTATGCCTTGTTGAAAAAGTTGAATAGTTCACAATGAATGTCAATTTCACCTCTTCTACTGATCAAAAATTATTATACAAAGCAGATTTGTAGGCTTTACTGGCATTCCTTAGGATCTATAGGTAGAACTATGATGGCTGCTGGGAGTTAAAAATCTCTTTTGGTAACATAGTTCATATTGTTTGGTCATGCAGAAGACTAAAGTGGAGATGAGTTGCTTGAGAGATTAATTTAGTTCACCCTCTGAAAGTTTTGTCCAAAATACAGTGTAGCCATTTTTAATAGGAAGCTACCATTGTGTGCTCTCTCACTGGGACAAGGGAACTTTTAGTCAGAGCAATTTTGATTGTAAAAAGGTTGTGTGCCACATTTGAAAATACACAAAATACCTTCGGTAGATGATTGGCTAATGTCTCAACTTAACTTAGCTTTGTCCATTGAAAGGAAGAAAGTGAGTGTCTAATTTTGAAGATATTTGGTCAGGTTCTCTTACTTAGTCTTATTAAGAACTATTTAGCAAACGTGTATTGAGGTAACTTGGTGAATGTGTGTGGATGTGTGAAGGTGTCATCTTTTTGTTTTTCTGATGCCTCTTGTTGTCAATACACATAGATACGAGCTGGTGTACTGTATATCATCATTCAATAACATCGCTGTATGGGTATAAAATACAGAAATAAAGATTGTAAATAATAAGAGTACATTCAGAATTACATGATACCTAACGAAGTTTAAACAGTCTACATTGTCATATTCATCAATGTTAGGGCGTAAAGTTGTCTTTCACTGAATATGACATGCTCTATTTTCTCTTAATGTACTGCTGTTCTCCTTACATGCTCTGTAAGTTGTTGTCTCTTTGGATGCATTACATTTGTTCCCAAGTACTATCTGATGTACCTGTGGGGCTAGAATTTCTGTTGAAAAAATAAAAAAATAAAATAATTAACAAACCCTATCCTTCTCATGGATAGGTTTTAAGTCCATTACGGTATGTCTGGAAACGCTGTGTATTGTGAGGGCAAAAGTGTGCAGCTCTCGGCCTTGCATATTCCATTGATTTCAGAAGGTTTATGCTGCATTTTGTTGCTAGAAGACAGTAGGAAATAATCACTTGTATAGATAGAACTCAACCTGAGTATCCTCCTATTTATCATGAGCCACAATGCACTGCTGAAATAGTCCTGAGCTTTCGGATAGAAGATTGGTATTCTAAGTCCAAGCAAACAATCAAACTGCCAGCAGTTTTTCATCTTCCATTTGGTTAATGTTTTCAAAGAAAGCAAACTCTCAATTTGAAAATATCTGAGAAGATGAGCCTGCATCCACACACACCAAGTTTAGATGGCAGAACAACACTTGTCGTCTTACAAGTTATTTTATCCCAGACAGTTACTTTTTTAAACAGTGGAACTGAAACAGAGTATCTATGGCTGACTGGAAGAAAAAGACTGAATGTCTGTTTGTGGATGGATGTAAACTGGCAACCGCCAACCCAAATCTACTTGCCATCTTCCAAAGATGAAAAATTCCGAACTTGGATATCACTGAACCAAACTAACCAGGACAAATTTTCAGGAAGGAAACAGAAAAAAATATTTCTACCTCAAGCAAATGCAGACATGCAGATCAAATGAGATAAAGTATTTTGTTGAATAATTGAATAGATAAGATATCAAAATGACACATTTAAGTTAACTTGTGAATAATCATCAATGTGACAAAAAACATGAATTAAGAAGTTACCTTAAATACAAGTTCTTTCAGTCTGTCCGAATATCTCTGGTTTAGTACCAAAGCATAGAGGATGTCAGCATTACCAGGTTCAAACAGTAAAAGGAAAAGTTGGTCTTGAGATGGGCTGTTTTGGAGAAGACTCAATAGCACCTCCAGAATGCCGCACAGCTACAAGATGAAAACAGAATCTTTTTACAGACAGTTTATACATTATATATTTCAAAGAATGCACAATTTCTCTAAGGCAAGGTTAAGACTGAGACTGGAGGTCTTTGCATTCTCATCTCACGCCAGTAAGGAAGCCCATTATGATCAGAATAACGTAGCAAGTAACATACCAAATGAAGAACTAATAGTTAATTGATGGAAGTTAGGCACATGTGATGTAGGTTTAAAGGCAACGCTCTGTTCATTTCCAACAAAAAGCTGTCTACCAGATACATATTAAATGTAGTTAAGCTGCAGCTGATGGATTTTCTGGTGCAGTATGCCACAAATCAGGGCACCATACTTTTCCTTCATGCTGCTAACAAAGCTAAACGAGAGGGCCACATGACCAGATCTACTTTGGAGTGCATCTAAAACTTCTTTACAACAACAGGCAAAAATAGAGCTCAGGAGAGGGGAAGCAAACAATATTAGGGTGTCACACATTGTGTCTGAGAAATCTTCATATGTATGTGCATCTACAGTATATGATTAAGATGATTGCACCATGTGTTTCATTTAATAAAAGAGAGAGTCTTATTTAACTTTGCTGGCACCCAAATCAGGCACTATCCCCACTCACCTGAATGGAGGTAGAGTATCTACTAGAAATTAACTTTTAGCTAGTCACCCCAAAGTCAACAGTGCACCCTTCCAAAATCACTAGTGAAGACAAGCTGAGTGGTGTGCTTGGTTTCTAGCTACCTTGCAAGTCTACTTTCCTTGTAGTCGGTGCAACCAGCATTCTTTTGGGAGGTGCCTGGCTCCCTGGCCCAGTGCGGGGGCCATATTGGAACAAGTTTAACCTGTTTTTTGTAACCATTATATGCTTTTTCACTTTTGTGTTACACTTTACTTTATGTTACCATTAGTTTGTTGCTTCTAAGGTAGCCTGGAACAGCAATCAGGGATTACTGGACTCTCGTTTCAAGTCCCTGTTTACTCTGGCCATCTGTTTTAATCTACGAATGCAGCGTTACCACACAAACAAGCTACGCCTCCTATTTAATTCAGCGCACATGCATCCGTGCAACGGATGCGCGCCTCTCTTACGCCTAAGGCAAGTCTGTATGTGCCCGTTTGCACCCACCTGCACACGGACCGCGCATAGCACCAGCAACTCTGCCTCTTCCTCTTTGGAATCTCCTGCTGGGATTACCTACTCACGAGACTAATTTCTGGCAATCAATCGCTCAGATAATTATAGGAACTGTGACTGCCTTAATCTTTCTTCCCTACGTTCTTCCTTTCTCTGCATATGCCGTGCTTGTGGCTTCCTTCTGACTGTCCCTAAGCCATACTCGGTCTCTAATACTACGCCCAGTTTGTCTGACACCATGCCCTCACTCTTCTACACGACCGAGAAGCACCAGACTACTTTTCCCGGGGTATGTGTCCATTCGAACGCTTGCTCGCTTGGTAAACACAGCACTGGCGTGCTCTCTTTCTGGACACTCATCACCACTCACTTGTCTTTATCACAGAAACATAGACTGACTCATCTTCTGGCCCCGATACCCACTTAGGGTAGGCTCGGAGTAACAGGAGCCACTTGGGAACTGATCAAGTCATTCCTCTCTGACTGAAAAACTCTGTCCGTCTCTCTGACTTTACTTCCTCCTCCTTCTTTTTTCCTCCCCAGGGCTCGCACTCAGGCCCACTCTTTTCAATCTGACTCCCTGGCTAAGCATATCAGTTTCTACAATTTTGCAACTACATCCTACGTTGACGATACACAAATTGGAGTCTCTTTAGTTGCCCAAGATAACGGCACGGCTTCCAGGTTTTCTAACTGCAGGAAAGCTGTCAGCTCCTGGATAGTATCAAATTGCCTCAAACTCAACTCAAGTAAGACAGAGGGGCTGCTGTTCGGCGCTCAACCCTCTTTCTGGTCCCCTCATTGGTGGCCCGCAGAGTTGGGCTCACTACCTAACCCGGTTAAGGTGGTCACAAATCAAGGCGTGTTGCTCAATTACACTTTCTCGTATTACAACCAAGTTAAAACAGTCACATCTTCTGCTTTCTTCATTCTTAAAACTATAAAGAAGATTCTATGTTTCATTCCCTCTCAGCTACAAAAAACAATAGTCAAATCCTTAGCTCTATCGAAAATAGATTACTGCAATGGTCTGTACCTGAATGCACTCCAGCAGGTTCTTAATAAATTACAGACTTTGCAGAATGCGGCAGAACATCTGCTTCTGCCTTTTTGCTTTTTGCTCATTTTTTCTTCTATTCTCTCCTTGTACATCTCTCAGCTAAAGCCAAGACGCCCCATGGGTATGCGAGCGCGGTACACGACTCATTAACATGCTTGAACTAAATCTTGCTTCCAAAGAAACCCACCAAGAGACAACAAAACAGAGAGCCTGGCAGCCATGATGTGCCCTAATCTGCAAAAGTACAATCATTGTGAATCTAAACTGGCTCCCAGTGAATGCAATAATCAGGTTCAAAGTTATCTGCAATGTACATAAGGTCTATTGGGGCCACATGCAGAAATTAACCTCCCACTGTGAGCTGACCAGGAACCTGTGTTCAGAGACTACATTCCTGATCATTAAGTGATATTCAAGAAGTTAAATACACCTAAGAATCAAAGGCCATATATTTGTAAAGATTTGAAACCAAGGTGGAGGTCAAAGTCCAAATACATGTGCCTCAGTAGTTTTCTACCAACATACTATCCAGGCTCTCCTTCAACCAAACTATAGGAACATGAAAGTTGCAATTCTGTATTACCTGATGAGTGTATCCACTTAAATGTCTAAATTGAATCTTACTCTTTCTATTCACCACATTGTACAAAATTAGTTTGGCTTCACAGAGCCCTATTGAATTATAGTTCGAATCTCCAAAATTAAAATGTTCAGAATTCCCTAGCATAACATTATCTGCATTACAACTGTTCTACCAAAGTATAGAAACACGTGGTTGAAGGTATACCATTACTTCTGTCTATACATTTAGCTATTTTAAGTTTCTGTCCCGGTGATTTAGGTTCACACACTATGTGGAGCTTGCACTGTGGGGGCAGCATGAGAAGCCACCACTGTTGCGCAGTTGAGAAGCCAACACTGCTTTTCTCTGTATCTAGAAATTACACTAGGGTGTAATTAAAGAGACAGCGCTGGTTGGCAATGTGGGTGTTGTGAGGTGCAGACATTTGGTTTTCAACTCATGCAGCCTGTTCGGAATATGATTCATAAAGGGGGTGGTGATGGACAGAGTATCTGAATTAAGCAGAACACTCCTACCCAGTCAAAAGCTCAGGGCTTGATCCATCACTGTTTTTTAGCTCACTGCACCATCCCAGCTCAGGACCTGGCTACATGCAAATTAGTCTGACCCTGGCCCAGTGCATCATGGGAACAGGGCAGACCAAACTACCAAGCCAATTCTTTACTGGAAAGGAAACAAGCTTCCGGGGACCGGTTTCTGGCATTACAGCCGTCTTCGGCCCGGCTTGCTTGAATCCTGATGGTGCAGTGAGCAAGGGACTCACATCTGAGCATACCCTTCCACACTTGTGGTGGCCAAAACGATTCATAATTCAGGATTCAAGCAAGCCAGGCCGAAGACGGCTGTAATGCCAGAAACCGGTCCCCGGAAGCTTGTTTCCTTTCCAGTAAAGAATTGGTTTGGTAGTTTGGTTTGCCCTGTTCCCATGATGCACTGGGCCAGGGACAGACTAATTTGCATGTAGCCAGGTTCTGAACTGGGATGGTGCAGTGAGCTAAAAAACGGTGATGGATCAAGCCCTGATCTTTTGACTGGGTAGGAGAGTTCTGCTTAATTCAGATGCTCTGTCCATCACCACCCCCTTTTCTGAATCGCCTGTTCGGAACATGAGCACAGTACTCTGGGAAACCAGCACTCAAGAGCAGAAAATGAAGGGGGCACATGTGAGCATTGTGAAAAGATGGAACAAGTGATACATGGGAATAGTATAAGAAACAGGCAAAGGAGAGCAAATCGAGGATATGTAATTGGTAGCCGTGTAATAAACTGACAGTGATTAACTGGATTGGGACATTGACACAACTGAACACAGAGAAAGGTGCAGACCTAACACTGGTGGACTATTGCTGGCACCATTGGGTAGGAATGTGAGACAGTATCACTTTAGTGCATAAAGTGTAGCTGTCATTGACAGAGGGGAGGGGAGGATGGAGAGGCTGCTTGCTTGCACACTTGTTTGTGTAAGACTAATGTCTGCCATCAAAGACACACCATATGCATGACAGAACAATACAGGCCTCTTCCATCCACTACAGCCAATAACATAGAAATTATAATCACTACTCCATGCTTACACCGATGTGTATTGAAGCAAGGTGCACAGCATTGAACCTCTCTTTTACGAAGGACAGAACGTGAGGAAATAACATAGGATGCAGTCTGTTACTTCCTGGCTTATGCTATTTTTCTGGTAATATCATAGAAATACCTACACTGCACTATGCCAAACTAAAAGGTACATTTTGAAAGCCTTCCCAAAACTCAGTAAGAAAAGAAGGAGGCAGTCTAATGTGCTGCTGGTGATAAAAACCTGTAAGGACAGGTTATGTCACCAAAATTTGGAGATGGTCACTTCTTGTGATCTTTTACTTTCAAACTGGCAATTTACTTGAAAGGAATGCAGGCTGGCTAAGGACCCGAGCTTTCTAGGTGATGCATCGATTCTTTGAAACGTGGGGAAGTAGAGGACATCATTGAAGGAGACATGCGATGGGAGCGATGTGAACATTTCATCTACACCAAAGACCAAGATAAGGCTCCATCTTGAAAGCAAACAATAGCAAGCAGATCACACGCATGCCTCTTGTAATGTAAGGGATCAAAGACAAATTAGTAGGCACCTCAACGAAGGTTAACCTCCATGCAGGAATGCTACCTCTTCTGACCTGCCGTAGATGGAGCACAATGACACATCCCTAAGCCATAATACAGAAACAATTGGATAGTCCAAGTATTTTCTAAATATGTTTTGTGGAGGTTAAATGATTGACCCAGTGAGAGATGCTTGACCCCCTAGGAACAAAGAGAAAATTAATTTCAAGGAATGTTATGCCGTCTTGATATTGCTTGACTTATCAGCGGCGTTCGATACCATCTCCCATAACATACTCATTGATAGATTGAAAGAAAATGGTAAACGGATAGAGCTCTCGATTGGATTGAGTCTTTCCTCTCGGAGAGAATCCAAATTATATCATTAGGATCTTTCTCCTCAAAGGAGAAACAAATTACTGCAGGAGTCCCTCAGGGCTCTATTCTGAGTCCCCTTCTTTTTAATATATATATGGCTCCCCTCATTACCCTCATTGAATCACATGGTATATCCGTTACTTCATATGCAGATGATACGCAATTGATTGTTTCCCTGGAAAAAAATTAAACTAGAGCTGAACAAAATTTCCAAATTTGCTTGACAGAGATTTTCCAGTGGATGGAAAATAACCATCTAAAATGTAATTCAAGCAAAACGGAAATCCTGCCTATTGGAAAAACTAGTGAGTTCTGCCCCAGCAAATTGTGGCCTGACGGCACCACTCCACCTCCTGGTTCGGTGGAGTTGGCACGGAATCTGGATATTCTCTATGACTCCTCTCTATCTTTTGACCTCCATGTAAGAAATATGGCAGGCTGTTGCTTTAGTATCATAAAATCTTTGAAGATTTTTTTTGATTTCCTCCCTATCGAAGCCAGAAAGTCTGTTGCAGTCTCTCTTATACTTTCTTGTCTCGATTACTGCAACGGGCTGATGGCAGGGGTAAAGAAACAAGCGCTAAATTAGTTTTGGAGCGTCCTGCATGCGGCAGCGCGGCTGGTGCTTAAACTTCCTAGGAAAGCTTCAGCATCTGCAGCTCTTAGAACTCTGCATTGGCTCCCGATCCATAAAAGAATTCTTCTTAAGATTTTACTGACCATTTTTTGAGCTCTAAATGACATCGGACCAAGGTATTTAATAAATAGGTTTACCCGCTACAATCCCACCAGAGCTTTGAGGTCAGCAGGGCACAACCTCGCTAACATCCCGAAATTTCTTCTCAAAAGGAAAGGAGGCAAAACACTAGGTGTTTTGGCCTCTAAGGCCTGGAATTTTATGCCAAATGCTCTTAGAATGCATACCACGGAGGCCGTTTTCAGAAAGGGGCTTAAAACTTGGCTATACAACTTGACAGACACCTATGTATTGACCATCATCTAGTGCCTCCTCACAGTGCGCTCCTCTACCTTATCACAGCGCCAGGATGCTCCTTTCGGAGCGACAGTATAACGCTCTACAAATACTATATTACTTACTTACTTACTCTAAGGCTGCTTTGATTTCGTCAATAGCTCTTAATTATGATCCAAACTACAAAGTTGGGAGCTACCAGCATGGTTTCTTTTGATTCACAACTGCTACACTCAGACAAGTGGGATACAGTATAGGCATCGAATGATGGGAGACAAATGGAGGAAATACCAATCAGAAATAGCATGAAACAGGGATGTTCGCTGGCACCAACACTGTTTTGCCTATTTATGGCTGATCTTCTAGCCATACTGGTGAAAGGACATTCTTCTCTCCTAAAATTGGGAGCTCTCATATGGAACTCCTCTTCTTTGCCAAAAAACTTTGACTTTGGCTCCAAACTTCAAGAGGACCACAGAGTAAAACTGATGCTCTAAAAATGTATCCTGACACCAATAAACTAAAAATAAAGTCAGATAAACAAACATTTGCGTCAGGCAAGAACATAATATATGTTCTTGCTGGTTAGCAGGTGGCTACGGAGTACCAATACTTGGGTATGACTCATCTCTAAACCTATCCTGAAAGTCACAATGAATTGTACCAACGTTGTTGTTGGCTGTAATTTTTATGTCGGAAGGTCGGATAAAGTACTCAAAAATCAAAGGTATGGTAATGAAAAATTCCTATCCTTCCTACGCCCCTCAATGATTAAAGTTATTAGATGGGAGTTGGGGGTCATATCTACTTTCAAAATGTCAGCAAAGTAACAAGGAATTAAAGCAGATAAAACATTTCAATATGTGTCTTCTGGACATTCTTGAGGGCTTTATTATAGAACATGATGAAGCTCATAAAATAATAAAATCCTTTTTTCGAGTGGTTACCTTTACCTTGGGGGAAAAACATATTTTCTAGAAAAAGGTTGCTAAAAACAAAACAAACAAAAGATAGAATTATTGAAACACTTGAGTCTGGGCTGCATTTCTTTGAATGAGAAATCTTCTGTAGCTTTGACAAGAGAATATTTGGGTTTTCAACAACTTTAAATATGTGATGTTCTTCCCTAACCTATCAATAATAAATAAAACACTTTGGATTAAGAGTGTGGCTTTATTTCATTAACCATCATTTATTGCAGACATTTATGTCAACTATAAAAGGATAATGAAGGAAAATGTACATGTTTTTTTTAAATAGATCTTTTACATGGACTCATGTCTTATTTTGTCTTGGTATATTTTTAAATATACGTCATGTATTTTAAGTCCCTTGTTTTTAAACTATACCTGTCTACCCTTTAGACAGTCTATGGAACTTGTGTGTGAAATTTAATACACTGTTTCGGTTTGTGCTACAGGAAATTTTATGTGCACTGTGAAAAGACAATTTTACATAGTTCTTGTAATGTTTGTATTTTACTAGTTCGCGCTATGAAATAAATACATAAACAATAATATAACCCATGAACAATTTACAACTACATCTACACGTTCCAAGTGTACTAATACATTCAAACAGGGTCCAGTCCAGTGGTTGGGATATAAGAAGACCTCATGTAACAGAACATATTTAACAGAATAAATGACGTGCAAATAAAAAATTTAAAAAAAGTTATTTTCTGGGACAATAATTATGAATTATGCGTGCACAAGTAATCATTTATGAAACTAAATCACCTGTAAATAAGAATGTTATCCTCACCAAGAACAAACACCTCATAAATGATCAATCATGACACGTGAGGAAAAATAATATAACACTATGGGTCTCAATTCTGAAAACCGCTGTAAGAATACCATAAGTGAAAATGGCACTCATTACAGAATGAGAAAATACTGACTACCAGTACGATACACGGACCAGATTACCGCTACTAATATTTTTTTTATCAGCAGTAAATTAATTACTACTGGTAGTAAGTGCATTATTGCTGGTAATCCCCATTACAGAAAAAAAATTGGGCAGAAAGCAGATGAGATTTACCACCCAAAATAAGATGAGCTCTGAGCTGATTTTAAAATGAACAAAACAAGACAGCTTTGGTTATTAGTCTCCCTTAAGATTTGAGACACAATGCAGAACGGTTTTGCCCTGCAAATGCCAAATGACTGAAACTGAAAGGTATCTTTTGGCAAGTCATATTTCTAACAAAAGGCAGTACATTTGAATAGAGGAGGTATTTGTTAGATGCTGAAAATAGTACTGCTTTTTCTATTGCCTTGGGTAATTACGTTTGGCAGCATTTACCCTGGTAATATTTTCACAACACTGTGGTCATGTGTACTAGCAATGCTACTGAGCAGTAATCCCCTCTGAATGTTAATCAGGGTACAGCAGTAATGTATAGCTGACTGGAATTTTTAAGCAATATCCGCTCATGAACTCAATTTCATAGCACTTTATAAATCATAACTACAGCAATTATGTTTTAATATAGAAAGGTCTTATCTTGTGGATGACATGAAGGCTATAACTTTTTTTAAAATTTCTGACGATATTTAAGAGCACCACTTTCCCTAAAAATACTTTCTTTCTAGCGACACAACCCTGGCTCTCAAGTCATATATCACCTACTTGATTTTTTTGTGTTTTATGATATGCAACCATTTTGTTGAATAAAAGAAAACACTTTTCCTGGACTACCATGCTCTTTTAGCATGCACAAGATTTTTTTTACTAACCACCGAAAAAAACACTCCAGTCTGCACACCCTGTTTTGAGGTAGCACTGTGGACCCTCTGGGCCGGTCACACCACCTCGCACCGCGCACGCTCCCTGTGGGTATGCCCAGGCTGCCCGATCCCGCCGCTGCCCGCAGCTGAGCTCCTGACCTCTGGTGTGCCACGATCCCGCCGCTGCCCGCAGCTGAGCTCCTGACCTCTGGTGTGGTCTCAGCCTCCGGAGCGCTGCGCCGCCTCTCCTGCTGACTGCTGTCTCTCCCCTGGTGCCCGCTCCGTGACCTGTCTCCTTGTTTTCTGCTTTGTGTCCCCCTGTTCATCGCTGTATCCTCTGTTGCCCCTCTGTGCCTTCTTGCCCTGTAACTGTTGGCCGCTGTTCTCCCTTGCTGTGACCCCGCCGCGTTTCCCGCCACCTCCCCGCTGCCCCCCTGCGGCCCGCCCCCTTACACCTGAGAGCCTTCCCATTCGCCAGCCCCGCTCCCGCCTCCCAGCGGCTCCTCCCTCGCTCCGCCCCCCCCACTCTCCTCATATGGCAGAGTGGCAAACGCGCAGCGTTGACGCGCAGCGGGCGCGCCCTAAGCGCGCCGAAGGTGCGCCAAAGGTAAGCCCGTCTGCGCCTGGACCGCGCCCAGTGCCAGGACCCCTGGCCCCCACCGACGGAAGCCGACCCGACGAATCTACGACGCCACTGAACTCATCTCACTCAACACCGGCAGGACCCCGGGCTGCTACCGAGCCACACCGAGACGCACCCACGGACCCTTCAGCTGCCACTCCTGCAAGTTCACTTGCAACCGGACCCAAGCCACACCAGCATCCACCAAGCCGAACACCAACAGCACCCACCTGAAGTGCATCCTGCTCAACACCCGCTCCGTCCACAGACACGCCGTAGAACTCTGGAACCTGCTCGACACCACAGCCCCAGACGTCGCCTTCCTCTCAGAAACCTGGATCAACGCCTCCTCAGCGCCCGACATCGCCATCGCCATCCCGGACGGCTACAAGATCATCCGGAGAGACCGCGTCAACCAGACAGGAGGAGGCATCGCCATCATCCACAGGAACAGCATCCGCATCACGACCAACGCCGACGACACCCTCGCACCCGCCGAACACCTGCACTTCTAGATCCACATCAACCCCAAGACAACCCTCAGAGGCACCCTCATCTACAGACCCCCGGGACCACGCACACAATTCAGCGAAGACATCGCCGACTTCATCAGCCCGCACGCCCTCCTCTCCGCTGACTACATCCTCCTCAGGGACCTCAACTTCCACCTGGAGAACAACAACGACCGCAACACCACCACCCTGCTGGACAACCTCGCCAACCTCGGACTCAAGCAACTGGTGACCTCCCCCACCCACTACGCCGGTAACACACTCGACCCGATCTTCTCCTCCAGCAAGGACATCGCCTTCAGCCACGCCACGGGACTCCACTGGACGGACCACAGCTGCGTCCACTTCAGCTTCAAAAGGACCACGCTCCACCATCACCAGCAACAGGTTCCCCGCAGAAGCTGGAACAAGATCACAGCCGACCAGCTCGCGTCTTCCCTGAGCAAGAAGCCTCCCACCAGCACAACGAACCCCAGCCAAGCGGCCACCAACCTCACGAAATGGATCAGCGACTGCGCAGACGACCTCGCCCCTCTGAAGACCCCACCGAGCAGACCCGGCAGCAAGAAAGCCCCATGGTTTAACGACGAACTCAAGAGCTCCAAGAAGAACTGCAGAGCACTCGAGAAAACCTGGCGCAGAGACTCAACACCGGACAACATGACTGCCCTCAAGCTCGCCACCCGAAAACACCACCAACTGATCCACGCCACCAAGAAAACCGCATTCAAGGAACGACTGGACAACAACGCACACAACAGGAAGGAACTCTTCAACATCGTGAAAGAGCTCTCCAACCCCAACGCCGGAAACAACGACATCACCCCTTCGCAAGACCTCTGCAACTCCCTCGCCTCCTACTTCCACAACAAGATCGCGGACATCCACAACAGCTTCAGCACTCAACCGACGCACGCCACGACCGAACCACCGCCCCCCACCACCACCCTCCGCGCCTGGACTCCGATCAGCACCGAAGACACCATCCGCACGATGAACTCCATCCACTGCGGATCTCCGACAGACCCCTGCCCTCACCACGTCTTCAACAAGGCCGACACTGTCATCGCACCCCACCTGCGGGACATCATCAACACCTCCTTCGACACCGCCACCTTCCCGGAGAGCTGGAAGCACGCCGAACTCAGCGCTCTACTCAAGAAACCATCAGCCGACCCCACCGACCTCAAGAACTACCGCCCCATCTCGCTGCTCCCGTTTCCGGCTAAAGTCATCGAGAAGACTGCCAACAAGCAACTGGCCGCCTTCCTCGAGACGAACGGCTCCCTTGACCTCTCGCAGTCTGGCTTCCGGGCCAACCACAGCACCGAGACCGCCCTGATCGCAGCTACCGATGACATCCGAGCCCTGCTCGACAACGGAGAAACGGCGGCCCTCATCCTCCTGGACCTCTCCGCGGCCTTCGACACCGTCTGCCACCGTACCCTAGTACAGCGCCTCAGCAACGTCGGAATCCAGGAGAAGGCACTGGAGTGGACCATCTCCTTCCTCGCCGGAAGGACACAGAGTCCGCATCCCCCCGTTCAGATTGGAGGCCACCGAAGTCATCTGCGGCGTTCCTCAAGGCTCCTCGCTCAGCCCAACACTCTTCAACGTCTACATGAGCCCCCTCGCAGCCATCGCACGCCAGCACAACCTCAACATCATCTCCTACGCCGACGACACCCAGCTGATCCTCTCCCTCACCAACAACCCCACCACCGCCAGAGCCAACCTGCACGAAGGGATGACAGACGTGGCCAAATGGATGTCGAACGGCCGACTGAAACTGAACTCAGACAAGACGGAAGTCCTCATCCTAGGATCCTCACCCTCCGCCTGGGACGACTCCTGGTGGCCCCCCGCCCTGGGCAGCGCACCCAAACCAACAGACCACACACGCAACCTGGGCTTCATCCTGGACTCCTCCCTCTCCATGACCAGACAAGTCAACGCCGTCTCCTCGTCGTGCTTCAACATCCTGCGCATGCTACGCAAGATCTTCCGATGGATCCCCTCCGAGACCAGGAAGACGGTCACCCAGGCCCTCGTCACCAGCCGTCTGGACTAAGGCAACTCCCTCTACGCCAGAACCACCGACAAACTCCAGCGGATCCAGAACACCTCAGCACGACTCATCCTGGACATCCCCCGCCGCAGCCACATCTCCGGACACCTGAGAGATCTGCACTGGCTCCCGGTCAACAAGAGAATCACCTTCCGGCTCCTCACCCACGCACACAAAGCTCTACACAACCAAGGCCCAGGATACCTCAACAGCCGCCTCAACTTCTACGCTCCCAAACGCCAGCTTCGATCGTCCAGCCACGCCCTCGCCGCCGTCCCCCGCATCCGAAGAGCCACCACAGGAGGAAGGTCCTTTTCCTACCTGGCCGCCAAGACTTGGAACTCCCTTCCGACCCGCCTCCGCCTGACCCAAGACCACCTCGCCTTCAGGAAGCAGCTCAAGATCTGGCTGTTCGAGCAGTAGCGAACCCCCCCCCCCCCCCCCAGCGCCTTGAGACCCTCCGAGTGAGTAGCGCGCTATATAAATGCTTTGATTGATTGATTGATTGGAACATCACAGACATTTAGGTGCTGATTTTGAGTTTAGCAGATAGGTACTTCATCACAGATTTGACGGATATCCCACACGCTTTATTACAAGTGCATTATGAAATAATGAACTTGCAATAAGGTGGACAGAAGTGATGGAGTACCCGTCTAAATCAGAACATTATTTCTTTAAAATCTTTGGAACTTTGGACAAATTCCATACTGCATTTAAATATGAAAGGTGCTCCTTCCAGATGTTGACCACAGAATCCCCAAAATATTTTCATTAATTAAATTTGCTAATCGAATACTACAAAATGTTAAACATTTGAAAGGAAGCACCACTATTTATGATAACACTAGGCAAACTCACCTGGTCTTCTTCACTGGTAGCTGCAATGTATGCCATGATGCTCTGTATTTCTTCTGCTGATTCACCCTTACTCAAAAAATATTTGATTAGTCCATATAACGATGTCCTTATTGTGGTCAAATCATCAATAGACAAGTAACTCTCCTTGCTGTTGCTAGAAGATCAAATGAAAAGTATCATTACAAAGAACAAATTGTGAGTAATGAATATTTTTCATATAAGTAAAAATAACATCAAGCAAAAGCTTGCCTTTGCTACATCATACAATAAAAAAGGTTTAAGCAAGGTTGATGCAGTTTCAAGAATACGGTACAAAATTGTTTCGACCGTAGGCCAAGATTAGCTTAAAATAAAGAAATATTATTAATGACTCCAAACGTTCACTGTTGCAAGGCACTAGAGTTAGTAAAAAATCCTCAACAAATTCAAATTACAATGCTGCAGAAGGTTCTGCCTGCAGGCAAAAGCCATGAGCCAAGAGGTGTACAGTTGGTGGTGTTATGGATGTAGTTTATATATGTGCCATTAAGGAGACAAAAAACATTGGGAATGTATCTTTTACATGAAATATGTTATTAACAAAATAGATATGAAGTAATCAAGAAAGCAGGCAGTGCTATTTCCCAATGGTCTCATATGCTTGATCAAAATAATGAGTCCAAAAAAGGGGTCCAGAAAATAAGGTCTCAGACAGTTTGAAAGTGGAGAAAAGTTTTTAGGATTCTTTGAAGAAGAGACAATTTACAGTGACCTGTAGGTCAGCTGAACAAGATATCAACAACCAATCACCACACAAACAAATGGAGGCGTTACTCATGAGAATGGTCTAGCTCTACTTGATCTTGCTCGGTCAGAAATTTGCACTAAATGGTAACAATTTTCCCCACACACTGTGATCAACCTCAGTGAATATTGACTGATACGTATGCTGCACAGTGTCAATCAATCAATCAGGCGTTTGTTAAGCGGTAGGGGAGGGGTGTAAGTTCCAGTCCATCAAGGAGGGGGGTCGGTCGAAGAGCCAGGTTTTGAGGTTTCTTGCGAAGATGGGAAGCAATGTTGTCTGTCGGAAGTGGAGCGGAAGGGCGTTCCAGGCTCTGGCCACCAGGAAGGAGAAGGAGGGGACTCCCGATCTGGTCTTTCTGGTGCGGGGACCATGGCGTAGAAGAGCTGTGTTGATCGTAGGGTCCTTTGGGGTACGTCGAAATTGAGTCAGCTGTTCAGGTATGCTGGTCCGGTGTCGTGGAGGGCCTTGTGTGCGTGGGTGAGCATCTTGAAGGTGACTCTGGCCTTGATGGGGAGCCAGTGGTGTGTGTGCAGGTGCTTGGAGATGTGGCAGTGTCTTGGCAGGTTGAGGACCAGTCTTGCGGCGGCGTTCTGGATGTTCTGTACTTGCGAGTGAGGTTTTTGATTATTCTGGCGTAGAGTGTGTTGCCGTAGTCGAGTCTGCTGGTGACCAGGGCGTGAGTGACGGTCTTTCTGTGTTCGAGGGGGATCCATTTGAGGGTCTTATTTAGGAGGCAGAGGGTGTGGAAGCAGGAGGACGAGACAGAGTTGATCTTGCGGTCCATTTTGAGCTCGGAGTACAGGATGATTCCCAGATTGCGTGCGTGATCCATGGGGGAGGGGGGTTTCCGAGGGCGGGGGCCACCAGGTGTCGTTCAAGGCATCGGGGTTTGGGCCCATGATGAGTACTTCTATCTTGTTGGTGTTTAGTTGTAGGCAGCTGTTTTTCATCCATTTGGCGACGGCTTCCATGCCTTCTCAAAAGTTGTGTCTGGCGGTGTTGGGTTCTTTGGATATGGAGAGAATGAGTTGGGTGTTGTCTGCGTATGACACGTTGTTGAGTCCGTAGGTTCTGACGATGAGGGCGAGTGGAGCCATGAAGACGTTGAAGAGCGTAGGGCTGAGGGAGGACCACTGAGGGACTCCCCAGGTGGTTGGTGTAGGGTCTGCGAGGAAAGGGGGGAGCCTGACCCGCTGTGTTCTGCCGGATAGGAAGGAGCGGATCCATTCGAGGGCCTTGTCCTGAATCCCTGCGTCGAGGAGTCTGCGTATTAGAGTCGCTGAGAGGTCGAGGAGGATGAGGGCTACTGTTTCTCCTTTGTTCAGTAGGGTGCGGATGTAGTCTGTTGCGGCAAAGATGGCAGTTTTCGTACTGTGTTTTTTTCTGAAGCCGGATTGGGAGGAGTAGAGGATGTTGTGCTCTTCGATGAATGTGGCGAGTTGGCTGTTGATGGCTTTCTCGATGACTTTCACTGGGAACGGGAGCAGGGAGATGGGTCTGTAGTTTTTGAGGTCATTGGGGTCCCCAGAGGGTTTCTTCAGGAGGGGTTTGACCACGGCGTGTTTCAAGTCGTCGGGGAACGAGGCGGTCGCCAGGGAGCGGTTGATGGTGTGGCAGAGTATGGGTGCGATGGTGTTGGCAGCTCTGTTGAAGATGTGGTGGGGGTCCGTGGCAGCCCCAGAGAGGATTGACTTCCTTGTCTTCAGTGTGTCTTCGGTGGTGAGGGCTGTCCAGTTGTCGATCGCTGGCTTCAGGGTGTCAGGGGTGGTTGGCAGGGGTTTGGTATGTTGGTTGTCTACGTCAAAATTGTTGTAGATGCTCTTGATTTTGTGGTGAAAGAAGGTGCTGAGTTTGCCGCAGAGGTCCTGTGAGGGAGGGATGTCCGTCGATTCGCTGGTGGGTTGGGCGAACTCCTTGATGATGTTGAAGAGTTCTTTGCTGTTGCGTGCGTGTGTGGAGATTCTGTCTTCAAACGTTTTTTTTTTGTTTTTCGGATGAGTTGGTCGTGGGCGTTTGTAGCAGCTCTGAAGTTGTTGTGTGCTTCTGAGAATTTGGTGTCACTCCAGGCCTTTTCGAGGTGGCGGCAAGTGTGTCTGGACTCTCAAAGTTTGGTGGTAAACCATCTGGCCTTCTTGGCGTGGGTGTTGTTGTTTTTCTTGAGGGGGGGCTATGGTGTTGGCGCTGTCGGAAATTCATCTGTGCAGGGTTCGGACTGCTGTGTTGGGGTCGTCGTTTCCCGCGATGGTGGAGTTGCTGAGTGAGGAGGTGAGCTGGTCGTCAGTGAGTCTGGTCCAGTTTCTTCGTGGGAGCAGGTGCTGGTGTCTGTCATAATGACAAATGGAGCCTTGAACATAAAGACCAATTCACAGATATTATCAAATTTAATGGAGCTTTCTCCAACTTATTCAACATAATGCGGAGGCTGAATTATATAGGGTTCAGATTGTTTGGTCTACAGGGAAGAGACTCAATGAATTGGCAAGGACAGTTCACACGCAACTTAATATTGGTTAACAGAGTGAAAAAGGTAGGGAAGTGTATATGTGACTTGTGTAAGGATTTGAGGGTATAGCTGTAGTTGTGTCGGTGAATCTTCTCTTTTGAAGCCCCAATTGAGTAGATTGTCTTAAAGATCTTAGAAAAGGTGACAATAGGGCACAGAATTATGGAAGTCCCAGACCACAATTGTGCAATGTAATGCTGGTCATAGCCTAGATGTAGAGTCATTTCATGTTGTACTAATTCGCCAAACTCGTCAACAATATGATTTTATTTTGAGGATTGTTATGTGCTTATATATTTAGACAGCCACTGTACTAACTTCATATTTGTTTGTTAATAAGGAAGATGAGTGTTGCAAAGCATGGCGTTGCACATAGTGTTATGATGGACTGAATTGTACACTGTAGATTGCAGGAGGCAAATACCCAGTGAATTAGATATGGCAATAATTGGTCAAGCTCACTGATATTAGTTTTTTTTGAAGGAACGTATCTACTGCCAATGAAAAGGCTGCTGTCATCTCTTCCTTGTCCACTTAAAATAAAAGGCAACGCGGAAGAAGTTACATAAGGCAAATATTGGGGCAGTCTCATTAAAAACTAAAGTGAAAAAGGTGATGGGTTGTGAGGTTAGCATTTAAAAAACACAGAAAGTAGGTAGTGAAGAGATCGGAGATGTATTCTCTAAAAGCAAAAGACTGAGCTGGAAAAAAAAATTAGGCAGAGGAAAAGGCGGTTTGCTGCACCATTCAGAAGGCCATAGAACCAATTCTGGATTTTTTTCTGGATCACTCACAAGTTCTTGATTGTGGTCCTACCTCCATTTCACCAGAGTCATACCCTCCTTATGATCTGCAAACACCAAAAGCAAAGGCAATCAGCTCCTACGAGGCACCTTGGCATTATCAGCTCAAGGAATGCCAAAACGAAACAGTGAGACAGAAAGTGACCTTATCAGCGAACAGAACAACACAGTTATTGCTCAGCTAAGGTATGCGAGCTAGAGGCCACCTAAAGAAACCGAGACGGGCACCTTTGGTGCTGAACCAGCTTAGCTAGGGGTTAGAAGAGAGATGTTGGTTAATAAAGACTAGTTCTATCATTCAAAGCAATCCATTTCTGAAGCAGGGTCACAATGTTGCAATTCTTTTTAATATTTTACATACCAATTTCTTTCATTGTCACTATTTTCTTTGTTATTATAGTTATAGTTATACATATAATCTGCATTAGTCTTAAAATTATATAGTGACATCAAGAGTGACCCTCTGGAAAGTATATAAACCAGCAGTTAGAGGCCAACTAATAGTCCAGGTCATGGCGAAAAAGAAAGAGAGAGGGAGGGAAAATTAACAGATCTAGAGACAGAAATCCTCACCTAAGAATTACAGCATGCAGTAGAACCGGACCTCATGTTGGCCGCAAGACTAAAACAACTCAAAAAGTAATAAAGGAGCTTGCAATATAACAAAGCCAGAACACTATACAGGGCAAATTAGAGTAGGATATATGAAACGGGGAACAAGGATGGGAAAATGCTAGCCTGGTCGGCCAAGAGAGATGATAGCCAGTGGTGGGTATATGAGATACATACTGACGACGGCACCCAAGTGGAGTCTACGAAAGGAATTGCCCGAGTCTTTGCACGGTACCTGGGGAACTTGTATGCAACCGGTACAGGAACTAGAGAGCAGAGAGACCTAGATACCTTCATAAAATATGTCCCAGTTACCTCACTAGGCAAGAGTACCAGAAAGAGGGAGATATTGCAGAGGCCCTGACCCAGCTCAAGAGTGGACAATCTCCAGGCCACAATGGCCCACCGCTGGAGTTCTTTAAATGTATACGGACGTGAGTTGTACAGCCAATCTAAGAAATGCTGTATGAATCGAGGACCAAGGAAACACTTCCCAAGGCCTTTGACAAGACCACATTGTCTAAATTCATAAGCGGGTAAGCACCCCAGACAAATGTGCGTCCTACAGGCCAATATCCCTCTTAAATATTGAAACCAAAATCCTAGCCAAGGTTCCAGCAAACCACATGATGCTGGTGATCGATGGCTTGATAGCCCTGCATCAATCAGGCTTCATGTCCCCTTGATCCACAAGACACAAACACCGCAACAGTTTGACTGCGTGACAAGAAGAGGAGGCATTGACCGCCAACAAGGCGTTTGACTCCCTGGAGTGGCCATATTTCTTCGGGCTACTCCAGTGGCTCGGATTAGCCCATCCTCCTTGTCCTAGATATGGCTGCTGTACAGAGACCCGATTGCCCGGGTCCTTTGCAGACATCTACATAAACTGGACAAAATCCATAGTATGTACGCTCATAGACAGGTGGAGGAGGAGGGCGGGACATGGCCCCTGACTTGGAATGAGAGGGGTTTTCAGAATCTGGGGATCTATGTAACAGCAGATCCGCAATTGCTTCATGACCATAATCTGGAGCAAATGATTTCGTAATTTAAAAAGGATGTGGGGGGGCGTGGCCAAGATGGCGGAGTGAGCAGACGTGGTTTGTCGGCACTCCGTCCCCACTACATCTACACAGCACTTGTTGCCCCGTTTGACCCCCCCACCAGAGACCCTCCCCAGCTAGGGAACATCATCGTTGTTGCGGTTCCTCCCGACAAGGGACTAGCTACGCCACGGGACAAGTTACCTCGGGCTCTGGCCTTCCTGGACGGCCGCTCCTGGTCGTCGGTAGGCTCAGCTGGGCTTCGGCGTTGGTGTCCCTGCGCCTGGGGGTGCCCGTTGTCAGCTACAGACTGGGAGTGAGGAGCTGTGCGGCGCATTGGCCTGGCGGTCGAGGAGGAGCCGGAGCCTGCCTTGTCTATGCTGCGCCACTGCGCTGTTCCCGGTGTGAGCCCCCCTGTACCTTGGGCTTCGGCAAGTGCCGAGAGCAGGAGCCTGATCTCTCCCCTCCCGAAAAGGAACTTTGTGCACTGCCGGGCCCCCACCATTGATTGCAGGCCTGGGGAGGGAGATGCGGTTTCCGACCCGGACCACCTACACGTTGCTGGGAGGGCGTGGCCCGTCTAACTGACTGCACTGAGAGGGCACCCCATATCACGGCCTAGGTTGGGAGCGGTTGAGCAGGGACCGACGGGCTGCCTCACCCTGGAGTGGCAAGTGGAGCTCTATATGACCATTGGGCGCCGATATTGGAGACAGTAGTGAGGTAGGAGGCTCATCCGGATCATAGCCTCACCGGGGAGGGAGCCCAACCTTGAGCTATGGTGTGATCTCTCTCTGCGTCTGAGGCCTTCCAGGGCCTTTGGCATCTACCTCACTGAGCCCAGCCTCTGGAATAGGGGCGTGGAGGAGCTCCGGTGCTGCAAGACCTCCTGCCTTCACGTGTAGCGCCCCTTCCTCCAGGACGGAAGGTGCTTTGTGACAGGGTGCGCGTCCTGTGCAGCTTTTGGGCCAAGTGGTGTCAAGTTTCTGATTGATGCCATTGCCTAAGTTCTCTACACACCCGATCCCGCCGTTGTAGTGGGTGGAGATTTAAATTTGGTGATTGACCCAGATCGGACCGGTCTGCCTCTAGGAGCTTTGTCCAAGACAGGTAGGGAGTGACTGGAGGATTGTGGGCTTAGGGAATGCTTGGAGATCTTTACACCCTAATGATCGGGATTACACTCATTACTTTGCAGCTCACAAAACATATGCTCATTTGGACCATTTTCTTGTCACCTCTCCGGTTTGAGATCGTATTCGAGCCTCTACTATTAAGGCGCGATAGCGCTCAGACCACGCACACATCACATTAATCATACAGGTATCCTCCCCGGCCTCTTCCTTGCCTCAATGGCGTTTGAAAGATTCCCTATTGTAATCTCCCACAGTGGTCGCTGTGATTCGAACCATACTGACAGATTATTTAGCACTTTCCCCAGTTTGGGAAACGCTCAAACTGGTAGCCCATGGGGTTTTAATGCTAAAGCGGCCTATGATAATAAAATCCAAAAAGAGAAAAAAGGGAAGAGCTAGAATTGAAAGTGAGGGAACTAGAGGCAATTCACAAGCGTTCCAGGGCCCCCCGGATCTGGCGGCGGCTTGAAACGGAGCGGTTACATCTCCGGCGTTTAGATCTTGACAGGGCAGTGTTGAGACTGAAACATAAGTATTTTGTGGGGACGAATAGGGGGGGGGGGAAATATGCTTGCGCATTGCTAACGTAGCGAACAGCATGCGCAGACAGTGAAAACGGTTCGCAATGCCCAAGGGAAGGAGGTCTCTGAGGACTTGGGTATTGCTGATGCCTTCGGGACGTATTATTCAGAACTATACTCCGCGGAGACCTTGCTTTTTTCAGACCCACAGGCCTATGTGGACGCCCCTATGCATACAGAGGAAGTGATAGCAGCCATTGCCAGCTTGAAGCCTCTGTTTAGCGTGATTTTTTATGACATGTGTAGCTCCTTTCGCCCAATCTCCCTATTAAATATTCATGCAAAGTTATTTTCTAGTATTCTTGCCCAGCGTTTGAATCTCCTGATCCCTGGCCAAGCGTCCTTTATCCCCGGTCGACAATGTGGGGACAACACAAAGCGGGTCTGCCATTTGATTGACAAGGTCTATTGGTCACGGAAAGAGGCTTTGCTATTGGCTGTCGATGTTGATGCCGAAAAGGCTTTCGACAGGGTGCATTGGCCATACCTGTTCGCTACTCTGGAACATTTTGGGATTCGCAACCGTTTCCGCAATTGGATTGCCACTATTTATAGCTCCCCTAGTGCTTCAGTTAAGGTGAACCGTCTTTGATCGGGTGGGTTTGCAATTGGGAGCGGCACAAGACAAAGCTGTCCACTCTCACCTCTGCTTTTGCTCTTTATATGGAGCCCTTTGCACAGAAGCTCTGGGAAAACCCCAACGCACAGTGTATTCAATTTGGTACTGATCGGCGCTTGATAAGCCTTTACGCCGATGGCGTAATTTTTTCAATAGCCCATCCCCTGACTTCCCTTCCAGCTATAGTCCCGGACTTGCATGCCTTTGGCCGGGCTTCTGGTTTTAAAATTAATCTGCAAAAGTCAAAAATGTTGAATCTAACCTCTACAGAGCTTACAGTTGATGCTCTTAGGGCCAGGTTTGATTTTGACTGTGTCGGAGGAAGTGACTTACCTGGGACTGGTCCTTAATAAAAATTTGCAAAAACATCAGAGGTTAACTATTCTAATTTGCTTATGCGTATACGGAATGACCTGACACATAGGCGTAGCCTGCCGTTGTCGTGGTTAGGCAGGCTTGCAGTGGTCAAAATGAATGTTCTGATGAGGGCGCTGTAAGTATTTCAGACTCTCCCTCTTCTCCCGCCCTCTGGGTTGCTTCCCACCATTCAAAAAGAAATCAAGCGCTTCATCTGGGGTTCGGTTTCCCCAAAGTTGCAGAAGACTTTGTTGCAGCACCCTAAAAAGGAAGGCGGCCTCACACTGCTGAATTATAACAGATATTTTTTGGCCTCTATTTTGCGATACCTGCTGGAATTGAAACGTCCGATGACGGAGAAATATTGGGTTTTTATGGACCAGATGGTTGCAGGTCGGCATATTTGCAGGGAGGTATGGCTGCCCAGGGCCCCTCGTGCCTGGGAGGTGTACTCATCTCCTATCACGATGCCAACATTGCAGGCTTGGGACAAAGTATCCAGATCAGCTAACCTAAAAACTTACGTTGCGTATGGCTCCAATATTCTCCAACCCTGATTTCCTGGCTAGAAATTGGCCAAGGGGATGAGTTTGAGCTGGGTGAAAGGGGGCTGTAAGCGGTTAGCCTGTCTTTTTGATCACAAGGGCCATATCCCCTTCGCGCAACTTGCAGAAGACTATGACCTTTCCCAGTCGAACCACTTTCTTCATATACAAATGATGCATTGGGTTCTGGATGTGTCCACCCGCCCACTGGTTGGCAGACCAAAGCTTCCGTTTGAAAAATGGTTATCTCTTAAAAATGTCAACCACAAACTTATAGCAAAAGTGTACTTGCTTCCCTCTCAGGGCCTGGGCAAGAGTAGGTCCGCTGGTCAGAGGCGGTGGGAAGCGGAAATCGGGCGGACACTTTCGAACAAAGAACCGGAAGACATTTATTATAGGGCTCACCACACCGCTCACTCTATGGGACATACTGAAACAGCATAAAAGTTTATTACCTACTGGTACTACACCCCTTCTCGGATGACGAAGTGGAATTCTGGTTGTGACGGTCTATGTTGGAGGGGTTGTGGGAGCCCAGGGACTCTTCTTCACCTCCTGTGGAACTACCCGAAGCTTTCTAGGTATTGGGAGAGAATCCTGGATGACTTAGACAGGGCTTTCGACACCGCTATCCCGAGGTTCCCCGACTATACAATATTAGAACTACCCAACGCACTGAGCTTACCTTTGCGCTCCCTCAGAGGTAGACAGATGGTCCTTGCACATAATGCTGTGTACCGAACACTCCTGATTTGCTGTAAGACTGATAGAATTCCAGAGCATACACAGTGGCTTCATCGATTGTGTTCTCTCCTGGGGATGGAAAGACTGTCCATGGCCACCCTTGGGAATAAATCCCTTCATAACCATTCTCTCCTCAGAGTTTCGGGAACTTGGCAGTTCGGGCTGGACTGTTCCCATGAGGCACAGGGTCAGACTGATTTGCATATGGCCATGTCTGAACTGGGGTGGCAGAGTGGGCTAAAGAACGGTGATGGATTAAACCCAGATCTGTTGACTGGGTGTGAGTGTTTGATTGGTTCAGATGCACCGTCCATCACCACCTCCTTTAGTACCGCTTTGTTCGCCATAAGTTGGCAGGGTATGCTCAGACGTGAGTCCCTTGCTCACTTTGCCACTGGATTCTAGCAAGCCTGGCTGAAGACGGCTGTAATGCCAGAAACCGGTCCTAGGAAGCTTGTTTTCGGTCCAGGGAAGGCATGGCTTGGCAGTTCGGGCTGGACTGTCCCATGAGGCACAGGGTCAGACTGATTTGCATATGGCCATGTCTGAACTGGGGTGGCAGAGTGGGCTAAAGAACGGTAATGGATTAAATCTAGATCTGTTGATTGGGTGTGAGTGTTTGATTGGTTCAGATGCTCCGTCCATCACCAACTCCTTTTGTATCGCTTTGGTACCAGAGCATACACAGTGGCTTCATCGATTGTGGTCTCTACTGGGGATGGAAAGACTGTCCATGGCCACCCTTGGGAATAAATCGGAGTATGCGAAGATCTGGTCCCCCTTTATAACCATTCTCTCCTCAGAGTTTCAGGAACTAACTTGTCCTAATTATTTGCGTATCTTGAAATTAATACCAGACAAGCAAGAAGGGCAGGGAATCAGGGTTTCGGATTAAGCCATATGGAAGGAGGGTTTCCTTATGGACCCCCGGCCGGGGGTTCTCTACGCTTTTATTCCGTTCCTGGGTTATCTGGAGAGGATAGTGGTGTCTATTAGGGAACCATAAATGTTTCTTCAGATGTATTTTTGTTTGTAGTTTATGAAAATGCAGACTCTTTGATTCATCACCTGATTCTATCGCTTTAGATTGCCTTCAGAGGGGCAGATTACAGTGATCAACGAGGGTACGCTTGAGTAATGAAGTCTACTTTGATTTGGTTCCCCCCCGTTTTATCTTTTTTGACGCGGCTGGCCCTGGATGGGTTGTAGGTGACTTGCTGTGTATTTAACCTGCCACATTGATGCCTGATCCTTTACCTTATTGATTTTCATTTGCTGATCTTTAACGCTGCCGACCCATTGGGTTGTAGGCGAGGAAGCAGTGTATTGTTTTACTATATATTCTGCCAGTTAAAAATTGATTTAATCCTAAATAGGATGTAGGGCACTGGCGCAGGCTTCCTCTATCAATGATGGGAAGAGCTACACTATAAAATGATACATCTACCAAAACGTTTCTATGAGGTGCAAAACTCACTTTTCAACATAACGGAAAACACATTTACTTTTTTAATTAAGTTTATTGCATAAAAATACATAAGCATACATCAATTAACTTCTGCATTCCTTGGGCCGGGCACGGCCCAATGTCGTATAATTCACGCAGCTTTAATGCCAACAACCCGGTTTGGGCTGGCAGCGTCATATGTCTGTTGCATATCAAGTAATTCAAAGGAGCAGAGTCTTCTTGCCCCTGACGACAGGCATCCCCATTGGAACCCATGCAAGCTATCGCCAATAATCTTCTACCAGCTCCTGTCCCTGCCAGGCTGGTAGCTGACCTTTATCCATTAGCCCCTTATCCCATCCGCCCCCTTGCCTAGCCCCATCCGAGCTCCTAACCCGTCTCGATGCACTCACTGCGTGAGGTATAGTCCCTACCAGGCAACCATGTGTACAGCCCACTGACCCATATTCTATCATTCACAAATTGGCCCGCTAGGCCACTTGCCCGCTTCCCCTTGGGTCGCCTCCTCCGCTGTCCACGACTCCTCGGTCACACTAAGCCTGTGAGTCATATATAGTCCCTAAAAATTCTTTGGTCGACTACTGGGGGGGGAAGTGGGGGGGGGAGGGGGAAGAGGGGTGGGGGGGGGGAGTAAATCACTGTAATTTTCCGATTGTGTGCAGCAATACAGCATGTCATGAGACCATTGCTTAATTGTTGGCACTGGACCTCTCATCCAGCACAATGCTACCACCTGTTTAGCAATCAGCAGACCCATATCCACCAGCCTACGTATTGCCTTTGGTAGTTTTCTTGGAGTATCCTAGGAGAGCCACCACTGGGTCTGGCGTCAGCTCCACCTCGACTACTCTCCCCAGTTCCCTGAAGACGTCCTCCAAGTATGCATATATTCACGGGCATTGCCACGCTAAATGTATGAAATCCGCTGTCGGGGCATGACACCTCTCGCAGTTCGCCTCTGTTGATGTACTTAAAGTTTATGAGTCTGTGCTTACCATGCAGTGAGATACGCCTAGTGTTCATACAGCAGTATTGCCACATTACATCATCTATTGTTATTTGTAGGTCTCTTTGCCATGACAACCTGGCTGCCATGTATCGATTCGCCCTGTGTGCCATTGCTATTTTATATAGGTTGGTAACCATCTTGCGAGGAGATTTAGTCTTGAGGACATAGGATAATTCCGGCACATCTGGTGGTTCGGATAAATCCTCCCCCAACTGTTCCAGCATAGCTCTGCGCACTCTGTAGTATTGAAAACTCTTTAACAATGTGCTTGCGCCGGTCGTTCCTACTGTTTGGTCCCACGTTTTCGCTACCCCGTCCTGAAATAGGTCCCCGGCTACTTTAATGTTTAATTTGCGTAATGCACTTGTTACTCCTTTGTCTCTGTAAGGAGTTAACCAGAGGGTCCATTCCACCGGCATAACCAGAGAGTATAGCAATATGCAGTGCCGTGCGTGGCGAGTTGCATTTATAGAGTCTAATATTCCGGTTCTACGGTCCACGGATTCAAATATCGTAGCCAGTAAAGGGAGGGGTTCGGCAAATGAGTTTTCCATTCAAAGGAAAGGGATGTCCGACTCTCCGTGAATCCACGTATGCATGTGGGTGCCCTGCGCCACTCGGTAATATAACTCCCAGACCTCCCATACTATATGGCAGCATGAGGACTTGCCATTGTTCTCTCGCCTGTTTGCCCGCCCATGCCAGTTTTATCATAGTTTGTTTGAGTAGTTGAAAAAAGGTGCGCGGCAATACTATCGGGATGTTTATGAACAGGAACAATAGTCTGGGTAAGATCACCTCTTCATGATGGAGACACGTCCCATTAGCGAGAGCAGAAGCCAGCACCAAGACTCTACGTCGTCTTCTAATTTGCTGATTACAGTGCCTTAGTTCTCCCTAAACACAATCTCCAAGTCCGTGTGCAATCGGATCGGATACCTAGATACCTAACTGAGTCTACAGACCATTGCAACAGGAACAAATTCTGCCGTGTCCGGGGTAAGAGGAAATGCTATGGACTTCGCCCAGTTCACTCTCAATCTGGATAATGCTCCAAAGTGTACAACCTCTCTGAGAACAGCGGACAGGTTACTCTCGGGATCCCGGACATACAGCAGCGTATCATCTGCGTAAGTTGACACCACTATCCTATACGCTGGGAACCCAATGCCCTCATGTCCGTGATACTTCCTGAGGGCGCATGCCAGCGGTTCCGCAACCAGGGCGTACAATAATGCAGACAGTGGACAGCCCTGCCTGGTCCCTCTTGTGATGGCAAATGAATCTGTAACCAAATTACCCAGGCGAATCCTCGTCGTGGGTCTGTTATACAAGGTACCAATCAGCTGTAAAAATACCGACCCCAGTCCCATTCTTGTCAACACTTGTCTCATGAAAGCCCTCTCAAGTGAGTCAAAGGCTTTCTCCATGTCTAGGAAAACCGCTACTGCTCCAGTGTCTTGCCTTACATGCTGTATGGTTCCGAAAACTGTGCGACTGTTATATGTGAGATGTCTACTCGGAATGAATCCGGCTTGTTCCGGGGCCACCAGAAGTGAAGACAGGGGGGCCAGGCGATTAGCTAATATTTTCGCGAATATCTTGGTGTCCACATTTAACAAGGAAAGGGGCGGTAACTCCTCCGGTGGTTTCCCCGGTTTGGGGATAGCAGCTATCGCTTCTCTCATTGACTGTGGCATAGTTCCTATAATACACAGATCATCAAATAGCGCTGCAAGGTGGGGGAGCAACAAGTCAATAAAGGCTTTATAAAAGTTAACCGTGAGGCCATCTGTGTCCGGAGCACTCTTAGACTTCATGCCTGCCAGAGCCTCCAAGATTTCGTCCTTTTCGATGGGGAGCGTTAGGAATTCTCTATGCGTATTCGTGAGAGATGGCAGTTTAATATGCTCTAAACAATCTAATATTTCCTCATCCATGTCATCTGACCTTGAGGTATACAAGTCAGAGTAAAATTGTCTGAACCGCTGCGCTATGTCTGTGTCCTCAGTTAAGATGTCACCTCCCGCCGACCTCACCTCCGTGATTAGTGTTTTGCCACGCTTCGCCTTCAGGATCTATGCTAGCACCGAGCCTGGCCTATCTCCTCCTCCATATGTGCGTGCCGTGGCGTATTTGCCAATGTGTTTCACTTCACTATCTGCCGCTTCATGGTATTCTCCTAGCAGTACATTTATCTCTTCCTCTAGCTCCCTGCCCCCTTCTGTCACCTGCCTCGTTTCCAATTGTCTCAATTTCTGTTCCAGATCCGCCAGCCTCTGTCTGATAGCTTTAAGACATTGCCATGCCTCGTATATATACATTAAATGCCTCCCGCACTGTCTGGAAGCTGCCAACCGAACCTATGTTTGCTTCGAAATACGTTTCTTTTGCCTCTGCAAGTTCCCCTTTGAAAAGGGGGTCCAGCAGTCAATAAGGGGGAAAGCGCCACGTAAACGGTGGAATCGATTTTCTGGGGGTGGCCAGTGTCAACAGTAGTGGCGAGTGATACGAGAGCGTGCGTGTCAATACCAAGCAATTTCGGACCTGATCCATCAATGACAGAGGCTAGCCAATAATCTATGCGGGTATGTAAATTGTGGTATGCCGAATAGTGTGTGTAACCTCCCTTATCTTGATTGCTCACTCTCCACACATCATTAAGGTCCATACAGGTCATGACACTAACCTTCTAGCCGCCGCTGCAGGCCTGGGCCTGACGATCTATCCAGGTCTGGATCCCTAACCAAATTAAAATCGCCACCCCATAAAAACTATGCTGCGTGGTATTTTTTGGTTGCATTCGCCAGCGACGTAAAAAACTCGGGGCATAATTAGGTCCATACACATTCACCGTTTTCAAGTCGGTCCCCCTCCCTGACATCTTGATATTACATAGCGTACTTCGGTGTCTGCTACCCGCGGCTCTATCACAAAAGCAGACTTGAGATTTACCCAGGTAAGTACCCCTCTGGCATCGTGAATCCTGCTGAATTAATATTACCTATCAAGCCCTTACTTCGCAGCATCGCACTCGACTGTGGAAGATGCGTCTCTTGTAGCAAGGCCACATCTATTTTGCCTGTTCAAATACCTCAGCACTTTGCGCAGTTTACGGTAGTCATTGAGCCCTCTGACATTCCATGTCAACGCTCACAGGGAGTCAGCCAGATTCGGCATATTCGCCTCGCCGATCCCGTCATCACTGTTCTCTATGCCCTTAGCAGTTGCCACATGTTATGTTCGCTTACATTGTGTACTGTATGCAAAAACCAAAAAATCCCCCCAAACAACCCGCATTCAACAATCGCCCCCCCAAATGGCCCTCCCACAGCTGACCACCCCCAACTTGGTCTCGCAGTACCCCTGGACCCTCCCTCCCATCCCCTCATTACCCCACACAGAATCCCCCCCTCTGTTTACTTCTAGGTGCTTAGCACTCGTGGGCAAAGGTCGCTCATTGTACGGTCCTACTTGAATAGTTGCCCTTTCTCTAATGCCCTGTCTCACCTTAGTCGTTCTGAACAATTTACAGCATTCTACTCAGAACTGCTCTGTCTTACTGTACTTATGCCATTGTACCAACATCTTGAATGCCCTCTGGCCCCACTCTGGGCTCAGTGTTCCACCTGCTACTATCTATAGCTGTACTGCACAGTAAGTCTTAAACGTCTCATATCCCACTCCACGTAGTTCCACCAAATGTCAGTAGCTTTCCTGCAGCCTCCTCTGCGGTGAACCCATTCCCCCAGTCTTTCAATGTACAGTTATGCAGTCAGATGTGCGTGTTCAGTTGTCCCTCAAACCTCCGTCCCGTCCATCACTCCCCCCCCTCCTGACGTACTCATCCTGCGTCTAATGTCCTGCTACATCAGTCTAGTTCCTCCAATGAACCTCCAGCCACTTCATCCAGCAGTTGCCTTTCCGGGCTCTTGCGCTGTTCCTTAGATCATCCATTTAGCGTCTGCTGTAAGGCTTCGGGTCGGTGAATATGTGTGACCGACCTTGCCGGTTTACATGCAGTTTTGCAGGATACAGCATGGCGTAGTCGATGCCCAGATCTCGAAGTTGTTTCTTCAAAGAAACAAAGAGTCTGCGAGCTTCCTGCATCCGTATTGTGAAATCTGGGTATAACGAAATATCCTAGCCTTCATACCGTAGTACTTTCTTCTCACGGGCAATACGAAGCGCCGCGTCATTGTCGCGGTAGTTGAGTAATTTCGCAATTATTGGACGCGGTGGGGCTCCTGGGACCGGCCGGGGGCCCAAAGAGCATTGTGCCCTCTCCACCACAAACATTGTAGAGAAGAATCCCTCTCCCAGGAGGGTAGTCAGCAGCTTCTCGACAAACTGTTCCATGTTCCCAGTGGGAGTCGTCTCTGGCAGGCCGGTGATTCTGAGATTACAGCATCGCGAACGGGCCTCTGGGTCTTCTGTCTTGTCCTGCAAGACTTGCCCTCATTTTTTATGGTCCGTATCTAGTGTGGAATGAGCCTCTTCCACTTCTGTGAGTCTCCTTTGTGACATGTCTAGCCTCTCAGCATGTTTGTCCATTCTTTCCGCCATTCTATCCATTCTGTAGGACAGCGCATCCATTTTCGTGCCCAGCGTTGCAATTCCACTCTGCAGGCCTTTTTCCATAGAGAGAAGCATGCTGCGTATATCTGTGCCAGAGTCCTCGCTCTCTGTTGTTTGCATCCTCGTAGTTTCGGTATTGGCTGCTTCATGGGATTTAGAGTGCTTCTGCTTGAATGACAGTTTGGCTTGCGTCCTGTCTCCTCTTCCCATTATGGTAAGGGACCTGTTCTGCCTGTATTTGGGTCCCAGCCGCGGTGATCCTGCTTAATCGGCTACTCTGGGCCTGGGGGCAACAACGCAACAGCGACCGCTGTCGGGCTCTCTCCTTCTCTCGGTATATGTTCGGCACGCCGTGGGTCAGGCGTGACCAATGCGGATCCACGCCTGTTTATAGCCTCAGCCACCCCAGGGCTCAGCCCTCGTGTTCTAGGAGCAGTCCCAGCCTCTTGTTTGCTCCAGACCGTGGGTGCCGCCTTAGCTGTGTGGCTTCTCATCCAGTAGTTTTTCCCGCCTTCTGGGCGCTTCAGCTTGTGCCACCACAGTCGGGCCTCTTGGCTTCTCCTGTCTTCAACTTTTCTACCGTCGCTGTGCCGGATTTGCTCGAGGCTGGGTCAGTTTAGCACAGACACCCCCGCCTGGTTTCCTGAGTCACTCCTGTACTATTTCACCCCCACGTGGCTAGCTGCATTCACCTCGCTGCAATGAGTTCCACTCCATTTAGGGGGCCTGGATTGCTGCAAGAGCCTATGCCTCCTTCTGTGGTGAAAAACTAGGAGGCCTCTCTTGGCGGGCAGCACTGTGCCAGTCAACTTGCTTCTGGTCCTTTCGTTTCCCCCACTCGGCCTGTGGGCCACCGCCTACTGTACCTCACGGCAGGGTTCTTGTCTCTGTCCCGGCCCGGACCTCGCACCAGTTCCACACGTACGGCCCCAGTTGCTCTCCCCCACGCTCTCCCGTGTGCCGCTCTTACTGCGTTTGGGCGCTGTGCCTCAGTTCTCTCCTCCTCTGGGCACCCTCCGGTCACCGTCCGTCTCTTCCCACTGCTGCGGGGGCTCCGGCTAATTGCCCCTGGGGGTCGTGCCTCTCACTTCGTCCCTGCCGGTGCCGCTGCGCTGTCTGCCTCCCACCGCTCTATACTGGGCGCTGAGCAGTCCAAAATGGATGCCTGACGCAGCCTCTCCTGCAGCTACTCTGCTCTGCTTTAATCGATGTAGGCAGGTCCTAGGTTGTGAAGGGCTTTATAGGCGTGCATGAGGATCTTGAGCTGGCATCACTTCAGGATGGGGAGCCAGTGGAGAGCTCTCAAGTGGAGGGGGGCAATTTGTTTTTTTTTGGGGAGGTCCAGGATGAGTCTGGTTGCAGCATTCTATATGGTCTGGAGCCTTCTAAGGAGCTGGGTGGAGATGCAGGCGTAGAGGACGTTGCCATCGTCGAGGCGGACAGTGAAGAGGGCCTGAGTGACTGTCTTTCTGGTGTTGGTTGGGATCCATCTAAAGATTCTGCAGAGCATGCTAAGTGTGCGGAACCAGGAGGAGCAGACTGCGTTGACTTGGTGTCAGTTGGCTGTCGAGGATAATGCAGAGGTTACTGAGTGGTCAGTTGGTGTGGGTGTAGGTCCAAGTTCTGTAGTCCACCAGCTGTGGTCCCAGGCGGAGGTTGTCTTGCCAAGATCAGTACTTCAGTTTTGTCAGAGTTGAGTTAGAGGCAGTTGTCTCTCATCCATTTGGCTACGTTTGTCATGGCGTTGCAGAAGTTGGGTTTGGCGGTGAAGGGGTCCTCAGTGAGCGAGAGGATCAGTTGAGTGTTGTCTGCGTAGGAGATTATGTTGACTCTTTGCGATCCGACATCTGCGAGAGAGGTCATGTAGATGTTTAGCAGGGTGGACTGAGGGATGGTCCTTGTGGTATGGCGCATTTGTTGTCTTTGGGTGCAGAGGTGAAGGGAGACAGTCAGATACTCTGCATGCATCCTGTAAGTAAGGAGGAGATCCACTTGAGGGTGTCTTGCTGTATGCCTATGTTGTGGAGTCTGTTGATGAGGGTGTTGTGGGAGACAGTGCCGAACGTCAGAGAGGTCGAGGAAAATAAGGGCCACAGTTTCCCCATGGTCAAGGAGTGTTCTGATGTCATCTGTGGTGGCAATCAGCGTGGTTTATCCAGATGCTTCTTCAGCTTGGGTGGTGGAGGAGCCTCCAATACCCAGCTGTGCCTCAAAGATAAGCTTCCTTGTGCGAGAAAGTGTCTTCTGTACCTTTAGGGATGGTTTTGCTGTTATTTTCCCCATGTGAGGGTGAAACAGCCTCTTATGCTGTTTGTCCAACTCCTCCTGAAGACGTTGTAGAATCTGCAGTTCCTAGTTGACGGAGTCTGCCATAGATGATCTACTGGGCGCCAAAGGTAGCTCGTCTGCGAAGCGGGTTTCAACATTGACCGTATTTTCAGCTCCAAAGAGCCCATCAGTATTGACGCCAATACCTCAGAGGTTGTCGAGAAAGCTGACAGCGCTGAGGTGAGCTGGGCTTTGATCACCTGGCTCGGCATCAGGGATGGAGTAGGAGTCGGCTACGAGGCCTATGGCAGTGCCAGGCATGGCTGGGAGGCAGTGGTGGACTGTAAGGCTATATCCTCAATTGCAGGCTTGACGACCGACCCCCGTAGGGGCAGTGGCTGACCTGATGGGGGGAGCTGGCACTTACAGTTGTTGTCTTCTGAAGTTGGCGTAGGGCAGCCTACGGGTCGGTTCCCTCGGCGTCTGAGGGCAAATTGGCTTCCGGCTGAAAGCTGTGGCCTTTTCAAAATCCGCCTCCACATCCAGCTCTTCTTCGAGTCTTCCCTTAAAATTCCGTGTGTATCCTCATCTCTCTGTTATTCCACGGCATGTTGAGCAAGCCAAAGATCAGCAGTTCCGGGAGGCTTGTTTGCACTGAAAGGTAAGGCAGGCGGAGCAAGAAGTCTCGTTGTGCTCAGGCGATAAGCAGAGTTTGCAAACTGCATGTTGATCTGACCACTGTGGACAGTAAGAAAAGGCTGTTTTTACATCACAATGCTAATATTATCGCGTGTGAAGCCCAAATGAACAGGCCTGAGAGAGGCAAGGCCCTGAGTGGGCTGTCGACGAAGCCCAAGACGCTGATCTGATGAATGGACCGACAGAGTTGAAAGAAAAGCAATGCAAAAACGATTGTCTGAAGCTATCAGGAGTGGAAGAATCGAGAGGCCCCCGACGAAGAGCACCACGTGGCATTGACTCAAAGCCTCAGCGATGCACGTCCGACTCCAACATAGGAAGAAAACAATCTACCAATGGAGCCGGTGCTCCTGTTCCATGGTGCTTTGAGCAAGCCAACAATCCTGATGGTTTTGGATGATCTTTTTGGACCGGATGTCGAGGCAGGCAGAACAAGAGGTCTCATCATGCTTCAGCGACAGGCAAAGGTTGCAGACCGAGGATTTATCTATTCATGAGTACTTGGAGTGGCACTATGGGCACTAATGAAAGGGCATTTTTAACCGAAGCCTAATTGGACAAGCTCAAGAGGGTCGTGAGTCCAAAAACGGCGTCATTGAAGACCGAGATGGAAGCACCATGACAGGACGATACAGAACACAGAGAAAAACAATTGTCGGTATCTAACAGGAGATGAAGACTCAGGAGGCCCCGACTACCAATGCCACGCGCAGTGCTGACTCAGAGCCCCAGCGCTGCACGTCCGACCCCGATGGCAGAAGAAAAACTCTAACAACGGAACCAATGCCCAAGCACATTACCAGTCATATGAGGAATCACTATACCTCATGACTCGAAAGACTTCTTTGAACAAAAACTGGTTGTGCAAGTCCGAGCCCAACACAAGATGGCAGGAGTATGTATTGCATGTGCATCTACAGCTACACATGCCACAAACATGTAGTTTATAAAAATATATATTTTTTTAAAACAATGTGCAATCTTGAAGTACAACTACAGAAGGTATTACTGTTCTAAGAAAGAGGCATATAACTGCATGTGTGAAAAGGAAAGTTAATTGTGACATGCTAATTTGAAAAGTGAAGGAAAGTTGGAGAAATGTGAATTTCACAGTGTTGTTCTGAGGTGCAAGAGGTGCAATGCAATCCAAATTCCTGAAATAAGGGAAAAAGCAAGCACATTTTCATGTTACGAATACTCACATTACAACTGACATGCTACCTTTTTTTCAATTTGCAAGTAAAAGTTAATATGAACTTGCACAGCTGTTGGTAGTTTAAGTCATACACAGTGACCCTAGGATATGAGAACAATAATAAATAATAATTTATTATTGTACTGTGTGCCTCCAGATTATGCCATTTAGTAGCACTGTACAGAGGTCTTATTACCAGTCGAGGAATACTCCATTTATTAACCTTGAAATCTATAAAACTAAAATTATCGAATTAAAGTTCAAACACAGATCTCAAGAGTAAGTGCTTAACTCAATGAGCAAACTTACTTGCAGAAAGAAATGTGAATGGTTTCAGGTTTACCAACTAAACACCAATCCTCTATCCATATGTAAACCTGTTTCTGGTGTATTACTTGCAATCGTTGTTTTAAATCTACAGGTTCTTAAGCCCACTTCAGTTTTGAAACTTCTATTCAGTATTTTCATCTTTATGCATTCTATGCTGTCATGAAACAAAATATCGTCACCAATTCATCCACTGGTGCCTGTGCTACTGTTTTGAATGCTGCACCAATGCATATTCATGTTGGTTCTGAAAAATACTTGTGGTTTGTGAAGTTTGAATCTAATTTTATTTGCAAACCACAAAAAGAATACTATGTCAACAGCAAAGGAACACTCATATTACCTCAATGTGTAGACCACTGACCTTTCTTTGCAGATATTTGCTGTTAATCATATAGGGATGATAACTATCCTGAGAAGAGACATGTAGTACTGAAGGCCATCAATAAAAATAATCAATAATACTTTCCCCCTCGCAGGACCACTTTGTTTGATGTGTGGGTCTTTACTAAAGAAAGACTAGTGTATTTTTTAAAGTACAAAGTGAAATGCAACATCAGTCATAGCAATTACTGTAAAAGCATCATATTAATCAAAACACTAACAATTCTGTTAAAAGGTCATACCCATAATAAATTCTAATTGTATCTAGCAGAAACTGGACTCCATACTTCTTCCTGAACAGCTTCCTGCTGTCCTTGATGATGGTTGAAAGGTACTGTATGTGCCCTGAAATACAACGATATTACAGTGAGTAACAGGTCTAGTGGTCACCGATGCAATCAGGTAAAGGTAATTTCACTTATAATATAATTTGAAGAATAGCTTGCTCCTGCCTTTTAAAGAAACTGAAATTGTTTCACGTTTTCATTCCTCCCCATCTCTGAAAAGATCTCTAGTAATACCTACCTCTATAGTACACACAAAGGGATATTGAGAGACTGTCATCTACTTACAAAGGTTGCAAATGTCGCTTGGTTAGCAACAAAGTTCGATGCGAGAGCCTGCAAATACAAATTATTTAAGAATACCAGATGTGGGTTTGTGTCCTGAAACATCTAGGAAAGCCAAAAACCTGGGGATCATCGTGGATGATAAACTGACCAAGGCAGATCAAGTTAACATGGTGACCTCAGCATGTTTTATGGTCCTCAGAATTATTAAGAAAATAAAGGTCTTCCTGACCAAAGACAATCTAAGGACTGTGGTGACAGCACTCATAATGTCGCGTCTCGACTATTGCAACAGTTTATATCTTAATGTTCAAAAACAACATCTGAACAGGTTGCAATTGGTCCAGAACGCGGCAGCTAGAGTGCTGACCGGAACATCAAGGTTCACTTCGTTCAAGGGAGATCTTAAAAAACTCCACTGGCTTCCAATTCCGTTAAGATCACGCTTTAAAGCTCTGTCTATTGTCTTTAAGCCGGTCAATGGTATTGGTCCGGATTTCTTGCATAAGAAATTTTCCTTGTACACTCCAGGGAGGACATTGAGATCCTCTGGATCTAAACTTGTTCAGACCCCCTCCCCCCACCCCCTCTTCAAAAAAAACAATTGGGGAGGAAGAAGTGTTGTTCATTGTGCAGCTAAAGCCTGGAACGAACTCCCGTTCCAACTCAGAAATGCCCTACATCTTATTTCTTTTCGTAAAGGCCTTAAGACATGGCTTTTCTCTTGCTGCTAGACTATTGTTATGTTTCCCAGGCAATCAGTACTTAGCGCCAGGACACCCTAGGGTAATCGCGAGCTCTACAAGTATTAATAATATAATATAATATGTGCCCTACATTCGTGTGTGAGATGTAGTTCGCAGCGGGCCAGGGGGTTAGCAGGGACTACTAGGTCTCAACCTTGGAAGCTTAGGTTGTTTAACTCTAATGTCCTGGGGGCCACTCCTTGACAGCTCTGCAAAGAGGGCGGAGTACAACCCCTTCAGCACTTGACTCCCTGCGGTAGCAATGAAGAGCAGTCGCAGGATTCTCAGGGAGCAAGTATGAGGATGCTTAAGCTTAGCACTAAAGAGACACACATTAGTATAATAAATGGCTGTCAAACCCAGTGCTTGACTTTCAAGAAGAAAACTACTTTAATGCAAAAAATAACTAAATACTACATATGAAAATGTAAAGATGCATTTTAGTGTATTGGAACTGGAGTATGTTTGCGCCTCTTCTCACTATTGGTCACAGCCCCGGTCTTTGGTACAGACGGTTCCCCCTCTGATTCAATATCTAGGGTGATTAGGCACAGTTGCAGGTTACCCCCACCTCCGTACTTGTTATTGAGAGCCATAGTATTTATTTTGGTTCACGGTTTCTCACCTAACAAAGTCTCTCAGTCCGTGATTGGTGGGGGCTCTCAGGCAGCTTCTGCTCCTTCGCTCTACTTCTCCTGGACTGTGTTAAGCAGGGCCAATGCTGATTTGCAAATAGCTTGGTCCAAACTGAGGTGGCATGGAGGGCAAAAAAGTGATGGATTGGAATGCGGCCCGAGAGACTGCCAGTGGCTGAGATTAATTCAAGCATTCCATCCGTCACCTTGTTGTTTTTGCCACCCTAAGAGCGTCAAGTATGCCTAGACGTGGATCCAGGGTTCACAGTGCCACTGGAACTAAGCTATACCTGACTGAATAGCCCTAACTAGGGAGAAACTAGTCCTAGGTTGCTTGTGTTTCGGTTCAGGGAGGAACTGATCTGACAGGTCAGAATGGACTGTTCCCATGAGGAGCAGGGACAAGGTTGATTAGTATATGACTGGGTACAAACTAAGGTGGCATGGGGTCAAAAACATTGATGGATTGGGATGTGGCCCTAGCGATTGCCAGTGGCTGAGATTATTTAAAGCATTCCATCCATCACGTTGTTGTTGTTGCTTTTTAGATGGATAGCAGACCATTAAACAGAATGGGGAGGTGGGAGGACGGTGAAGAATCTGCAGTAAAATAGAATATCCACCAGAAAGAGTGTTACTGAAGGTAATAACCTTGGATTCCTCACCTTCTGAATAGATACCAAACCAGCAAA
This sequence comes from Lissotriton helveticus, assembly GCF_964261635.1. NCBI lineage: Eukaryota > Metazoa > Chordata > Amphibia > Caudata > Salamandridae > Lissotriton > Lissotriton helveticus. The sequence continues at coordinate 420,154,333 of NC_136061.1, read as the reverse complement.
TTCCAAGGTGGTGGATCTGTGGAACAGGTCAGACTAAAATATCATGCAGGACTGAACAGACAAAATGCCATTCATGACGACCTGACCATCTAGGTAGTTGTGCTCCATGAACATGTACACTGATGCCAACATAGCTGCCTAGTTCAGCAGCAAAGCAGTTTGAGGCCTTAAAACCATTTGGAATAAAAAGGTAGCATAAGGAGGCACGAGGCAGGGCTGCCTGCTCTCCCCAACCCTCTTCGCCTTGGCCCTGGAGCCATTGGCAACCTGGGTGCGAACGGACCCACTAGTGTGGGGCATAGATCTGGGGGGCGGCTGAGAAGAACGTATTTCATTATACGCGGACGACGTCTTGCTGTATGTCCAACGTCCTGAGGCTTCCATCCGGAGACTGTTGGAGATTCTCCATAGGTTTGCCGCCTTTTCAGGCTATCAGATCAACTAGGGTAAATCCCTGGGCCATGTCCTGGCGGGCCCTACGCCGAGCTTGACGAATTAGTGCGACGGGCTTGTACGAAAGGAGGTGTTTCGGTATCTGGGGATCTGGATGCGCCTGAACGTAACGGCTCAGTTGGAGCGTCTGCGTGGCGATGTTGTCCACTGGAAGACCCTCCCGCTGTCCCTAATGGGCCGAGCGGTCTTATTCAAGATGATGGCCCTCCCCCCCCGTCTGCTCTATGTGTTGCAGAGCGCGCCGTTTGTGATGCCGGAGCAGTTCTTTCGAGCGGTTGAGTCGGAACAGCGTTCTCTGTTATAGAGCGGGGGCTGTCCTAGGATAGCTCTCAAGAAGTTACAGAGAGGGGTGTATGAGGGCGGGCTCGCAGTTCTTGACGTCCGACTGTATTACTGGGCGTCCCAGCTAGTCAATGTTAATGGGTGGGTGTTCACACCTGTGTAGGAACCGGCGTACAGGGTGGACCGCATGGTCTTCGGAGATGAGACCTACCTGGCTGCCCTTTACAACAGAGGCAGATGTCGTAGGACTCTCCCGCCTCAGACGAATGCAGTGGTGGAGGTGTGGAAAAGAGAGACGAAGTTGCTGGGAGGGGAGCGAAATTAACTGCCCAGACCCCCTTATGGGCCGGGAACTTTCTCCCGTCAGTGGCCAAACTGCAAGGCCTTCGCGCATGGAACCTTATCGGCATCGAAAGACTAGAGGACATTTGGAAGAGAGGAGACATGGTGGAATTCGCATCCCTACAGGCGGAATTTCAGATGGGAAACGGAGAGTTCCTACATTATCAGCAGCTTAGACATGCCATCCATGGACATTTGCAGTCAGGGGAACACCTACCGGAATATGCCCCGCTTGAGGATAGGTTGTTGATGGACCCATTGATAGATAAAGCAATCTCCCTCACTTATAAAAAACTTATCAACAATCTGACTGATCCCCTGGGCCCTCTGAGGAAGAAATGGGAAACAGACGTAGGGTTACTGGAAGACGACGACTGGAGGGAGGCACTGCAAGGATTCAGGCTCGGTTCAGGCTGGTCCAGCTTCGCATATTACATCGTTCCTACACCCCACGCATGACACAATACGGGATAGGCTACGTAGATTTAAAGTTTGCCTTAGGGGGTGCAGGGAAGAGGGCACTTTCTTCCACATACTGTGGGACTGCACCAAGATCAGGGCCTATTGGTCCAGGCTGTCTGATATCATGGCGGAGGTAGTGGGGCAGAAGTCCCGCTAGAGGCTCGATTGCATATCCTAGGGGTAACGAGTGATATTACATGGCCGAAAGGTGACAAGATTTGGTTGGCACTAGCAAGCATGGTTGCGAAAACGAAATATAGCGTGACTCTGGGGGAGCGAGGCTGTACCCACGGTGGTGGAGTGGAAAAGGGACCTCGATTGGTGCCAAAGGGCGGAAAGAGTCATTTATAAGAGTAGAGGATGCCCTAAGAAATGGGAGAAAGTGTGGGGGCCATGGAGACAATACAGAGGATAATCAGTAGACACCCAGGCAGATTCTGAGTCCGATCAGAAGCCGGAATGTGCCCCGAGTCCTGTTCCCTACTTGAGGCGGAGGGGGTTCAAGGGGTGGCGTGGGGGGCGTAGAACGGGTATGGGAGGGGGGTGGTACTTCAGTGCACAGAGATGTCCATTCAAAGCAATTTCACCGGTATAGATCCCAGAAATGCATGGTCAGAGTTGGGAGGAGTACAGGGGTTTTGATCTTTTCATGCTGGCCACGATGTTGACATGTAATGTAAATAGTGATGTATTTTATGTATCAATGTCTTACTGCTGCTGACCACTGTGTGATTAACTGGAGCATGTTTTTACAATAAAAAGATTTAAAAAAAAAAAAAAAGTAGCATAAGGAGGCTGGACTGAGAGGGCCTGTAGCTCACGCCTCCAGAAATAACGTTTTTAGTTGAGAAGGTGCAATGCTCAACTGTGCATTGGTACAAAGAAGGTACATATGTGTAAAGTAAAAACCAAATTTAAGCCGCACTGTGGCATCACAAGTGGCTTTTGCAGAATCATATGCTGCAAATGTTTAGTAAAGTGCATGTTATCAGGTAACTTGAATAAGGACGGCTGATCCAGCAAATATTAAAGAGGCTGAGAGGGCTGACAGGTAACCATTTAAAGTACCCACAACATGTCCTTGCTGGGCCAAAACCAAAAGAAACAACAATACATCCAACAGTTTGGCCTGCAAAAGGTCCGTCTGGTGGGAGCAGCACCAAACCAAAAGTTTATTCCAGCGACCAGCATACACTGTTTTCATGGCTGGGCGTCATACGTCTAGGATGCCATCAATGGCTGAGGGAAAGAGATTAACTGTTGCCACTCAATTGCCACATATGGAGGTACAGGTTGCACAGGCCAGGGTGATAGATCCTGTACTGCTGCTGCAACAGAAGATCCCCCTGAGCGCCTCAACCCAATCAACAGTCCCTTTTCTGTTTATAGAAGTAAGGACCCTCTTTCTCATGACAACAGTGAATTAATATTAGGATTGAATTATCAATAGAGATTTTTGGGTTGTAATTGGCACCCCTCAGTAGGGAAAGCAGTTACAATAGTGGAGGATTTGTATTTTTCAAATGATGTGACAACCTATGAGGTATCAGTGTTTTTATGTTCAGCTGTAAATATTTGCACCACTATGAGCACTGAGTTGTCTGCAATAAGAACAGTGCTGCTTTGAACACTGTTTTGAGAATTGAAACATATTTTTCACATAAGGAGAGGTATAACTGGTATTCAATAGTGCATTTTTTGCCAATTGAATTGTTGATGTATGATGTGATTAAACAAACACGGATTGATACAAACGAGCATGCGATAGGTATGGGTAGCTGGTTCTGAGAACGAATACGATAGGATAGCCCTTCCCTGACGCCATTGGTGCGGACGTTGGCACCCACCGAACCGGCACAGATTTCAGCATCGGATCTGAAGTCAGCTCTGACACTGTTGTGGAGCCCAAGCAGGTTTAGGGGCACACAGGATGGATACACGAGCGGTAACCCAGCCAGAGCCCCTATGAATCAATGGGGCCAGAAGGCATGCCAGTGGGAACTGGAAACACGTAAGCATTTCAAAGACATACAGCATGGCCTCTCAAAACGCTTTGACCTGCTGAAACATCACCAACAGACACAAGAGCTTGGGGTGCACTCAAAGTTGAAATTGCCTCCTTAGTGGAACAGGAGTAAGACCTGGAAGTACAGTGACACCGTTCTGCCTTCTGTGGAGAACAAGCATGCTCAGAAGGGGCAGAGATATGTTTGGGTTCTTCTTTTCTTCTTGGAAAAAACTGAAGACTTTGACCCACAAAGAAAAGAAAATGTGGAAATTGCAAGCAGTCTGCAATCTCAACTTCGACAGGAACCCGTGTGGAATCGTGCACTGTTTTGTCACATAGAACTTTGCTTCATGTTCTTGGATGACTTGTTGGTTCATCTGGGAGCAGTTGCTTAAGTCCTCTAGGGTCATGTGACACACCTAAGCACAAGGGCACTCCTTGTGGGGATCTATCATAGATATTTGTTTGTGACAGTTCCTGCAACGTTTAAAACCTGTAGTCTTAGGGTGTTACATGTTCCCCTGCACTCTGGAAAATTTAGGGGAAAAATCTCCTTACAGAGTGAAACAAGCATTTACAATGCAATGGTTTTGCCTTTGTTAAAGTTAGAGCTATTGGCATTGCTCTTGACATTATTTTTATTTATGGTTTTTTTAACATAAATAAATGGCATTGTCATTTACAATGCCACTAGCTTTATCTCTCGCAAATGACACACACAAACACCCACACAGAGCCCCCCCACACACTGCGAGCCCCCTCCAGGCAAAACCTAAAAAATGCAAGTCCCAAATATTCATGGATTTACCACAAACATAGCACCTTTACGCAGGACCAGAAGCAATAACACCATGAGGCATTTAAAAGTTTCAGTACATTAGTTATTCAGTTGCCATGAAATAATGCTTTAGGCCCTGGAACACCAATGGTAAACACACGTAGCCGCCTGTCTCAGTCCCTGTGTTTTTATCTATTTATTTATGCAACTTTATATAGCGCGGACTTTACCCGAAGGTGTCAGAGCGCTTCACAGAAGTACCAATAATGAAATGAATGTGTGGTGACTTGTGGTGACATCGAGTTGCATCACTAGCCTGTGACATACGAGAAGGTCGTGTTTTTCAGCTGGCAAATGACGGAAGTAGAGTGCCCCATAGGGTCTGCTTCAGTGTTCATTGTTGGCTTTACCGGGGAATGCCCTGGCACTCTTCAAGCACTGCTCTTCATGCACACTCTCGTCCTTCAATTCCCTCCCCTAGTACTCTTCCCACACGGTCTCCTCCTCTTACACTACACTCTTCCCACCCGTCCCTCGCCCTTCGTCTGTTGTGAAGAAGATTGTCTATTGAGCAAGTGCTTGCTTGACTGTTTGTTTTTTTTGCTTTTAATTCGAGTAGCCTTTTTTCGCTTTCAGTTGGGCCAGACTAGAAGCGATTTTGAGGAACCTTTAGTGGCCCCAACCCAAACATCACTCTCTTTAGTTAAGCTTAAAGGGCACTTTTGTCTGACACGAAACACGCTTTCCTCTCCCTTCCACTGAAGCAGCTGCAGTTCGCCGTGAGTAACTCATCTGGGAGTCAGAGGAAAATGTGGTTCCTGGCTTTATCCCAATACAGGGTAATGTGGCGCATCGTCCATCGGCATAGAGTGAAGTTTCTTACCTGTTGGAAAGGGAGAGGAGTTTAAGCTGATTAGTGGTAACAGCAGCTGGACAGAGAGCAGCAGCAGGAATGAGCTATCCTCAATGACCCTCTGCGTTTAACCCGCCCTCTTCCGAAACGATCAGCTGAGATAGGCCCTGGGACTGTTTGTGTAGCCCACACAACCAATTAGAGTAAAGTACTGGACTCGTTTATTGCTCTTACTCCAGAGCGCGCCTCTTGCAAAGAAAGTCACGTAACTGCGCGGAATCCCAAAACGACAATGGGCACAGTTTATTTTTCCTCCCTCTTCTATTTAATTTTCGCACCATTGCACTTCGGGCAGTTTACGGAAAGGGACGGCTTTTCAAGTAACCGTCACTGCTCCTCCCTCGCCGCTGGCCTGTCCTCTCAGAGCGCCACCTCCACACTGCCCGGTGCTCCCTGCTGCCTCCCGGAGCCCTCTCCCAGACACACTTCACCCTCACCCTACCGAGGTCCTCCCCCCTCGCCTGTACTCACTGTGCCGCTGTTGTACCGACCTCCTGAGAGCCATCCCTGCTGTTCGCGGGCATCTTGCGGAACAGGCCTGCTATATATACATCGGGAGGCTGTCAAACCGAGCATGGTGTCCCCGCGCTCGGTAGTAATTAAAACAAGCGCATTTCTCTCACCGCCGAGGGTTCAAGTTCCACTTTCTGCCCCGGGCTCCGGGGAATGGTCGGCGGCTCCTTTAAGAGCATACAAAGGCTTCTCGCTTCTAATGCACTGACGGCCACTAAAGTTCAAATGTGGTCAGAGCCTTCGTGTTGAGTGGGCAAGGAGGGGTGTGGAGGGCGGGGTAGGGCTGGCACGGGTGGGTGCAGAGGGGAGGTGAGTGTGCTCGGCTTCACAGGGGCTGGAACGTCCTTCAGAGCGGAGTTCCTGCCCTCCGCCTGCCCCTCCCGCCACAGCGCCCCTCATTGGTCGGGAGGAGGGTGAGATGACACCCGAGGAGCCCTGCCTGACGCTCACTTCGTCTTCGCTGGGGGCATTGACGGCAGGGAGAGCAACTCTACAGCCATCTGACAGCCTTCCGAGGGAGGAGGCCCCGCGGAGTCGAGGTGTGCACAGGAAGTGCACGCTCGTGTGCACACACAAGCCGCAGCTCACTCCTCGTGTGCACACAAGCTGCAGCGCAATCCTCGTGTGCACACAAGCTTCACGGAGGCTGACAACTGGTCCGGGGCGCTGCACTGCTCCACACCCCCACAGGTAGAGATGACGGGGTTGACAGAAATGCTGCAACCTCCCCTCACCCGGCAGCCGAGACTTCCGGCCACTGAGGCCAGACAATTGGTGACAAGATTGGAGACGGCCAGGTTGTACGGCTGAAATCGGCATCGTGCCTTTGGCAGGGAGTGCAATGAGGGCGGGTGCCGTCAATGCCAGCACAGATCCGGGGGCGTTCCCGGCTGACGTCGCGTGACGTCGGCAAAAGCCAAAGAATCTCGGGAACGCCCCCGAATCTGGTCCGGCATTGACGGACAGGACCCTCGTCCAATGGCTAGGCTCCATTTATGGAGCCAGCCAATGAATGACGAGGGCCGACCCAAACCCACACTACAGTTCTCATCAGGTTTTCGCCTGCGCGAAAAAGATGCGCAGAGCGCATCTTTTCGCCAGGCAAAACCTAAAAAAAAGAGGAGCAGGGCTCCGTGACCCGCATCTAAAGGCACAGAAGGAAAGGAACTGACATCAGCGTGCATGGGTGGCTATTATATGCAGCTCCAATGATCACTTCTGAAGTGGAAAGGAGTTGAAGCTGAGTAGCACAAAGCCATCTACTAATGTGCATGAGCATTACTTTTGAGTTTTCGTAATCCAGCCAGGCACCTGGGGATATTCACGAGGTGAGGTATATGCAGGTAGAAGTATCCAGAATTGTTACTTAAAATACAAATAGACGGCAACTTGAAATGAGTGAAGAATCCACACACACCTCACCACCCCCGACCCTGACAGGTACAAATTCCATATTTAGCGACCGAAACACCATCCTGAAACGGCAGAAAAATATCTAGCATACATTCAAAAAGGCACTATAGCGCACTGAATTGGAACTAAAAGTCCTGCAGTCATAATGCAAGAGAGCACATCAAGAATTTGACTACTTTCTCAAAGTTATCTAGCAGTGATTCACAAATGTTAAAAATATAAGATCCTTGTTGGTTCAACTTTCATGAAAAATTCTTCAAAGCCCTAGCTTCCCACAGTCTGTTACGGCTGAATTATTTGAGAAATTTCATTTTTTCTCCATAAAGATACTACCAGCAGCCTTGCTCAGCTAAGATGATGCCTCAATAGACACCTTTTCACTTTAGACATGTGCACTGCCCTTCCATCTATCAGGCCCAGGTCTATGACAGCTTTGACACTGAAAACTATTTTCCAAAACACCCTCTAATCTCAGACATGCACTCCATATGTGAATCAGCATTCTCTCCTCTGGGGCACATCTCCGATATTGACCTGACGTATTGGAATATATATATTACTCAATTCAATCAATGCTTTCTTTATTCGGTTTAAACATTTTAAACCATAAAAGTACATGATGAAAGTACATGATAAAAACAACACAATATGCATGATTCGCTTTAAAATCGAAGATACCGTCACCTTAAAGCAAGTTCATAACAAGCATTTGCAATGCAATAGGTCTCGCAGTTGTGAGAGTTTGAGCTATTGACATTGTAAATGGCAATGCCTTTTATTTACAAGTTGGTTTTTTAAACATAAATAAAAGGCATTGTCATTTACAATGCCAATAGCTTTAACTCTTGCAAATGCGAGACCTATTGCATTGCAAATGCTTGTTAAAATGAAGCCCTGGTGTCCTCAGAAACCCTCCTTTGTAACAACGGCTCAATGAATTAAACATTTATAAAGTCATTTTACTCTTGATAAACTGCAGGAAATGTTTGGGGAAATCATGTTCTTTGTATAATTTGTAGCACCTGTCGCATAACCTATGTACACCTAACTTCAGGGATAATGTGTTATATTTCTTAGGGCTGCTGGACATAATAAGGGACTTATTAAAATTTGTTTGCACATCTAATGATGCCATGAATTTAAAGAAGTCGTTCACTAAAAGAGAAAGGGCCTTCGGTGTACGAGCCATCAACACAGCATCCTCAGCATACAGCAATGCAGGTAGCGGGGCTCTTCGAATCATGGGGAAGTCACAGGTAATATTAGTTATGAATGTGTGAAGATTATTAATATAAAGAATAATAAAAGCGGCGCTAAAACAATACCTTGTCTCACGCCTCTCATAATATTAACATCTTCTGAGACTTCGCCATTAGTGTTAATCCTCATTCTTGTTTTCATACCTCTGTGCAGGTAGGCTAGGAAGTGCACTAAGGCTTCTTCCAGACCAAAGGAGATTAAAATAGACCATAACCTGGACCGATTAACACTATCAAATGCTGTTGATAGGTCCATAAAAGCTAGGTACACAGTGAAACTTCTTGCTAGTGTATATTTTCATATAATTAGTTTAAGATTAAGGCACTGCTCTATAGTACCCACTTTAGGTCTACAGCCACACTCGCTGGGATGTATTGCTTTTTCTTGTACACAGTCGTTTATGCGATAGTATAAAACTCTACCCAGTATTTTTAAAGTAGTGTCTATTAAGAAATGGGTCTGTAACAGCTGGGCTAAGAGCGTTCCCCATTTTTTAAAATAAGCACTATGAACGTGGTTGACCATTATTCGGGAATGAGAGCAATGACGAGATTGTTGAAGACATTCAGTAATAAAGGTGCCCAGAATGTCGGGTTATGTTTTTGAAGATCTATAGGACCCGGTGCCTTACTCCCAATGCTCTGTTGTAGTGCCTCCTCTACCTCTTCCAGAGACAGTTGAATTAAGCTGAATTCAGGATCCAGCAGGGTGTCTATAGTTTGGTTAGCCTGGGCATAGATTTTAGAAAAATGATTCTACCAGTCATGAATATATGTTACTCATTAGTACTCGGGTCGCTGCGACCGAGTTGAGGTCAGCGGGCGCCATCTTCCTTCTTAACGGTAAGTAATGGTTTCATTTCTTGCATGTGCTCATCACCGTGCTCGACTTTATGCATTATACCTGGCTGTTGCTGTCTTTAGTGTTTCTCTGTACCGGATTATCTTTCCCTTAAGCGTTTTCTTGCACCTGTTTGTCGCTGCCTTTGGCGCTTCTTTGTAACTGGTTATTAGTGTCTTTAGCATTTATGCCTTGCATCGATGCTAGCTCTGCGTTATGCTACGGTGTAGTATCTCTTATTTTGGTCTTACCAGTAGATTTTTGGCAGGCTTTCTGACTGTGCTCCTCCGTAGGGCCTTCACCTTCTTCGAGGGTCTTTCAAACCCTGGATTTGCACTTTGACTTCACATATGCCAACTTAGACCGGTCCTTGAGATGCACATGGCACGCACAAGCAATTTTCTGGGCCACGGCAAACTCTCAGGGAGAGCAGTCTTGTGTCCTTGGGGGTGATGTATCCCCTATCTCTTCGCCAGTTGTAGTGTCCTCCTCAGCCAGAAGCATGTAACAGACCACACACACAGCTCTGGTTTGCACATCTTTATTCTTCAGCACACAACCATTAACTGAACGTACTGCTTCACAAACTTTATTAACCACACCCAACAGATTATGTAATGATTCTAAGGAGTCCGACGAGGACAACTAGAGGCCTTGTACCCTCAAACACAGGGTATGACAATACTTCTCTCTGGAGTTGTGTCGGTATCAAGTAAGCATACCCAACCACTGTGGACTCAGTAATCCGTCAGATACCACCGCTACATGCAAATATTGCCCATTTACTATCATACCTGCTCAATCTCCATTCACTAAGGAAATAAATGTTATACGCTGCTTTATGTCACTCTCTGAACTACATGACAGATATGACTGCAAGGGTCCCTCTTTTTTTCAAAACTCGCTGCCAGGTTCATATTTTCAGAAGCCCTCATCTTCCAAAACCCTCAAACCCCCTGATCCCATCTACTGACAGTTTACTTACTTCAGGCTTTACCAGATATTCTGGCTGCTCATGAGCTAAATTCATCCAACTTTACAGTGCTGGGTGATATGAATATTCATCTTCAAGACAACCAATGTACTGCAACTATTAATTTGACACCAGATCTAGCTGCCCTACAATGTATGCAATCGGTCAACTCTCCTACACATGAGCATGGGTATAATCTAGACCTTGTGTTTTTTATTCTAGAAGAATTAGAAGTCCATCCTACCATACCACTTATATATTCTGATCACTTTCTGGTATCATTCTCCATGGCTCCTGACTATAAACCATTTGCTACAAAGCCAAGTCCAACCTTAGCCTTGGCCTAAAATTTACTTCCTAGAACTAGTACATCTGCTGATGTCATCTAAGGCCAACTTAGATCACACACTTGAGTAAGCAAACCAGCTACTTAATGAATGTCTCATATCTGCACTAGACAAGACAGCTCGCTATGTACTTTGCCAACCAGGATCCCCAAACATCACTCGCCCTGGTTTGAGGTACAACTTCTTAAGCTTAAAAAAAAGATGTAAGAAAGAAGCAGGAGAAAAATGTATGACTTAAGTGACAAGCATCCTTATCGAGAATCTGTTAAGATCTTTCATAATGAGATAACCACAGACAGGGCAGCATTCTATGCCTCAAAAAAAGTTAAGAGCCACCCTAGACCGAAGCAGCTTAGCGTCTATTATAGTATGGAACTTAAGTGTTGCTTTTGTACAATCTTGTATAAAGTGCTTGTCACTAAACTTCAAGAAGCGGGAGTAACAGAAAGTGCCTGGGATTGGCTGGCCTCCTTGCTCCAACACTGCAGCTTCAAGGAGTTTGAAAACCCCATTACTCCAGTGTGCACACTCTTAGAAGTAGAGTACCCCAGGGGACTTTACTGAGTCCTTCTCATTGCAACATGTATGTACGAGCACTAGCAGATCTGATGCAAAGACATAGCACCTTGCTGGTATCTTATGCCAACAATTCACAAATGGTCATCTCCCTTTCTAATGATCCCATCAACAATGTCGGATAATTAAATAAGTGCCGATCGGAAATGACCAACTGAATGAGGGATAGCTACCTCAAACACAATGGAAGAAAAACTGAGTTCATAAATGTCAGAATGAACATACAATGCTGGACATTTAACTGTTAGACTGCCTACTTTGGCCTTATCCCTCAGCCCAAGCCGATTGTTAAAATTTTTGGCATTTGGATAATCACCAACTTATCTTTTGAACCTCAGGTCAGAAAGTTGCCTGCTCGTTGTCTTGTGCTTCTGAGAATATTGAGAAAATCCTAAGGACTCTATGCCAGAGCATTCCGAAAATAGTTATTCAGGGATTAGTGACATCTTGCCTGAGCTATGGTAATGTCCTTTAATTGGGAGTCACCGAAGTCATTTTGAACAAACTGCAAATCATTCAAAATGCTGAAGCTAGACTACTATGTTGAGTTCCAGAACATAAGTCAATACCTTCCCATCTTCTATACCTTCATTGGCTCCCCATCCAGAAGTGCAAATATTTTAGAACTCTATGCCTGGCATTTCGATCTTTAACCAACACAGGTCCTCTGTTCTTACGCTACTTGGTCAAGTCCTATTCCCCAACCAGAGCATTAAGATAGGTCAACCAGAATCTGGGAATACCCCAGAGATTTAAAAAAGCAAGGCAAGGTGGCCATTTCTTTCCTAATCTTGCCCTCAAGTTCTGAAACTCCTTATTCCTTCAATATAAATGAATGAATGAATGGAAATGAATATATAGCACAACTGATGCTTCATTAGAAACGTACTGGAGATATGACCGTCATGGAAGTAAAGACAGAGTTTACAGTTTACGGAATAGGAAGATCTTCAGTTGAGCTTTAAACAGACTTTCACTGGCTAAAGTACAAAGATACAGTGGTAGAGCATTCCAGATATTGGTTCTAGAAAAGAAAAAGATCTTCCGCCACATTTGGCTTTATGTACTTTAGGGACGTACAGCAAATTATGATTTGCTGAAGGAAGTGCAGAAGAAGGTAAGTATTTTTTAGAATATCTTGAATGTACATTGGGCCGTTCTGATAGCATGCTCAGTGCATGACCAAGAGTGTTTTGCATTTGATTCTAGACTTAATTGGCAGCCAATGGAGTTGCTTTAAACCTGGACTAATAGAATGTCTTTTAGGAATATTAAGTACAAGCCGGAATGCAGCACTCTGAACACACTGAAGACACAAACAGGTTCTGAGAGGCTCTAGAACAGAAAACATTTGCTTAATCTAATCTGGAAGCAATCAGTGCATGTACAATCCCTTTCAGGGTAGCTAGAGGAAGATATATTAAGAACTTTAAGTGATTTGGAAAGCCCAAAACAGGTGGCAGCCAGAGCCTGAACTTGGGGTTTGAAAGATAGGGCCTTATCCATCACCACTCCAAGATTCCTGGCAACTGTTGAGGAGCTGGGTGCTTGCCCCAACTCAGGAAGCATCAATTGTAGCATCAATTGGAGAGGGAGTGCCAAATACAAGAATTTCAGATTTATCGGAGTTAAGTTGTAGACAGCTGTTATACATCCAATCGGCAACAGTGGTTAAACAGCCCTGAAAGTCACCAAACACAGAATCGACAAGCTGTTGAAAATCCAGAATAAGTTGTGTGTCATCTGCGTATAATACAATATTGAGACCCCACGAGACCCCACATATTACTCTCTCCAAAGGAGTTTCTTTTCAGAAATTTGCTATAGACTGGACTATTTCACAATGCAGCTTGTGTAAGTATGGCTATCGGCATAAGATCTTTCAGTAGTGGGAAGCCCTTGTGGTAGCCATGCACTTTACAAATCTATAAATTACAAATTTAAAATCCTCTAATTAAGTCTTCTCATTCTGACTATTCGATTTCCCTGCCCAGACCCATTTCAACGGTTTATGATATGCCACTTCTGCACTTTCTCACTGCCATGAAGTAGCTTTGGACTACAAACATGAAAGCCTTTCACATTGAGCATTTCTGAAAAAGTTTGTCAAACAGAGTCAGCATTACCCATTGCCAGATTTCTAGGTATCAAGTCTGTCCATCCCTTGAAGGTCAAAGTTATTTTACCTTACGCTAACATTAGATTTTGCCATCTCTACACAAGTTAGTGCTAGGCACTTCTTCTCGATGTAATTAGTACAGCTCATTGTAACAATACTGTAAACGGAGGACTTAAGTGTAAAGGTGTTAACAGAAATGGGCATTACAAGTTTAACAAAACATGGGGGACCTTAACATAATTATAGGTCTGGGGGAAATGCCCTGCTGAACCAAGTGGTGGCCATCTTTCTTAGGGAGATTAAAAACAGCACGAATGGTGAGATTTGATGAAGTGAGCCTTGTTTAGCTTGTGAAAATGTGTTGGGCTAAATTAATAGCTGCATGGTATTATCTGAGAGTGCAGGATACATGTGATGAATATTTTACCAAGGTGGTATGCAGCCACCCATATATTCCTTCATATTGCCATGATTGCAGCCATCTTGGACTGGTTATAAGATCAGATCGTGATATGGCTGCACTTCTATTTAGGTTAAGGAGAAGCGTTTGTAACAGCATATGGAGGAGTAAAAAGGCAGCATAAGATGATATTGAATCAAATATCTGTAAATATTCTGTAATAGTGATTAAATAAAGGTCATCGAATTACAAGTAATTTGTGTTAGCAAAGTCTCCAGGTCACATTCTATGTGCAACACATGAATGTTGCTTGGTACAAATGGTCAAATAAGAATGGCTTTGCATGGTGAGGGTTTCATACAACTATATCAGAAATGTGTTCACAAAATTTACGTGGACATGTGTGCTTGCTTCGGCATTATGAGAGAACATGGTTCTATATAAGTTAGTATAATGCTGGTTCCATGTCGCATCCTATGCGCAATATACTAATGCGGTTTGGTAATGGTGATCAATGAAAATTGGTTTGCATGGCTAGGGTTAAATATAGACCATATAGAAAATGTGTTAGCAAAGTTCACAACCCACAGTCTTTTATATATCCCATCAAGCTGGAGCCACGGTAGAATAGGAGTAGCTGGTTTGGTATTATGTTCATGTTTATTCTTTGGAGGATAAGGATATCACTAGTTGTGAAACCTTGAATGTAATGGGAGGATGTCTAAAGGTCAAAGAACTAATGCTAGGTATATGTTGGTCCTACTTAGTTTGAGACATAACGAGAAATATTTTTGGCAAGACTAGACACTAGATGAAAATATATCTTAAGACTGAGCTAAATGGGATGGAGGCAAATGATAAGCGCATATTTACCATAGCTGAGATTGGCTATGGATGGAGAAAAAGGGAAGGAGGAACGGGAGGAGAAACAGAGAAGGGGAAAGAGGCAGTTTGGTGGATAGATTTCACAAATCTACTATAAGGTGGTCTAATATAGCCACTGATGAAGCTCTGCTACGCACTGTGTCAAGTCGGTGAATACATACATTTTCTCGTCTTCCTGAGGTAAATTTCCCGTGTCTACTACTCAGGCTCTTTGGTATTTGCTGCAATACCCTTATCTTCCATGATTAAAAATCTGATTTCACTTTGCAGTCTTGCACCAGTCTGCATTTACAAGACTTAAAGATCAAGTCCTGTGGCACACCAAGACAATGCAGTTTTTCCTAAGATAAAGCTGTCAATTTTTACCACTTGACTGTGATTGATAAGCTCAGGGCCCTATTGTGGAAGCACTGTTTGGTGTGGGTTCTAATGAACCTGATTTTATCTGAAAAGTAGGTAAGTATTTCCTCAGATTTAGAGATTGATGAAGTCGGACTGTCATCATCACGTGGTATTGTTTTGGAACAAATGTGAAAAAAGAGTGACAGTAAACGACAAGGTAATATTGTGCTTGGATAAAATTAGCTTTAGAAGAGCAAAATACTATTTTTAAATCTCTTCTTAGGCTTTTAAATTTATTGAGCAGTCCAAGAGTGCTGATAGTACTCATTTTTCTTTGCTTAGCATCTCATATGGTTAAATCTGTGGCAAGGCAATTAACCTGCATCCAGTGTCCATGTGTTTGACTGCGTGAACCTCCTGCTGACATTAAAAATTACACGAACATAGCCAGAAACCTGTTTACAACTTCATAATGCTTTTCCTGGTAAATCTTATATGTTTACAACCTATCTACACCAACTCTGTTAAGCAGCTCATCTCTCACTAAGTACTGAGAAGTTTACATTGCCACATGCTTGTGTGTAGCTGGTCTGACACTAAATCAGCTTCTGAACACTGCTACAGTTTGCACCTTGTCAAAATAGCACAGCATTGCTGATCAAATGCCAACGGAGAATATAGTGGATTTCCCCTCCTCCTTACTGTCAACACTGGATACCAGGGCTTAAGCTCAAATTACTAACAACACCATCAAGAATAGCTCACAAACTGATGTTATGTTTCTAGATATACATTTTCTGTCCATGGGAATTCACATAAGAGGCTTCTTACAGTCATCCTCCCCTAATTCAAAAACAGAGACACCCCGCCGCCCTCCAGCACACAGGTGCTTCTACACCTCTCAATAATTCTACATTATATTTGGGCCACGCAGATTCTGAGAATATCCTCTCAAAGTTCTACTGTTGAATGCGGAATCAATCAATCAAGATCTATGAAGGGAAATGGGCAACACTCCTTATAAAGCATTTTAGTTCACCTCAGAGCCACAAGGTCTCACGACAGAGGTCTCACTCAGAGCAATGTTCCACATGGTGTAACAAAAATAAAGGGAAACATTTAAAAGAAAGGATGCAATCATAATCATGTTTTTGATGATACCAATCATTGAAACCTCAACTGAAGACACAAAGGATATCTGCAATGAAATCCTAGTCTGGGAATTACTGAAAAAACAAACATCTCTACATTCTTTCAATTTGCCGTACTGGATTATTTAACCCTCTGGTCATGAGTTCAGATGAAAGAAGCATATCATGCTTTTTGTCAATTCTACATAATAATTATTGAAACAAAACCACCAAAAAGTCACAAAACCATTTTTAAAGTTCTCAATCTAGTTTCTCAAGAAGAAGGGCACAGGAGAACAAATAGCATGGTAGAATGTACTGGTGCCGAATGTGGACACCACACCATTAGAATATAAGGTTGTGACAAGTACGACTGGCAGATTCATAGCCACAGCATACAGCTGCATGGTGATTATTTTTTAGAGATAAATGAGAGCATTATCCTTGCCTTACCAATTCGAAATGGGAAGTCACCATGGTTCCAGATGCGGAAGTCAAAGAGCAAGTATTGGTACATCTGCTGTAAGAGTTGTGTATTTTTTTCCATAGAAATTTGTTCAATCAGTAACTGGACTGACATCAACACATTCACGTCCATCATATAACTTGGTACCTAGAATCCAAATACACGAATTGTTAAACATACATAATTGTAAATGATTTTAGTTACCTGCCAATTTTTAACAATTAATTTGCTGGAATCAATTTCCTCATTACTCTCATCTCCACCACATTCTCTCTCCGTGAATGGGAACTTATTTTATTCTCCACATGCTTACCTTCTTCCTTGTCAATTCAATTTCTTTAAAGGGACAATTTCCCAAAGTTCTCTACTTCTCATGCTTAATACAAATGTTTCTATTCATTTATTCAATGACATCAAATGACTACTATAGTAAATATGATCTGGACAACATCTGCCAAACCTAAACCCTACAAATCTTTTATCTAATTTTGTATGCTGCTGAGACTATATTTCAACATTTCTACCCTCTGCAATAAGGTATAATTGCATTAGTTGCCATTGGGTAGCTATAGTAAGGACAATGTTTCCAAAGGAAATGGATTTTTTTGTTTGCTTGTAACTTTGGCGACATTTGACAAATTGGCAGTAAACTTTCAGCAACATAAAAAAAAGCTTGTCCACCTCAGCTTCTTCCTGGGAAGTGTCGGGGTGATCTGTCAAGCGGAGGCCAAGAATAAGGGGGGCCCAAAAAGCTTTTCCCCATGCAAGTTTTCATATGAAAATTGAACAGCAATACCGCAAAAACATCTGAAAAGAATTACAACAAATTTGGCAAAAAGCTAGATCGAAGTCGAGAAAGCATGCTTTTTGTGATTTGGTGTAAATCAGTTCAGTAGTTTTTGAGAAACTAAGGTGTAAAATGAATGTATATATAGAGGTGAGGAAGATCCATTGATCAAACAGATCAAAAATATGATCTGATTGGTTGCTGCCACATCAACAAAGATGGGAGGCAGTCATTTTAGGACTCAGAAAATAAGTCACCAGTCTTGGAAAAATAATATTAAAAACCTAAAGGGATAACACCTGCCCCTAACTGAGCCCTAGGCCTGGTGGGGAGTGCCGGAGGGCCAAATATGATTTTTCAAAAAAATTAAGCGGTACCGAGGATCATCCGGTTTGCTGTTAATACTTTTTTTTTTTTAAAGGCGGGCCCACGCACTTTTGGATCTTAAGCCACCTGGCGTTGGTGCTATTATAATTTTTGGGGAGGGAGATGTGCGCCCCCTCCCCTGAGCCTCTTCCAGGTCCCAGAGACCTGATTGCCTGAGGCTGATTAACTTATTTTTGACAGAGGGGTCAGCGCCCCTGTCCTGAGCCTTTCACAGGTCCCAGGGTCCCCATCCCTCAGGGCCAATTAACTTATTATGAGGAGGGGCTGTGCCCCTTCTCGTCCTCCCCGAATCCTCTGTGGTGACCCAATCCCATGGTGACCAATTAATGTTTCTGGGGATGGGGCCTGTTGCAGTGACGGCTGGTAGGGAGGCGGGGGCATGCTGGGGAAATGGAGGGGTTAAAATATATTTTAAAACGTACCTTTTCCGACGGCTGCGTCTCTCCTCCATCTGCTTCACTGCTCTTCCTGACTCCAGTCAGGAAGAAGCGGCAGGAAGCTCACAGGTTCTCCTGAGCCAATGCTTAGCGCCATGGATCGGCACTCAGATCGGGACAGGGAGCCTGTGCATATTACCCACCAGGCTGTGTAATGCAGACTGGTTGGGAATATGCAAAGTGCGCATGACTGCATGGCCGGCCAAAACGGCCAACCAATCAGTTATGCGTGCATATTGTGCACAGTCCACTCCTCCTCCATGAGCCACCAGCCCCGCCCCAACCCACCCCCACAGTAAAAAAAATAAAACGATAATAACTTTGTAATAATCATTTTATTTTTCCCTTTTTTACTGCTCTTGGAGCAGTGAGGAGGCACTCCTCTGCCTTAGCGTGGGTGCCGCCCTTGGCCTTGGGCCGCTCGCCTAGCCTCAGGGAGGTCCCAGACCCGGAGAAATGCCCAGGAGACTCGATTCCCTGTGACACTACAGTTCTCTCCCAGGGAGAGTGTGGACAGGGAACAAGACTTTGCTCCCGCCCAATTGGAGTAGAGCAAATAGCTGCTCATGCCAGGTGGGAGTAAAGAAACATAGCTAGCTCCCGCCACACCCAGTATAGGTGCTGGCTAGGGAGCCAGCAAGCCCGTGGGGACCTTGGAGGTTGACCCGCGCCCCCAACATTGGCCTCAAAGTTAGTATGAAGTGTTGGGTGTCCCAGGTGTGACTGGGACACTCAAAACAATTAAATAAAATAAAAAGTAATAAATTAGCACACTTTGAAGAAAATGTATAAGTAATATAAAAAATACATGTCAAGTAATAAGCATAATATATTTAGTCCTATACTGGTTGGGAGTGGGAGGGGGCGGTTATGCTGACAGTTACAAACAACTCAGTGGCAACATTGGACCATTTTACACTGTTGCCCCTTCTGTATCTTGTATATGTGTGTGTGTTTTAAAGTATATATATGTGGTGCCTTTGTAGACCAGTTTTTCATCTAAGGAAGCTGCTGGAACCTCTTTCACTCTCTCTCTTTTTCTCCATGGTTAATTACCGATGGTATAATATGTAATCTAGCGAGAAAACAAGATCACTTTTAAAAGAAAGGATGCAATCATAATCATGTTTTTGATGATATCAGATTATGGCCAATCATTGAAACCTCAACTGAAGACAAAAAGGAGATCTGCAATGAAATCCTAGTCTGGGAATTACTGAAAAAACAAACATCTCTACATTCTTTCAATTTGCCGTACTGGATTATTTAGCCCTCTGGTCATGATTTCAGATGAAAGAAGCATATCAAGCTTTTTGTCAATTCTACATAATAATTATTGAAGCAAAACCACCAGAAAGCTGCCATCTTGAATATGGATATGGGTGTCGCTAGAAAAGCAGCATCAACAGAAACAGACTTAGCCTGAAACACACTTTTCTTGGTGAGCCGAGTGCTGTAGTTCATTTCTTCCTGAAGGGCATCCCCATTATAGCTCTCATTTCACGCAGATCCTGCACACTCAACAGTAGGAACCAGATAAGCATTCCAAGCTAAGTATATGTCAGCAGCCTGTTGCATATGTTTACAGCAAGACCAGTGTCTATCTCTCAGAGACTGACTCCTGAGAAAAGCAGACGATCAGTAGCAGGACTAGCTTCTGAGAACCCCACAATGCTTTCTGGAGAAATGGTTTGGAATCTTGCTCCTATAGGAAGTGGACCAGCAGAAAATGTAGCAAAGCAGGGGTATCCCCCCAACTTCCTGTTGTGTCGTGAGGTTTGGGAAGGCCTGGTGGTGTGTCTAAACTCATTGGTGTATGCTCGCCTATTGCGCTTTTTATAGTGCTGAGGTTCTCAGCAAGCCGACAGTGTGGTGAGCTCACTTTCAACTGCGAAGCACTGGAGTTCAGCTCAAACATACGGGTGCAAAGGAATCAGCGTATGAGCCTTGCTGACCAGGCTGATACTGTGTCTGTGAGAGACACGTTCACAGGAGGAGCTGGGCTTGATTTCCTGGTCACGTGCAGCACAAGTCTGGATCTCCTTACCTGCAGACAGCAAATGAGGCTGGGACGAAATCTCAGTGCAACAGGTAACCACTCCACTCAAAAGAGAATGAATCTAGCTCCGCTGTTTAGTGTATGATTGGTATGAATTATCAGACACAGACAAGAAATTGGGCTTCACTGCATGGTGCAACAGATTCTCCAGAGAAGGTGAACATGTTGTCTCTGACCCTTCCCTGGATCTCAGCTCCTAAGTGCTGAACACCCTTTCCCTGGACTTTGACAAACGGGTCTGCTTGAAACAAGTTGTCTAGTACCAATAAAAAGGTGTTTCGTGACTAGACACTTTCACTTGAGGTACTTTTGCCACTTGAATAAGGAAAGTGAGGGTCCCTGGAGGTTGCCTGTCTTCCTCACTAGCAGAAAAGATATTTGATATTGCACCGCAATGACCAAGACCCTGTACTTGCCTCCTGACTCGTCACTATCGATTGCATATAACACCTTTTCATGACTGATGCACCCATGTCCAGCTAGTAAGCCATGTTATTTTGGAGAGACCTACTATTTATGGTAGCATGCAAGCATTAAATGGCTGTTGATCAAACACAAGACTCGAAGGTTATACTGGCCAACTGCTTCAAATGGACAAAACTAGTGAGCCTACTCCCTTTAAGAGCCCAGCTGACCAGTTCCATCTCGATTCTCCCTGGACCCTGCTGGTGGTTTCTGGGAGATTGAGTCCTAACTCCAAAGTGGTGCTCAGAAAGTGATCTACCATTGGCTGGCGCTAGTGTGTACTCATCTGACCATAAAACCTGCAACACAGAACACTTAAAAACCTCTTCAGAACTTTCCCTCCAGCGAACCAGCAGAGACCAGGGTTGATGTTAAAGCCACAGCCATCAGTGACCCAGTGTTTGACAATGGGAAAGCCAGCCCTTCAGCAGTGAAAATTAACTTCAGAGATTTTTCACTGGCAGGACAGGGAAAACAAAGAACTCATGCCCTGCTTTTAAAAAATCATGTACCCTGTCCTATGGACACTTAAGGCCTACCTTAAGGGTGACATATAGACATTAAGACAGGAAGGTTTAGGTCTGCGCAAATGGAGAATTTGAAGGTCAAAATAGCAGCTTGCAAACTGCCCAGCTAGGCTGTAGTGGCAGGCCTAGAGTAATGTGTTCACTGGTCACTTTACTGTTGGCACAATACATGCTGTAGTCCGTTAGTGACATTTAATTTACAGGACCCAGGTACACAGAGTACCATCTAGTAGGAACTTCTAGGCAAGGTAAATATGTCAAACATTGATAACCTATTCCTTCATGTTTTTAGGGCTCAGAACACGGACAATGGGCAGTAAACAGCAACATCTCTGCACCAGCAACATATAGCAGCAAAAGGTGTTGGGGGGGGGGGGAGGTAGGGAGAGGGTGGGAAGGGGTAACTACACAAAAGGGTATTTTCTTTCAGACACCTTTTCTGGAAATTGTATACAGAACCAGGAGAGTTACACAGGTTACTTGAAGATAGAGATCACTAGTGATATTGGGTCTTTTTATGATGCAACCTCAATGAACTGCTACAGATAGTTAACGGTGCTATGACAAACTACCTCTTATCCCTGCCGGGTAGAGTGGCCCTGTACAAGATGATACCATTGACAAATTCTGCTACATGATGCAGAACACTACGTTTTGGATACCCAATTGTTGATTTTGTATAAAAGGCTTAGACTTTGCTACAGACTTTGTTAAGGGGCACAGTGACTCTGCCACTGGCAAAGTTGAAACATACGGCCATCGAAGGGATGATAACATTCCGCATCTGAGAAGATATTATCAAGTGGCCTAACTGGTAGCCACAAATGCATGGGCCTTTCAAACTCGAGACCAACAGTTGATTAGGGTTGAAAGGCTTGCTATGGCTCCTCCAACGTATTTACACTACATTATGGAAGACAGGCTTAAAGCTCACATTCCAGGGCAACAACTACTACTAGGCCTGGAGAGAAACGATAAAGGGGGGATAAGCAGAGGTAACTAAAGAGTGCCATGGGGACGGAGACAGTGGACACTTTCGTCAGGCATGACTTGTAGGTATCTCCAAACTGAGAGACGTGCGACACTGTGCATGTGAAATCCTTTAAGGTCCTCAAGAAGAGTATGAGTTGGCCTTGAAGGAACATTACAGCTGAAACACGCCCGCATGAGACAGGAAATAGATAGGGAAGATTTACAGGATCACGCCCTACTGGAAGCAAGGGTACGGACGACAAACCTGGATCGGGGGTTTGTTGTCAACATATACTGAATGATTGCTAACAATCTGCCAGATGTCCTTAGAGATACATGAGATGATGACTTGGGGGACTTTGATGATACTGATTGGGACAAAGCCTGTGTACCCAACAGTCCCCTTTCTGTTTGCATCGTATTCGCCTGGTGAATGATCACACATTTGATATGATGGGAGGGTGGTGGGGGCAGGACACTTCATACCTTTTATTTGAGAATGCTTGGTCATATGATGCTTCAGGGACACTATGGGCCAGATGTAGGAGCCCTAATACCGGTCGGTAACGGCCGAATTCGTCCGTTACCGACCGGCATTAGGGTTTTCTGATGTAGGGGGCCTATATTTTACCGATTCTGTAAATTTACAGAATCGGTAAATTTACAGATTCGGTAAAATACCGAATCGGTATATTTACCGATTCGGTAAATCCATATGTAGCTGACACTCCTAAGAGTGCCACAGGCCCTTAAGAGTCGGTATTTTATCACCCAATCCTATTGGGTGGTAAAATAACGAATTCAGGTGTGCATGCACATCTGTGCCATGTGACACACAGACATGCCGTTAGGGCATGTATGTGTGCCACATGTCACACAAGCCTGTACTTGGGGTGCTAGAGGGTGTCAAAGTGACACCCCTTGCACCCTTGCAGGATTTGGTATTTACCGATTCGGTAAATACCGATTCGGTATTGCCTATTGATTCCTATGGGCTCCAAGGCCCATAGGAATCAATGGGCAATACCGATTCGGTAAATACCGAATGTTACAAATTCGGTAATTCAAAATAAAAAATTACCTACATCTCCCTCCTTCTAATTTACAGATTAGAGTTACCTACATCTAGCCCTATACATACAGAACTAATGGGAGTGAGCACGTGGAACCACTTATATATCACAAATAGCTGCTTGAGGCCAAAGTGTCCAGGTGCTCAAGGAGGTAACCCAAACCGGAGAGGTTTATTATCGGGAAGTGATGGCAATCGGTTAGTCTAAATTGAAAATTTGTTAAGAAAATGAAGGTCTTTAAAAGTTTCCTAAAACTTTAGATATTAGATTGGCAACAAATGAGAATTTGCAATAAGTTCCAAGGAGTTATTGGGAAGAACTTTCAATTATGTCCAAAAGTGGAACTACTGGACTGGATATAAGGGGATCACTACAGCAGACCAAGTACAAATTGATACTATTTCAATATGGCTCTAATGGCAGCAAGCAATGGGGCATCAACATAATCCCTAACTCGCATACCTGGAAAAGGGGAATGGGCTGGTGTATGGTTAAACAGAAGTAGGTTTACAGGGGTAGGAGTTGCCCATGAAAATGCGAAAAGATATGGAAATATTTTGAGGAGGGGTAATGGACTTTGCGTTTTTGCTGCCTTTGGTCCAGATATTTTGTAGAATGTAACACAAAGTGGAGTCTACTAGTAAGCTCACCTGTTTCACTGTTTTGTAAATATTGGATTAGCAGTGGCATAGCAATGCTCTGTTTGGCTCTAATGCTAGGAAGAAAAATAGATCCCCATTAGGTCGATATACCATGAAAACCAAAATTAAGGGTGCAGTGAGCTTCTTGTGTCCCCAGGCACCGGTGACACTTCAGCTACTCATTAAAGATAGCAACTGCAACTTATCATGGCCAGGGACATAGTTTCAGGGGGGTTTGACATCCCCAAATAAATGTACTTCTAACTTGGTATTTGGGTGTGAAGCCCCCCCGAGTCAAATCTGCTATGTCTGTGTAGTTTTTTTAAAATTGGGCGCCAAGAATAAAAAACAAAACAGTGATGTTTGATGTAAAACATGAGAGAGAGCTTCACAGAGTAATACATCTGGTGGCTGAATTTCAAAACGTGTTGCTGCTTCTCCAGATTGTGTGATCCTAGGCAAACATTTTATTTCACAGAGCCTCTTTTTTTTTATTTATTATCACTTTTGCACTTTGCACTTTTAAATACTGGAGTTCAGGTGTACACTGTTTAAGCACCTCTTTTGCTTGATTTAATAGACTATGATGTTGCTCCATCTATAATAAGAATCTAGGTCACATTTAGGGTTTACATGACTACTAACTTGCCTCTTAGTTAACAATTGGCATTGTTGTTGGGGGTGAGCCATTGTTTCTGAGTTCATGTTTACAAACTATCACTTTAAAAAAAACAGTGATATAGTTTGATGTACGAAGGTGAAACATTGCTGCATGTTAAAGAAATACACTTCTGGATTTTAAAGAGACTGTATCATCATTTTACATTCTATGTATTGCACAATATACATGCCAAATGTTTTCATGACTTGGCTCGAGCACGGACTGTAAGAGCCAAGCCAGAGTCTTGGCTCAGCGTGCCCTATTAATTTGATGGTGTGCCCACTTCTATTTGCGGCTCAGGTTTAGTACATGGGGTCATCAGTCACTTGATAAAATGATTTGTAAAAGGAGAGGACTGGAAACATGGAGCGCTGTCTACATGCACCAATTTGCAAGCTCTATCATCAATGCTTCTCGTTGCAGAGACAAAGAGGAGTGTGTCCAGTGAAAATATGCTTATAATTAGTAATCCCAGGGCAGAAACTTGAGGCCGTTGTTAAATGTGACCACAGTCATGCGTTCCCAATGAGAGCTACCATGCTTATGTGGGACGGGGTGTTGGGTGAGAGCGTAGCTTCAGTGGGGTGTTTGTGGTGTGACACTCGCCAAAATGCATTTTTGGTTTGGTAGTTAGTTCTGTGTCCGTTTTTCTTGTCATTCTTATTTCACTAAGAGTTATTAACTCATTCATTGTTTGGAACTTACATATAAATAGTGACTGGTTTACCAAAGAATTAGTAAATCTGCACCCATAGAAGTACTCCTTGGATTGGTGCAAATTTACTACTTTTTGGAATTCACGAACATTGAAGCAGCTCCAGTCTCATGTTTCCAGGCATACTACTGGCAATTGAACACCCTAAAGCTGAGGGGATGAATACTTGCAAATAGTCTAACCAGAGGCAATCGCTTGTGGTAGCATTCCAAACCACTGTTTTACACCTGCTATGCCACTCTAGACAGAGAGGCACAGCTAATGCAAATTAGTACTGACCCTCTTCCTCATGGAAACAGTCAATCCTGAACTTTGGCCATCTCACCCCTCCACCCTGCAGCCCACTGCTTTTTAGTTGAGAAATTTGAGATTCACACCCCTCGAATTTCACAGACTAAGCTACACACCTGGTTACAGGTCTCTTAGATTCTCAATCTGCTTGTCTTTACTCACTCTGTGTGAGAAAGTGTCTTCTTTCTTGCATTTGTATGCCCCCACTTTTTTCTGAATTGCTGATGTGCTTTGACTGAGTGTGCCCTGGGCTCCTGCCAACCAGGTACCCAGGGCCTGTGTTCCTGCCCTAAAACTGTCCTGAAACCAAAGACCCAATTGGCATCTCTGGCCACCTGTCAGCCCCTAGCAAATGGTACCCTAGGTACCCACGGCATGGTGACCAGCGAAGACCCCTTAGGGCTGCAGCACTTATTGTGCCACCCTCAGGTGGCCCTGTACCCTGGCACCCACACACTGCCTTTGCAGGCTGAGTGCCTAAGTACAGAACTAAAACAGGAGTGTGCTATGCCCACAGAACCCACTGCCCTGGCATACTTCAGTCACCCCCTAGCTGGGTGCCCTATGCCAGAAGTGAGGGCACAGGTGCATGAGCCCTGTGCCCCTACAGTACCCAAGGCCATTCCTGGGCACTGTAAGTGCAGTGATGCCATTAAGAGTATATGGTGCTGGGTCATTACGAACTCCACAGCACCATAATGGCAACAATGAAGGCTGAAAAGTTTGGTACCAAACTTCTCAGCACATTAAACCCGCACTGATGCCAGTGTGGGATTTAATGTAAAATGCACCAGAGGCCATCTCAGAGATGACCTCCAAAACCCGAACCTACAATCCACGTCTGGGCTAAGTGGCTGCAGAGGCTGCCACACAGCAGACATGTTGCTGGACCCCTTGTTGGAGAGCCTCCCGCTCTCCTGGGCCTGCAACAAGGCACATCCTGGGCGAGGTGCTATGTCTCCTCCCCCAGGATGAACAGGAGGAAGCTTCAAAGGCATGCCGCCTCTGAGAGCTTCTCCAGACCATTTGCTGTACCCAGCAACTGGCCCCCACCAGTTCTACCCCCACACTGGCAGGAAAACTGGCGGGAAAAACTACGTCAGGAAGGGGGGGTGCCAACCTTTGCCAACTCCACCGCTCAGGTGGAGGAGGCAAGGTGAAGCACGACCCCGGGCTCCGGCCATCTTGTAGATGGGGAGCCCTGCCCAATCCCAGCTAGGCTCCTGCCCCCCTCCCACAGGAGAGGAGCAGGCTAGGAGGTGTACTCGCCCCAGGACAGGGACCCATTGGTCCCTGCCCTTGCCCCTAAATTTAGTATTTAGGGGCTCCCTGAACCTTCCTTCCTCAGATCCCGATATCAAAAAGAAGAAAGAAGATCAAGTAGAAGAAGACCCGCCGCGCAGCTGCTAACAACAGGACAACAACAACTGACTTGGCCCCAGCCCTACCGGCCTGTTGATTCTGGAATCTGCTCCTGCCTAATCCTGGCGACCTCCGCGGACAGCAACCTTGGGACACCCAGAGGACCTGCCTGCCTTGACCCTCTCGATGATTGGGACTCCCATCAGCAGAGGCTCTGCTGCAACAACCCACCTGGTGCTCAACAGGAAGCTCCGGACCAGCCCACTCTGCACCAGCCGAGCCCGGGCCGGGCCAACCCGAACCAAGACCACGAGGACGTCCCCCCTGCGACTGGGACCCGAAGTCCAGTGCCCAAAGTCCCTCCTCGACGAACCAGCCGATGCCTACAGACTCAGAACCTGGGGCCACCCCAACCATGACCAGCCGAGAGTAAGCTTTTCCGACCCCCAAAGACACCCCAGCACCTGGCACCCTGCGCCCCCCTGTGCCTCCCTTTGGGGTACCTACCTGTGCTCCAACATCCCAACTTACCTCTCGACGTGCTGGTCGCCCCTGGAGAGCCTCCGTCCCGAGCCTCCAGCATTTGTTCCCTCTTCAAGATCCTCATTGGATAACATTGAGCGCCCGACGGCTCAAAAGCACCCTGCACCCAGCCGCCCAAGTGCCGCTGGCTGTGACCCCTTGCTCCTATCCTACTTCCCCCCTTGCCCTGAGCAAGTGACCAGGAGCCCAGCTCCCAGAACCGCGTGGCCTGCTAGCCAGCAGCCACCAACCGAAGGCCTCCTTTCCCTCACTGGATATCATTGGGCTTACCTACCTCTGCACCCGGCCGCACCTGTGCCGCTGGGACTGAACTAACTGTACTCACCTGACCCTGGGGGACCCCTGAGTCTAGACCCAGAACCTTAACTTCACCAACCAAGTACTCACCTGGAAACCGATAACTCACTTACCTGCCTTGGATAACATTGACCCATTTTCGACTCGAAAATTTTCCAAGTGTGAGGTTTTGAAAACTGAAATTATTCCTATAAAATTAGCCAAAGTTCGAATTCCAAAGTACTCACCTGTGATCAGGGGAGATGTCAGTACTGTACCTTTCAGCCCAGTACTGAACCGAAAAAGTAATCCCTAGTGGGTTTACTAGTAATCTGTATTTTCTCCATAGGAACCTATTGTCTGCTTTTCTATGAAATTTCTTCGAAGTGTCTACTTTTAAAAACTGCAAATATTCTTTGAAAATCCTACGAAATACTGAAACGCAATTACCTACCTGTTTTGTGTTAAGCCCCCAGTGCTGGCCCTAGGATACCAGCGCTGGGTTACAAAAGTAACGCGATTGTACCTTACCTGCAACCTGAATTTCTTCCCATTGAATAACATTGTCAGATTTACATTGAAAAGTTTCTAAGTGTGAACTTTTAAAACAGCTTTATATTCATGAAAATTCATCACAGTAACTAAAACGTTTTTGCTAATTTGGTTTAAGCTTAGACCCCAGGACTGAATCTAAGATCTGGTCCTGGAACTACCAAAGTAATCCATAAAGTAATCAACTGTACTTATCTGTGAAAAACCCAATGAGCTCAATGCTAGAGTGTGTTTCAGAACTGTGTTGCTTACTATCTATCCTGTAATTATTGTGTGCACAAATGTTATTGCTCCTTTGCAAAGTATATACATGAGAGTACTCGTAACTTGAAAAGTATATGTTTATAACTGTTGGTTCTAAAAATAAAACAACTATATCTGAGGATATAACAACAATTGGCCTGGAGTTCAGTTCTTGAGTGTGTGAAACCTTTTGCTGACAGTGTGTACAGCAAATGCTTTACACTGACCTCTGGTACTGCCTTACTGCTCGACCAAGCTACCACTTTGGAGAGTAAGGTCAGTTCTGGCTTTAACCTCTGTTATACCTCTGGGGTGGGTGGACTCTATACACACTGTACTTCATTCTAGTCCAGTATATATAGAACCACTTTCTCACACTCTGCTCCCCATCTCGTTCCTTGTGCCTCCTCTATCCTTCCTCCCATTCATGTTCTCTCTCCATTCAACTTACACCCTGTTCTCTTTACCACCGTGGTACTCATAGTACGGCCCGCGGGCATTCATTGGCGGCCCGCGGGCCTTCATTGGCGTCCCACGGACCTTGCAGGTTAAATAGGCTAAATAGGTTAAATAGACCCTCCAGAGACAGAGAGAGGGGAGAGAAAGAGAGGGGAGAGAAAAAGAGAGGGGAGAGAAAGAGAGAGTGGAGAGAGAGAGAGTGGAGAGCGCGAGAGAGTGGAGAGAGAGAGAATGAGAAAGAGAGAGAGAGGAGAGAGAGGGAGAGAGAGTGGAGAGAGAGAAAGTGGAGAGAGAGAGTAGAGAGAACGAGTGGAGAGAGAGAAAGTGGAGAGAGAGACAGTGGGGCGAGACAGTGGGGCGAGACAGTGGGGCGAGACAGTGGGGA